>NC_089009.1:0-600000 GCF_963932015.1 Anas acuta | reverse complement strand
TCTGTTGTTCAGGATCTGCCTGTAACTGAAGACCCATTTTACAGGCAGCTGCTGGTCCTCCCTCAGGCGTAGTCAGCATTTCCACCAGCATTCCATACACGCAGAAAAGAGTCCACAACCATAGGGTTGTAAAGTAGGTTTTCTTTATTGTGGTGCACCGGACGCACTGGGAATAGCTTCCCTCAAAAAGTGCGGTTGTCTCTCACAATTTTATACACGAATACTGTTACATATTACATGAGCTCTAATACATATTCATTAATTTCCCTGAAAAGGCGGACCTCTTCCAAGTACTCATTTGCATACTCCCTGCTCTTTCCAGTTGCGCCTGTGCAGTGTAGCCTGTTGTTCATGGGCAGGGGTCTTTCAGGATGAAGGCAACGAGGAAGAGGAGGTTAAACATGTAGTAAACAATTGTTTTAACCATGTCAAATTTGGTAACCAACTGGTTAGTTTTTCCCATAATTCAGTAAACCCAAGCAAGGTGTCATCCCGTGACACCTCATGCAATTGGTGAGTATGTTTCTGTATCTCCTCTAAATCGGTTTCTACTCTTTGGTATATTTGATCAATATATGTACAGCAACTCTGGTTTCTTACAGTGCACACTCCTTCCTTCGCTGTTAATAAATCTAAAGCCATTCAATTTTGTAAAACTACCCTACTGAGAGATGATACTTCTACCTCTGGTGCTTTTATCACATCTGTGGTGGAATTCTCTACCTGTTCTAATTCGGCTGAAATATTAACTATTGCCTTTTCCAAATCGCTCACTCCCAAGCTAGGAATTCACCATCTAACAAAACTATGGTATCCTGTAGGCCTTTCTATCAAAGGATTCAGTGGGATTGCTTGAGTTATTGCATTTCCATGGGGACCTTAAGATCCCCATAGGTACTGTAGGCCCATTATAAAAAGAATTGTGAAGTGCCAAGTATCCCCCTATACAATGACCCTTCCAATTAGGTGGTAAATTCTTCCTTGCTCCTTCCGGTTGGGCCTGTTCAATGTAGCCTGGTGGTCGTGGGCAGAGGCCTTTCAGGATGAAGGCAACAAGGAAGAGGAGGTTAAACTCTCTTTACCTTTGTGGACTTTGACCTTCTGTTGAACAGTTTAGGTCTTTTTTGCTTACCTTTGCCTTGTTTCCTGCCAACAAGTTGTTCATTCTTTCTTAACGAGGTGTTCCTTCTTCCCTTATCCGTTAGCCTTGAACGATATCTTCTTTTTACATCTACTTCTCATCTACATCCCTATAATTAGGATATTTCTAGGTTCCCATCCACACCAATAAATAAGATATTTTACCATATATGTAGCTAAATACTAATCAAGATAGGTTTCAGCATCTTCCCCATCTCAATGGATTAACTCAGGGCTCCTCTTGAATGGGTCAGGGGAAGAAAATACTCTGAAACAAGAACAACTTAACAGCTCACAGATTAAGACAGGGAGATCGCTTTCCAATAAACATCACAATCAAACGAGATGGGGGCAAAGGGCAGCTCCTCATGGTCCTGGCCACAGACTTCAGGGGAAATTCTGTCCTGGTGCCTGGAGCACCTCCTTCCTCCTTTGTCACTGAACTTAGTGTCTGCAGGGTTGTTTTCATCTCATTTTCTCACTCCTCTCTGACTATTGCTGATGTGCAGCAGCTTTTTCCTTTCTTAAACCTGTGTCCCAGCTGGCTTTTATCCCCAATCAATGGCCTGCAGCTGGGCTGGCGCTGGGGAGGGACAGGGACAGGGACTGCTGCATTCCCCCAAACCTACCCTGCCATTTCTCTTGTCCCAGCAGGTTCCAGTTTGACATCTACCTTTCAGCTGTGATTGTCCCAGCCTACAGGAGGGCAGAAAATGGCCACGGCACATCCAGCTGAGGTAGGGGCTTGGAGAAGCAGCCAGGAGAGGCCAAGGGGGAAGGGATGTGAATGCAGGGGGAAGATGAGGTGCCGTCAGCTAGCATTTGTGTGCTGGGCACAGAGAAGCCACTGGGACTGGAGCTTCTGTCATCAACAGGCTGCTTCTACATGGAGCCTCTTTGCTTGCAGGAACCCGTGACCTTCGTGGAGGTGGCGGTGTATTTCAGCAGGGAGGAGTGGGAGCTGCTGCATCCTGCACAGCGAGTGCTCTACCGGGACGTGATGCTGGAGACGTATGAGTCCATAACTTCACTGGGTGAGTGAGGGCTTTGCTTCCTTTTCTCCTCAGTAGGGGAGCTTTCGTGGTGTAGAAGAAGCCTCTGTGAGCAGGACATATGGACATAAACACAGTGCAATTATTTACTGCATACAGAAGGAAAAAAAAATAAATAATAAAAAAAAAAACAGCAATGTAACACCACAAACAAAAAAGATGAGTTAAGAAGACAGTAGTGTGTTATCCACTGTAACATATATATATTATGATATAATGACACAATCATAATATAATATGAAAAATAATACTGTATATTAGAATATTTAATAATATAATAATATACAAACTATATAGCTATATAGACATATACTTGTATATATATGTATATATTATAGCTATATAGACATGCATCCAAAAGAGCTTTTCTTGGTGGTTGCATGTAAATCTTCCTTCTCAGCATTGCCTTCCTCAGTTTTCCCCTAAACCTTCTTGAAGTCAGCTGCATTGAATAAGTAGGAAAAAGGTAAGGCAAATAAGTAAGCCCCTGCAGTATTTTCAGAGATAGAAGAGCCTTGCTGTCTTCAAACAAAGCTAGTCTATGTTGCTGACCTGAATGATACTGGGCCTTAAAAGTGGCTTTACAGGAAGGGAGTGATTACATAGTACACGTGGACGCTTAGCAGCTGTGTCAAAACCATGGAAATCATAGAGTCATAGAACGGCCTGGATTGAAAAGGACCTTAAAGATCTTTGAGTTTCAACCCCCCTGCTCTGGGCAAGGTTGCCAACCAGTAGAGGAGGCTGCCCAGAGTTGCATCAAGCCTGGCCTTGAATGCCTCCAGGGCTGGGGCATCCACAACCTCCCTGGGCAAACTGTTCCAGTGCCTCACCACCCTCTGAGTGAAAAACTTTCTCCTCATTTCCAACCTAAATCTCCCCTCTAAGTTTAAAACCATCCCCCAAGCATGCGTTCCCCCTCCTGTTGATACGCTCCCTTCAAACACTGGAAGGCCGCAGTGAGGTCTCCCTGGAGCCTTCTCTTCTCCAAGCTAAACAAGCTCAATTTCCTCAAGCTTTATGCATAGGGAGGTTTTCCAGCCCTCTGATCATCTTAGTAGCCCTCCAAATGCTCTCATCTCCTCTGTTTATGTCATTTAAGGACTCCTTCCATCCCTCAAACCCGTGGTGATCTCCCAGCTTGAAGAAGGGGAAGATCCCTGGATCCCAGATCTGCATGGCGTGGAGGATGTGACAGGAGACCTCAGCCCAGGTGAGGTGGTGGAGGAAGGGAGGAGATTGGGGTTGGCAAATTCCAAGATCAGAGGATCAGAGAGCTCTGTCTGGGCAATACTGTGGGCACTATGGGCTGGTTGTGGATTTCCTCTGTCATCCAGCAGGTGACAGGATCACAAAAGCAGCGGAGCCTCTTCAGAAAGGTGGCGTGGCCCAAAGGCAGCTGAATGCTGTCTCTGTGGGAAAAACCAGAAGGGGCGTGCAAAAGGGCCTGGAGCATGGAAAGCATCTCAAGAAGCCACTAAAAACCCATCGAGGAAATGGAGCTCGGAAGCCCCTAGATGGCAGCAAAGGTCAAAAGAAGGCTAAAGAACTGACAATGAAGCAAGGCTGCCAGAAGAAATTGGAGAACCAATGTGGCGAGTGTGGAAGAATCTTTAAAAGTCATTCCTATCTTCTTAAGCACCGGCGCATCCACACAGGATACAAACCCTACAAGTGCACTGAGTGTGGGAAGAGCTACATAGAAAGATACAGTCTTGCTATACACCAGCGGATTCACACAGGAGAGAGACCCTACAAGTGCTTGGAGTGTGAGGAGAGCTTCAGAAGCAGCTCTGCACTCGCCTCCCATAAGTATTTTCACACAGGAGAGAGACCCTACAAGTGCTCTGATTGTGAGAAGAGCTTCAAAACGAGTTCTGAACTCAAATTGCACAAACGGATCCACACAGGAGAGAGACCCTACAAGTGCCCTGATTGTGAGAAGAGCTTCAACACGAGTTCTGGGCTCAATGTGCACAAATGGATCCACACAGAAGAGAGACCCTACAAGTGCCCTGATTGTGGGAAGGGCTTCATAAGGATTTCTTTACTCAATTTGCACAAATGGATCCACACGGAAGAGAGACCCTACAAGTGCCCTGAGTGTGAGAAGAGCTTCCACTCACGATCTGGACTCAAATGGCACAAACAGATCCACACAGGAGAGAGACCCTACAAGTGCCCTGATTGTGAGAAGAGCTTCAAAACGAGTTCTGAACTCAAAGTGCACAAACAGACCCACACAGGAGAGAGACCCTACAAGTGCCCTGATTGTGAGAAGAGCTTCCAGTCGAATTATGGACTCAGTTTGCACAAATGGATCCACACAGGAGAGAGACCCTACAAGTGCCCTGATTGCGGAAAGGGCTTCATAAGGATTTCTGTACTCAAATTGCACAAACGAATCCACACGGAAGAGAGACCCTACAAGTGCCCTGAGTGTGAGAAGAGCTTCCACTCGAGTTCTGGACTCAAATTGCACAAACGGATCCACACAGGAGAGAGACCCTACAAGTGCCGTGATTGTGAGAAGAGCTTCAACACGAGTTCTAGGCTCAATGTGCACAAACGGATCCACACAGGAGAGAGACCCTACAAGTGCCCTGATTGTGGGAAGGGCTTCATAAATATTTCTGTACTCAATTTGCACAAATGGATCCACACGGAAGAGAGACCCTACAAGTGCCCCGAGTGTGGGAAGGGCTTCATAAGGAGTTCTGCACTCAATTTGCACAAACGTATACACACAGGAGAGAGACCCTACAAGTGCCCTGAGTGTGAGAAGAGCTTCCAGTCGAATTATGGACTCAGTTTGCACAAACGGATCCACACAGGAGAGAGACCCTACAAGTGCCCTGATTGTGAGAAGAGCTTCAAAACGAGTTCTGAACTCAAAGTACACAAACAGACCCACACGGGAGAGAGACCCTACAAGTGCCCTGAGTGTGGGAAAGGCTTCATAAGGAGTTCTGCACTCAATGTGCACAAATGGATCCACACAGGAGAGAGACCCTACAAGTGTCCTGATTGTGGGAAGGGCTTCATAAGGATTTCTGTACTCAAATTGCACAAACGGATCCACACAGAAGAGAGACCCTACAAGTGTCCTGAGTGTGAGAAGAGCTTCTACTCGAGTTCTGGACTCAAATGGCACAAATGGATCCACACAGGAGAGAGACCCTACAAGTGCCCTGATTGTGAGAAGAGCTTCAGCACGAGTTCTGGGCTCAAATGGCACAAATGGATCCACACAGGAGAGAGACCCTACAAGTGCCCTGAGTGTGGGAAAGGCTTCGTAAGGAGTTCTGAACTCAATCTGCACAAACGGATCCACACAGGAGAGAGACCCTACAAGTGCTCACAGTGTGAGAAGAGCTTCCACTCGAGTACTGGACTCAAATGGCACAAACGGATCCACACAGGAGAGATGCCCTACAAGTGCCCTGAGTGTGGGAAGGGCTTCCAGTCGAGATATAGTCTCAAATTGCACAAACGGACCCACACAGGAGAGAGACCCTACAAGTGTCCTGACTGTGCAAAGGCCTTCAAAAGCAGTTCTGAACTTAGATCACACAAGCGTGTCCACAAAGGAGACAAGCTGTAGCAGTGCCCTGAGTGTGGGAGGAGATTCTGCCAGAGCTCGAACATGGTCACCTAATTCTAAATGCACACAGAAATATATTTATATTTCTTATAAATACCGTGAGCAGAGGAAGAGCCTTGTGGCAAACTCATCTTCAAAACCTCCTGCAGATCAGACTCCCTCCCCCGAAACTTGAAGCCGAGGTTTAGCCCGATGCAGACAGCAGGGAGCACTAGGTGTAAGAATAAGATGTTTTCCCAGGCTGTGTTCCCTGGGAGATATCACTGAGAGCCCATCAGGGAATGGTGTATATGGCTGAGAGCAGAGAGAGAAACCCTGTTCCTAGTGTGGGCATCCGACGATGGCTGTTGGACAGATCCAATCCCCTCTTCCCTTCCTTGTTCTGTTTATCACTGCGTAAAATATTCTCTGGGATTCCTGATTTTCACGTCACCTTTTTACCCCTCACCTTTAGGGGACTTGCTGCCCAATGGTTTGTTAACAGCAGTAAATACCGAGTCCCAGAAGCCGTGACAGAGAGATTTAAATTCCTACCGGGAAACCCAGCATAAAAACCCCACAAAGAGCAAACTCCCATCCTTGAGTCTTGAAGCCATGGTTTATCCTGGTGCAGACAAAAGAGAGCTCTGGGTGTCAAGATATTTGCTGGTGCCTTTCTTGGGAGATATTGCTGTGAGTCCATCAGGGAATGATGCATTTGCTCCATCTTCTTTGAGCAGCTTAGCAGATTCCCCAGTGCCTTCACCCCCTCTGGGATGCAAAGGGTGTAGGGATGCTGATAGAAGAGTCTGGAAAGGAAAAGGGAAACAGGAAAAGCCAGCTGATGCTCTGTGCTATCCTCTACGCTTGTAGCCAGGCTCATGTTTTGGCAGTGGCCAGCTCACTGCTCCTACCACAAGAGCCCATGGGGACCAGCTGGCCAGCTGCAAGTGAACCTTTGGGAGATGTCATGCAGGAGAGCTAAGAAGTCAGAGCAGTGCTGGGTAAGGAGTCCAGAGTTTTGGTGATGCTCATCCCAAAGCAAGGCAGGCAACACTTCCAATCTCCACCTGAGTAAGCAACATCCTGCCAAGATTCACAAATGACACATCAAGGCACAGAAGAAAGTCACAATTCCCACACCTCTGCATAAGGAAGTGCTCCCAGTTTCACTTTGGCTCACTTGGACAAGGCAGACCCCATTTTGGCTTGTGAACGGCATGCCTTGGAGTTTTCCCATCCTTTGGCTGGAGCATATCAGCCTTCCTGGCCTTAGGTTGTGGTGGGTGTTCTGGGACAAATATATCCTGTTCCTGCTTTGTCCCCAGTGTGGGAATTACCCATATTGCTCCCCTTTTCAACTGGAGATGGGGTGCCAAGTGACCACACAAAGGCGAGTGCAGAGCTGGCTGTGGCGAAGCCACTGGAAGCCCTTGGGATGTTGTTAGGTGGATCAGAAGCACATTTCTCCCAGGGATGTGTATGAGGAAAGTCACCCGGGAAAGTGACTCTTCACTCAGAGAGCCCAGGAAAGTCACCTCTAGATAAACCCCTGGATAAACCCATCTGCTGTGGGTGAGTTCATGAAGATCCAAAAGAAAACTTGGCTGGAAAGTGTCCTGGTTTCAGTTAGGCCAGAGTTAATTTTCTTCCTAGTAGCTGGTAGAATGCTATGTTTTGGCTTAGGATGAGAAGAGTGCTGGTAACACCCCGATGTTTTAATTGTTGCAGAGCAGTTCTTACACCAAACCAAGGACCTCTCAGCTTCTTGCTCTGTCCTGCCAATGGGCAAGAGCTTTGAGGGGACAGACCCAGGGGAGGTGACCCAAACTAGCCAAAGCGGTATTCCATCCCATCTGGGGTCATGCTAAACAATACATAGGGGTGGCTAGCCAGGGAAGGGTGGCCTGACTGCTCGGGGTTAGGCTGGGCATTGGCCAGCGGGTGGTGAGCAATTGCATTGTGCATCACTTGTTTTTACACAGTAGTAGTAGTAGTACTATTATCATCATCATTGTTATTATTTTTATTGTTATTATTATTTTCCTGTCTTAATAAACTGTCTTTATCACAACTCACGGGTTTTATTTCCCTTTTCTCTCCCCCATCCCAGAGAGGGAAGTGGGCGGGTGAGTGAACGGCTGTGTGGTGTTTAGCTACCGGCCGGGTTAAACCACTACAGAAAGAAAGGAAGAAAGCATGTCTGCAGGGATTACAGGAAGAACTTCAGCTGGAGCTCATGGAACTGACACCAGAAACAAAGCCCCCTTGCACCTTTCCTGTCCTTCCATTTTTCATTTTAAGAAAGCAGGCCCCAATGAAAACACAAGCTCTGGGACAAATCAGGCTCACACCCTCCTTGCAGGCAGCCTGGCTCCTCTGAGTCGTGTAGGCTGGAGGATGCCAAGTGTCCTGAGGCTGGACCCAGCTGCAGGATGGCCGCGGTGCACCTCCTGCAACCAAGACACTGCCTGGGTGGCTTCCAGCCAGGCTCTTACTTGCCTTACAGGGTGCCCCTCTGAGGTCTGCTGGTGGGCAAGGAGCTGTGAGCTGCACCAAAGGCTTTTCCCCTCACTGAGCACCCTGGCAGAGCCCAGACTCTCAGGCTCCTCCTCTGTGGGGGCCTTTCCTTTGTCTCTGCCCAGAGCTGCAAGCAAAGGCCTGAGCACATCAGTGGCCTGCTGCTAGGAGAGTTAACTCTTTCCTTGTAGAGCAGGGAAGGCTGAGCAGGGCGGAGCACTGAACCCTTTCCTCACACAGTGGCATGCTCTGGGGGAGCCAACAGAGAAGGCCAAGGTCAAACCCTAACCAACCTCTTTGATTTTCTGTGCTGCAGCTTCACAACACATTCTGGTTTGGGGCCAGGGAGCCATGCTGTGTGAAATAAATGACTGAGTCCCAAATAGGATTGCAATTAAAGTTTACAATTTATTAAACTCATAGAGGCAAGCACAGGGTGCGCTGGGAGTCTCAGCTCCACCAAGACGCACCCCTATTGAGTCAGGCGGCTGGTTTTTATGCTCCTAGGCTAATACATATTCATCACTACTTCCAGAAAAGGCAGGGTTATTATAATTAGTTTCCCGGGATCCAAACCTTCCACAGATGCATGCGTATTGGTCTCCGGTGGTCCCTCTGGGGGGTCGCTCATACTGAAAGCTTGCTCGTACTGAAGGCTCATAGTCTTCCTTCCAGGCTTTGTCCTTCGGTCATCCTTCAGCTTCCCCGTTCTCCTTATTTGTGAATCTCTTATCCCAGATCTCAGAGACGTCCGTCTGCAACGGCCCATGCAAAAATCAGCAGTTTTTGAAAACTCCTTTGTTCCCTTATCCCCTAGACCTGAGTCTCAAGGTTTACCCTTCAAACCCTCTATTGACACGAATTGCTAGACCGTTCCTCTGCAAGATACAGGAACTATATACATTAACCACACTGTTTTTCTTAGACTTGTGTTTATACAGTGGTATGTAAGACAGAAGGTCACATTTCATCATGCGACCCTAGCATTGTTCCATATTGACACGAATCAGATGAACACATTTCACACTGCATCTAAGGAATGGTCCAGCAATTCGTGTCAATAGAGGATCTGAAGGGTTAACATTGAGGCCAGGTCTGGGGGATAAGAGAACAAAGGGGTTTTCAGAGAACTGCTGACTATTGCACTGGAGGCAGTGCAAGTCTCTGACACCCGGCCCAGCCACTACCAAATACAGAGAGAGAGGAAGCGGAAGGACAAAGCCTGGGAGGAAGACTAGGAGCCTTCAGCAATAACGACCCCGACCCCCGAGGAACCACTGGTATGCAGGTGCCCTTGGGACGGTTCGGCTTCTAGGAACTAACTATAATAACCCTGCCTTTTCTAGAAGTAGTGATGAATATGTATTAGCCTAGCAACATAAAACCAAGCTGCATGATGTAAGACGTATGCGTGTGGGAGGAGCCTGGACTCCCCAGCACACCCAGCACTGTTTACTTCCCTTTTATTAACCCTATAAATAAATCTTATAAAGCTAAATAGACTGGGAATTTATAACACTGCACATCAGGAGGAGCCATGGCCAAGGCTGAGCTGCAGCCCAGAGCACCTCCTACAGAGCTGATAAGGGGTTAAGTACCTTGGGCTGGGCCTGAACAGAGCCCCGGGGCATGGAAATGCCCCCACAGAGGAGGAGCCTGAGAGTCTGGGCTCTGCCAGGGTGCTCGGGGAGGCTGGGGTGGGGGGGTAAAGCCTTAGGTGCAGCTCACAGCTCCCTGCCCACCAGCAGACCTCAGAGGTGCACCCTGTAAGGCAAGTGAGAGCCTGGCTGGAAGCCACCCAGGCAGTGTCTTGGTTGCAGGAGGTGCACCGCGGCCATCCTGCAGCTGCGTCCAGCCTCAGGACACTTGGCATCAACTCAGACGACCTGGCTGCCTGCAAGGAGGGTGGGAGCAGCCTACTGTGGACTCGAGGTAGGTACTCTTCATTGCTTATGCAGACAAGAGGCAGAATTTTCCTTTTTCACATGATTCCCCCCTTTGAGACAGGGCCTGAGCATCTAAAGCTCAGCACCAGACTTGGGAGGTCATGCAAAAGGGGAAAGGAAGAGCAGGATCTGACCCATGTTGCTGTTCAAGGGTGGGAGATAGCTGTCAGGACGCAAAGCATGCAGCTTGTTGCTCACTGCTCCTCTCTTGGCTGCAGCCAAGAAATCCGCTGGGCTCCGTGAAAAAGGATGCAAGTCCTCAGCAGGAAGGCTCTGGATCTGCAGTGTTGTTTCCTGAGCTGTGGATTAGACTTTGTTGCTGAGGTTTCTGAGGGGACACAGGACAGGGTTGGAGCTGGGAAAATCAAGAAGTGAGCAGAGACGATCAGCATGCTTTGCTGACCTTTTGAAGCTCTGTAATAATATATGTGGGACTACATTTCTAAGACGTGCACACACCTGACATCAAATGACCAGTGTCCTTACCTCTGCGTGTATCAGTTCCTGCATGCTATAAAAATTTGACTGCCTCCTGTTGTGTCTCTCAAGCTAAAACCTCCAGGTAAGGAATTTTCATCTCCTGCCCCTACATTTCTTTAGGGGATCCAGCAGGCAAGATCTTCCTCTAGTGGCTCTTCGGATGTTACCTTTTGTTCTGCCAGCACTTGGTTTCCTTGCTTGCATGTTCTGGGGCTTGTGCTACCTCCTTACCTACAGGACTTGCCTTTCTTTGTTCTGCAAATGCTTCCTAAGTCTGTTGTTCAGCATCTGCCTGTAACTGAAGACCCATTTTACAGGCAGCTGCTGGTCCTCCCTCAGGCGTAGTCAGCATTTCCACCAGTACTGGACTCATTCAGGGCTCCTCTTGAATGGGTCAGGGGAAGAAAATCCTCTGAAACAGTAACAACTTCACTGCTCACAGGTTGAGACAGGGCCGGCTCACGGGTTGAGACAGGGTCAGAGGTGATCACATTCCAATAAACATCACAGTCAAACAAGAGGGGGCAGAGAGCAGCTCTCTGTGGGTTGCACCCCCTTTTAGGCCATATCCACCTGCCCCAACATAAACTCCTCAGTGGGCTGCAGTTTAGAGATCTGATCCACTCTGCCACACCGGGGGCTGCAGCAGGACAGCCTGCTTCCCCATGGTCCTGGCCACAGGCTTCAGGGGAAATTCTGTCCTGGTGCCTGGAGGACCTCCTTCCTCCTTTGTCACTGACCTTAGTGTCTGCAGGGTTGTTTTCATCTCATTTTCTCACTCCTCTCTGACGATTGCTGATGTGCAGCAGCTTTTTCCTTTCTTAAACCTGTGTCCCAGCTGGCTTTTACCCCCAATCAATGGCCTGCAGCTGGGCTGGCGCTGGGGAGGGACAGGGACTGCTGCATTCCCCCAAACCTACCCTGCCATTTCTCTTGTCCCAGCAGGTTCCAGTTTGACATCTACCTTTCAGCTGTGATTGTCCCAGCCTACAGGAGGGCAGGAAATGGCCACGGCACATCCAGCTGAGGTAGGGGCTTGGAGATGCAGCCAGGAGAGGCCAAGGGGGAAGGGATGTGAATGCAGGGGGAAGATGAGGTGCCGTCAGCCAGCATTTGTGTGCTGGGCACAGAGAAACCACTGGGACTGGAGCTTCTGTCATCAACAGGCTGCTTCTACATGGAGCCTCTTTGCTTGCAGGAACCTGTGACCTTCGTGGAGGTGGCGGTGTATTTCAGCAGGGAGGAGTGGGAGCTGCTGCATCCTGCACAGCGAGTGCTCTACCGGGACGTGATGCTGGAGACGTATGAGTCCATAACTTCACTGGGTGAGTGAGGGCTTTGCTTCCTTTTCTCCTCAGTAGGGGAGCTTTCGTGGTGTAGAAGAAGCCTCTGTGAGCAGGACATATGGACATAAACACAGTGCAATTATTTACTGCATACAGAAGGAAAAAAATAAATAATAATAAAAAAAAAACAGCAACGTAAAACCACACACAAAAAAGATAAGGATGAGTTAAGAAGACAGTAGTGTGTTATCCACTGTAACATATATATATTATGATATAATGACACAATCATAATATAATATGAAAAATAATACTGTATATTAGAATATTTAATAATATAATAATATACAAAATATATAGCTATATAGACATATACTTGTATATATATGTAGATATTATAGTTATATAGACATGCGTCCAAAAGAGCTTTTCTTGGTGGTTGCATGTAAATCTTCCTTCTCAGCATTGCCTACCTCAGTTTTCCCCTAAACCTTCTTGAAGTCAACTGCATTGAATAAGTAGGTAAAAGGTAAGGCAAATAAATAAGTCCCTGCAGTATTTTCAGAGATAGAAAAGCCTTGTGGTCTTCAAACAAAGCTAGTCTATGTTGCTGACCTGAATAATACTGGGCCGTAAAAGTGGCTTTACAGGATGGGAGTGATTACATAGTACACGTGGACACTTAGCAGCTGTGTCAAAACCATGGAAATCATAGAGTCATAGAATGGCCTGGATTGAAAAGGACCTTAAAGATCTTTGAGTTTCAACCCCCCTGCTCTGGGCAAGGTTGCCAACCAGTAGAGGAGGCTGCCCAGAGTTGCATCAAGCCTGGCCTTGAATGCCTCCAGGGCTGGGGCATCCACAACCTCCCTGGGCAAACTGTTCCAGTGCCTCACCACCCTCTGAGTGAAAAACTTTCTCCTCATTTCCAACCTAAATCTCCCCTCTTAGTTTAAAACCATCCCCCCTTGTCCTATCACTACCAACACATGTAAGCAGGCGTTCTCCCTCCTGTTGATACGCTCCCTTCAAACACTGGAAGGCTGCAGTGAGGTCTCCCTGGAGCCTTCTCCTCTCCAAGCTAAACAAGCTCAATTTCCTCAAGCTTTATGCATAGGAAGGTTTTCCAGCCCTCTGATCATCTTAGTAGCCCTCCAAATGCTCTCATCTCCTCTGTTTATGTCATTTAAGGACTCCTTCCATCCCCCAAACCCGTGGTGATCTCCCAGCTTGAAGAAGGGGAAGATCCCTGGATCCCAGACCTGCATGGCGTGGAGGATGTGACAGGAGACCTCAGCCCAGGTGAGGTGGTGGAGGAAGGGAGGAGATTGGGGTTGGCAAATGCCAAGATCAGAGGATCAGAGAGCTCTGTCTGGGCAATATTGTGGGCACTATGGGCTGGTTGTGGATTTCCTCTGTCATCCAGCAGGTGACAGGATCACAAAAGCAGCGGAGCCTCTTCAGAAAGGTGGCGTGGCCCAAAGGCAGCTGAATGCTGTCTCTGTGGGAAAAACCAGAAGGGGCGTGCAAAAGGGCCTGGAGCATGGAAAGCATCTCAAGAAGCCACTGAAAACCCATCCAGGAAATGGAGCTCGGAAGCCCCTAGATGGCAGCAAAGGTCAAAAGGAGGCTAAAGAACTGACAATGAAGCAAGGCTGCCAGAAGAAATTGGAGAACCAATGTGACGAGTGTGGAGGAATCTTTAAAAGTCATTCCTATCTTCTTAAGCACCGGCGCATCCACACAGGAGACAAACCCTACAAGTGCACTGATTGTGGGAAGAGCTACCTAACAAGTTCCAGTCTTGTTATACACCAGCGGATTCACACAGGAGAGAGACCCTACAAGTGCTTGGAGTGTGAGAAGAGCTTCAGAAGCAACTCTGAACTCGCCTCCCATAAGTATTTTCACACAGGAGAGAGACCTCACAAGTGCTCACAGTGTGAGAAGAGCTACAGAAGAAGAGTAGATCTCATCTCCCACCAGGTCTTTCACACAGGAGAGAAGCCCTACAAATGCCCTGAGTGTGGGAAAGGCTTCATAAGGAGTTTTCTACTCAATGTGCACAAACGGATCCACACAGGAGAGAGACCCTACAAGTGCCCTGATTGTGAGAAGAGCTTCATAAAGAGTTCTGACTTCAACTTGCACAAACGGATCCACACAGGAGAGAGACCCTATAAGTGCCCTGAGTGTGAGAAGAGCTACCACTCGAGATCTGGACTCAAATGGCACAAACGGACCCACACAGGAGAGAGACCCTACAAGTGCTCTGACTGTGGGAAGGGCTTCATAAAGATTTCTATACTCAATTTGCACAAAGGGACCCACACGGGAGAGAGACCCTACAAGTGTCCAGAGTGTGGAAAGGCCTTCATAACAAGTTTTCTACTCAGTATACACAAACGGATCCACACAAGAGAGAGACCCTACAAGTGCTCTGAGTGTGAGAAGAGCTACAAAAGAAGGGTAAATCTCATCTACCACCAGCACTTTCACACAGGAGAGAAGAGCTACAAATGCCCTGAGTGTGGGAAAGGCTTCATAAGTAGTTTTCTACTCAATTTGCACAAACGGATCCACACAGGAGAGAGACCCTACAAGTGCTCACAGTGTGAGAAGAGCTTCCTCTCAATTTCTGGACTCAAATGGCACAAATGGATCCACACAGGAGAGAGACCCTACAAGTGCTCACAGTGTGAGAAGAGCTTCCTCTCAAGTTCTAGACTCAAATTGCATAAACGGATCCACACAGGAGAGAGACCCTACAAGTGCCCTGATTGTGGGAAGGTCTTCAGCAGGACTTCTTCACTCAAGTTGCACAAACGAATCCACACGGAAGAGAGACCCTACAAGTGCCCTGAGTGTGAGAAGAGCTTCAAAACGAGTTCTGACTTCAAATTGCACAAACGGACCCACACAGGAGAGAGACCCTACAAGTGTCCTGAGTGTGGGAAGGACTTCATAAGGAGTTTTCTACTCAAATTGCACAAACGGATCCACACAGGAGAGAGACCCTACAAGTGCTCACAGTGTGAGAAGAGCTACAGAAGAAGAGAAGGTCTCATCTACCACCAGCGCTTTCACACAGGAGAGAAGCCCTACAAATGCCCTGAGTGTGGGGAGAGCTTCAAAGCGAGTTCTGGACTCAATTTGCACAAACGGATCCACACAGGAGAGAGACCCTACAAGTGCCCTGATTGTGAGAAGAGCTTCCTCTCGAGTTCTGGACTCAAATTGCACAAACGGATCCACACAGGAGAGAGACCATACAAGTGTCCTGACTGTGCAAAGGCCTTCAAAAGCAGTTCTGAACTTAGATCACACAAGCGTGTCCACAAAGGAGAGAAGCTGTAGTAGTGCCCTAAGTGTGGGAGGAGCTTCAGCCAGAGCTCGAAGCTGGTCACCCAATTCTAGATTCACACAGAAGAGAACCTTACAAATACCTTGAGCAGAGGAAGAGCCTTGTGGCAAACTCATCTTCAAAACCTCCTGCAGATCAGACTCCCTCCCCCGAAACTTGAAGCCGAGGTTTAGCCCCATGCAGACAGCAGGGAGCACTAGGTGTAAGAATAAGATGTTTTCCCAGGCTGTGTTCCCTGGGAGATATCACTGAGAGCCCATCAGGGAATGGTGCATATGGCTGAGAGCAGAGAGAGAAACCCTGTTCCTAGTGTGGGCATCCAACGATGGCTGTTGGACAGATCCAATCCCCTCTTCACTTCCTTATTCTGATTATCACTATGTAAAATATTCTCTAGGATTCCTCACTTTCATGTCACCTTTTTTCTAAACTGCAGCGCACTGAGGAGCTCATGTTGGTAAGTGATTTCCCTGTCTCTGTCTCAACCCATGTGCTGTGAGTTTTTTCTTGTTAAGGAGGAAACACAAGCCCCAGAACAAGCAAGCAAGGATACCAAGTGCTGATAGAACAAAAGGTAACATCAGAAGAGCCACTAGAGGAAGATCTTGCCTTCTGGATCCCCTAAAGAAATGTAGGGGCAGGAGATGAAAATTCCTTATCTGGAGGTTTTAGCTTGAGAGACACAACAGGAGGCAGTCAAATTTTTATAGCATGCAGGAACTGATACACGCAGAGGTAAGGACTCTGGTCATTTGATGTCAGGTGGGGAGAGGAGGAAGGTCTTAGAAATATAGTCCCAGATATATTATTACAGATCTGTTCTACATAATACTTTGAAACAGCTGCTTCCTTGTACCTGATCTGCCCGGACAAACCTGCTTTGCTGTGCAAGAGATGGAACCAGGACCTGGATCCTGCCTGGGGTAAAGCTTTCCTGGTTCTGAAACACTTTGCTGCTCTTGTCTGTCCTCCTGGTCCTGCTGGCAGGGGGCAGAAGAGCCTCCTTTAGGACTGGGTCAGCCTCACAAAGTATCAGAAAATGTCTAAAAGCAGACAGCAAAGAGAAAAGGGGAGGGGAACATAAATAGAAACTAAATAGAAACAATGCAGCGTGATGAGAATAAATCTGTCCCCTCCATTAAAAAGAAAATAAAATATAGAGAAGCAATGCCATGAGTGGTGGCTTGGAGGAATCAAGTGCTGCGGCAAGAACTGTTTTGTGCCCGCACACCAGGCATCTGACCTTTTTCCTTTAAAAAACAGCAACAAAACAAACAAACAAAAAACAAAAACAAAAAAACAGAGTCAGAGTCTAATCCAAGGCTCACAAAAGAACACTGCAAATCCAGAGCCTTCCAACTTGAGGACTTGCATACTCTTTTACAGAGCCCGTATCATTCATTTCTTGGCTGCAGCCAAGAGAGGAACAGTGAGCAATAAGCTGCATGCTTTGGGTCCTGACAGCTATCTCCCATACTTGAATAGCATGATGGGTCAGATCCTGCTTTTCCTTTTCCCTTTTGCATGACCTTCCAAGCCTGGTGCTGAACTTTAGATGCTCAGGTGGTGCTAAGCACCATGCCAGTCCTTGTCTCAAAGGGGGGAATCATGTGGAAAAGGAAAAGGTGGGCAGGGAGCTGTGAGCTGCACCAAAGGCTTTTCCCCCCACTGAGCACCCTGGCAGAGCCCAGACTCTCAGGCTCTTCCTCTGTGGGGGCATTTCCATGCCCTGGGGCTCTGTTCAGGCCCAGCCCAAGGTACTTAACCCCTTATCAGCTCTGTAGGAGGAGCTCTGGGCTGCAGCTCAGCCTTGGCCATAGCTCCTCCTGATGTGCAGCATGGTTTCCTGGCATGCCCCGGGGACTTGTCTCATGATCTGGATCCCGTCTCCCTTGTGCAGGTCTCCCTTGACCTGCTGGAAACACTCTTCCAAATGCAGTCCAGGATACTGTTGGCCTTCTTGGCCATGAGGGCACATTGCTGGCTCTTGGTCAGCCTGCTGTCCACCAGGACTCCCAGGTTCCTCTCTGCAGAGCTGCTCTGTAGCACATTAGCCCCCAGCCTGTACTGTTGCTTGGGGTTATTCCTCCCTACATGCAGGACCCTGAACTTGCCTTTGTTGAACTTCAGGAGGTTCCTCCCAGCCCATCTCTCCAGCCTGTCAAGGTTCCTCTGAAGGGCAGCACAGCCCTCTGGGGTATCAGCCACTACTCCCAGCTTAATGTGGTCAGCAAACTTGCTGAGGGTGCACTCCGTTCCATCATCCAGGTTGTTGATGAATACTTTGAACAAGACTGGACTCAGTACTTACCTTTGGCGGACACTGCTAGGTCTCCAACTGGACTCAGCACCACTAAGCACAACTCTCTGAGCTCTGACATTCATCCAATTTTCAATCCACCTCACTGTCTACTCCATCTAGCCCACACTTCCTGAGGATGTTATGGGAGACAGTGTCAAAAGCCTTGCTGAAGTCAAGGCAAGCCACCCATTAGCTGACAGAACACCACAAGTCCTGTTCTGAGATAACTTTTCCTTATCCACTAGGTGGGTGACCTGGTCATAGAAGGAGATGAGGCTGGTCAGGCAGGACTTGCCTTTCATGAACCCATTGCAAGACTTGCAGGAGCCGTGGACACCAGAAACTGAGCCCTGCAAATCTCACTGCTGCAGGTGCAGCTTCTTGTCAGGAAGTGCACAACAGTCACCAGCACCCACTCAACATGCCACGTTTCACAGGAAGAGGGTGGAGGTGCACAGCTCCTTCCCAGCCTCACAACCTGCCATTGGCACAGTGGGTTTTCCTTGCCTCAGTCATGTCCTGTTCTCTGTTGTGCATGGGGTCCCTGTCAGGAGGCTCTGCAGGGGGGAGCATGAAGGGAGCTGAGGGTTCTCAGTGTTGGACATGTGTGAGGGCTAAAAAGCAGGTCTTGGCTGTCAACACTGAGAAAGGCTATTTTCTGTCCCTCAAAGCCCAAGAAAACCCTAATCTTCTGTGTCATCTAGGTGAGGATGAAGGCTGTATGGTCAGGAGAGGTCAGACCTCAGTATGTGGCCCTGCTGGGAAAAAAGACAAGATCCCATCCTGCAGAGCCAGTTTGATTTACACCCTCCTCTTCGTGGATTGCCTGACCACCCTCATTGCTCAGACTTCCTCCTTTCATAGTCCCTGCAGCAGGGAGTTTGCAACATGGATGTGGGCTGCTGTGTGCCAATGCAGAGAACAGAGCCAAACACATTTAGGGGTTGCCTTAAGAAGTGACTCTGTTTCTCTTGGGATAAGAACCAAGAGCACCAACAAATGAGTCTGGGTGGAGATGGCAATGAGCTTCTCAGCCTGCAGGCCTCTTTCTAGTGCTGAGGTTTGGCTCCGCAACAGCTTGCCTTAAGCCATACAACGTGTCCCAGGTGGCCAAGAAGGCCTAGAGTATCCTGGCTTGTATCAGGAATAGTGTAACCAGCAGGAACAAGGAGGTGATCGTCCCCCTGTACTCCGCTCTGGTGAGGCCATACTGTGTTGGGTTTTGGGCCCCTCACTACAAGAAGGACATTGAGGCACTGAAATGCATCCAGAGAAGGGCTACAAAGCTGGTGAAGGGCTTGGAACACAAGTCCTATGAGGAGCATCCGAGATAACTGGGGTTGTTTAATCTGGAGAAAAGAAGGCTCAGGGGAGACCGTATGGCTCTCTACAACTACCTGAAAGGAAGGTTTGGGGAGCTGGCAGTCAGCCTCTTCTCACAGATAACTAGTGATAGGACTAGAGGGAATGGCCTCAAGTTGTGCCAGGGGAGGTTCAGGTTGGAAATTAGAAGAAATTTCTTCTCAGAAAGAGCAGTCAGGCATTGGAATGGATTGCCCAGGAAGGTGGTGGAGTCACTGTCCCTGGGGGTGTTTAAGGAAAGGTTGGACATGGTGCTTAGGGACATAGTTTAGTGGGTGATTTTTTCTTCGTACTGGTGGAGTTAGCTAGCCAATTCATCCACCATGGCTTCCTCTGGGTCTTTCCAGGTCATTACTGACAAAGATTTGGCATATAATGATGGTGAGCTCCATACAAACTTCTGTCACATGGGTTGCATGCATTTGACTTGATCTGGATCTTTGGATATCTGTTCATTGTTTAGGTTACTATAAATCACCTCCATCACAGCTAATTGCCTCAGGTACTGGATACCTCTCTCCATGGTAGTCCACTTGCCTGGCTGACATACATCCTACTTGAAGGGATAGCTTTCCTTCATGCCTGACAGGAGTTGCCTTCAGAGGCTCTTTCTGTCTGTTTTTCCTCCTGTTTTTGTGATGGCCCTGTTTTAGAGCAGTCTGCCCCTTCCACTTTTCCCTCCCAGAGCCTTTTAGGACAAGCTTCTTCCCTTACTAAATAAACTGACTTCCTCTTCCATTGTTTCATCTTGACTATAGGGGTGACTAATACCATCCATTGGTCTCTTGGTTTTGCTACTCTGTTATCTAGACATCAGATTCAGACTTCCTCCTCCCCCTGAGGGTGCTGAATAGTGTTTGCTATTGTTAGGTAGGCACAGACCAGCTCCCAGCACAGTGCAGCAAGCTGTAACTTTGGCATTGCTGAAGTCAGGGAATACTTTCTTTTAAACATTCTTTCATTTGGGGGGGATTCCACACTTGTTCACTGGTGAAGCTCAAAACCAACGGAATAGATAGCCATGACAGAAGTTGTGGATGTCCCATCCCTGAAAGTGTTTAAGGCTAGATTGGATAGGGCTTTGAGTAACCTTGTCTAGTGGAAGTTGTCCATGCCAATGGCAGAGGGTTTGGAATTAGATGATCTTTAAGGTCCTTTCCAGCCCAAAGCATTCTATGATCCTATGACAGGTACCTGCACATATCCTTCTTGCCACCCACCATCACACTGCCTTGGGGTAGACTCCTGGGTGTTGTTCTTAAATATTTGTTTAACCTCAGGAAATAATAGAAACGTATTCTGGAGACTTAGATATAGGAGTATGTTGGTTACGCAAGGACACTCAAAATATTCAAAAGCTATTGTGATTAGCCCATAGGATAAGGAGGAAGAGGTACCATACCTTATATTCTCCACAGATTGATTCCAGAGGTAAAAAAAGAGTGCAGTTAATATTCTCCAAAAGGTGGTTCCTGAAGTACAGAGTTGATAGTAATGCAGGGCCTGGATACCAGATCAGGCTCAAGACCAGTGCTTTAAAGCACAGCGAACTGAATAAACAAATAAACCATCACCACTATAATGACAACAAAAAACAGACAACAACAACAAAACACACGACCTTTAACAGGCTCTCAGATTTGATAAGTAGCTAAAGAGAGAATGTGGCACAGTTCACATAAGACAGGATAAACACAGAACAATATTAAGAGCAAACTGGTCAATATCATGAACAAGAGCTCCTGGTCAAATATGATAATTGTAAATTCCCTCTAAAGTGCTCTGGTCAAATCGATTGTTATCTTAATTCTTTGAGTCACATGTTGGGCACCAAAAAGGACTGTGGCGACAACTTTCTCACTCTTCCTCCTCAAAGGGAGGGCAGAGAGATAGTATGATGGCAAAGAAAAGTGCTCACAGGTTGAGGATAAGTTAAAGGGAAAAGAAAGAGGAAAACACCAACAGAAACAAACAAGCAAAGGCTGCACAGAAGAAAAGAGAGAAAACAATTATTCTCTACTTCCCATCAACGAGCGATGTTCAGCCATGTCTTTGTAAGCAGAGCCTCAATATGCAGAGCAGTGTTGTGGAAGTATCATGTTTTCATAACAAGAGTTACCCATCTTCCATCTCCTTTTCCAGATTTTATTGCTGAGTATGACATCATATGGTATGGAATATCCCTTTGGTCAGTTTAAGTCAGCTGCCCTGGTGATGTCCCCATCCCACCTCTTGCCCAACCCCAGCCTTCTGGCTCTGGGGGCTGGAGGGAATCTTGATGCTGTACCAGTATTGCTCAGCAATAAACAAAGCATTGGTGTGACACTTCTAGCTACAAGTGCAGAGCACAGCACTGTACAGGCAGCTGGGCCTGTTTGGCCTAGATAAGAGGACATCAATATCCTAATATATCAGTATCTTAAGGGAGGGTGTCAAGATGATCGGGCCAGACTCTTATTCAGCAGCTCCCAGTGATAGGAAGAGAACCAAGAGGCACAAACTGAAACACAAAGTTCCATCTGAATATGAGGAAAAAATTCTTTACTGTGCTGGTGACAGAGCACTGGAACAGGTTGCCAGAGAGATTGTGGAGTTTCTTTCTGTAGAGATATTCAAAACCCACCTGTATGTGACCCTGCACAGCATATTCTAGGCGACCGTACTTTAACAAGGGAGTTGGACTGGATGGTCTCCAGAGGTTCCTTCCAACCTCCACCATCCTGTGTTTTTGTGAGGGTGTTTGGGGTCCTGGAGGTCCCAGGCCTGGGGCTCTGGCCATGCCACTGTTGCCCCATGCCACTTCCAGCAGGAGAGGAGGAGAGGGGAGCTTGGTGATAAGCCCAGGGACTGGGCTGGGGCCACAAGGCAGGGCAGCGACATGTGTGGGGGTGAGCACACAGGGCAGGCTGGGAATGGGATACCCCTTGGCCATAGGGTGTCTTGGAGGGTTTGCGGGGACCCTGAGTGCTGGGGAATTGGGGCAGCTCTTGGCTGTCCCCTCCTGCTGCAGGTGGGGGCACCCACAGCTGTAGTTTTTCTCCAACATCCAGGGGCTGGTGGCCTTCGTGTCCTTCCCTTGCAATGGGGTTTGCTCTGCACCCACTGGTAGGGAGCACTGGGGGCTGTGACCAGTCTTTGGGGGGCACAGTGCTCCATGTGCCTTGAGGGGTGACTGTCCACCAGATCCTTCCATCTCTCTTGCTCCTATGTGGCCTGCTTGTGCCCCACTGGCCTGGCCCCACTTTTTCACCTCTGTTAATGCAGGTGTGTTGGGGACAGAGCAGGGAGCAGGGGGTCTCAGCACGGGGGCGGGCATCAGATGAGGGATTCCCGGGGATCCTGCCTGGACATGGCACCTTTCCTGCAAGGGGGGACCAGCGTGAGCTGTGCTTGCTATCCAAGGGGACTCTCTCAATTTGGCTGGAGCCCTCACCTGTACTTCCACCACCAAGCAGCACCAATGGCAATGGCAACAGCAAGGACCAGCACCACGATAACAATGATGACAGCGGGAGTCACAATGCGGTTTTCTGGTATGGGGAGAGAGTGGACGGCAGACGTGAGCACATGGAAGCACCAGAGAGGAAGCCACCCCCACGCCACCCCGTCCCTAACACCTACCCCAGGGGATGAGGAGGCTGCGGGTGCCCAGGCTGCGGTGGCGAACGTGGCAGGCGTAGCTGTGCCCATCATGGGGGGCCACGGTCAGGCCGCTGTAGACCTGGTAGGTGAAGTCGGCGTTGGGCAGGACAGCACTGGTGTTCAGGGCCGGGCCCGGTGGCACCTCGTGGCCGTCCCGCAGCCAGGCCACGCTGATGGGCCGTGGGTAGAAGCCGGTGATGCGGCAAACCAGCAGGAGCTGGGCTGGGCCAGCTTTGCGGGCAAAGACAGTGGCAGTGGGCGGCTCTGTGGGGTGAGAGTGAGGGCCAAGGGGAGCCCAGCAAGGGCACCACTTGGCCCCAGCATGGGGGGTGCATTGGTGTGGCCGTGCTGGGGCCACAGGGTTCTCACCTTGTCTTTCCAGGTCTGCCTTCCCATACCTGCACAGGGCGCGGACGTGGCTCGGGCAGGTTTTGTAAAGGAGGTGCTCCACCATTTCTGTGACAGCCATCATCTCATTGAGGGAATGGCCCACCAGCTTGGCCAGCAGGGTCGACTGCTGGACAGCCCAGTACCTTCTCCTGGCCTCATACTCTACCAGGTCTCTGCCGCCCTCCCCAATTTTGGCGAAGGCGCGGCTCGTCCCATTGGGGTGAAGCTCACAGCCTGTATGGACCTGGAACACCACAGGGTCTGCAAGGAGCAGAGGTAGCAGAAGGGGGCTGTGAGCATGGGGACAGGGGTGGCCCAAGGTGGGGGCAGCTGGGAAGGTGTGGGCAGGGCCACCATTGGCAGTGGGGTTGTGCTTCCAGGACCCTGCGCACCCTATGAGTTGTCAGGGTAGATCAAGCATAAGGGCTGGGCGTTTGAGCACCACTGTGCCCCCCAGAGTGCTACCCCAAGTTTCTACTTCCATGTTGCCCCCAAACGTTCCGTCCATGTTTCTCCTTCCCTCATCAGTGCTGTGCAGGTCCTGCAGCCCTGCCAAGTTTGACAGCAGCTCCCCAGTATGCAGGGCATTTCAGTACACTGCCTCCACACCCACCAAGTAGCTGGAGCCTTCTTTGCCCTTTGGAGGCTGTCACCCCCTGCCAAGACCCTGCCAACCCTGCCCTGGTGGGAAGGGGTGCTGCATCTGCAGCTCTCCCCATACTCACATTCCGCCTGCACCTGAATGGCCATCTCATGCATGAATCGGATCACATTGCGCATGGCAAGCTTGAAGGAGGACATAAGCTTCACCAGGTCACCCTCAGCCATGGCCTGGTGGACCCAGGGGTAGCAGATGCGGAGGTTCCAGGTGTCCGGGTCCAGCATGTAGACGAACATGTCTGTCAGCACAGCCACCCCGGCCACCTTGGTGGAGTTGGCACTGGGGAGGAGGAAGGTCTGGAGTAGCTGGAAAAGCTTTGATTCTGCTGGGAGAGGAGATGGGGCTTCAAGAGAAGGGGGGGGAGGGGAAATGAAGGATGTACTGTGCCCCACACCACAGTGACCCCCATGCCCAAGGGACCCCTCTGGTCCCACCTGGTTCCCTGCTTTCATCGGAGGGTGTCCTGGTGCTGTGGCAAAACGCTCCAGGTGACAGCAGCACCCAAAGCAACTTCTCACCGGGGCAGCTCCCCCGCAAACAGGCAACTGCTGGAAGGGGCCCACAGTACCACAAGGGGCCCAGACCCTCCCCTGGTGCCTGCAGAACAATGCCTTCAGGGGCACCCTGGCACCCTAAGCCTGCCTGGAGAGCCCCCAGCCCCATGGCTGCTCGGGCACCTAAGTCCCTACACCAGTGCTGGGCAGGACAGTGAGCCCTGACCTGGAGGCACCTCTGGGTGCTGTGGGGTGGGGGGCAACCCCTTAGTGCTGCAGACTGTCCTCCCCATGTAGGGGAAGGTCTTAGCCATGCCCCCCTTGCCAGGACTACCAGTGGAGTCCGGTAGCGGAGGGACAGGTGGGTGGGGGTCTCCCAGAGCTCCCACTTACCTTCTGTTTCTGCCCATGTCCTGTGGAGGAGAAGCAGGAGGACGAAGAGGAGGCAATGCAGCCGCATGGTGGTCGGGGTGAGGCTGAAGCAGTCCGGGTGGCAGGAGGAGGAAGCATCTATGGGGTCCTAGCAGCAGCGCTCCACCAATGGGGCTGGGGTAGGGGGTTTTAGGGAGGGCCTGGGCTGGAAGTCAGGAAGTACAGGATGGAGCGAAGCTGAAACGCCTCCATTTTGGGTTCCCCCTGCTCTATCTGTACCCCCGGTGGAGGGGGACAGTCCTGTGCCACCTGCTTCACCCTGGGAATGGAGCTGCCCGGAGAGGGGGCGATGAGCAACCACAGCCTCACACACCCACACACCCCAACTGGTGGCAGAGGGTCCCCACTCGGGTCAGGGCACCCATGCCAAAAGTGGGGTGCTGCAGCACCTGTTGGGTGCTGGGCATGGGGACAATGCAGTGAGAAGGGACAGCCCCACCCCCAGCCCATCTCCCCCACTGCTCATCCCCAGGCACGTTCCCCCAGCTTGCAGTTTCTCTTCCCCTTTCCCGGGCCCCCATGCTGGGGGCAAAAGCAGAACTGAAACACAGGCAAGGAGAAGCTTGTCCCGCTCTGGCTGAGGGTGGGTGGTACCAGTGCTGTCACCCCCCAAGGCCCCTTGGTGCCCTGGGGGAACCACCTGAATCCCTAAGGGACTGCTGGGCTCGTCTGAACAGCTCTAGTGTGGTACCAGTGCCCCTGGGAAGCTCGTCCTGCAGGCAGGGCACCCCATCACCCTCCAGGCACAACTGGGGCTGGTAGTCCCTGCTTGAATGTCCCCTGCTCTGCTGCTGGCACAGGGACAGCCCATCCAGGGCTGCTGCAGGCTGAGCCCTGGCACCCTGTGACACTGAGTCAGGCCCGGGATGGGGGGATGCTGCGGTGGCCCTGTGGGCTCGGATGTGGCTCCAAAGCTCCCACTTCCTCCAGGGCTCACTCACTGCACTGTTCCACAGGGGATGGCTGTTCCTGCAGTGTCCCCATCCCTCCTAACACGGCCACCAGTGCCTGGCAGGGAGGCAAGAGAGCAGCTGCTGGGATGCCAAAGGGCGGCCGTGGTGCAGCTGGCGAGGGAGGGAATGGGGGGACGGTGGTCCCTGCAGTCCCCTCAGGTGATGGCTGGTCTTCAAAACTGCCCTTCAAGCGGCCACCGGTCCCCTCAGACTCCTTGGGGCCTCAGACCCTCAGCTCAGGTGACCAGCAGTCCCCACAGGACTTGGTGACCGTTCCTCTTTGCATTGCCCTCCACTGAGCGCTGCTGCCCACAATCCCCTCAGTGCTTTGCTCAGGGGATCGGGGAAACTTGGCACAAGGCCAAGCTTTGCCTCCCTCTTGTCTTGGGGTGCAAGTGCAGCCCTAGGAGAACCCACCCAGGCCCCTAGACCTGGCAGCCCTGGGTATCCCAGCCCAGCTCTTGACAGAGGGCACCTTAGGGCCCACCCCAAAACCGCAACGCCAGCTCCATTGGCTGTCAGGGCACTCAGTGCCACCACTGATATCAGAGTCACCCTGGGGAGAAGTAAGCAGCCCACACAGCTCCATCTTCCAACTTCTGTGTTTGCCTGTGGCCTTGCTGTGGATACCATGCAGCCCTGTTGCCTTCTCTTCTTCCCCTTCTTCTTCTTCTTTCCTGGGACGTGGGCAGAGCTGGAGGGTAAGTAGAAGCTCACCCCAATCTGCTCCCCTTCCTCTACTCTCCCCCCTGCTCCACATGTTGTCCTTCACAGGGCCATGGTCAAGCTGGGGGGCCAGAGCTGGGGCTGCTGAAGTGGTGGTGGGGGTGCAGGGGACCCCAAGAAGCTGTCAGGGCCTGACAAAAGTGGCATCGCTTTCCCCAGCTCTCTCCCCGCTCTCCAGCAGGCTCTCACATGCTCCAGCTACGCTATTTCGTCACCTTCCAAAATGCCACATCCATGCAAGTTGGGGGGCTTGGCCTCGTGGGGGACATCAGAATTGGTTCGCTGGACAGCCTCACTGAGGACATCCATTACTACAAGACCTGGCTGCATTCAGCCCTGCCCAAAGGTGACTGGGATGTCTTTGAGAGCTTCGTCAAGTCATACATGCATGATTTCAACAGCCTGGTGCAGACACTCACCAAGCACACCAGGGTGTCCTGTACGTGCCCAGAGTCCCCCCTCCATTTTCAAGTGACCCCTCGGGCATGAGCTAAGGCTGGTGGGCAGCTCCACAGGCCAGGCTCATGCAGAGCCCTTTCGGATGGGGACGCAATTCAGGCGGACCCCCAAAGGCTCCTGAGGGGATGCAATGCTGAACACCCCACATATCCCCTCCACCCTCCACATCCTGTCTCCCCCCAGACCCTTTTGTCTTCCAGTCATTCAAAGGCTGCCAGCTCCAGCCCAACGGGACTACCAGAACTTTCTTTGTCATTGCCTATGAGGGCCAGGACTTGATTCGGTTCCACCTGAACAAGGGAACTTGGGATCGGGTGCCAGATAATGAGATGTCAGCAACCGCTGAGCATTTGTTGAACAATGCCACCACCCTCAATGAGCTGATACAAGTGCTCCTCAATGTCACCTGTGTTGACATTTTGGAAAAGTTCATTGAGTATGGGAGGGCAGATGTGGAGAGACAAGGTAAGACCCTCCTCAACCCTGGCACAGCCACCTGAAAGTCTCCCCTCTCACAACTGGGGTAAGCAGTGCCCCTGCTGGAATCCCCTTGGCCCTCATTCTCACCCCACAGAGCCGCCCACTGCCACCGTCTTTGCCCGCAAAGCTGGCCCAGCCCAGCTCCTGCTGGTTTGCCGCATCACCGGCTTCTACCCACGGCCCATCAGCGTGGCCTGGCTGCGGGACGGCCACGAGGTGCCACCGGGCCCGGCCCTGAACACCAGCGCTGTCCTACCCAACGCCGACCTCACCTACCAGGTCTACAGCGGCCTGACCGTGGCCCCCCATGATGGGCACAGCTATGCCTGCCGCGTTCGCCACCGCAGCCTGGGCACCCGCAGCCTCCTCGTCCCCTGGGGTAGGTGCCTCTGGGATGGGGCTCCTGAGCTGTGCTGATGGAGCAGAGCAGGAAAGCTGACGGGCTTGTGTTCCTCAGGGCAATCAAATGCTGGGCTGATCGCAGGGCTTGTGGTTGCTCTGCTGGCAGCTGTGGTTGTGATTGGTGCACTTTGGGTGTGGAGATACAGGTAAGGCCCCTTCTGCCCTGCTGTGTACCTGGGAAATCCCTGCTGGGGAGCTCCCCAGAGCCATCCCACCATCCTCTCCTGTTTTAGGAAGCGCCATTAAATGGAAGAATGAGGCCCAGCAGCTTTCTCCTGAGCACAGCAGCCCTGTTTGCTTCAAACCCTCACCTTGGACACGACCTCCATCTCCCTCTGCTGTGACAAAGCTCCAGGCACCACCAGGAGCAAGATCATCTCAGCAGGGAGCCACAGCTGAAAAAGATGTGGTACTCAAGCCCTGCTGTTATTTGCATTATGGACGAGGATGCAAGTCCTCACCTGTTACACGTAATCACTTTGTGCCTCATGGCACTACCTATGCACCTGCTGAGGCTTCTTCAGGCACACCAGTCCCCTGTAGCAATTTCTTTCAGGTCCTGTATGATAACAGTACTGTCAGCAAGCAGTATGCTGCACCCCTTCCATTGTCACTTTCTAGATATTTCTCTTAAGAGCTGCTTTTATTAACCATATTCCAGAAATAGCTGTGCTTAATCCGACCTGTTACACACAGGGTAAGTGCACACAAGTTGTGTTTATGGCACCAAGGAGCACTGCACTCTGAGGTGATCTGAGGGAGCTCCAGGCATGGATAAAACGAAAATAAACCACTGATGTTTTTGCTAAAATCATGTGCCTTTTATAAAGGTTTCTGTGGGCTCGGGGAGGGTTTGGCCAGCTTGGACGCAGCACTGCTGAAATTATCAGCACTAACTTCAGGGCTTCAGGCTAGTTAAGAGAAGCAGTAGAAAAAAAGAGCCGAGCATTGTGGGGCCATGGATTCTGCGGCTGGGAGGGGGATCCCAGGCCCTGGGCTAGGCTCCCCGTGGGGCTCGGAGGCTGTAGAATGGGGCACATGGGGCCCTGACCACTGAGAGACCTGGTGGGAAGGGGCACCCGGAGGAAGGGGGGGTACTGTGGCCCCTGTGGGGACCACAGGACCCAGCGGGTCCTGAGGGGACTGCGGGGAGCAGTGGGGAGTGGAGGGCAATGCGAAGAGGAACGGTCACTGAGGAGGTCCTGTGGGGACTGCCGGTCACCTGAGGGGACTTCAAGCACCAGCAGGGACCTGAGCTGAGGGTCTGAGGCCCTGAGGAGTCTGAGGGGACCGGTGGCCGCTTGAAGGGCAGTTTTGAAGATCAGCCATCACCTGAGGGGACTGCAGGCACCACCGTCCCCCCGCTCCCTCCCTCGCCAGCTGCACCACGGCCGCCCTTTGGCATCCCAGCAGCTGCTCTCTTGCCTCCCTGCATTTCCTGCAGTGTCCCCATCCCTCCTGACACGGCCACCAGTTCCTGGCAGGGAGGCGAGAGAGCAGCTGCTGGGATGCCAAAGGGCGGCCGTGGTGCAGCTGGCGAGGGAGGGAACGGGGGGACGGTGGTCCCTGCAGTCCCCTCAGGTGATGGCTGATCTTCAAAACTGCCCTTCAAGCGGCCACCGGTCCCCTCAGACTCCTCAGGGCCTCAGACCCTCAGCTCAGGTGACCGGCAGTCCCTGCAGGACTTGGTGACCGTTCCTCTTTGCATTGCCCTCCGCTGAGTGCTGCTGCCCACAATCCCCTCAGTGCTTAGCACAGGGGATCGGGGATCCTTGACACAAGGCCAAGCTTTGCCTCCCTCATTGTCTTGGGGTGCAAGTGCAGCCCTAGGAGAACCCACCCAGGCCCCTAGACCTGGCAGCCCTGGGTGTCCCAGCCCAGCTCTTGACAGAGGACACCTTAGGGCCCACCCCAAAACCGCAATGCCAGCTCCATTGGCTGTCAGGGCACTCAGTGCCACCACTGATATCAGAGTCACTCTGGGGAGAAGTGAGCAGCCCACACAGCTCCATCTTCCAACTTCTGTATTTGCCTGTGGCCTTGCTGTGGATACCATGCAGCCCTGTTGCCTTCTCCTCTTCCCCTTCTTCTTCTTCTTTCCTGGGACGTGGGCAGAGCTGGAGGGTAAGTAGAAGCTCACCCCAATCTGCTCCCCTTCCTCTACTCTCCCCCCTGCTCCACATGTTGTCCTTCACAGGGCCATGGTCAAGCTGGGGGGCCAGAGCTGGGGCTGCTGAAGTGGTGGGGGGGTGCAGGGGGACCCCAAGAAGCTGTCAGGGCCTGACAAAAGTGGCATCACTTTCCCCAGCTCTCTCCCCCCTCTCCAGCAGGCTCTCACATGCTCCAGCTACGCCATTTCGTCACCTTCCAAAATGCCACATCCATGCAAGTGCGGGGGCTTTGTGTCATGGGGGACATTAACCTTGGTTCCCTGGACAGCCTCACCGAGGACATCCATTACCACCAGCCCTGGCTGCATTCAGCCCTGCCCAAAGGCGACTGGGATGTCATTGAGAGCTTCGTCAAGTCATACCTAGAGGATTTCAACCGCCTGGTACAGAAGCTCATCAGGCACACCAGGGTGTCCTGTACGTACCCACAGTCCCCCCTCCATTTCCAAGTGACCCCTTGGGCATGAGCCAAGGCTGGTGGGCACCTCCATGGGCCAGGCTTCTGCAGAGCCCTTTTGGATGGGGACGCAACTCAAGCGGACCCCCTAAGGCTCCCGAGAGGACGCAATTCTGAACACCACACATATCCCCTCCACCCTCCACATCCTGTCTCCCCCAAGACCCTTTCGTCTTCCAGACCTCCAAAGGCTGCCAGATCCAGCCCAACGGGACTGCCAGATCTTTCTTTGTCATTGGCTACGAGGGCCAGGACTTGATTCGGTTCCACATGAACAAGGGAACTTGGGATCGGGTGCCAGATAATGAGATGTCAGCAACTGCTGAGCATTTGTTGAACAATGCCACCACCCTCAATGAGCTGATACAAGTGCTCCTCAATGTCACGTGTGTTGATATTTTGGAAAGGTTCATTGAGTATGGGAGGGCAGATGTGGAGAGACAAGGTAACACCCTCCTCAACCCTGGCACAGCCACCTGAAAGTCTCCCCTCTGACAACTGGGGTAAGCAGTGCCCCTGCTGGGCTCCCCTTAGCCCTCATTCTCACCCCACAGAGCCGCCCACTGCCACCGTCTTTGCCCGCAAAGCTGGCCCAGCCCAGCTCCTGCTGGTTTGCCGCATCACCGGCTTCTACCCACGGCCCATCAGCGTGGCCTGGCTGCGGGACGGCCACGAGGTGCCACCGGGCCCGGCCCTGAACACCAGCGCTGTCCTACCCAACGCCGACCTCACCTACCAGGTCTACAGCGGCCTGACCGTGGCCCCCCATGATGGGCACAGCTATGCCTGCCGCGTTCGCCACCGCAGCCTGGGCACCCGCAGCCTCCTCGTCCCCTGGGGTAGGTGCCTCTGGGATGGGGCTCCTGAGCTGTGCTGATGGAGCAGAGCAGGAAAGCTGACGGGCTTGTGTTCCTCAGGGCAATCAAATGCTGGGCTGATCGCAGGGCTTGTGGTTGCTCTGCTGGCAGCTGTGGTTGTGATTGGTGCACTTTGGGTGTGGAGATACAGGTAAGGCCCCTTCTGCCCTGCTGTGTACCTGGGAAATCCCTGCTGGGGAGCTCCCCAGAGCCATCCCACCATCCTCTCCTGTTTTAGGAAGCGCCATTAAATGGAAGAATGAGGCCCAGCAGCTTTCTCCTGAGCACAGCAGCCCTGTTTGCTTCAAACCCTCACCTTGGACACAGCCTCCATCTCCCTCTGCTGTGACAAAGCTCCAGGCACCACCAGGAGCAAGATCATTTCAGCAGGGAGCCACAGCTCGGTGGTACTCAAGCCCTGCTGTTATTTGCATTATGGACGAGGATGCAAGTCCTCACCTGTTACACGTAATCACTTTGTGCCTCATGGCACTACCTATGCACCTGCTGAGGCTTCTTCAGGCACACCAGTCCCCTGTAGCAATTTCTTTCAGGTCCAGTATGATAACAGTACTGTCAGCAGGCAGTGCGCTGCGCCACTTCCATTGTCACTTTCTAGATATTCCTCTTAAGAGCTGCTTTTATTAACCATATTGCAGAAATAGCTGTGCTTAATCCGACCTATTACACACAGGGTAAGTGCACACAAGTTGTGTTTATGGCACCAAGGAGCACTGCACTCTGAGGTGATCTGAGGGAGCTCCAGGCATGGATAAAACGAAAATAAACCACTGATGTTTTTGCTAAAATCATGTGCCTTTTATAAAGGTTTCTGTGGGCTCGGGGAGGGTTTGGCCAGCTTGGACGCAGCACTGCTGAAATTATCAGCACTAACTTCAGGGCTTCAGGCTAGTTAAGAGAAGCAGTAGAAAAAAAGAGCCGAGCATTGCGGGGCCATGGATTCTGTGGCTGGGAGGGGGATCCCAGGCCCTGGGCTAGGCTCCCCGTGGGGCTCAGAGGCTGTAGAATGGGGCACACATGGCCCTGACCACTGAGAGACCTGGTGGGAAGGGGCACCCGGAGGAAGAGGGGGTACTGTAGCCCCTGTGGGGGGGACCACAGGACCCAGCGGGTCCTGAGGGGACTGCGCGGAGCAGTGGGGAGTGGAGGGCAATGCGAAGAGGAACGGTCACTGAGGAGGTCCTGTGGGGACTGCCGGTCACCTGAGGGGACTTCAAGAACCAGCAGGGACCTGAGCTGAGGGTCTGAGGCCCCAAGGAGACTGAGGGGACCGGTGGCCGCTTGAAGGGCAGTTTTGAAGATCAGCCATCACGTGAGGGGACTGCAGGGACCACCGTCCCCCCGTTCCCTCCCTCGCCAGCTGCACCACGGCCGCCCTTTGGCATCCAGCAGCTGCTCTCTTGCCTCCCTGCCTTTCCTGCAGTGTCCCCGTCCCTCCTGACAGGGCCTCCAGTGCCTGGCAGGGAGGCGAGAGAGCAGCTGCTGGGATGTCAAAGCGCAGCCGTGGTGCAGCTGGCGAGGGAGGGAACGGGGGGACGGTGGTCCCTGCAGTCCCCTCAGGTGATGGCTGATCTTCAAAACTGCCCTTCAAGCGGCCACCGGTCCCCTCAGTCTCCTTGGGGCCTCAGACCCTCAGCTCAGGTGACCAGCAGTCCCCGCAGGACTTGGTGACCGTTCCTCTTTGCATTGCCCTCCACTGAGCGCTGCTGCCCACAATCCCCTCAGTGCTTTGCTCAGGGGATCGGGGAAACTTGGCACAAGGCCAAGCTTTGCCTCCCTCATTGTCTTGGGGTGCAAGTGCAGCCCTAGGAGAACCCACCCAGGCCCCTAGACCTGGCAGCCCTGGGTGTCCCAGCCCAGCTCTTGACAGAGGGCACCTTAGGGCCCACCCCAAAACCGCAACGCCAGCTCCATTGGCTGTCAGGGCACTCAGTGCCACCACTGATATCAGAGTCACCCTGGGGAGAAGTAAGCAGCCCACACAGCTCCATCTTCCAACTTCTGTGTTTGCCTGTGGCATTGCTGTGGATACCATGCAGCCCTGTTGCCTTCTCTTCTTCCCCTTCTTCTTCTTCTTTCCTGGGACGTGGGCAGAGCTGGAGGGTAAGTAGAAGCTCACCCCAATCTGCTCCCCTTCCTCTACTCTCCCCCCTGCTCCACATACCCTCCTTCACAGGGCCATGGTCAAGCTGGGGGGCCAGAGCTGGGGCTGCTGAAGTGGTGGTGGGGGTGCAGGGGACCCCAAGAAGCTGTCAGGGCCTGACAAAAGTGGCATCGCTTTCCCCAGCTCTCTCCCCGCTCTCCAGCAGGCTCTCACATGCTCCAGCTACGCTATTTCGTCACCTTCCAAAATGCCACATCCATGCAAGTTGGGGGGCTTGGCCTCGTGGGGGACATCAGAATTGGTTCGCTGGACAGCCTCACTGAGGACATCCATTACTACAAGACCTGGCTGCATTCAGCCCTGCCCAAAGGTGACTGGGATGTCTTTGAGAGCTTCGTCAAGTCATACATGCATGATTTCAACAGCCTGGTGCAGACACTCACCAAGCACACCAGGGTGTCCTGTACGTGCCCAGAGTCCCCCCTCCATTTTCAAGTGACCCCTCGGGCATGAGCTAAGGCTGGTGGGCAGCTCCACAGGCCAGGCTCATGCAGAGCCCTTTCGGATGGGGACGCAATTCAGGCGGACCCCCAAAGGCTCCTGAGGGGATGCAATGCTGAACACCCCACATATCCCCTCCACCCTCCACATCCTGTCTCCCCCCAGACCCTTTTGTCTTCCAGTCATTCAAAGGCTGCCAGCTCCAGCCCAACGGGACTACCAGAACTTTCTTTGTCATTGCCTATGAGGGCCAGGACTTGATTCGGTTCCACCTGAACAAGGGAACTTGGGATCGGGTGCCAGATAATGAGATGTCAGCAACCGCTGAGCATTTGTTGAACAATGCCACCACCCTCAATGAGCTGATACAAGTGCTCCTCAATGTCACCTGTGTTGACATTTTGGAAAAGTTCATTGAGTATGGGAGGGCAGATGTGGAGAGACAAGGTAAGACCCTCCTCAACCCTGGCACAGCCACCTGAAAGTCTCCCCTCTCACAACTGGGGTAAGCAGTGCCCCTGCTGGGATCCCCTTGGCCCTCATTCTCACCCCACAGAGCCGCCCACTGCCACCGTCTTTGCCCGCAAAGCTGGCCCAGCCCAGCTCCTGCTGGTTTGCCGCATCACCGGCTTCTACCCACGGCCCATCAGCGTGGCCTGGCTGCGGGACGGCCACGAGGTGCCACCGGGCCCGGCCCTGAACACCAGCGCTGTCCTACCCAACGCCGACCTCACCTACCAGGTCTACAGCGGCCTGACCGTGGCCCCCCATGATGGGCACAGCTATGCCTGCCGCGTTCGCCACCGCAGCCTGGGCACCCGCAGCCTCCTCGTCCCCTGGGGTAGGTGCCTCTGGGATGGGGCTCCTGAGCTGTGCTGATGGAGCAGAGCAGGAAAGCTGACGGGCTTGTGTTCCTCAGGGCAATCAAATGCTGGGCTGATCGCAGGGCTTGTGGTTGCTCTGCTGGCAGCTGTGGTTGTGATTGGTGCACTTTGGGTGTGGAGATACAGGTAAGGCCCCTTCTGCCCTGGTGTGTACCTGGGAAATCCCTGCTGGGGAGCTCCCCAGAGCCATCCCACCATCCTCTCCTGTTTTAGGAAGCGCCATTAAATGGAAGAATGAGGCCCAGCAGCTTTCTCCTGAGCACAGCAGCCCTGTTTGCTTCAAACCCTCACCTTGGGCACAGCCTCCATCTCCCTCTGCTGTGACAAAGCTCCAGGCACCACCAGGAGCAAGATCATTTCAGCAGGGAGCTACAGCTCGGTGGTACTCAAGCCCTGCTGTTATTTGCATTATGGACGAGGATGCAAGTCCTCACCTGTTACACGTAATCACTTTGTGCCTCATGGCACTACCTATGCACCTGCTGAGGCTTCTTCAGGCACACCAGTCCCCTGTAGCAATTTCTTTCAGGTCCAGTATGATAACAGTACTGTCAGCAGGCAGTGCGCTGCGCCACTTCCATTGTCACTTTCTAGATATTCCTCTTAAGAGCTGCTTTTATTAACCATATTGCAGAAATAGCTGTGCTTAATCCGACCTGTTACACACAGGGTAAGTGCACACAAGTTGTGTTTATGGCACCAAGGAGCACTGCACTCTGAGGTGATCTGAGGGAGCTCCAGGCATGGATAAAACGAAAATAAACCACTGATGTTTTTGCTAAAATCATGTGCCTTTTATAAAGGTTTCTGTGGGCTCGGGGAGGGTTTGGCCAGCTTGGACGCAGCACTGCTGAAATTATCAGCACTAACTTCAGGGCTTCAGGCTAGTTAAGAGAAGCAGTAGAAAAAAAGAGCCGAGCATTGCGGGGCCATGGATTCTGCGGCTGGGAGGGGGATCCCAGGCCCTGGGCTAGGCTCCCCGTGGGGCTCAGAGGCTGTAGAATGGGGCACACATGGCCCTGACCACTGAGAGACCTGGTGGGAAGGGGCACCCGGAGGAAGAGGGGGTACTGTAGCCCCTGTGGGGGGGACCACAGGACCCAGCGGGTCCTGAGGGGACTGCGGGGAGCAGTGGGGAGTGGAGGGCAATGCAAAGAGGAACAGTCACTGAGGAGGTCCTGTGGGGACTGCCGGTCACCTGAGGGGACTTCAAGAACCAGCAGGGACTTGACCTGAGGCTTTGAGGCCCTGAGGAGTCTGAGGGGACCGGTGGCCGCTTGAAGGGCAGTTTTGAAGATCAGCCATCACCTGAGGCGACTGCAGGGACCACCGTCCCCCCGTTCCCTCCCTCACTAGCGGCACCACGGCCGCCCTTTGGCATCCAGCAGCTGCTCTCTTGCCTCACTGCCTTTCCTGCAGTGTACCTGTCCCTCCTGACAGGGCCACCAGTTCCTGGCAGGTAGGAGAGAGAGCAGCTGCGGGGATGCCAAAGGGCGGCCGTGGTGCCGCTAGCGAGGGAGGGAACGGGGGGACGGTGGTCCCTGCAGTCGCCTCAGGTGATGGCTGATCTTCAAAACTGCCCTTCAAGCGGCCACCGGTCCCCTCAGACTCCTCAGGGCCTCAAAGCTTCAGCTCAGGTGACCAGCAGTCCCCGCAGGACTTGGTGACCGTTCCTCTTTGCATTGCCCTCCACTGAGCGCTGCTGCCCACAGTCCCCTCAGTGCTTTGCTCAGGGGATCGGGGAAACTTGACACAAGGCCAAGCTTTGCCTCCCTCATTGTCTTGGGGTGCAAGTGCAGCCCTAGGAGAAACCACCCAGCCCCCTAGACCTGGCAGCCCTGGGTATCCCAGCCCAGCTCTTGACAGAGGGCACCTTAGGGCCCACCCCAAAACCGCAACGCCAGCTCCATTGGCTGTCAGGGCACTCAGTGCCACCACTGATATCAGAGTCACTCTGGGGAGAAGTAAGCAGCCCACACAGCTCCATCTTCCAACTTCTGTGTTTGCCTGTGGCCTTGCTGTGGATACCATGCAGCCCTGTTGCCTTCTCCTCTTCCCCTTCTTCTTCTTCTTCCCTGGGACGTGGGCAGAGCTGGAGGGTAAGTAGAAGCTCACCCCAATCTGCTCCCCTTCCTCTACTCTCCCCCATGCTCCACATGTGGTCCTTCACAGGGCCATTGTCAAGCTGGGGGGCCAGAGCTGGGGCTGCTGAAGTGGTGGGGGGGTGCAGGGGACCCCAAGAAGTTGAGAGGGCCTGACAAAAGTGGCATCGCTTTCCCCAGCTCTCTCCCCCCTCTCCAGCAGGCTCTCACATGCTCCATTTACGCCATTTCGTCACCTTCCAAAATGCTACGTCCATGCAAGTGCAGGGGCTTTGTGTCATGGGGGACATTAACCTTGGTTCCCTGGACAGCCTCACCGAGGACATCCATTACCACCAGCCCTGGCTGCATTCAGCCCTGCCCAAAGGCGACTGGGATGTCATTGAGAGCTTCGTCAAGTCATACCTAGAGGATTTCAACCGCCTGGTACAGAAGCTCATCAGGCACACCAGGGTGTCCTGTACGTACCCACAGTCCCCCCTCCATTTCCAAGTGACCCCGTGGGGGCATGAGCTAAGGCTGGTGGGCACCTTCACAAGCCTGGCTTCTGCAGAACCCTTGGGGATGGAGATGCAACTCAAGCGGACCCCCTAAGGCTCCCGAGAGGACGCAATTCTGAACACCACACATATCCCCTCTACCCTCCACATCCTGTCTCCCCCAAGACCCTTTTGTCTTCCAGACCTCCAAAGGCTGCCAGATCCAGCCCAACGGGACTGCCAGATCTTTCTTTGTCATTGGCTACGAGGGCCAGGACTTGATTCGGTTCCACCTGAACAAGGGAACTTGGGATCGGGTGCCAGATAATGAGATGTCAGCAACTGCTGAGCATTTGTTGAACAATGCCACCACCCTCAATGAGCTGATACAAGTGCTCCTCAATGTCACCTGTGTTGATATTTTGGAAAAGTTCATTGAGTATGGGAGGGCAGATCTGGAGAGACAAGGTAAGACCCTCCTCAACCCTGGCACAGCCACCTGAAAGTCTCCCTTCTGACAACTGGGGTAAGCAGTGCCCCTGCTGGGCTCCCCTTAGCCCTCATTCTCACCCCACAGAGCTGCCCACTGCCACCGTCTTTGCCCGCAAAGCTGGCCCAGCCCAGCTCCTGCTGGTTTGCCGCATCACCGGCTTCTACCCACGGCCCATCAGCGTGGCCTGGCTGCGGGACGGCCACGAGGTGCCACCGGGCCCGGCCCTGAACACCAGTGCTGTCCTACCCAACGCCGACCTCACCTACCAGGTCTACAGTGGACTGACCGTGGCTCCCCGTGATGGGCACAGCTATGCCTGCCGCGTTCGCCACCGCAGCCTGGGCACCCGCAGCCTCCTCATCCCTTGGGGTAGGTGCCTCTGGGATGGGGCTCCTGAGCTATGCTGATGGAGCAGAGCAGGAAAGCTGATGGGCTTGTGTTCCTCAGGGCAATCAAATGCTGGGCTGATCGCAGGGCTTGTGGTTGCTCTGCTGGCAGCTGTGGTTGTGATTGGTGCACTTTGGGTGTGGAGATACAGGTAAGGCCCCTTCTGCCCTGCTGTGTACCTGGGAAATCCCTGCTGGGGAGCTCCCCAGAGCCATCCCACCATCCTCTCCTGTTTTAGGAAGCGCCATTAAATGGAAGAATGAGGCCCAGCAGCTTTCTCCTGAGCACAGCAGCCCTGTTTGCTTCAAACCCTCACCTGGGGCACAGCCTCCACCTCCCTCTGCTGTGACAAAGCTCCAGGCACCACCAGGAGCAAGATCATCTCAGCAGGGAGCCACAGCTGGGAAAGATGTGGTACTCAAGCCCTGCTGTTATTTGCATTATGGACGAGGATGCAAGTCCTCACCTGTTACACGTAATCACTTTGTGCCTCATGGCAATACCTATGCACCTGCTGAGGCTTCTTCAGGCACACCAGTCCCCTGTAGCAATTTCTTTCAGGTCCTGTATGATAACAGTACTGTCAGCAGGCAGTGCGCTGCACCCCTTCCATTGTCACTTTCTAGATATTCCTCTTAAGAGCTGCTTTTATTAACCATATTCCAGAAATTGCTGTGCTTAATCCGACCTGTTACACACAGGGTAAGTGCACACAAGTTGTGTTTATGGCACCAAGGAGCACTGCACTCTGAGGTGATCTGAGGGAGCTGCAGGCATGGATAAAATGAAAATAAACCACTGATGTTTTTGCTAAGATCGTGTGACTTTTATAAAGGTTTCTGTGGGCTCGGGGAGGGTTTGGTCAGCTTGAGCACAGCACTGCTGAAATTATCAGCACTAACTTCAGGGATTCAGGCGAGTTAAGAGAAGCAGTAGAAAAAGGGAGCCGAGCATTGTGGGGCCATGGATTCTGCGGCTGGGAGGGGGATCCCGGGCCCTGGGCTAGCCTCCCCGTGGGCCGGGAGGCTGTAGCACTGGCGACGCAGGGCCCTCACCACTGAGAGACCCGGTGGGAAGGGGTGCCTGGAGGAAGAGGGGGGACTGTGGCCCCTGTGGGGACCACAGGATCCAGCGGGTCCTGAGGGGACTGCGGGGAGCAGTGGGGAGTGGAGGGCAATGCAAAGAGGAACGGTCACTGAGGAGGTCCTGTGGGGACTGCCGGTCACCTGAGGGGACTTCAAGAACCAGCAGGGACTTGACCTGAGGCTTTGAGGCCCTGAGGAGTCTGAGGGGACCGGTGGCTGCTTGAAGGGCAGTTTTGAAGATCAGCCATCACCTGAGGGGACTGCAGGGACCACTGTCCCCCCGTTCCCTCCCTCGCTAGCGGCACCACGGCCGCCCTTTGGCATCCCAGCAGCTGCTCTCTCTCCTACCTGCCAGGAACTGGTGGCCCTGTCAGGAGGGACAGGTACACTGCAGGAAAGGCAGTGAGGCAAGAGAGCAGCTGCTGGATGCCAAAGGGCGGCCGTGGTGCAGCTAGCGAGGGAGGGAACGGGGCGACGGTGGTCTCTGCAGTCCCCTCAGGTGATGGCTGATCTTCAAAACTGCCCTTCAAGCAGCCACCGGTCCCCTCAGACTCCTCAGGGCCTCAGACCCTCAGCTCAGGTGACCAGCAGTCCCCGCAGGACTTGGTGACCGTTCCTCTTTGCATTGCCCTCCACTGAGCGCTGCTGCCCACAACCCCCTCAGTGCTTTGCTCAGGGGATCGGGGAAACTTGGCACAAGGCCAAGCTTTGCCTCCCTCATTGTCTTGGGGTGCAAGTGCAGCCCTAGGAGAACCCACCCAGCCCCCTAGACCTGGCAACCCTGGGTATCCCAGCCCAGCTCTTGACAGAGGGCACCTTAGGGCCCACCCCAAAACCGCAACGCCAGCTCCATTGGCTGTCAGGGCACTCAGTGCCACCACTGATATCAGAGTCACTCTGGGGAGAAGTAAGCAGCCCACACAGCTCCATCTTCCAACTTCTGTGTTTGCCTGTGGCCTTGCTGTGGATACCATGCAGCCCTGTTGCCTTCTCCTCTTCCCCTTCTTCTTCTTCTTTCCTGGGACGTGGGCAGAGCTGGAGGGTAAGTAGAAGCTCACCCCAATCTGCTCCCCTTCTTCTACTCCCCCCCCTGCTCCACATGTCGTCCTTCACAGGGGCAGGGTCAAGCTGGGGGGCCAGAGCTGGGGCTGCTGAAGTGGTAGGGGGGGTGCAGGGGACCCCAAGAAGCTGAGAGGGCCTGACAAAAGTGGCATCACTTTCCCCAGCTCTCTCCCCGCTCTCCAGCAGGCTCTCACATGCTCCAGCTACTCCATTTCGTCACCTTCCAAAATGCCACATCCATGCAAGTGGGGGGCCTTGGCCTCGTGGGGGACATCAAAATTGGTTCGCTGGACAGACGCACCGGGGACATCCATTACCACCAGCCCTGGCTGCGTCCAGCCCTGCCCAAAGGTGACTGGGATGTCATTGAGAGCTCCATCAAGTCATATGTGCGGGATTTCAACAGCCTGGTGCAGAAGCTCACCAACCACATCAGAATGTCCTGTACGTGCCCACAGTCCCCCCTCCATTTCCAAGTGACCCCTTGGGGGCATGAGCCAAGTCTGGTGGGCACCTCCACAAGCCTGGCTTCTGCAGAACCCTTGGGGATGGAGATGCAACTCAAGCGGACCCCCTAAGGCTCCCGAGGGGACGCAATTCTGAACACCCCACATATCCCCTCCACCCTCCACATCCTGTCTCCCCCCAGACCCTTTCGTGTTCCAGTCATCCATAAGCTGCAAGCTCGAGCCCAACAGGACTACCAGGACATTCCTTGCCATTGCCTATGAGGGCGAGGACTTGCTCCAGTTCCACCTGAAAAAGGGAACTTGGGATCGGGTGCCAGATAATGAGATGTCAGCAACCGCTGAGCATTTGTTGAACAATGCCACCACCCTCAATGAGCTGATACAAGTGCTCCTCAATGTCACCTGTGTTGACATTTTGGAAAGGTTCATTGAGTACGGGAGGGCATCTCTAGAGAGACATGGTAAGACCCTCCTCAACCCTGGCACAGCCACCTGAAAGTCTCCCCTCTCACAACAGGGAGCCAAGCAGTATTCCTGCTAGGCTCCCCTTAGCTCTCACTCTCACCCCACAGAGCTGCCCACTGCCACCGTCTTTGCCCGCAAAGCTGGCCCAGCCCAGCTCCTGCTGGTTTGCCGCATCACCGGCTTCTACCCACGGCCCATCAGCGTGGCCTGGCTGCGGGACGGCCACGAGGTGCCACCGGGCCCGGCCCTGAACACCAGCGCTGTCCTACCCAACGCCGACCTCACCTACCAGGTCTACAGCGGCCTGACCGTGGCCCCCCATGACGGGCACAGCTACGCCTGCCGCATTCGCCACCGCAGCCTGGGCACCCGCAGCCTCCTCATCCCCTGGGGTAGGTGCCTCTGGGATGGGGCTCCTGAGCTGTGCTGATGGAGCAGAGCAGGAAAGCTGACGGGCTTGTGTTCCTCAGGGCAATCAAATGCTGGGCTGATCGCAGGGCTTGTGGTTGCTCTGCTGGCAGCTGTGGTTGTGATTGGTGCACTTTGGGTGTGGAGATACAGGTAAGGCCCCTTCTGCCCTGCTGTGTACCTGGGAAATCCCTGCTGGGGAGCTCCCCAGAGCCATCCCACCATCCTCTCCTGTTTTAGGAAGCGCCATTAAATGGAAGAATGAGGCCCAGCAGCTTTCTCCTGAGCACAGCAGCCCTGTTTGCTTCAAACCCTCACCTTGGACACAGCCTCCATCTCCCTCTGCTGTGACAAAGCTCCAGGCACCACCAGGAGCAAGATCATTTCAGCAGGGAGCCACAGCTCGGTGGTACTCAAGCCCTGCTGTTATTTGCATTATGGACGAGGATGCAAGTCCTCACCTGTTACACGTAATCACTTTGTGCCTCATGGCACTACCTATGCACCTGCTGAGGCTTCTTCAGGCACACCAGTCCCCTGTAGCAATTTCTTTCAGGTCCAGTATGATAACAGTACTGTCAGCAGGCAGTGCGCTGCGCCACTTCCATTGTCACTTTCTAGATATTCCTCTTAAGAGCTGCTTTTATTAACCATATTGCAGAAATAGCTGTGCTTAATCCGACCTGTTACACACAGGGTAAGTGCACACAAGTTGTGTTTATGGCACTGCACTCTGAGGTGATCTGAGGGAGCTGCAGGCATGGATAAAACAAAAATAAACCACTGATGTTTTTGCTAAGATCACGTGCCTTTTATAAAGGTTTCTGTGGGCTCGGGGAGGGTTTGGTCAGCTTGAGCCCAGCACTGCTGAAATTATCAGCACTAACTTCAGGGCTTCAGGCTAGTTTAAGAGAAGCAGTAGAAAAAGGGAGTCGAGCTCTGACAGGCATTGCGGGGCCATGGATTCTGCAGCGGGGGGGGGAGGCTGGGCCCTGGGCTGGGCTCCCTGTGGGGCTGGGAGGCTGAAGCATGGGGCACGCAGGGCCCTCACCACTGAGAGACCTGGTGGGAAAGGGTGCCTGGAGGAAGAGGGGGGACTGTGGCCCCTGTGGGGACCACAGGACCCAGCGGGTCCTGAGGGGACTGCGCGGAGCAGTGGGGAGTGGAGGGCAATGCGAAAAGGAACGGTCACTGAGGAGGTCCTGTGGGGACTGCCGGTCACCTGAGGGGACTTCAAGCACCAACAGGGACCTGAGCTGCGGCTTTGAGGCCCTAAGGAGACTAAGTGGACCGGTGGCTGCTTGAAGGGCAGTTTTGAAGATCAGCCATTACATGAGGGGACTGCAGAGACCACCGTCCCCCAGCTCCCTCCCTCACCAGCTGCACCACGGCCGCCCTTTGGCATCCCAGCAGCTGCTCTCTCTCCTCCCTGACAGGCATTGGTGGCCCTGTCAGGAGGGACAGGGACACTGCAGGAACGGCCATCCCCTGGGGAACACTGCAGCGAGTGAGCCCTGGAGGAAGCGGGAGATTTGGGACCACGTCTGAGCCCACAGGGCCACCACAGCATCCCACTTCCCTGGCCTGACTCAGTGTCACAGGGTGCCAGGGCTCAGCCCGCAGCAGCCCTGGATGGGCTGTCCCTGTGCCAGCAGCACAGCAGGGGACATCCAAGCAGGGACTACCAGGCCCAGTTGTGCCTGGAGGGTGATGGGAACTGTGGGGACCAAGGGTTACCTGAGCCTAGAGCAGGGATCCCCTGCCCTGGGGTTGCTTGGAACCATACCAGGTCCCTGTCCTAACATGTGGGGTCAAGGGGCAGCATGGCCAGGGCCCTTGTGGTGCTGAGGGGTGTGGGGTAGCTTCCAGAGCCTCCCAGTATGGGTGGGTCTCCCCACTCACACCCTCCCGTCACTCACAGGGGCAATGTGTCCTGTTCATGCAGCAGGGCGCTGGGCTCTGCTCCGCTCTGCCGTGTTGGGTGTCACTGGGGAGGAACGAGCGGGATGGGGGGTACTGAGGCATAGAGGCGAGAATTGTGGTGTAGTCCTGCGGGTACCATAGGGCTGGGGTCACTCCATGACCCCCAAGTGTCTCCGGCAGCCACCTGCCCTCAGGCTGTTGGTGGAAGCCGAGGAAATTCCTCAGAAAACGCAGCGGGGCTGGGCTGGAGCAGTCTCTCTCCCACAACATGGGGCTGCACCCCCCTCTCCCCCCAACATACCCAGCTCAACATCTGCCCTACAGCCTCCTATGCATTCCATGCCCCCCCCTACACTGTGCTCACCAGCTCCACACAAGCCCCATTGCCCCCAGCTCTTCACATGCCCATGCGCACCCAGCCCCAAAAGTGTTAATACCCCCTCAGCCTCTCTTTCTCCCCCCAGCCCCATATGTGCCCATGCCCTACAACTTCCCTTGTGTCCTCCAGCCCCACACAAGCCCCATGCGTCCTCCCAAGCCCCATGTGCCCCATGCCAGCTCCTAGCCCCATCTTAGCCCCCCTGCCCTCCCCACATCCTATACTCACCAGCCCTGCACGTGAACCCCAGCACCTCACATGTCCTATCCCCCCCCTTACCCCCCCAGCCCCACACGTGACCCCTAGCCCCGCCGGGTTGGGCCCGCCCGGCCGGAGGCGAAGAGCAAAACATGATTTCAAGCCAGCAAACCCGGGCGTCCGGCCCCCCCGGCTCTGCCCCACACCCCCAGGCCCTAGGGACCCAGACATCCAGCCTCCCCCCACCCCGCTCTGCCCCACAACTCCAGCCTTGGGGGATGCAGGCATGCGAAGAACCCTGCCCTGCACCTCACACCCCACTGTCCCCCAGGGACCCAGGCGCCCGGGTGTCTCCAGCCCCCACGCAGTGGACCCAAGCCGAGCCTACTCCCCCTGCCCCGTGTCCCGCAGCAACAACAACAACAGCAGTGGGGGGGGGGAACATGGAGGGGGGAGCCCAGGGCCAAGCTGAGTCATGGCCCCACCCGGCCCTGTCTGTGGCGCAGCCCCACGGCATGGTCCCACATCACAGTCCCACAGTCTGCCCCCCCCAGCCCCCCCAGAATAGCCCCATAGCACAGCCCTGCAGCTTGGTCCTACAGCCCCAAGCCTCGGCCCCATAGCAAAGCTCTGCAGTCCCACAGCACTGCAGCACAGCCCCATGGCCCAGCTCTCCCCCCCTCTACCCCTGTCACACTCTTGCAGCCAAGCCCACAGTGTGGCCCCCAGATCATGGTGCCCCCTGCCCATGGCTGGTCCCACAGCACAACCCCATGGCCTGGCCCCACTGCACCACTGCACTGGGGATGGGACAGGGACAGGCCCAGCAAGCCCCGCTTAGTGTTTGTGCCTCGCTGAGCCAGCACTGCCCTAGGTCCTGGAGCTGTAGGATGGCATTCAGAGCCATGGGGTAGCTGGGGCTGGGGGTACACAGATGGAGGGGGAATTGCAGTTACTGGGAGCACTGGGAGCCATGGGGCAGGTGGCAATGAGGGAGCATCAGGAGCTGTGGGGCAGGCAGTGCAGGAGTTACTGGGGGCACCAGGGCAAGCTGCACTAGGATACTGGGGCCAGCTTGGCTGGCTATGCTGACATAGTGGCAATGCTAGGACCACTGTGGCTGGCTGTGCTGTGTTACTGGGAGCACTGGGAGCTGTTGGGCAGGCAGGGCTGGGGTTTCTGGGTGCACCAGGACAGGCCATGCTAGGATTCTGGGAGCACCGGGGCTGGTTGTCATTACTGGGAACACTGGGGCAGGCAGTGCTGGGTTACTGGGAGCACGGGGAGCCCTGGAGCAGGCTGTGCTGGTTTCCTGGGAGCACTGGGAGCTGTGGACTCCCCCTCCTTTGGCCCCCCCCCACGCGTTGTGTCACCGCTCTGCTATGGCAGCTGGACCCCACATCTGGCCGCGCCGCCCAGATGTTTGGTTGCTGCGGTGACCGCTGCCCGTAAACACATCCCAGGCCCCCCCCGGGGTCCGCCCGATCCCGCCCGGTCCCGCTCATCCCAGGGCCGTGGCCAGGCTGGGGGCCCCGCTCGGAGTAGGGGGGGGGGTGGTCCTGGTTCCCCCAGCCCATGGGGTAACAGGGAGACGGCGGGGGGCTCAAGGCCCCCTGGTGTCTACCGGACCTCAAGGAGGGGCAGGTGCGGGGGCAGTGCTGGACCCTTCAGTTCTGCTCCAGGTCCATCCTGGTTCTGCCCCACTCCTGTTCGGGTTCTTGCCCCGTTCCTGTCCCGGGTACATCTCAGCTGAACCCGGTGCTGTCCAGTGTCCAGCCCGCTTCTGCCCCGGTCCGGCGGCACCTGCGGTGGGGCCGCGCCGTGAGCTCAGCGCTGGCGGAGCGCCCGGCCTGGGGCTATGAAAGGGACGGAGCCGCCCCGCTCCTCCGGCACTGCTGCACCCGCCGCCCGCCGTGCCGGGACAAACTGAACCGAACCGAACTGGGTGAGCTGGGCTAAAGCTGGCTGAGCAGAACCGAAGCGGGCCAAGCTGAGCAGAACCGGGCTGAGCTAAACCAGGCTGCGCTGCACTGCACTGAGCTGGGCTGGGTTGAGCTGAGCAGAGCTGAGCCGAACCGGGCTGAGCAGAACCAGTGGGCCCCAACTGGGTCCAACTGGGCCCAACTGGGCCGGGCCGAGCCCTACTGGGCCAGCCCCACCCCCAGCTCCCAATTGGCTGGGTCCCAACCCCCCTGTGCTGCAGCCACAGCTGCTGTGACTGCCTGAGAGCAGCAGCGGCACCGGGCAGGTATCATGGGACAGGGTCACAGAGCGGCCAGAGGGGCTGGTAGGGTCTGGTGCTGCAGGCATTACTGGTGTTACTGGCATTACTGGTGTTCCTGGAGTAGCTGGAGTTACTGGAGTAATTGGCATTGCTGGTGCTGTTGGCGTTGCTGATGCAGCTGGCGTTGCTGGTGTTACTGGAGTAATTGGCATTGCTGGTGCTGCTGGTGTTGCTGGTGTTACTGGAGTAATTGGCATTGCTGGTGTTGCTGGTATTGCTGGCGTTACTGGACTAATTACATTTGCTGGTGCTGCTGGAGCTACTGGAATCACTGGAGCTATTGGAATTGCAGGAGTTACTGGAATTATTGGCATCACTGGTGTTGCTGGCACTGCTGGTGTTACTGGAGTTACTAATGCTGTAGGTGTTGCTGGCGTTACTGGAGTTCATGATGTTACTGGTGTTGCTGGGTTGTTGGAGGGTGGGGTCACTGGCATTTGCTGGTGGTTACTGGTGTTATTGGAGTTACTAGGCACTGGAGGAATGAAGCTACTGGAGTCAGTGGAAACTGTGGCAGTACTGGTGGCAGTACTGGTGCACACAGCTCACTCCAAGACCTGGGGCCACCCCACAGCCGCCAGCTCCCAGCTCCTTGAGGCCTCCATGGGGCAATAGGGCCCTCAGGGTCTGGGAGGGCAGGGAGTGACACCACAGCTGTGGGGCAGTGATGGTGTGGGTGGGTGTCGTGGGTCGTGGGTGCGATGGAGCAGTGCCATGAATGGGTCATGGGTGCAGTGGTCATTGGTGCTGTGGGTGGCCGCTGTGGGTGGCACAGGTCAGAGCTGTGGGGCAGTGCTGCCGTGGGTGCTATGGATGAGTGCTGTGGTCTGCAGGTGCCACGGGTGGGTGCTGCCATGGGGGTATGTGAGGGGTGGCTGCTGTTTCTGTTTCCCTGCACGGGTTCCCCTGGATGCCCCTGATCTGGGTGGCTGCTTGGGTGCCATGTGTCCCCTGTGGGTGTCCCTCTGCCCTCCATGGGTGTCCTTATGTCCCATGTGTGTCTGCCATGGGTGCTGTGGGCATCCACGTGTCCCTGCAGGTGTCTGTGAGTCCCATGTTTTCCCCACGCATCCCCATGGGCATCCGTGGGTCTACCCGGGTGTCCACATGCAACCCCGTGCTCCCCCGTGGGTGCCATCTATCCCCTCCCTGCAGGATCATGAGCCTGGGGCTGCCACTGCTGCTGCTGGTGTTGACACTGCAAAGGGTGCAGGGGGGGGTAGGACCCCCCCCTGGACCCCCACCTGGCTCCCCAGAGCTCCCTTGTGGGGCTGCAGCACTGGAGGCAGTGCTGGGGCGCCTGCGGGAGCTGGAAGGAGAAGTGCGGGCACTGCAGGGGCAGTGCGGGGACAACGGGGGGCCCCAGGCCGGCACCGGTATGGGGATAGGGATAGGGAGGGTGGGCGGATATGGGAGGCATATGGAGGTGTGTGGGGGGGCATGGGAGAGTGTGGGGGACATGAGGGGGGGGGAGCACGGGGGATAGGGACATGGGGCATATGTTTGGAGACACTGGGGATATGGGTGGGACCCGGGGGGAAGCATGGGGGATATGTTTGGGGACTTGGGGGATATGGGGGGGAGCATGGGGGATAGGGACATGAGGGATATGTTTGGGGGCATGGGGAATATGGGAGAACGTGGGGGGGAGCATGTGAGGTATGCAGGGGACAGGGGACATGGAGTATAGGGTGTTACAGGGGAATGTGGAGGAAATTAAGAATGTGGGGGGGTGGATAAGGGGAACGGGGGTGGGATATGAGGGGGTATGAGGGACGGGGGGAGGTTTGGGGGGACATGGGGGGCTTATGAAGGAATATGGGGGATGCAGGGGGTGGAATGAGGGGGGTTACCTGGGGCACATGGGGACCAGGAAGACAATGCACATCCCTGCAGGGCGCACGGCAGCACGGGGACTGTGCAGCACCCCTGAGGCAGGGGGCTGCGGGTGCGGGTGCCGGCTGGGGGAGGGCGGGGGTGGCCTCCCCTGCCCCGAGCCCCGATGCCCCCTCGACTGCAGTGACCAGGGCCGCTGCCGGGCTGGCCGCTGCCACTGCTTCGCCGGCTTCACCGGGCCATCCTGTGCTACACCTGCCTGCCCCCCCGGCCGTGGTGGACCCCACTGCACCCTCGGTACGTCTCCAGGTGTCCCTATATGTCCCCAAGCATCCCCACTGCCCCCCAGCTTCCTCATCCAAACCCCCCCCCCCAGCCATGTTGGGTCCTGATACCCCACATCAGTGTATCCCCCAGTATATCCTGCTGTTCTATAATGCTCACTTTGTGTCCCCATCCCAGTGCTCTTGGTTGTCCCCCACAGAGTGCCCTGGGTTCCTCAGTGCTTCTGGTTTCACTCCCAGCCCCTCCTCAGAGTTCCCCACTGCTTCGGGTGTCCCCATGGCCCTGGGGGTGTCCACTATCCCAGTGTCCCCATGGCTTGGGCACTCTTGTTCCTTGGGCACTCCTTCCACGTCCCTGTGGTTGTCCCCATCCTCTTGGTGCCCTGTCCTGTGGTATCCCCAGGGTGTCCCCACTCCATGGGTGCCCCATCCCCAGGTGTCCTCGTGTTGTTCCCAACCTGTGGTTGCCCCATCCTGGGGTGCCCCAGAGCATCCCTGTGGTGGCACCTCCCAAAAGGGCTGTGTCCCTGCAGAGATCCCCTCAGTGACACCACGCTTGACTGCACGCAACCAGACCTCCTTCCGTGTGAGCTGGCCTCGGCCGAGCATGCCCGTGGATGGCTACCAGGTGGCCCTCATCCCCATGGTAAGCTGGGGACAGGGACAGGGATTGGGATGTGTCCCCAGCAGAGCAGTATCCCCAGTGTGGTAGTGTAGCTCCAACATGTCTTCAATGTGTCCCTTGTCCCCAGGATGAGTTGGTGTCCGTAGCCATCTGCTTCTAGCCCTTCTGGGGACACCTCTGTTGTATCCCCAACATGTCACCAATGTGCCTGTTGTCTTCACACCAAGCCAAGGGCCAGGTCTCCACGCTGCTTTGTGGCTCAGGGGTGGGGACATCTCTTCTTTGTGTCCCCTGTGCCCAGGGTGAGCCACAGTGGTGTGACCCATCTGTTGCCTGTCCCCAATACATCTGTTGTCCATAGGATAAGCCAATAGCTGTGGCCACCCTTCTGCTGCCTGGCTTGGGAAAGGTGATGTGTCCCCAGCACAGTGTCCCCAGGGTGTCCCCAGCATGCCCCATATCCCCAGAATGAGCTGCAATGATCTGCCTGCAGCCCTGCTTAGGGACTGGGACATGTCCCCACTGTGGTGTCACCAGTGTGTCCCCAGTAGCTCCCCATGAGGTTCCCCAACATGTCCCCCAGCCTCAGGACAAACCATTGTATGCTGCCACCTACCTGGCTCAGGGATAAGGTGTCCTCACCACTGTCTCCACTGCATCCCCACTTCGGTGCCCTCAATATGTCCCCAGTGTGACTCCAAGACATTCCCCAACTCCAGGAGAAGCCATTGTGGCCACCTGCCTGCTGCCTGGCTCAGAAACAGGTCCCACTTTGGTGTCCCCAACGTGTCCTTGACATGTCCTCTCTCCCCAGGATGAACCAGAAGCAATGGCCACCCACGAACTGCCTGGCTCTGCTGTCACCTTCGAGGTGACAGGGCTGGTGCCTGGAAGTGCCTTCGAGCTCTTCATCCAGGCCCAGCGGGACCAGCACCTCGGGATGCCTGGCACCCTGCGCGTCCGCACCTGTACGTGCCACCTGGCCTGGAAGGGCTGGGGACTGGGACAGGCATGGGGACAGTAATGGGGACAGCATGGGCATGGGAATGTCATGGGCACAGGGGTGAGGACAGGGGTTGGGGGTGGGACAGGGGTGGGGAGAACATGGCCATGGTGGCTGGGACAACATGGGGATGGGAACAGCATGGGGGTGGAGACAGGAACAATGCATGGATGGGGATAACATTCAACACAGGGACAGGAACAGTTGCACAAGGACAGACATGGGGACAGGGATGATGCAGGCACAGTAATGGGGACAGCATGCGCATGGGGATTGGGTGAGGACAGGGATGGTGTGGGGGACAAGCATGGACATGGGGATGGTGCGGGCATCAGGATGGGAATTGTACAGGAGTGGGGACAGGAACGAGGATGTCACAGCCACAGGGATGGGGACAGAGACAGGCATGGGGGTAGGGGTGGGGATGGAGACAGACATGGGACAGGGATGGTGACTGGGATGGGAATGGGTACAGGGGTGGTGCCTGCAGCCTCTGTCTGTCCCCATGTGTCTTTATGTCCCTATGGCTCTGCGGGTCCACGTGCGTCTGTCTGCCCAGAGGAGGTCTGTGTGTCCCTGTGGGTCCATGTGTCCCCCCAGGCCTGTCCATCTGCGTCTGCCCCAATGGATCCATGTGACCCCAGTATATCCCCACGTGTCCCCATGGGCCCACGTATCCCCACATCTACTGGTGCCTCCCTGTGCGTCCCTCTGTGCCCTGGGTCCAGATGTTTCCAGTCTGCCCCCACGAGTCTGTCTGTCCCAGTCTGTCCCCATGAGTCTGGGGGTTCCCAGTCTCTCTCTGTGGTCCCAGATGTCCACAGTTTGCCCCTTTGTGTCCATGTGTCCTAGTCTGTTCCCATGTCCATCCACCCCTGTGTCCCTCTGTGGGTCCCTGGGTTGTGGCAGATGGGGGCTATTGAGGTCAGGCTGCTGACCCTGATCCCCTTTGCTCTCACAGTGATTGCCCAGCCCCTGCCCACCCATGGGGGGCCCCTGGGGTCCCCTACATTCCTGGCATCTCCAGTGGCCCCAGCATCACCATCAGCCCGAGGGTCTCCAGCATCCCCACGGTCCCCAGTGTCACCAGCATCCCCAGGGTCACCAGGGTCCCTGGGATCCCCGGCATCACCAGTATCACCGGATGCATCCCTGGTCTTACCAGGGTCCTTGGGGTCACCAGCGTCCCCAACATCTCCAAGGTCACCGGGATCCCCAGCATCTCCAGGGTCCCCGAGGTCACCAGCATCCCCAAGGTCTCCAGTGTCACCAGTGTCCCCGGCATCACCAGCTTCCCCTGAATCTTCATGGTCACCAGTGTCCCCAAGGTCCCCAGAGGCACCAGCATCCCCAGTATCCCCAAGGTCACCTGCATTTCCACGGTCCCCAGCATCACCAAAGTCCCCGGTCTCCCCAGCATCTCCCATGTCCCCAGTGCTCCCAGGTGTTCCATCTCTGCATGACCTGGGGGCTAAGCTCTCATCCTATAACGGGTCATTGCTGCAGCGCCTGGAGAGCCACCTCCGGGCCACGGACTTCCCTCTCCGGGGTAACCAGACAGTGCCTGCAGTGGCCCGAGCCATCCTCTCCTACCTGCTTCGCCGCAGCCCAGCCTCGCTGCGCTATCAGTTCCTCCGCCACCTCCACCAAAGTCCCCACCCCAAGCCCCAGCTTATGCCAGGGGCTGCCGGAGAGGCCCTTGTGGACCTGGATGGGCTGCGGGGCCACTCAGAGACTGTGGTGATCCGCTACCGGCCCCTGGGGGAGCCAGAGGGGGCCGAGGGGGAGCTGCGGGTGCCAGGGGACACAGCAGTGGCCCGGGTGCCAGGGCTGGTGCCAGGGGCCATGTACCGGGTGGAGGTGCATGGCGTGGTGCAGGGGCGTGTCTCCAAGTCCTACACATCCCTGGTGACTGCAGGTGGGTGACAGGGACAGGGGTGGGGACAGCATTGCATGGGAGCATCTAATAACCCACACTGCTCTCTTGGTTGCAGGGGTAGGTGGCACCAGTGAGCCCCCGATAGACTGGGAGCATCTGTATGAGATGGAGCTGACTGAGCCTCAAGGTGCCATGGCCAAAGCAGGTACCCCCAAGTGATTCCTGGCAGCACTGGGGAAAACCCAGGTGTTCAGGCTCACTAGCTCTTGGTATCCAAGTTGGGTGTGGTTGGAAGGAAGGAAAAAAGGAAGGACAGATGGAACGATGAATGGATGGACACATAGATAGATGTTTATGTCTTGCACTGTGCCACCACCATTGCAGCCCCGTCAGAGGAGGAACCACCACACCGGCCTCGTTTGGGCGAGCTCACGGCCTCCCACGTGACACCCACCACTGTCCAGCTGGAATGGAATGTCCTTGAAGGCACTTTTGACTCCTTCACGGTGCAGTACAGGGATGCACAAGGCCAGCCACAGGCACTTGCTGTGGACGGTGGGTCCCGCACAGTGACTGTTCCTGGGCTGTTGCCTTCCCGCCGCTACAAGTTCAATCTGTACGGGGTGTGGGGGCGGAAACGTATTGGTCTTATCTCCACTGATGCCATCACAGGTGAGGGCTGCTGCATGCTCCATCCGTGTTCCCTGTGGACCTCCATGTGGGGTCCTTGACCTTGAGAGATATAGGAACAGCCTTTGGTGGTAGGCTTGTGTGCATGCAGGGTCCAAGGGATGGAGAGGTTTGTATGAAAGGATGGATGATTAGATGATTATGTGACTGGCTGATTAGATGGTAGATAAATTGATAATTGGATGGATAGTGGGTCAGATGGTTGGGATTGAATGGAAAAATTACTGGATGAATGGAAAAATAGGTGGATGGACTGATCAATGGATGGATAGACAAATAGATGGAACCATAGATGGGTGAAGGCATGTGTGTTTGGATGAATAGTCAGATTGCTTAATGAATGACTAGGTGGATGGTTACATGCTTAGTTATTTGTGTTAAAGTATCTGTGAACATATGTGAGGGAGAAGAGGCATGGAAAGACGGTAGATGATTGGACGGAAGGATACAAGGATAGGTGGAAAGACTAATAGATGGATGGATGGACTCAAATACAAATTTGTGGAAGGCTGGCAGGCTGGATTAACTGGCAAAAGATAATTAGATGGATGACATTGGGAAAACAAATGGAAGAATGGGAAGATGGATAGATGGGTGAGCTGAGTGATGGGTGGGTGATTAGATGGATGGATGCACATATGAATTAATAGGTGCATGGATGAGTAGATAGAAGAAAGGGTGCTTGTCCCCTGTGTACCCTGTATTCTGCTGTCCCCATTACAGCCCCAGCACTCCCAAAGGAGAACCTACCATCCCAGCCACGCCTGGGTGAGCTCACAGCCTCCCATGTAACCCCCGACTCCATCCAGCTGGAATGGAGCGTCCCCAAGGGCACCTTTGACTCCTTCGCAGTGCAGTACAGGGATGCACAAGGCCAGCTGCAGGTACTGCCTGTGGATGGTGGTTCCCGCACAGTGACTGTACCAGGACTGTCACCGTCTCACCGCTACAAGTTCAACCTGTATGGAATGTGGGGGCGGAAACGTGTGGGCCCCATCTCCACTGATGCTATCACAGGTGAGGGCTGCTGTATGCCATGTCCTTGTCCCTTACACACCGTGGTTTTAGAGAAAAGTGGGAGCAAGGGCGGGGTCCATCCAGGGTCCTTGGCCCATTTAGGAAATTGGTGTATCTCTTGGGTTGTGCCTGGCGAATGGATGAAGGGATGCAGGAATGGAGTGATGGGGGCAAGGAAAGTTGCAGATGAGGAGATACTTCTTTTGGCAGTATCCCTGGTTAAGTGGCAGAAAAGGCGAAAGGCTGGATTTTTGGAAGGATGTTTGGTTGTGAATGTTTTCTGTAAGAGTGGATATATTTCTAGGTGGGTGGGTATGTGGATGGTTGGAGGGATGGACCTAGGTTTGGATGGATAGAGAACTGGAGAAATATCTGATCAAATAATGGAATGAGAAACATTCTGATTAATTGGTGGAAGAAGGGAGTGGTGAGCAGAGAGCTAAACGAACGTGTAAATCACTGATTATTTGCTTGGATGTTTGGTGAAGGTCCTTGTTGTCTGATTACTGGGGTGAATGGCTGGAGATATGGATGAGTAGAAGTGTGAGTAGATGGCTGGAAAAGTGGTTTGTTTATAGTTGTAAGAATGGGTCAAAGTACAGGTGGCTGGATGTACCTGAGGTAATAGTTGGAAAGCTGCTGAGTTGTGTCTAAGGGTGTATGGAAGGAAGGCTGCATAACAGACTGATGGACAATTGCATTGGTGGATGGATGAATGGATGTCTAGGTGGACTGATGGGGTGATATGTATGCCCAGTGTTGTGCTGTGTTGCAGATGCAGTCATACCAGAGGAGCAACCACCATCTGAGCCACGCTTGGGTGACCTCACTGCCTCCCACGTCACCCCTGACTCAGTCCAACTGGAATGGAGCATCCCCGAGGGCACCTTTGACTCCTTCGTGGTGCAGTACAGGGATGAGCAAGGTCAGCCACAGCTTCTGCCCGTGGATGGAGATTCCCGCACAGTGATTGTGCCAGGGCTGTCACCATCGCGTCGCTACAAGTTCAACCTGTATGGGATGTGGGGACGGAAACGTTTGGGCCCCATCTCCACTGATGCTGTCACAGGTGAGGGCTGCTGTTTGCTGCACTTGCATCCCCTTGTGAGCCCTGGGTTTGGATCAGTGCAGGAGCTAGGCAAGGTTCTGGAATGAATCTCTTAAGACTTGTGGGAAAACAAAACATCTCTTGGGTGCTGAATACAATGAAGGGATGGAGGTATGGGAACATGCAATGTTGTAGTGAATGAACGGATGAATGGATAAATGGATGTACGGACGGACGGATGGATGGACAAATGTGTGTCTAGTTTACTGGCTGAAGAGATGGAGGGATGGATGGTAGGTCTGATGGGTAGTTCAGTGGAGACATGAATGGATGATGACAGATGGATAAACTGATGAATGGATGGGCATTTTGATAAGTTTGTGACTGATTCATGCACTGAATGCTAGCTTGAAAGACTGGATGTCTGCATGGTTAGATGAGAGGATGGAAGGGTGTATGGCTGGAGGGATGGTGTAACAGTGTGCTAGATGTCTGGTTGGTTGGAGGATTAGATGAAAGGCTAGATAGTAGTCTTATGAGAGAATTAGGATTCTCCTATGAAGAGAGGCTGAGAGAGCTGAGGCTGCTCAGCCTGAAGAAGAGAAGGCTCTGGGGAAACCTTATTGCAGTTTTTCAAAACGTAAAGAGGGCTTATAAAAAGATGGAGAGCAACTTTTTGCTTGAGTAGATAGTCATAGGACAAGAGGGAATTATTCTAAACTAAAAGAGGAGAGATTTAGATTAGTGGTTAGGATGAAATTCTTCTCTCAGGGGGTGGTGAGGCTCTGGAACAGGTTGCCCAGAGAGGTTGTGGATACCCCAGTGTTCAAGACCAAGTTAGATGAGGCCCTGAGCAGCCTGATCTACTGGGTGGCATCTGCCCATGGCAGGGAAGTTGGAACTAGATGATTTTGGGGTCCTTTCCAACCCAAGCTGTTCTGTGACTCTGTGATTCTATGAAAGGTTGGAGCTGATGAGCATTTGATGTCCTTTTCAAAGTGTCTGTTTGACAATTTGATGATGATTCAATGATTCACTGATTAATGGAGTAAGAAAAACCTGGATGAACATATGGAGCAGCAGGCAAAGTGCTAGATCATGGACTGTGTGTTTGATGGGTCAAATCAAGATGCTTGTTGACTGGATGATTATCTGGATGAATGTCTGGACAGATGGCTGAATAGAAGGGTGGATGGATGGTTGGAAATGGATTTTTTTTTTTTTTGTGGTTACAAGTACGGATAAAGGGATGGGTGTGTGGATGTTTAGATGTATTGACAGTTGGGGGAATGTTGAGTGGAGGATAATGGTGTATGAATGGATGTTAAGTCAGTAAACTGGTGGAGAGTTCCATGGAAGGCTGAAAGGAAAACTGGAGGTATGGACAAAAGGAATGGAGCATGTTTATGGCATGCATTATGTCCTGTATGTTGCAGCTGAAGTCAAGCCGAAAAAGAAACCACCATCTGAGCCACGCCTGGGCGAGCTCACAGCCTCCCACATCACCCCCAGTTCTGTCCAGTTGGAATGGAGCATCGCAGAAGGCACCTTTGACTCTTTCACAGTGCAGTACAAGGATGCACAAGGGCAGCCACAGGTGCTGCCTGTGGACGGAGATTCCCGCACACTGACTGTGCCAGGGCTGTCACCATCGCGCCGCTACAAGTTCAACCTATATGGGATGTGGGGGCGGAAACGTGTGGGCCCCATCTCCACTGATGCCATCACAGGTGAGGGTCTGATGCATGTTGTGTTCGTGTCTCCTGTGGGCTGTGTATTTCGAGTGTGGCAGGAGTCTTGTGAGGGCCCGTCATGCGTAAATATGAATTAAGAGTCAGATGGACAAATGACTGGATGGATGGATGTACGTTCACATAAACAGCTACATCAAAGGAATGAGAAATGACTGTTTGGTTGAGTTTCCTGGCAGTTAGGTGGCTCTGTTGATGAATGTATGGACAGACAGATGACAGATGGATAGTTAGTTTGGAGCTTACATGGACAGTAGATGAATGAGTAGATAGAGTTCAGAGATGAAGGAATGATTAATTGAATTTATGGGTGTAAGGATGGATTGTTCAGTACACAAAGAGATGCAAATATGGAGGAATGAAGTGACAGAGGTAGGGAAGGGAGGATTGACAAATGTTTCTGCCCTGCATTGTGTCCTTTGTGTTGCAGCTACAGTCGAACTGGAAAATAAACCATCTGAACCACACCTGGGGGAGCTTACAGCCTCCCACATCACCCCTGACTCCATCCAGCTAGAATGGAGTGTCCCTGAGGGCACCTTTGACTCCTTTGTGGTGCAGTACAAGGATGCCCAAGGCCAGCAACAGGTGCTGCCCATGGATGGAGATTCCCGCACATTGACTGTGCCCAGGCTGTCACCATCGCGCCGCTACAAGTTCAACCTGTATGGGATGTGGGGGCGGAAACGTGTGGGCCCCATCTCCACTGATGCTGTCACAGGTGAGGGCTCCTGCATTCTATGTCCATGTCCTTGGATGCCTTGGTTTGGATTCTCAGTGAGAGCAGAGGTAGGGTGCTTCCAAAGTCCTTGGCACTTCTGGGAAACAGGTGCATTTCTTGTGTGGTACCTGGGTAGTGGATTGAGGGATGGAATAATAAATTGATAGATAGTTGTATGGATGAATGAAGGGAAGACTAGGTGGATGGATAGATGGACTGAGAAATGTTTATGCCCTGCAATTTGTCCTCCATGTTGCAGCTGCAGTAGAGCTGGAAAAGGAACCACTATCCGAGCCACGTCTGGGTGACCTCACAGCCTCCCATGTCACTCCTGACTCAGTCCAGCTAGAATGGAGCATTCCTGAGGGCACCTTCGACTCCTTCACAGTGCAGTACAAGGATGCCCAAGGCCAGCAACAGGTGCTGCCCGTGGATGGAGATTCCCGCACAGTGACTGTGCCAGGGCTGTCACCATCACGCCGCTACAAGTTCAACCTGTATGGAATGTGGGGGCGGAAACGTCTGGGCCCCATCTCCACTGATGCTGTCACAGGTGAGGGCTCCGGCGTTCTATGTCCATGTCCTTGGATGCCTTGATTTGTGTTCTCAATGGGAGCAGAGGTAAGCTGCTTCCAAAGTCCTTGGCACTTCTGGGAAACAGGTGCATTTCATGTGTGGTACCTGGGTACTGGTTTGAGGGATGGAATACTAAATTGATAGATAGTTGTATGGATGAATGAAGGGAAGACTAAGTGGATGGATAGATGGATTGAGAAATGTTTATGCCCTGCAATGTGTCCTCCATGTTGCAGCTGCAGTAAAGCCGGAAAAGGAACCACTATCCGAGCCAAGTCTGGGCGACCTCACAACCTCCCACGTCACCCCTGACTCAGTCCAGCTAGAATGGAGCATCCCTGAGGGCTCCTTTGACTCCTTTGTGGTGCAGTACAAGGATGCACAAGGCCAGCCACAGGTGCTGCCTGTGGATGGAGATTCCCGCACAGTGACCGTGCCAGGGCTGTCGCCATCCCGCCGCTACAAGTTCAACCTGTATGGGATATGGGGGCGGAAACGTGTGGGCCCTGTCTCCACTGATGCTGTCACAGGTGAGGACAAGTTTTGTCGAGTCCACTCTCCCTGTGTGTTGTGTCTGGCTTAAGTCAGGAAGCTTGCGAGGTCCTGTAGTTTGTTCTTTCTGCTTTGTGGGAAATGGGAACATGTCTTGATCACTGTCTGGAGAATGGATGAATGGCTGAGTGTCAGCCATCTTGGAGAGAAGGAGGGATAGATCAGTAGTCATATGTTTAGATAGATGGCTAGATGTTTGGATGGACAAAAGTCTGCATATTTGTATGCGTTTGGCTTGTTGGATGGCCGATTATCATCTGTGTTGCTTTTTGGATAAAGGAGTGGAGAGAAGAATAAATTAATTTTGAGTTCATTGTACGGATGGAATACTAGATAGAAAAAAGGTCTTGTGCATGTAAAGAGGAATCCAAAATGGGTGGTTGGATGAATGGAAAATAGAATGGTTAGATGGAAAACCATATGAATGGATGCTTGGAAGATAGGATGGAGAAGGGAATGAATACATGGACTGAGAGTCAGATGGACAAATGACTGGATGGATGGATGGATGGATGGACGGACAGATGGACGGACGGACGGACGGACAGATGTTCATGCAAACAGCTATATTAAAGGAAAGAGAAATGACTGGTTGGTTGAAGTTTCTTGGCAGTTGGATAATTCTACTGATGAGTGTATGGACACATGGGTGAATAGAAGAATGGATGAACAGCAGGATGGATGAAGATGCTTCGATGTTTACATGGACAGCTTACGCAGATGATGACTGTATAGATAAAGAGTTCAGAGATATATTATTTGTTTAATTTATGGATGGAAGGATAGATTGTTGAGCAAACCAATGGAAAGGTGGAGGGATGAAGGGAGGTGAAAGGGAGCAAGAAAGAGAAGAAGAGAAGAAGGGAAGAAGGAAGGGGGGGAGAGAGGAAAGAAGGAAGATATGGAAGAACTCAGGGAATAGACTACTTTGTGCCATCTGCATTGCAGCTGCAGTAGAGCCAGAAAAGGAACCACTATCCGAGCCACGTCTAGGGGAATTCACTGCCTCCCACGTCACCCCTGACTCAGTCCAGCTGGAATGGAGTGTCCCCGAGGGCACCTTTGACTCCTTCATGGTGCAGTACAAGGATGCACAAGGCCAGCCACAGGTTCTGCCTGTGGAAGGAGATTCCCGCACAGTGACCGTGCCAGGGCTGTCGCCATCTCGCCGCTACAAGTTCAACCTATATGGGATGTGGGGACGGAAACGTGTGGGCCCCGTCTCCACTGATGCTGTCACAGGTGAGAAATGCTCCTGCATTCCATGTCTATGTTTTGGATGCCTTGGTTTACATTCTCAATTGGAGCAGAAGTAGGCTTCTTCCAAAGTCCTTGGTACTTCTGGGAAACAGGTGCATTTCTTGTGTGTTACCTGTGTAGTGGATGTGTGTTACCTGTGTAGTGGATGGAGGGTTGGAATACTAAATTGATAGATAGTTGTATGGATGAGTGAAGGGAAGACTAGGTGGATGGAAGATTGAGAAATGTTTATGCCCTGCAATGTGTCCTCCATGTTGCAGCTGCAGTAGAGCCGGTAAAGGAACCACCATCTGAACCACGCCTGGGTGACCTCACAGCCTCCCATGTCACTCCTGACTCAGTCCAGCTAGAATGGAGTGTCCCTGAGGGCACCTTTGACTCCTTCGTGGTGCAGTACAAGGATGCACAAGGCCAGCCACAGGCACTGTCTGTGGACAGAGATTCCCACACAGTGACCGTGCCAGGGCTGTCACCATCGCGCCGCTACAAGTTCAACCTGTATGGGATGTGGGGGCGGAAACGTGTGGGCCCTGTCTCCACTGACACCGTCACAGGTGAAGGCTTTTGTGTGCCATGTCTGTGTCTCCTGCATACCCTGGTTCTGGTGTTGGGTGGATTTGGGGTCAGACACCTTCCAGGGTCCTATCCCCATCAGGGAAATGGTTACATCTCTTGGCCTCTGACTGGGGAATGGAAGGATGGATGAGTGTAGGCAAGTTTGGAGAGATGAAGGGACATAGTGGTAGACAGCTGGATAGTCAGGTGGAGAGATGGCAGAATGAAAGAAATTCTGAATTGCTGGTTAGTTCAAAAAAGTGGTGTATAGTTGCATGAATGGGTGGATAATAAGTTGGACAAATGGAATGGAGGATGTTTATGCTCTGCATTGTGCCCTCCACATTGCAGCTGCAGTCCAGCCAGAAGAGGAACGACCATCTGAACCAAAGCTGGGGGAACTCATCGCCTCCCACATCACTCCTGACTCAGTCCAGCTGGAATGGAGCATCCCCGAGGGCACCTTTAACACCTTCGTGGTGCAGTACAAGGATGCCCAGGGCCAGCCACAGGTGCTTCCTGTGGATGGAGATTCCCGCACAGTGACCGTGCCAGGGCTGTCACCATCGCACCGCTACAAGTTCAACCTGTATGGGATGTGGGGGCGGAAACGTGTGGGCCCCATCTCCACTGATGCTGTCACAGGTGAGGGCTCCTACGTTCTGTGTCCATGTCCTTGGATGCCTTGGTTTGGATTCTCAGTGAGAGCAGAGGTAGGGTGCTTCCAAAGTCCTTGGCACTTCTGGGAAACAGGTGCATTTCTTTTGTGGTACCTGTGTAGTGGATTGAGGGATGGAATACTAAATTGATAGATAGTTGTATGGATGAGCGAAGGGAAGACTAGGTGGATGGAAGATTGAGAAATGTTTATGCCCTGCAATTTGTCCTCCCTGTTGCAGCTGCAGTAGAGTCGGAAAAAGAACCACCATCTGAACCACGTCTGGGTGACCTCACAGCCTCCCACGTCACCCCTGACTCAGTCCAGCTAGAATGGAGCGTCCCTGAGGGCACCTTTGACTCCTTTGTGGTGCAGTACAAGGATGCACAAGGCCAGCCACAGGTGCTGCCTGTGGATGGAGATTCCCGCACAGTGACCGTGCCAGGGCTGTCACCATCTCGCCGCTACAAGTTCAACCTGTATGGGATGTGGGGGCGGAAACGTGTGGGCCCTGTCTCCACTGACACCGTCACAGGTGAAGGCTTCTGTGTGCCATGTCTGTGTCTCCTGCATGCCTTGCTTCTGGAGTTGGGTGGCTTTGGGTTCAGACACGTTCCAAGGTCCTTGTCCCATCAGGGAAATGGTTACATCTCTTGGCCTCTGACTGGGGAATGGAAGGATGGATGAGTGTAGGCAAGTTTGGAGAGATGAAGGGACATAGTGGTAGACAGCTGGATAGTCAGGTGGAGAGATGGCAGAATGAAAGAGATTCTGCATTGCCGGTTAGTTCAATAAAGTGGTGTATAGTTTCATGAATGGGTGGATAGTACGTTGGACAGATGGAATGGAAGATGTTTATGCCCTGCAACGTTCCTTTCCATATTGCAGCTGCAGTCCAGCCAGAAGAGGAACGACCGTCCGAACCAAAGCTGGGGGAACTCATTGCCTCCCACATCACTCCTGACTCAGTCCAGCTGGAATGGAGTGTCCCCGAAGGCACCTTTGACTCCTTCATGGTGCAGTACAAGGATGCACAAGGCCAGCCACAGGTGCTGCCTGTGGACGGAGATTCCCGCACAGTGACTGTGCCAGGACTGTCACCATCGCGCCGCTACAAGTTCAACCTGTATGGGATGTGGGGGCGGAAACGTGTGGGCCCCATCTCCACTGATGCTGTCACAGGTGAGGGCTCCTGCGTTCTATGTCCATGTCTGTGGATGCCTTGGTTTGGATTCTCAGTGACAGCAGAGGTAGGCTTCCTCCAAAGTCTTTGCCACTTCTGGGAAATAGATGCACCTCGTGTGGTACCTGTGTAGTGGATGGAGGGATGGAATACTAAATTGATAGAGAGTTGTATGGATGAGTAAAGGGAAGACTAGGTGGATGGATAGATGGATTGAGAAATGTTTATGCCCTGCAATTTGTCCTCCCTGTTGCAGCTGCAGTAGAGCCGGAAAAAGAACCACCATCTGAACCACGTCTGGGCGACCTCACAGCCTCCCATGTCACTCCAGACTCAGTCCAGCTGGAGTGGAGCATCCCTGAGGGCACCTTTGACTCCTTTGTGGTGCAGTACAAGGATGCACAAGGCCAACCGCAGGTGCTGCCTGTCGATGGTGGTTCCCACACAGTGACTGTGCCAGGGCTGTCACCATCACGTCGCTACAAGTTCAACCTGTATGGGATGTGGGGGCGGAAACGTGTGGGCCCCATCTCCACGGATGCTGTCACAGGTGAATGCTTCTGTGTGCCATGTCTGTGTCTCCTGCATGCCTCAGTTCTGGCGTTGGGTGGATTTGGGGTCAGACACCTTCCAGGGTCCTTTCTCCATCAGGGAAACAGTTACATCTCTTGGCCTCTGACTCGGGAATGCATAGTTGGATGAGTGTAGGCAATTTTGGAGAGATGAAGGGACATAGTGGTAGACAGCTGGATAGTCAGGTGGAGAGATGGCAGAATGGAAGTAATGCTGGATTTCTGGTTAGTTCAATAAAGTGGTGTATAGTTTCATGGATGTGTGGATAGTAAGTTGGTCGGATGGAATGGAGGATGTTTATGCCCTGCAACGTGCCTTCCATATTACAGCTGCAGTCCAGCCAGAAGAGGAACGACCGTCCGAACCAAAGCTGGGGGAACTCATCGCCTCCCACATCACTCCTGACTCAGTCCAGCTGGAATGGAGTGTCCCTGAGGGCACCTTTGACTCCTTCGTGGTGCAGTACAAGGATGCACAAGGCCAGCCACAGGTTCTGCCTGTGGATGGAGATTCCCGCACAGTGACTGTGCCAGGGCTGTCACCATCTCGCCGCTACAAGTTCAACCTGTATGGGATGTGGGGGCGGAAACGCCTGGGCCCTGTCTCCACTGACACCGTCACAGGTGAAGGCTTCTGTGTGCCATGTCTGTGTCTCCTGCATGCCTCAGTTCTGGCGTTGGGTGGATTTGGGGTCAGACACCTTCCAGGGTCCTTTCTCCATCAGGGAAACGGTTACATCTCTTGGCCTCTGACTCGGGAATGCATAGTTGGATGAGTGTAGGCAATTTTGGAGAGATGAAGGGACATAGTGGTAGACAGCTGGATAGTCAGGTGGAGAGATGGCAGAATGGAAGTAATGCTGGATTTCTGGTTAGTTCAATAAAGTGGTGTATAGTTTCATGGATGTGTGGATAGTAAGTTGGTCGGATGGAATGGAGGATGTTTATGCCCTGCAACGTGCCTTCCATATTACAGCTGCAGTCCAGCCAGAAGAGGAACGACCGTCCGAACCAAAGCTGGGGGAACTCATCGCCTCCCACATCACTCCTGACTCAGTCCAGCTGGAATGGAGTGTCCCTGAGGGCACCTTTGACTCCTTCGTGGTGCAGTACAAGGATGCACAAGCCCAGCCACAGGTGCTGCCTGTGGATGGAGATTCCCGCACAGTGACCGTGCCAGGGCTGTCACCATCTCGCCGCTACAAGTTCAACCTGTATGGGATGTGGGGGCGGAAACGCCTGGGCCCCATCTCCACTGACACCATCACAGGTGAAGGCTTCTGTGTGCCATGTCTGTGTCTCCTGCATGCCTTTGTTCTGGAATTGGGTGGATTTGGGGTCAGACACATTCCAGGGTCCTTTCTCCATCAGGGAAACGGTTAAATCTCTTGGCCTCTGACTAGGGAATTCACTGATTGATGACTGTATGCAAGTTTGAAGAGATGAAGGGACATAGTGGTAGACAGCTGGATAGTCAGGTGGAGAGATGGCAGAATGGAAGAAATGCTGAATTGCTGGTTAATTCAATAAAGTGGTGTATAGTTGCATGAAAGGGTGAATAGAAAGTTGGACAGATGGAATGGAGGATGTTTATGCCCTGCAACGTGCCTTCCATATTACAGCTGCAGTCCAGCCAGAAGAGGAACGACCATCCGAACCAAAGCTGGGGGAACTCATCGCCTCCCACATCACTCCTGACTCAGTCCAGCTAGAATGGAGCGTCCCTGAGGGCACATTTGACTCCTTTGTTGTGCAGTACAAGGATGCACAAGGCCAGCAACAGGTGCTGCCTGTGGATGGAGATTCCCGCACAGTGACCGTGCCAGGGCTGTCACCATCTCACCGCTACAAGTTCAACCTGTATGGGATGTGGGGGCGGAAACGTCTGGGCCCCATCTCCACTGATGCTGTCACAGGTGAGGCTTCCTGTGTTCCATGTCCATGTCACTTTTGTGTTGTGTGTTTGGATTCTGGCAGGAGCCTTGTGGATGCCAGTGGTATGTTCCTTCTGCCCTGTGGGAGATGGGAACATGTCTTGGTTACTGTCTGGGGAAAAGAATGGATGGATAAATGCAGGTACTTTAGAAGAGGTGGAGGGATTTATTTTTAGATATATGTATAAATAGGTAGTTAGCTCAAATGGTTCACAAAAGGGTGGATTTTTGGATGATTCTTTCACTTCTTGGGTGGGGGGTGATTGTAATCTGTTCAGTAGTTTGGATGGAAGAATTGATAGAGGAATAAATTATTGTTGGGATCGTTGGATGTATATAGTATGGATGGAATGGACAAAAACAGATGGATAAATGCATGGATGGATGTAGTTTTGAACAAACAGCTATGTCAAAGGAAAGAAATGACTCATTGGTTAAGTTTGTTGGCAGTTGGATAATTCTACTGATGAATGTATGGACAGATGAATGAATAGAAGTGATGGACAGAAGGATGAAGAGTTAGTTCAATATTTATATGAACAGCTGCTGTAGATGATGAATGGGTATACAGAGTTCAGAGATGGCGGAATGATCTGTTTAATTCATGCATGGAAGGGTGAATTATTGAGTAAACAAATTGACAAAAAAATGGAGCGATGAAATGAGGGAGGAAGGGAAGGAAGGACAGACAATTGCTTATGCCCTGCATTTTGCCCTCTGTTTTACAGATGCAGTGCAGGTGGAAAAGGAACCACCATCGGAGCCACACATGGGGGAGCTCACAGCCTCCCACATAACGCCCAACTCAATCCAGCTGGAATGGAGCATCCCCGAGGGCACCTTTGACTCTTTCACACTGCAGTACAGGGATGCTCAAGGCCAGCCACAGGTGCTGCCAGTGGACGGAGGTTCCCGCACAGTGACTGTGTCTGGGTTGACACCATCCCATGGCTACCAATTCAACCTGTATGGGATGTGGGGGCAGAAACCTCTGGGCCCCATCTCCACTGATGCTGTCACAGGTGAGAAATGCTGCATGCCATGTCCATGGTCCTTGCAAAGCTTTGTTTTGGAGCACTTTGGGAGGAGGGACAGGGTCTATCTAGGCTCTTTGGCTCTTCTGGGAAACAGGAATATTTCTTGGCTACTGACTGGAGAATAGGGGGAAGGATGGGTGTAGGCAAGTTTGGAGAGGTGGAGGGATAGACAGATGTATAGCTGGGTAGAGAGACAAAAGGATGGATGAAATGCTGAATTGATGGTTAAGTCAATAAACTGATGGATAGTTGCATGGATGGGTGCATAGAAAACTGGATGGATGGAAGGGGGGATGTTTGTGTCCTGCATTGTGTCCTCCCTGTAGCAGCTGCAATCGAACCAGAAAACGAACCACCATCTGAGCCACACTTGGGTGACCTCGTGGCCTCCCACATCACTCCCAACTCGGTCCAGCTGGAATGGAGCGTCCATGAGGGCACCTTTGACTCCTTCGTGGTGCAATACAAGGATGCACAAGGGCAGCCACAGGTGCTGCCTGTGGACAGAGATTCCCGCACAGTGACTGTGCCAGGGCTGTCACCATCACACCACTACAAGTTCAACCTGTATGGGATGTGGGAGCAGAAACGCGTGGGGCCTGTTTCCACTGATGCTGTCACAGGTGAGGGCTGATGCATGCCGTGTCTATGTCCCCTGTAGAACTTGAGTTTGGAGTAAGTCGGGAGACTTGCAAGGGTCTTTGCAGGGCTCCTTCTGCCCTGTGGGAATTGGGATCAGGCGAATGGATAAATGTATGAGTGCCAACAAAGTTGTGGAGATGGAGGAATAGATTGTTAAACAGGTGTATAGATAGGTAGCTAGATAGTAGAATGGGCAAAAGTCTGGATTTCTGCGTGTGTATTTGGCTTGGTGGATGGCTAGTTGATTATCATCTACTTAGCTTTTTGGATGAAAAACCAAATGGAGGAATAAATGAGTGGTTAGTCATTTGGATGGATGGAGTACTGCATGGATATTATCAAGGTCTTCTGAATGCTAAGAGTAATCTGGAAATGGGTGGATGGATGAGTGGAAGCCAGAATGGTTAGACAGATATATAGATGAATGGATGTTTGGAAGAAGAGAAAGGAAAAAAAATATGCATTTGTATGTACTCCGAATCAGATGGACAAATGGCTGAATGGATAGATGTACATGTACCACAAAGGATAAAGAGATGGCTGGTTGATTGATAGTTGGATGATTCTTCTGATGAATGGATAGACAGATGGATGAATAATGGATGTAAGTGGAGAGAAGGATGGATAATTAGATCAATACTTACATGGACAGCTTCAGTAGACATAAAATGGGTTAACAGTTTAGAGATGGAAGGATGAACTGTTTAATGAATCACAGAATCATCTAGGTTGGAAGAGACCTCCAAGATCACCTAGTGCAACCTCTGACCCAACACTAAGAAGTCCTCCATTAAACCATATCACTAAGTTCTACATCTAAACACATTTTAAAGACCTTCAGGGATGGTGACTCAAGCACTCCCCTGGGCAGCCCATTCCAATGCCTAACAACCCTTTCGGTAAAGAAGTTCTTCCTAACATCCAACCTAAACCTCCCCTGGTGCAACTTAAGCCCATTCCCCCTCGTCCTGTCACCAGGCATGTGGGAGAACAGACCAATCCCCACTTTGCTACAGCCTCTTTTAAGGTAACTATAGAGAGTGATAAGGTTGCCTCTGAGCCTCCTCCTCTCCAGGCTAAACAATCCCAGCTCCCTCAGCCACTCCTCCTAAGACTTGTTCTCCAGACCCCTCGCCAGCTTCGTCGCCCTTCTCTGGACTCTCTCAAGCACCTTGATTTCTTTCTTGTAGTGAGGGGCCCAAAACTGAACACAGTACTTGAGGTGCGGCCTCACCAGAGCCGGGTGCAGGGGGATGATCACTTCCCTAGCCCTGCTGCTCACACTGTTTCTAATACAAGCCAGGATGCTGTTGGACTTCTTGGCCACTTGAGCACACTGCTGGCTCATATTCAGCCAACTATCAACCAATACTCCCAGGTCCATCTCTGCCAGGCAGCTTTCTAACTACTCATCTCGCAGCCTGTAGCACTGCTTGGGGTTGTTGTGCCCCAGGTGCAGGACCTGGCGCTTGGCCTTGTTGAACTTCATGCAGTTGACCTCAGCCCATTGGTCCAGCCTATCCAGATCCTCCTGCAGAGCCTTCCTAACCTCGAGCAGATCAACACATGCACCTAACTTGGTGTCATCTGCAAACTTACTGAAGGTGCACTCAATCCCCTCATCCAGATCATTGATAAAGATATTAGAGAACTGGCCCTAATACTGAGCCCCAGGGGACTCCACTAGTGACCAGCCTCCAACTGGATTTAACTGGATAGAAGAATGGCTTGTGGTGTACAAAAACTGATGGAGACGGCCAAAAGCAGTGAGGGAGACAGGGATGGAGCACTGTGGAATGTTTATACCCTGAATTGTGTTCTTTTATTGCAGCTGCAGTTGAGCCCGAAAAGCAACCACCATCCAAGCCACGCCTAGTGGAGCTCACTGCCTCCCACATCACCTCTGACTCTGTTCAGTTGGAATGGAGGGTCCCTGAGGGCACCTTTGACTCCTTCATGGTGCAGTACAGGGATGCACAAGGCCATCCACATGCACTGCCTGTGGATGGTGGGTCCAACACAGTGACCGTGTCTGGGTTGTCACCATCCCGCCGCTACAAGTTCAACCTGTATGGGATTTGGGGGCGGAAACGTCTGGGCCCTGTCTCTACTGATGCAATCACTGGTGAGAGGTGCTGCATGCCATTGTGGATTTGAGTTGATCTATGGTTTGGAGGGTATTTGTGAAGATGGGAGGATGGATGGATGGATGGATGGATGGATGGATGGATGGATGGATGGATGGATGGATGGATGGATGAAATCAAGGGGTAAAGAATGTGAGGTCGAACATAGAAGAAAGGGCAGTTTAATGGAGGGTTGGACTTAGGTTTGGATGGATGGAGAACTGCAAAAGCGTGTTACTGGATTATTGGAATAAGAAATACTTCAATGGAAAGGTAGAGAAAATGAGCAGGGATGCTCAGTATTATACACCCATTGTTTCAGCTGCAGTTGAGCCAGAAGAGTTGATACCTGAGCCACACCTGGGTGAGCTTATGGCCTCCCACATCACTGCTAATTCAGTCCAGCTGGACTGGAGCATCCCTGAGGGCACCTTTGACTCCTTTGTGGTGCAGTACAAGGATGAACAAGGCCAGCCACAGGTGCTGCCAGTGGATGGTGGTTCCCGCACAGTGACTGTGCCAGGGCTGTCACCATCACACCACTACAAGTTCAACCTGTATGGGATGTGGGGACAGAAACGTCTGGGCCCCGTCTCCACTGATGCTGTCACAGGTGAGAAATGCTGCATGCCATGTCCATGGTCCTTGCAAAGCTTTGTTTTGGAGCACTTTGGGAGGAGGGACAGGGTCCATCTAGGCTCTTTGACTCTTCTGGGAAACAGGAATATCTCTTGGCTACTGACTGGAGAATGGGGGGAAGGATGGGTGTAGGCAAGTTTGGAGAGGTGGAGGGATAGACAGATGTATAGCTGGGTAGAGAGATGAAAGGATGGATGAAATGCTGAATTGATGGTTAAATCAATAAACTGATGGACAGTTGCATGGATGGGTGCATAGAAAACTGGATGGATGGAAGGGGGGATGTTTGTGTTCTGCGTTGTGTCCTCTCTGTAGCAGCTGCAGTCGAGCCAGAAAAGGAACCACCATCTGAGCCACGCCTGGGTGATCTTGTGGCCTCCCACATCACTCCCAACTCGGTCCAGCTGGAATGGAGCATCCCTGAGGGCACCTTTGACTCCTTTGTGGTGCAGTACAAGGATGCACAGGGGCAGCCACAGGTGCTGCCTGTGGATGGAGATTCCCGCACAGTGACTGTGCCAGGGCTGTCACCATCGCGCCGCTACAAGTTCAACCTGTATGGGATGTGGGGGCAGAAACGTCTGGGGCCTGTTTCCACTGATGCTGTCACAGGTGAGGGCTGATGCATGCCGTGTCTATGTCCCCTGTAGGACATGCGTTTGGAGTAAGTCGGGAGACTTGCAAGGGTCTTTGCAGATGACAGGGGAATGGATAAATGTATGAGTGCCAACAAAGTTGTGCAGATGGAGGAACAGATTGTTAGACAGGTGTGTAGATAGGTAGCTAGATAGTAGAATGGGCAAAAGTCTGGATTTCTGCGTGTGTATTTGGCTTGGTGTATGGCTAGTTGATTATCATCTATTTAGCTTTTTGGATGAAAGACTGGATGGAGGAATAAATGAGTGATTAGTCATTTGGATGGATGGAATACTGCATGGATTTTAAGGAGCACATGGACAACTTCACTAGACAATAAATGGGTAGATATAGTTCAGAGGTGGAGAAACAATTAGTTGAATTCATTGATAATAGGATGAATTGCTGGGGTCACATCCAGTGGAAAGATGGAGAGATGAAGGAAGGTGAAAAGGGAGGGAGGAATTCAGGGAATAAGGCACAGAAAAAGGAATCAGATAATTTTTATAGCCTGCTTTGTATCCTTTCAGCTGAGCATGAAAAACAACCACCATCTGTGCCACGCCTGGGCGAGCTGACAGCCTCCCACATCACCCCTGACTCAGTCCAGCTGGAATGGAGCATCCCCGAGGGCACCTTTGACTCCTTTGTGGTGCAGTACAAGGATGCACAAGGCCAGCCACAGGTGCTGCCCGTGGATGGTGGGTCTCACACAGTGACTGTGCCAGGGCTGTCACCATCGCGCCGCTACAAGTTCAACCTGTATGGGATGTGGGGTCGGAAACGTGTGGGCCCCATCTCCACTGATGCTGTCACAGGTGAGGGCTGCTGCATGTCATGTCCCCTCCACATCTTGATTTTGGAGAAAAGTGGAAGGAGGCAGTGTCCTTCCAGGGTCCTTGGCCCTTTTGGGAAATAAATACATCTCTTGGGTGATGCATGTTAAATGGATGGAGGGACAGGGACAAGTCATGAATATGGAGATGGCTTTTGGCAGGATCAGCAGGTAAGGCTTGAAGGCTTGAAGGATTTATTCTTGTAATTATGTTAGGTTGTGGATGTTTATAAGAGGGAGTATACATGTATATTGCTTGAAATGTGGGCAGGTGGGTGAGTGGATGGATGGATGGACGGACAGATGGATGGATAGGATCTTAGGGGTGTTGAAGGGGAGGTGAAACATGGAAGAAAGGGCAATTGAATGGAGGGATGGATATAGGTTTGGATAAATAGAGAACTGGAAAAATGGATAATTAAATTACTGAAGTAAGAAACACTTCCATGAATAGATGGAGTAAGGGATCAATCAACAAACAGCTAAATCAAAGGCTAGATCTGTTGCTGGTTGCTTGGATGGCTGCTGACTGTTCATGATGTCCAAATGATTATCTGGATATCTAACTGGAGAGGTGGATGAAAAGAAGAGTGAATAGATGAGTGGTTACAAGGATAAATGGAAAGACAGGTGGATGAATGTTACCGAGTTAATAATTGTGGAGATTCTGAGTAGAATGTAAGGGTGTGTAGATGGAAGGTATTGTGAATAAATGGATACACATCTGCATCAATTGATGGGTGGATGGAGCCACGGATGGATGGAGAGATAAACAGCCCAGAGGATCTTTATACCTGCATTGTGCCTTCCATGTTGCAGCAGCAGTTGTGCTAAATAAGGAACCACCATCTGAGCCACGCCTGGGTGACCTCACAGCCTCCCATGTCACCCCTGACTCAGTCCAGCTGGAATGGAGTGTCCCCGAGGGCACCTTTGATTCCTTTGTTGTGCAGTACAAGGATGCCCAAGGCCAGCAACAGGTACTGCCTGTGGACAGAGATTCCCGCACAGTAACCGTGCCAGGGCTGTCACCATCTCACCGCTACAAGTTCAACCTGTATGGGATGTGGGGACGGAAACGTCTGGGCCCTGTCTCCACTGCCGCTGTCACAGGTGAGGGCTGGTGCATGTAGTGTTCTCATCCCTTTCATACCTTGGTTTTGGAACAGGGTGAGAGTGGGGGCATTTCCTCCCAGTTCCTTGGCCCTTCTGGGTGACAGCAACATCACTTGGCCTCTGACTGGGGAATAGACGAATGAGTGAGTACAGGCAAGTTTGGAGAGATTAAGGGATAAACTGGTAGACAGGTGGATAGACAGATGTCTACACAGAGTGCTCTCTTCTCAAGGAACCACATGGAGAAGAGAAGAGCCAGTGGCATCAAGGGGCGTTAGGATAGGTTGCATCTTGATACAAAACAGATTTTTTTTACAGTAAGAAAAATCAGTCATTCGACTACCTGCCCAGAGACATGGTAGAATCCCTGTTACAGGAGGTATTCAAGATACAACTCAAAAGTGTACTAAATAATACCATCTAGGCTCCCATTTCCCAGGAAAGTTTGGAGCTGATGAGCATTTGGTATCCTTTCCAAAATGGCTGTTTCATGATTCGATGAATCGATGATTCGATGATTCGATGATTCAGTGATTAATGGTGTAAGAAACACCAGAATGAAAAGGTGGAAACAGTGAGCGAAGAGCTAAGTCAAGGTCTAGGTCACTGTATGTTTACATGTTTGCTGAAAGTGCTTAATGTCTGGATGATTATCTGGATGAATTACTGAACAGACTGCCAAGTAGAAGGATGGATGGATGTCTTCAAAGTGTTGTTTGTTTTCTGGTTACGAGCATGGGTGGATAGAAGGTTGATATGTGGTTGAGTTGACAGTTGGGGTGATGCTGAATTGAGGGTAAGGGTGTATGGAAGGAACTTCTGTCAATAAACTGATGGATAGTTGCATGGATGGTTGAAGAGAAGGTTTGATGGATGGGTGGATGGGTGGGTAGATGTATGGATGGACAGACAGATGGACTGGGGCATATTTATGCCCTGCATAAACCTTGCAGCTGCACTTGAGACCAAAAAGGAACCAGCATCCAAGCCACAGCTGGGGGAACTCACTGCATCCCACGTCACCCCTGACTCAGTCCAGCTAGAATGGAGCGTCCCTGAGGGCACCTTTGATTCCTTTGTGGTGCAGTACAAGGATGCACAAGGCCAGCCACAGGTGCTGCCTGTGGACGGAGATTCCCGCACAGTGACCGTGCCAGGGCTGTCACCATCTCGCCGCTACAAGTTCAACCTGTATGGGATGTGGGGGCGGAAACGCCTGGGCCCTGTCTCCACTGACACTGTCACAGGTGAAGGCTTCTGTGTGCCATGTCTGTGTCTCCTGCATGACTTGGTTCTAGAGTTGGGTGGCTTTGGGTTCAGACACATTCCAGGGTCCTTGTCCCATCAGGGAAACGGTTACATCTCTTGGCCTCTGACTGGGGAATGGAAGGATGGGTGAGTATAGGCACGTTTGGAGAGATGAAGGGACATAGTGGTAGACAGCTGGATAGTCAGGGGGAGAGATGGCAGAATGAAAGAAATTCTGAATTGCTGGTTAGTTCAAAAAAGTGATGTATAGTTGCATGAAAGGGTGAATAGAAAGTTGGATGGATGGAATGGAGGATGTTAATGCCCTGCATTGTGCCCTCCACATTGCAGCTGCAGTCCAGCCAGAAGAAGAACGACCATCTGAACCAAAGCTGGGGGAACTCATCGCCTCCCACGTCACCCCTGACTCTGTCCAGCTGGAATGGAGCATCCCTGAGGGCACCTTTGACTCCTTCACAGTGCAGTACAAGGATGCACAAGGCCAGCCACAGATGCTGCCTGTGGATGGAGATTCCCGCACAGTGACCGTGCCAGGGCTGTCACCATCGCGTCGCTACAAGTTCAACCTGTATGGGATGTGGGGGCGGAAACGTGTGGGCCCCATCTCCACTGATGCGGTCACAGGTGAGGGTTTCTGTGTGCCGTGTCCGTGTTTTTTGCAGTCTTTGGTTTTGAAAAAAGGTGGGGGCAATGAAAGGGTCATTGCAGGGTCCTAGGCCCTTCTGGGAAACAGACGTATATGTCTTGGATTGTTGTTCTGGTTTAGCCCTGGCAGGCAGCTGAGTGCACTGCAGCCATTAGCTCACTCTCCCCAGGTGTGAATCTGTAAGGTAAAAGTGCGAGAACTCATGGTTTGAGAGAAAGACAGTTTACTAGGTAAAGCAAAAGCCACATGCACACGCAAAGGAAAACAAAGAATTCATTTGCTGATTCCCATCGGCAGGCAGGTGTTCAGCCAGTGCCAGGAAAGCAAAAGAAAAAAGCTTGTGGCTGAGATAAGGATAATTTAATTAAAGGGAAAAGACAGAGGGAAAAAAATGAGCAAAGGCTGCATAGAAGCAAAGAGGGGAAAAAATTAAAAAAAAAATCTCTACTTCCCATCAACAAGTGATGTTCAGCCACATCCTGGGAAGCAAGACTTCAATATGCACATCGCTTGTTTGGGAGGACAGTCATCTTCATAGTGGCCGCTAGAGTCACCCCCTCTCCTTCCCCTTTCCCACCTTTTATTGCTGAGTATGACATCATATGGTATGGAATATCCCTTTGGTCATTTTACATCAGTTGCCCTGGCAATGTCCCTTTCCCACTTCTTACCTACCCCCAGCCTACTGGCTTTGGGGGTTTGGAGGGAGTCTTCGTGCTGTGTCAACACTGCTCAACAATAGACAAAACATTGGTGTGATACCAATGCTGTTCTAGCTACAGGTGTGGAGCACAGCACTATATGGGCTGCTGTAGGGAAAATGAATTTGATCCTATCCCAGTAGGAAGGTGAGGTGAGCAAGGAGCTAAATGGAAGTCTAGATCACTAGCTTGATGGTTGGATGGTTGGTGAATGTCCTTGATGTCACAATGATTATCTGGATAAATGGCTGAGAAGATGGATAAATAGAACAGAGAAGGATGATAGGAAGTGTGGCTTCTTTATGGTTGCAAGGGTGGATGGAAGGACAAAAGGGTGAATGTAACTAAGTTGATACTTGGGGAAATGCTGAGTAGAATGTAAGCGTGTATGGATGGAAGGCTTTTTCAATAAATGGATGAAGAGTTTCATTGACTGATTGGATGGATGGATGACAGAGGTATGGACAGATGGACTGGGGGGTATTTATACCCTGCATTGAGCACTATCTCTTGCAGCTGCAGTTGAAACAGAAGAGGAACCACCATCCGAGCCACAGCTGGGGGAACTTACAGCCTCCCACATCACCCCTGACTCCATCCAGCTAGAATGGAGTGTCCCCGAGGGCACCTTTGACTCCTTCACAGTGCAGTACAAGGATGCCCAAGACCAGCCACAGGTGCTGCCCGTGGATGGAGATTCCCGCACAGTGACCGTGCCAGGGCTTTCACCATCCCGCCGCTACGAGTTCAACCTGTATGGGATGTGGGGGCGGAAACGTGTGGGCCCCATCTCCACTGATGCCATCACAGGTGTGTCCTGATGGGTGACAAGTCTGTGTATGCTATGGGCCATGTGTTTGGAGTATGACAGTAGCCTTGCAAGGGCCTGTGCTGGGTTTCTTCTGCCCTGTGGAAAATGGGAACACATCTTCAGATAGATGAATGGATGGACGAACGAACAGATGGAAGGACGGATGGACTGGAGGATGTTCATACCCTGAATTCTGCCCTCTGTGTTGCAGCTGCAGTGGAGTCGGAAGAGGAACTGCCATCAGAGCCACGACTGGGCGAGCTCACTGTGTCCCATGTCACCCCTGACTCCATCCAGCTGGAATGGAGCATCCCCGAGGGCACCTTTGACTCCTTCGTGGTGCAGTATATGGATATACAAGGCCAGCCACAGGTGCTGCCTGTGGATGGTGGTTCCCACACAGTGACCGTGCCAGGGCTGTCACCATCCCACCCTTATAAGTTCAATCTGTATGGGATGTGGGGGCAGAAACGTCTGGGCCCCATCTCCATTGATGCTGTCACAGGTGAGGGCTGCTGCATGTCATATACGTGTCCTTTGGTGGGCTGTGAGTTTGGACTGTATCAGGAGCCTTCCGAGGGTCTGTCCTGGTCACTTGGGTCTTAACAAAAATGGGGAAAATTTTGGTGCTGACTGGGAAATGTATGAAGACTGGGAGCATGCAAGATTGACAGGAGTAGAGGATGATAGATGGATGGGTGGAGGGATGGATGGATGGATGGACGGATGGACAGAAAAAGGAACAGACAACTGTTTGCAGAGAGGACAGATAGATGGCTAGACGAATGTTTGTTTGGTTGTTGAACAGATGGATAGTTGTACGGCGGGATGTTTATGCCCTGCATTGTGCTCTCCATATTGCAGCCCCACCTCCAGCAGAGGAGGAACCACCATCCCAGCCCCATCTTGGTGAGCTCACAGCCTCCCACGTCACACCAGACTCAGTCCAGCTGGAATGGAGCGTCCCCGAGGGCACCTTTGACTCCTTCACGGTGCAGTACAAGGATGCACAAGGCCAGCCACAGGTGCTGCCCGTGGATGGAGATTCTCGCACAGTGACCGTGCCAGGGCTGTCGCCATCGCGCCGCTACAAGTTCAACCTGTATGGGATGTGGGGGCGGAAACGTGTGGGCCCCGTCTCCACTGATGCTGTTACAGGTGAGAGTGGCTGTGGGCCTTTTTCTTATCACCTTTTAGCATTGAGTGGATGTGGCAGGTTTGTGTTTGGAAGAGCCCATGCTGTGTCACTTGGGCATTGTTGGAAATGGGAACATCACCTTAGTTTTAAAAATAGTGTGGATGGAGGGGTGGGAGTGTGCAAGTTTGAAGGGAGAAATGCATAGATGGAAGTTGGTTGCTTGTATGACTGGCAATGTGGGGGACTTTTTGGATGGATGGATCATTGGATGGTTGGCTGGATATTCACCTCGTGAGCAATGGGAACAAGTTTTTGTGCTGACTGGCCAAGGGATGGTTGAAGGCAAGAGCAAAGATTTGGAGGGCTAGAGGTGGATGTGTGGAAGATGGAGGGATGGATGTTTACTTTGTTTGTTTGGATGGATGGAAGGAAGGATGGATGGAAGGAAGGATGGATGGATGGATTTTGGTTGAAACGATGGATGGGTGGTTGTCTGTCTGTCTGTCTGTATGGATGGGTGGAGAGAGGGAGGGTGGGTGAGATGGACTGATAGATGTTTATGTAACTCCTTGTGTCCTGTCTGTTGCAGCTGCAGTCAAGACGGAGGAGGAACCACCATCCCAGCCACGCCTGGGCGAGCTCACGGTCTCCCACATCACTCCCAGTTCTGTTCAGCTGGAGTGGAGCGTCCCCGAGGGCACCTTTGACTCTTTCACACTGCAGTACAGGGATGTGCAAGGCCAGCCGCATGCGCTACGTGTGGATGGAGGTTCTCGCACAGTGACTGTGCCTGGGCTGTTGCCATCTCACCGCTACAAGTTCAACTTGTATGGGATGTGGGGGCGGAAACGTGTGGGCCCTGTCTCCACTGATGCTGTCACAGGTATGTTCTGATGCATGCCACTTATCCATCCCTTGCATGCCTTGGTTTTAGAGCAGGACAAAAGTGGGGACCACATCCATCCAGGGTCTTTAGCCCTTCTGGGAAATGGGTGCATCTCTTTGGTGGTTCCTGGTGAATGGTTGGATGGACAGTAGGACGGGGGGAAGGAAAGCCATCAATATGGAGATGGTGTTTATTGGCAGGATTAAAAATTAAGTGGCAGGACGTTTGGTAGTATGGATTTTTGGAAAGATGTTTTGTTGTGGGTGTCCGTCTGTCTGTACCTAAGAGTGCATCAATGGCTTTGTGGGTGAAAAGCTGGACAGATGGATTAAATAAAGGGGTGATAAATTGGAAATGGAATCAGGACAAAGGGCAATTGGGTGGACGGACGGATGGATGGATAGCTGGATAAGTGGATCATTGGATTAAGGAGTATGAAACACTTCAAAGTGGGGGAGGATAGGGGTGAGCAAAGTTTTAAATGAAAGTCTAGATCACTGGATTTGGTTGGATGGTTTGTGAAGGTCCCCGGTGAGGGGATGATTATCTGGATGAATGGCTGGACAGACAGATGACTGTGGTAGCTTGCTAAACTCATTTGCATTCCTGAAAAGAGCAAGGACATAAGATATGATGACAAAAGGCTCAGGGGTTGAAATAAGGAGCAGTTTAATTAAAGGAAATTAAAAAATAAATAAGCAAATGTCACATGGAAGCCAAAGTTTAAAACAATTATTCTCTACTTCATATTAGCAAGTGATATTTGGCCACGTTTTGGGAAGCAGTGCCTCAGTCTGCATGGCAGATGTTTGGGAGGACATCCCTCTTCATAACAAGATCCTCCCCTTTTCATTTCCCCTTTCCCAGCTTTTATTCCTGAGTGTGACATCATGTGGTATGGAATATCCCTTTGGCCATTTTAGGTCAGCTGCCCTGGCAATGTCCCCTCTGCACCTTTTGCACACTCCGGCCTACTGGCTTTGACTGGGGTTGGAGAGAGTCATGATGCTGTGCCAGCACTGCTCAACAAAAGACAAAAACTTGGTGTAACATCACTGCTGTTCTACCTGCAAGTGCAGAGCACAGCACTACATGTCCTACTCTGGGAAAGATGAACTCACTCGATCACAACTAGACGCAGTATAATGAGCACAAAGGTGTACGGATGGGTAGATGGATGGATGGAAGGAAGGAAGGGAGGTTGGGTATGCCAACCGATAGAGAGATAAATAGGTGGATGGATGAACAAGGGGATGTTTCTGCCCTGCATCGTGTCCTCTCTTTTGCAGCACTAGTTAAGTCAGAAGTAGAACCACCGTCCCAGCCATACCTGGGTGAACTAACAGCTTCCCACGTCACCCGTGACTCCGTCCAGCTGGAATGGAGTGTCCCTGAGGGGAAATTTGACTCCTTCAAAGTGCAGTACAAGGATGAACAAGACCAGCTGCAGGTGCTGCCTGTGGATGGAGATTCCCGCACAGTGACCGTGCCAGGACTGTCACCATCTCACCACTATAAGTTCAACCTGTATGGGATGTGGGGGCAGAAGCGTCTGGGCCCCATCTCCACTGACACTGTCACAGGTGAGAGCAGCTGCATGCTTTTTCTGTGTCCCTTGCAAGCCCGGAGTTTGGATCAGGGCAGGAACCAGGACAGGATCTGTCCTGAGCCCCTTGGGCCTTCTGGAAAATGGGAACATCTCCTGGTTACTGAACAGGATGGAGGGTTGGAGGGATGGGAATATGCAATGGTGGGTGGGTGGGAGGAAGGAAGGAAGGAAGGAAGAAAGGAAGGAAGGAAGCAAGAAACAGACTGGGGATATTTATAGATGGCATTGTGCCCTCTGTGTTGCAGCTGCGGATGAACTAGAAAAGGAACCAGCATCCGAGCCACGCCTGGGAGACCTCACAGCCTCTCACATCACCCCTGACTCCGTCCAGCTGGAATGGAGTGTCCCCGAGGGCACCTTTGATTCCTTCGTGGTGCAGTACAGGGATACACAAGACCAACTGCAGGTGCTGCCTGTGGACGGTGGCTCCCATACAGTGACTGTGCCTGGGCTGTCGCCATCCCAACGCTACACATTCATCGTATACGGGATGTGGGGGCAGAAACGTCTGGGCCCCATCTCCATTGATGCTGTCACAGGTGAGGGCTGCTGCATGCCATGGACGTGTCCTTTGGTGGGCTGTGAGTTTGGACTGTATCAGGAGCCTTCCAAGAGCCTGTCCTGGTCACTTGGGTCTTAACAAAAATGAGGCAAATTTTGGTGCTGACTGGGGAATGAATGAAGGCTGGGAGCATGCAAGATTGACAGGAGTAGAGGATGATGGATGGATGGGTGGGTGGGTGGGTGGGTGGGTGGAGGGACAGATGGATGGATGGACAGACAACTGTTTGCAGAGAGGACAGAGAGACGGTTAGATGAATGTTTGGTTGGTTGTTGAACAGATGGATAGTTGTATAGGGGGATGTTTATGCCCTGCATTGTGCTCTCCATATTGCAGCCCCACCTCCAGCAGAGGAGGAACCACCATCCCAGCCCCGTCTTGGCGAGCTCACTGCCTCCCACATCACCCCTGACTCTGTCCAGCTAGAATGGAGCGTTCCCGAGGGCACCTTTGACTCCTTCACGGTGCAGTACAAGGATGCACAAGGCCAGCCACAGGTGCTGCCCGTGGATGGTGGGTCTCGCACAGTGACTGTGCCAGGGCTGTCACCATCGCGCCGCTACAAGTTCAACCTGTATGGGATGTGGGGGCGGAAACGTGTGGGCCCCATCTCCACTGATGCTGTCACAGGTGAGAGTTGCTGTGGGCCCTTTTCTTGTCACATTTCTGCACCGAGTGGATGTGGCAGGGAAAGGCCAAATGGGATGGGTGCGTGCCAGTTTGGAGAGAGGAGCAGATGGATGAAAGCTGGTTGCTTGTATGACTGTCTGGCAGCTTGGGGAGCTCTATGGATGGGTGTATTGTTAGGTGGTTAGCTGGATCATGGTTTTGCAAGCAATAGGAACAAGCTTTTGTGCTCATTGGGTGACTGATTGAGGGATGACTTCAGGCAAGACCAAAGAGAGATTTGGAGACCTAGAGGTGGACATGTGGAAAATGCAGGGACAGATGTTTACTTGTTTGGACAGTTGGGTGTATGGATGGATGGAGGATGCATGGATGGCTCTTTAATTATTTGATTGAATAGTTGGTTGAATGGATGGACGGACGGACGGATGGACAGATGGACAAGCTGTTGAATGGGTCGGACTGTGACTCCTTATAGGATGGATGGTGTGATTAACCCATTTTTTGGGGGGGAAGGATTGACTGAAGCATGTACAGGCAGATAGCTGGTTGGATTTGTGTTTTGCTGGTAGAATAAATGAATTGGAGCCATGGAGGCAAAGTTCAGTGGAAGGGTGGTTTCAGGAAATGATGGATGGTAAAAGGTGCATGAAAAGATGGATGGCTGAGGGGTAAATGAAGAGAGGGAAGGAGGGAAGCAAGGAGGTAGGGAGAGAGGGATGGAAGGAAGGATGGATGGAAGAGTCCCTGGATGCTCCCAGAAACACTCTGTGTGCGGGGTACTGTGGATGGGAGTCACTGGGATACTACAAGGGGTCTTTGGGGTGGAGACCATGGGGGGTGTCTTTGGGGTCAGTGGGAGCTATGGTGGTGAGAGGGTGGTGTGGTGACCCTTGGGGGAGTCCAAAGGGGGTTTGTGGGGAGAGTCAGTGGGAAGGTCTACGGGGGGCTGGGGGGTTGGTGTGGGCCTCAGTGGTCACCATCTTTTGTGCAGGTGCCCCAGGGACCCTGTGGGTGGGGTCCCTGTGGCCCCGCAGCGCTCGCCTGCACTGGGCGCCCCCCCAAGTCCCTCCTGATGGCTACATCCTTGTCTACGGCCCCCCTGGTGGCCCCCTGCAGGTAATTTCCCCAAACACCCCAAAACCTCCCAGCCCCGTGTGACACTCCAGTAATTCTTGTGAGATTCCGGTATCCACTGGAGACCCAAATAATCTCATGGGGGACCCTTATACCACCCTGGGGAACACAAGAGCGCCCCCCACACACACCAGACACACCAGTAACACCCTAGGAATCCTACTGGTACCTCCCCGGTGTATCTCTGTTCACTCCAGTATTCCTTGTGGTCCCCAATACTCCTTTACAGCACTCCAGAACACCTTCGAGGCCCACCCTATGCTCCCTGGATACCTAAAAGACCCCCCATGCAGCCCCTATAATGCCTCTAGGGACCCTAGAAGCCCCCTGCATTCCCCAGTAACCTTTCCCCACACAAACAGACGCTGCAGCTGCCCCCTGAGGCAACATCGAAGGAGCTGTGGGGCCTGGAGCCCATGGGCCACTACTGGGTGCAGTTGCAGAGCCAGGGGCTGGAGCCGGCCCCCGTGCCCCTCGAGGCCACCTTCGACACCCGTGAGTTGGGCACGTGGGTCCCTTGAGGGTGGGGTGTTGGGGCCAGGGGGATCCCCAGGTACCTGGATGCCTTACAGGTGGACGCATTTGGGTCCCTTGACCCCCTGGGTGGAGGGTTCTGGAGGTATTCAGATACCTGGATGTTTTGGCTGTGGGGTGGGAGGGGAACACCTTGAGACTGAGTCCCTAGATAGAGGGGCACCCAGATTCCTGGTTTCTTGGGTGAGGAGTGGGCACCTAGGTGCCTGAGCCCCTTGGTTGGTGGGTGGCTGGGTGGGAGGCACTCAGGTGCCTGCGTCCCTTGGGTGGGGACACCTGGTCCCCACATTTGCACCCTGTCCCCAGCGCCCCTACTCCACCCGTACCCCCGGGACTGCGTTGAGGAGCAGCTAAACGGACCAAGGCCTTCACGCGAGGCCCTCATCTTCCTCGGAGGGGACCGACAGCGGCCCCTGCGTGTCTTCTGCGACATGGAGACCGATGGCGGTGGCTGGCTGGTGCGGGCAGGGGGGCAGTAGGGGGCATTGGGGGTGTCAGGGGACGTTCTGTGGGGAGCAATAGCAGGAGGTACCTCTAGGGAGGTAATGAGGCCAGTGGGTTCCCTGACAAATTTGGAGAGGTAACGAGAGGAAGGGCAAGTGGGGTCACTGGGGGAGCATTGGGGGTGTCTGGTGGGTTCTAGGGAGGATATTGTGCAAGGGTCTGGGGGGCAATAGGTATGGCCCTGGGGGTGCGATTGTGGGCATTTGGGGTATCTAGGGAGGTTCTGTGGGATGCAGTAGGGGGGTAGGGAGTAAGCGGGGGGGGGGGGGGGGCTGGCAAACCTGGAGCATAATGGGAAGGGCCCATGGAGCAACTGGGGTCACTATAGGGAATTGGGGGGTCTGGGAGGTTCAGTGAGGGGCATTGAGGGGCCTGGGGGACAATGGGGGGCAGTGAGGGGGTTCTATGAGGGGTAGTGGGGGTATCTGTGGTCCCAGGAGGTCCAAGAAGTACACTGAAGGGCATTTAGGGGTCTGAGGGCTTTCTCTGGGGGGCAGTAGAGATGTTTGGGGGACAAGGGGTGTCCTGACAGATCTGAAAGGGTAACTGGGGGCAGAGGGGGTGTTCTCTAGATGGTCTTTAGAGGGCAACGGGTGGGGCTGTGGGGTGCACTATGTGTATGGGGACTGAGGTCAATGGGGGTCCCTGGGGGTGCCCTTGGGGGACAGTTGGGGGTCACTGAGGGGTGTTATTGTGGTCTTCTTGATGTTTCTATGGGGGGCAGGGGGAGAACTGGGGAGGGATAATGGTTCTGTGGCAGATCTGGGGGTGCAATGGGGAGTCCTGGGGAGCAACAAGGGTCCGAGGGAGCCTAGATAGTCTCAGGGTGCACTGGGGAAGACCATGAGGGGCAATGGAAGGAGCTGGGGGTTCAGGGGGAGGTAATGGGAGGTGGGGGTGGGCAGGGGGGTTTCCTTTGACTCTCCACTCCCAGGTGTTCCAGCGACGCATGAATGGGGCCACTGATTTCTGGCGGGGATGGGAAGAGTACGCCCACGGCTTTGGCAACGTCTCCCAGGAGTTCTGGCTTGGTGAGGACCCCTGCATCTGGGGGGGGGACCCAGGGTTCTGGCGGGGGGACAAAGGCACCCAAGGGGACCCCAGGGGGACACCCAGGGGGACCCAGGTGGCCCCAGGTGGGCCTCCAGGGGAGGGACCCAGGTGTCTGGGTGGCCCTGGGTGGGCTGCAGTGGCTGAAGACCCCAAGGTGTCTGGGTGCAGGGAACGAGGCGCTGCACGCGCTGACGGCGGCTGGCCCCACGGAGCTGCGGGTGGACCTACGGACGCCGCTGGACGCCGCCTTTGCCCACTACCGCGACTTCGCTGTTGCTGGCCCCGAGGAGCACTACCGCCTCCACCTTGGCGCCTACAGCGGCACCGCCGGTGCGAGGGGTTCCTGGCCCGTGAAGGGGCCGAGGGTATTTGGGGGAGGGTATTGGGGGGTCCCATGGGGCATTTGGAGGGCCCTAGGGGAGGGCTGTTGGCCCAGGGGGAGGGTTCTGGGGAGCCCTGTGGGAATCTCGGGGGTGTCTTGGCCATGGGGGTTCCCTAAAGCAGGTCTTAGAGGAGTCCTTTAGCCCATGGGTGTCCTTAGGGGAAATCTTGGCGGGGGAGAGGGTGGGGTCCTGGAACAGTGATGGTTTATGGGGGGTGGGGGGTACGGTGGTTTGGGGGAAGCAGCAGCACTTGTGGGGAGGTCTTGAGCATCCACAGACCACAGAGGATTCCTGGGAGAGTGTTGTCTTGGGGCTATTGAAGGTCTCTTTACCCATGGGAGGGTACCTAGAGGAGGCCTTGGCAGAGGGAGGTCCTTTTGCCAATGAGAGGCAGTCCTTGGAGTGGTTTTGGGAGTCCATGACTCATGGGTGGGGGGGCTTTGGGGGCCTATTACAGATCACCAGCCCATGGGGTGGTCCTGGGGAGCCCCTAGGAGGTCTTGAGAGTCGTTGGTCCATGGTGCTCCCTGATATGGAACGTAGAGGTCCCTGGGGGGCTGTGACCTGTCCTGGAGGGGAGTGGGGGGGTGTCTTAGGGAACATCTTGTGGTTCTCTGACCTATTGAGGGTGTTCTGGAAAGCTCTCTGGGGGTGCTAGAATCTCCAGAGTGCTAATGTGAGTCCTGCAGGGGACGCAATGTCCTACCACGCTGGCAGCCCCTTTTCAACGCGGGACCGTGACCCCCGGCGCCGCCCCCGGCCCTGCGCCGTCGCCTACACGGGGGCCTGGTGGTACCGCAACTGCCACTACGCCAACCTCAATGGGCGCTATGGTACCCCCTACGACCATCAGGCACGTTGGGGGGATGTAGGGGTGATGGGGAGGGGGTATCGGGGCCATAAAGGGGGGCTACGGGCACTACAGAAACAGCAAAAGAGGACTTGATGGGATCTATAGGGGCTGTGGGGGCTACAGGAGGCATAGAAGGTAAATATGGAGGTCAATACAGACCATACAGAGATTTATAGGGGCCATGAGGCAGGCTATGAAGGCCACAAGGCAGCCTGCAACGGGATTAAAATCACCCCAGGAGGTTTGACAGGGGCCGTGGGGTGGGGGAGCCTATATTGGCACTGTGGGACACAAGATCCATATGGCACTGCCCACAGCGGCAGGTACCTATGGGGACCTAGAGGGCCTGGGGAGTGGCAGCAGGGGATTTCACACCTATAGGGACTGGTGCCCTATGGGGAACAAGGGGGTCCAGGAACTCTTTGGGGGGCTATGAGGGCCATATGGTCACGCACCCGTCTGAGGTCCTACAGACCTTCTACAGAGTGCAAGACACCATACAGGACCCCTCCTGCCCCAGCTCCAGATCTCCCCTATGTGGGCATGGGGCTTTATAGGAGGGATAGGGCCTGGAGCAGGGGAGTGGGTTCTTCAGGGCTTCAGTATGGTGCCCACAGGCCCTATACGGGTCTGTAGGGCCCCTGTAGTATGCTGACAAGGCCCCATCTCACTCTCCCCAGGGCATCAACTGGTTTCCCTGGAAAGGTTTCGAGTTCTCCATCCCCTTCACGGAGATGAAGCTGCGGCCACAGCATGACTGAGAGCACCCAGAGAGGAGGCAGGGCTGCCAGGGGCAGTGGTGATGAAGCCTTTATGGGGTCAATAAAAGCTGCGAGCAACCAGCAAGCAAGCCCAGGCTTCCATGTGTCCCCAGGCATCGGGGCTCAGGGGGTGGGGGGCTGACAGGGCACAAGGCGCACGCAGAATGGGGGGCAGCGCAGGACGGTGCCAGCTGTCACCCCCAGCTTGGGAAGGGCCCCAGGCACCGGTGGCTCCAGGCGGAAATGATGAAGGATGTGGCCCAGGAAAACAAAGAGCTCAGCTCGTGCCAATGCCTCACCCAGGCAGGATCGGGCCCCGCAGCCGAAAGGTACCAGCGCTCGCCAGGGTGCCCCTGGCTCCAGGAACCGCTCTGGAGGGGGAAAATGAGTGGGGAGGGAACCCACCATGAGGGCCAGGGACACAGATGTCCAGGCTGGTGATCATCCCAACAGCATCAGATACCCTGGCAAGCAGGGAGGGGACCCATCCCTGGGGGCTCGGGGGACCCAAGCATCTGGAGCAGGGACCCAGGTGTCCAAAATGGGCCCAAAAGTCCAGGGAACTTCAGGGTCCACACGTACCTGGCAGGAATTCATCAGGGCGATGCCAGGTCTCAGGGTCGTGGTGGGCAGCGAAGAGGTTGGGGATGACGATGGAGCCAGCTGGCACAGGGACACCCCCAACACTAGAACAGGACAAGGTGCTGCTGGGACAGACTGGGACAGACTGGAGTCTGCAGAGTCCCCGTAGTATCTACTGCCACCTACTGGGACCATCGGGCTTTACTGAGCCCTACTGGAGCTCTCCTGGTCTACACTGCAGCCTACTGGGCTCTACCAGATGCTTCTGGGTTTTATGATGCCTTTTGGGCTCTGCTAACCCATACTGGTCTATACTAGTCAATACTGGTCTGTACAGACCCATACTGGTCCATACTGGTTTCTACTGGCTGTACCTGGTGTGGCGGCGTGTGCAGTGGGGCAGGGCCAGGGGTGCAGGTGGCCGCAGGCGCAAGGTCTCGGTGATGGTGGCGCGGAGCAGGGGCAGGCGTCCCATGTCCCCCACCTGGGGGGTGCCCGTGGGGCCCAGCTCCTGATGCAGCTCTGCACGCACCCGCTCCTGCACCTGGGGGGGGGCACACATGTCACGCCATGTCATGCATGGCTGTCATGCATGTGACACAGATGCGATACATGTGGCACCTTGGGACAGTACAGGGGTGGTGGTGATGGCCACGGGAGGGGGTCTTCAGGGACACCCAGGACATGGAACCCTCCCCAGGACCTGACCAGGGACACGGACATGACGTGGACGTGGCAAGCATGCAGCACCCCAGGGCGGTGCAGAGGGATGGCGGTGGTTATGGTGTGGGGGACACGAGGGATGCCCAGGATACGGGTGGGAACACCCTGGGGATGCGAGACCCGCCTGGGGATATGGACGTGAGTGTGACACGTGTGGCACTGCAGGGTGGTGCAAGGGGACAGTGATGGCCACAGGGAGGAGGACACGGGATTTGCAGGACACTGGACACAGACGTGAGTATGCAAGACCCCCCCACCCAGGACCTGCATGGGGACACGGGCACAGATGTGACATGGAGGTGGCACCTCAGGGCGATGCAGCAGGAAGGCCACGGCCCAGGCCAGGGCGGCCGCTGTCGTCTCAGTGCCACCGATGAAGAGGTCGACCAGGGCCATGTGCAGCCGATCGGGACCTAGCGGCCCCCCCCGAACACTGGGGTCCTCCCCCAGCAGCGCCCCCAGCACTGTGTCCCCTGGGGGTGACGCGCAGGCCTGCAGGGGGACACGTGTCACCTCCCTGAGTCCCCTCACTGGGTTCCCCCTGCCCTGGTCCCGTGTCCCCATCCCACCTTGTGACGCTGGATCTGGGCCTCCACGAAGGCGTCACGGGACTCCACCAGGCTAAGCAGCCGCCGCAGCCCTGGGTTGGGCAGCACCTGGGACCGTATGGGGCCCGTAGGCACCCCAGGGGCCACAAAGAGCCCCCAGGACCCTATAGAGCCCCCCCGCTTTGCGCCACAGTGGCTATATAACCCCTTCCAGCTGCGTATAGGCCCTATAGGCCCACCCCAGTCACACAGTCCCTACAGACTCTCTCAACCCTGTGTAGACCCCTTAACATCTCCCCCAAGGTCTTATAGACCATTAAACCCCCTCCCCAGCCCCATACAGACCCCCCCCTCAACCCCATATATAACTCCCATCTCCACACAGACCCTGTACCCTCCCACACCCCCAGCACCTCCCCAGATCCTATATATCCTCCCCAAGGCCATATAACCACCTCAGAGCCCTACATAGGCCCCTCCACACCTTCATATATACCCTACAACCCCTCCGGGGCAATGTAGTTCCTCCCCAATATTGTCTCCCACATCTGGACCCTATAACAGCCCCAAGTCCCATCCAGACCCTACAACATCCCCTCCAACGCCCTTCCTCAGTCCCACGCAGGCCTCCCCCAGGCCCCCGTAGATGCCATAAACCCCGTCCCCAGAGCCATACGGGCTCTGTAGGGTCTGGCCCCACGGTGAGGCTCACCCGCAGCAGCGGCAGCAGGTCAAGCACCCGGACGCTGGCCCTGCCCCACACCTCAAGCAGCTCCATGACACAGCGGGTGAAGGCCCGGACCTCGGCCTCGGGGGGCATCTGTGGGGGCCCAGATGCCTTGGGTCACCCCTGTAGACCCCTGGGTCCCCCCCCGAGGATACCCAAGTCCCCCAGGTGGCACCTGGACATGTTGTTTCCAACCCAAAGTGACAGCTGGGTCCCCTCGAGTGACACCCAGACACCTGGGTGGACCCAAACCCAGGGAGCCCCCACCCAAAGGTGCCCACCCCAAATGCCTTAGAGCCACCTGGATGCCACAAAAGGGACACCTGGGTCCCTACCAGGTCCCCAAAGACGAGGAGGCAGATGGTGCTGCAGGTGTGGAAGGCGAACGCCTCGAAGACATCAATGGGCGCCCCCCCATAAGAACGCAGGTCCTGGGGGGGGAAAAAGGGGGTCACTACAGGGGGCTGGGGAGTGCCTGGGGGGACATGGGGCTTCCCAGGGGGTTGTTGGGGTGACCTAAGGAGATTTTGGGGTCACCAGGGGTATACTGCTAGCCCTAGGGGGTATTGGGATACCCAAGGGTGGTAGAGGGGAGGGGACCCCATAGGGGTATTGGGGTGCACTGGGGTAATATAGGGGGACCTAAGGGGTTTTGGGGAGCCCCAAATGGGTAAGGAGGGGTGTCCCAGGAAGTAATGGGGTGTGCTAGTGGATATAGGGGGCCCCAAGAGAGAAGAGGGGATCACAGGAGGATTTAAGGTCCCACAGTCAGGTATTGGGGCATCTGTAGGGGCTATTAAAGGGGTCTGGGTGATAAAGGGGAGTACTGGGGCGTACCAGGGAGGTACTGGGGAGCATAAATGGAGCATTGGGGTGCCCCAGGGGGATTCAGGGATCCCAGAAAGGAGATTAGGGACACCTACATGACAAAGCGGTGTCCCAAGAGACAATGGGGCTCCCTGGGGGGGCAGTACAAGGAATACCCCCCTGTTGGGGTATAGGGCTGCCCTAAAAGGATAATGAAGGTCCCATAAAAGCTATTGGGTGGCCCCCAAGGGATTACTGGTATACCACAGGGACTCCCTGATCAGCTGAGGTGCTGGGGCTGATTTTTTGGGGGCACGCTGGTGCGATTTGGGGGTCCCGGGGTTGGTTTGGAGTTCTGGAAGGGGATGGGGGGGTTGTCCCCAGGTTGGGGGTGCCTTTTTTTTTGGGGGGGGGGGAGGGGTCCCAGGTTTGGGGTACTCACCTGGCAAAGCGCCTTCGCCTGCTGTGCCAAGAGGGGCTCGAGTCGCCCCTGGGCCCGGGCCAGTGCCCCCCGTGTCGCCCCCCGCTGCTGCTGCCACCCCGGGCACACGTCCCCCAGCGCCAGGTCCTGGCCCCCCCGTGACACCAGCCCCCCTGCACCACACCTACGTCACCACTGGCACCCCCCAGCACCCATGAGGACTGCCCAGCCTCCCCCCCACCCCTCAAAAAACCCTCGGGACCCCCAGGGACCCCCCCCACCCACCAGACACCCATAGGACCCCCCCAGCACCCCCCAAACACTGACAGAGACCCCTCCCCAGACACCCTTGTGAGGAATCCACAGCCCCCCCCCACCCTCCAGGACACCTCCCAATACCATAAGGTGCCTCCCCCACAGGGCCCCCCCAATACCCAGGGAACTTTGGGGTGCCCGACACAACCCCCCCAGCCCTTATAACCCCCCCAGCCCCATAAGCTCCCAATAACCCACCTGTACCCACATAATTTGGGGAGGGGGTGGTCCCAGTGCACCCCCCCAGCCCATGTGGGACCCCCCCCCATACCCAGGTAACTTGGGGGGCGCCCAGCGAAGTCCCCCCAGCGGCGAGCGAGAGCCTCCCGGATGGTCCCCACTGAGCTCAGTACCAGCACATCTTGGGGGTAAGGAGGGGGGGGGGGAAATATAATGGGGGGGGGGGTCTGGAGGGATGTGACCCCCTTGGGGGGAGTGTGTGGGGGGTCAGGGAATCCCAAGGTATGGGGGCTTGGTGGTCCCAGCCCTCCCAATGGGGTCAGGGACCCCCAAATCAGGGGGGGGAATGGGTGCGGGGATAGAAGGGGGGGGGAGGGATTGTCCCAGGAACAAACTGGGGGGGGGGGGGGGGGGGGCAAATCAATGGGTTGAGGGGAGCAAGGAGAGATTTGGGGGGGGGAGGGGATCCCTTGCAACCCCCCTCCCACCCCAACTCTTATTGGGCCAACACTGGGGTGCAGGGAGGGGAGGCGCAGCCAAAACTTGGGGGTCCCAAGAGGTGGAGGCTGGGGGGGGGCAGTTTTAGGGTCCCAAGATGGGTTGTTGGGGGAAGGGTTTTTGAGGGGGGGGATAGAGTGGGGTGCCCCCATTTCGCCCCCCCCCATCCACTCACCGTGGCCCCCCAGGCGCACGCGCAAAGCAGGCCCGTGGCGGCGGGCAAGGGTGAGGAGGTGCTGTGCCCCCCGGGGGTGCAGGAGGTGCAGGGCCCCCCCACGGGGGGACCCCTCCCGCGCCCCCCCAAAAAGGAGCAGCAGCAGCAGCAGCAGCAGGAGCAGGAGCAGCAGCAGCGTGGCCGCCATCGCCCCTCAATGCTGGGGACTGAGAGGGTGGGGAGGGGGGACGGGGGGGGGGGCACAAAAAGCTCCGCCCCCCCCTTAGTATTTGGGGAGTGAGGGGGGGGGCAGATCCTTTTTGCACACTCCCCCCCTGTTGGATCTCCCTGCCCCCCAAAAAATACAACTTTGGGCTGCTCCCCCCCCCCAGAAAAAACCCTTCCCATGATGGGGGTGCTGCCGTGGACACCCCCCCACCCCCAAATCATACTTGGGTGCCCCCCCCCCCCCAAATCACACTCGGGTGCCCCCCCCCCCCCCCCCAGGTGCCCTTGAGCAGGACCCAGCCACCCATTTAAGACGGGGGGGGGAAGCGGGTTATGAAAAAAGGGGGATTGTTCCTTTATTAAAGAGGGAGGGGGGGGTCTATGGGGTGGGGGGGTGGGGGGAGACACACGCTCAGATCCCCCCCCCATCCAGCCCCCGCAGGCGCCGGGCCAGCTGCAGGTCCTTGGGGTACAGGGTGACCCGGCGGGCGTGCAGCGAGCACAGGTAGGCGTCCTCCAGCAGGCGCACCAAGAAAGCCTCCGCCGCCTTTTTTTTTTGGGGGGGGGGGCATCAGGGGGTGCCCCCCCCGATATCCCCACCCTACTCCGGATACCCCCTTCCTCCTTCAATACAGCCCCCTCGCAAGAATTGTCCCCCCTCTCCCCTCAGGGGCACACCCAAGGGGTACAACCCCCCCCCACGTTCAATGAACCCCAGAAACCACCCACCCCCCCCCCAAAAAAAAACACAAAAGCATGGGAAAGGAGCAAATTTAGGGTGGTTACAGCCCCCCCCCAAACCCTCCTGGGTGCCTGACACCCCCCTCAGCAGCAGGACCCCCCCCAAACCCATTAGGGACCCCCACATCACCCCCCCCAAAGTGAAAGACACCCCCAAAATGGCCAAGAGGTGCCCCCCCCCCAGTACCCAAATTTGAAGGGGGGGGGTGAGACCCCCTCTAGAGCCCCCCCCTTTGTCCCCCCACCTCTTGTAGGGCCAGCAGTGCCATGGCTTGCCATTGGTAGTCCACCCCCCGCGTGAAGAGCAGGCAGATCTCCCGCACCTGGGGACAGGGGGACAGCAGGGGGGGGGCATGGGGACACGGGGGGGGGGCACGGGGACACCGTGGGGGGGCACTGGGACACCGCGGGGGGGCGCACAGGGACATGGAGGGGGGACCCGGGACACCCCAGGGATGAGGATATCGCCCTGGGGGTGTCACCACACAGGGACATGGGGACAGGGATATTTTTTTTTTGGCGGGGGGGGACGGGGGGGGGACATGGGACAGTGACAAATGAGGCGCCATGGATGGGGGGGGCACAAGGACGCGGGGGGGAGGCACAAGGACGTGGGGGGGGGGATCCTGTCTCAGACAAGGCCACCGCGTCACTTGGGGGGGGGTCAGGGGATGTGACAAGGACATTTGGGGGGGGGGGGGGACAAGGACGCGGGGGGGGGCACAGGGGGGACTCAGAGGGTCTGGAGGAGGGGGGGAGGTGCTGAGGGGCAGGGGGGGGCTGGTTTGGGGGGACCTGGGAGGGGGTCCATGGGTGGGGGGGGGTTTGGAGGGGGACTCGGGCGGGGGATCCCAACAGGGGGGGGCTGGGAGGGAGGGGTTTGGGGGTCCCGGGGGTGTCCCAGGGAAGATTTGGGGGTCCCAGGGGGGGTTGGGGGTGTCAGGGTGGTCCCAGGGGGGGTTGGGGTTACCGGGGGTGGTTTAGGGTGGTCCCAGGAGGGTCCTGGGGGGGTCCCAGGGGTGGTTCAGGGGTCTCGGGGGGGGGTAGGGGGGACCCAAGGAAGATTTGGGGGTGTCAGGGGGGCTTGGGGGTCCCGGGAGACTTTTTGGGGGTCGTTCTGGGATCCCGGGGGGTGTCCCGAGGGCGGGGGTGTCCCGGGGGTGGTTTGGGGGTTCAGGGGTCTTCCAGGGAAGATTTTGGGGGTGTCAGGGGGGAATTGGGGGTCCCAGGGGGTCCCGGGGATAGTTCGGGGGTGTTGGGGAGGGGTCCCGAGGAATATTTGGGGGTGTCAGGGGGGACTGGCGGGTCCCAGGAGACTTCTCGGGGGTCGTTTGGGGATGCCGGGGGGGGTCTCCCTGGGCTGGTTTGGGGGGGTTCCCGAGGGGGGGGGGTCGGGGATTCGGGGGAGTTGTCCCGGGGGGGGCTCAGGGGTCCCGGGGAGGGTTCCCGGGGGGGGCTCAGGGGTCCCAAGGGGGTGCTTTGGGCTTCCTGGGAGTGGTTCGGGGATCCCGGGGGGGGTTCCCGGGGGGGTGGTTCGGGGATCCCGGGGGGGTTGTCCCGGTTGGGGGGGGGGGGTGTCCCGGTGGGGGGGGGTCTCTCACCACACGGCAGAAGGGCTGGCGGCGCAGCAGCAGGTTGGTGGTGCTCTGATACTTGCGGATCTCCCTCAACGCCAGCTGGCCCGGCCGGTACCGCCGCCGCCCTGCGAGAGGAGACGAAAACCGGGGGTGGGGGTGGGGGGGTCACAACGAAGCGGGGGGGGGGTCATCGATGACACCGTGGGGGGGGGGGTCGCACTCACGGCGCGGGGGCGAAGGCGCCCGCGGCCGCCTCGGGGAGGGCCGGGGGGAGACCGGGGGGGGGCCGCGGCGCCGGGGGGTGCGGTCCTTGGGGCGCGGCATAACCGGGGGGGGGGGGGGCGTGGTGACGTCACGCTGGGACCCCCTCCGCCACCGCCACCGCCGCCGCCGCCGCCTCCCCGTTCAAAGCTCCCGCCGCGAAGCGGGGACGTCACATCCGGCGGGGCAGAGCCGCTCTGCGTCCGCCGGAGGACTCGTCTCGATGGTATCTCGGAGGACCGCGGCTAATTTGCATAAATTTGCATCCCCCCCCCCCCCCGCAATGGCGCTGCTCCATTGGCTGGGGGCTCAAGGGGCCGGTACAGCTCTGGGGGCCCCGGTTGTGGCCCCACGTCCTCCCAGTGGATCCCAGTTCCTCCCAGTTGGCCCCAGTATGATCCCCACTATGCCCCCACTATGCCCCCGTATGGTCCCAAATGCTCCCAGTTGGCCCCCAAATGGTCCCAGCTGGCACCAATTACCCTCCCAGTTTGATCCCAGTAGGACACAGTGTGGTCCCAGGCGCCCCAAGCTGGCTCCAGTGTGATCCCCGTAGATCCCAGATGCCCCCACCAAGGATCCACCTGCCTGCAAAATGGTTCCAGGTGGCCCCAGCATGGTCCCAAACGCTCCCACTTGGCCCCCAATATGGTCCCAGTTGTTCCCAGCTGTCCCCAGCACGTCCTAGTGGTTCCCCATTGTTCGCACTGTGGTCCCAGTTGCTCCCTATTCACCCCACAGTGCTCTCAGTTGCCTCCAGTAAGTCCCAGTTGCTCCCAACTTGCCCCACCATGGTCCCAGCTACCCACAATATGGACCCAGATATGCCCAGCTTGACCCCAGCATGGTCCCAGTTGCTCCAACTTCACTCCCAGTCAATCCCAGATGACTTAACTGTCATCCCAGTTGACCCCAGCGTGATCTCAGTTACCCTCAGCGTGGTCTAAGAAGTTCCCAGTTGCTCCCAGTGTGATTCTAGCCCACCCCAGCATGGTCCAGTTGCCCCTTTGTGGTATTTAAATGCAAAATATGGTGGGTGAACAATCGGCATACGTGTCAGGCTCAAAGGATTAGAGTAAATGAAGTCACATTAGGCTTGCATCCAGTCACTAGTGGGGATCTCCAGGGCTCCGTTTTAGGGCCAGTTCTCTCGTCCCGCTCTGCTCGGCCTTCTGTGGCCTTGCCTAGAGCACTACGTGCAGCTGTGGGCACCGCAGCAGACGAAGGGCGTGAAACTGTGCGAGAGCCTCCAAGGGAGGGCTACGAGGACGGCAAAGGCTCTGCAGGGCAAGGCGTGTGAGGAGCGGCTGAAAGCGCTTGGCTTGTTGAGCACAGAGCAGAGGAGACGCACCAAGGAGATGGCCTGCTGCAAGACGCCTTCCCAGGCAGCAAAGCCTCAGAACAGAAAGCACCCAGGAAATGCCACTGCCAGACTCCATCTTCCCGTACAAAACTTTATTTGACACAGTCCTGCTGCTGCTGCATCTTGCATAGATGTGCTCCAGAGGAGGGAACAAAGAGCCCCCACAGGCTGCTCATGCTCAGCACCAGGCACAGAGCATGGATCAACCCCAACCTAGGAGGCAGAGGTGGCCTGCAATGGCCCGCAACACACGGTGACCACATCCCTTGCCCTGGGGTCTGCAAGCAGAGGGGAGAGGAGCGTGGAGAGCTGCTGCAGCCCCTGTGCTGCCCGCTGGGGCTCAGAGGCAGGCTGAGACCCGTGGGTGCCAGCAGGGCTTGTGCCCCAGCACAGGAGCCACGTGCAGGGCAGAGCCCAGGGGCTGCAAGGGGCCTGGCCCCTGCTTGCAGCATCCCAGCCCTCCTCCAGCAGCAGGGAGGAACACAGGGCAGCCCCTGGCCCCACTGCCCCTCATTCCTGTGCTGCTCCTGCAGGGCCAAGGAGAGGTGATGCAGGAGTGTCTGGAGAAGGGCAGGAGCCCCCCAGGGCTGGGGACAGTGTCTGCGGGGTGCTGTCCCTGAGGCACAGCTTAGTTCCTTGAGTCCACAACAGGAACCAGGGGCGGATGCTTTCCCCATTGAAGGAGGCTGCTGTGAAAGTGAATATCTTGACCCCTTTGTCAGCATTGATAAAAGACACCTGCCCGTGGGTACAGTCCAGACAGACCCAGATCCTCGTGGGGATAGGGGACAGGGACAAGGGAGTGGGAGGAGATGTGAGAGACTTGAGCTGCCCCTCATAGTACTGCATAGCCCAGACCCCTTCTTCAGGGATTATTTCATACCACCCCTTCCTCTTCACAGATGCCCTGGCCACCCCCACAGCCCACCGTGCACTCTTTCCTGCCTTTTCCTTGACTTCTACCTCCACCTCCCAGAAGTGCGTCCCATCTTTGAACTCCTCAAGGCCCAGCACACAGCACCAAGAGTCAAATCTCCTCAGTGTGTCAGGCCCCTGCTGCCGTTCACTTTCCCATCTCACACTGCTGTTGTCCTGAGACACAACAAGCCGGCGATGAGCCGTGTCCGGATCCAGGGTCACCTTCACTGCAGGGACAGAAGGAGCCAGGCCATCAGGGGCAGAGCTCAGCCCTGGGCAGGCTTTCCCCAGCTCGGGGCCAGGAGCTGCCCCACGGGGCAGGAGATGGGGCACCTCTTGGCTCCTGAACATACCCCAGCAGGGGCAGGAGAAGCACCGCAGAGGGCAACCCAGTGCACACCTACCTCTGTTTTTAGGCAGCAGACACCTTCTCCATGCTGCAAGGAGAGGGGAGATCTGGTCACAGCCCATGGCTGGTGCCCAGTGGGTGTGGGCAGGGTGAGGGGCCAGCCCTGGGCTGCTCTGTCCCAGCTGCCCACCCTCCCCTACACATGGCCTTGGTGTTGTCCTTGATCCCAAGCAGAGGAACACTCACCCAGCTCTTCAGATTGTTCTTCTACAAACAAAATAGAAAAGCAATGAATCGATGAGAGGAGTCAGTTTCTCATCAATGGCTGCTACAAATCAAAAACCCCCCAATTCCTTCAGTTGTGGGGGGGGGGGGGGGGAAGAGAGACTCACTCAGTCTTGCATCTTTTTCCTCTGGAAAAGAAAAGCATAAGGAATGCATGATCAGAGGGAAAAAACTTCTCATCCCATTTCAATACCACAAATTATCCCAGTTCAGGGATGGACACTCACCTATCTCTGCAGCCTGTTTCACTGGAACAGGAAAAGAAAAAGAAAAGCAATGTATGGTCAAAGGGGAGTATGCCTGTGGGAAGACACCCAATGCCTTCTCTTTGGGGAAGGAGACTTCCCCAGCTTTGCATCCTTTTTCGCTGCTATAAAAAGCAAAAGGAATGAATGGTCAGAGTGTAGAGACTTTCACCACATTGCTGCTTCCATGGTTAGAACCCAAATGTTTTTGCTCTCATGCATGTGCACAGACCATCCTGCTCCCAGACTTGTAGTGACCAGACTAACAAGGACCGAGGCCCAGAGCTTTTTGCAAGACTTGTAGCATTAAGGACAGACACTTGTGCAACTCTCTGCACCGTGCCACCAAAACACAAGGGGAAGTGAATGGGGACATGGGGAGGATGTTCCTGTCCCAAATGCATCAGTGCAGAGCGGGGCAGCCCCGCAGCTCGCTCCCCGTCCCCATCTTGATTCCTGTTCCTTTCAGCCATCCCGGCTGTGTCCTGTGCCCAGGGCAGCCCCAGCCCCAGCACTCCCCACTCCCACCCCAGGCTCCAGCTGCTCCTCCAGTGCCCCCGAGCCACCAGCACACAAGCCCCCAGAGCCCACCCAGACCAGGCCCTCACACAGGGACACCACTTCCCCAGGGGCTGGGGGCAGGGACTGCAAGGACTCACCCAGCTCTCGCCTCTGTGCCGCTGAAAAGCAAAGACGGAGGAAGAGGTGGTGAGCAGAGCAGCTTGGTTGCTGGGTGGGAACATGTGCAGGGGGGCTGCACCTTGCCACCAGCCCCACACTGCAGCCATGCTCCCTGGCCTCCCACCCAAGAGGATCCTAAGGCCTTTGGCATCCCCAGGAGAACATTCCCTTCCTCCTCCTACGCACCTCCCTGGGCCAGGGCTCAGCCCCGCTCCACACCCAGGGGGGTCCCTGCAGAACACCTCCCTCTGCTCCATCCCTGTGCTGCCAGCTTACCTTGCTTTCGAAAGAGATAAACACCGAGGCCAATGGACACAGCCAAAAGCACGAGGACCAGAGCCAGAGCCACCATCCAGGGCTGGGCGTTGTGGAAGAAGGGAGCTGAGAAAAGGCACCAGGAAAAGGGCTGTGTTTACATGCCTGGGATTAGAAAAGCAAGACCCAGACTTCTCCTGGGTCGGGACAAGTGCATGGGCCAGGAACACCTCACCCTGGCTGTGCCATTTGTACCTGCAATGTGCAGGGAAAATTCCCGTTCCTGATGGAGGCGGCTGCTCCTGACCACGCAGGACAAGGGCCCCTCCACGCTCCCGGTCACGATGACGGCACCTTCGATTTCAAAGAGCCCCTCCTGGTCCTGGGAATGTGTCTGGGAGACCGAGGGCAGGTGCTGCCCGCGAGCATCCCTCCACAGCAGCTGCGGCAGCGGGTACCAGCCGGCCGATCGACACAGCACCCGGACGCCTCCAGCCTCGTAGCCCCCCAGGGAGAGGTGTGGTTCAGCGCCTGTGGCTGGGGGAAGAGCGCGTGTCTGGGGCTTGACTTGGGGAGAGATTCATTTCAAGGCAAAGACCCCATCTGCTCCCATGCAGACACAGCCCAGCCCAGCCATGTCCCCACGGGCTCAGGAGCTGGCCACTACATTCACCCACTCTTCCCCCAGACCATCCTGGGCAACGGCAGAAACAGAGAGCAGGGCTGCACAAAGCCAGTGTCCCCAAATCACCCTGTGAACCCAGGTGCTGAGCTTCAGCACCTCCAGGCAGCTTCTCTGCACCAAGACGTGCTGGTTCAAGAAGCCCCGAGACTTCCTGACAACATATCCAGTCTCTCCCAGCACAGAAAGCAAAAGTAAAGCACGTCCGGCTGCTCAGAGGACTCTGCGATTCTCCCTGTGTGCTGTTTGGTCCCATTGCTGACACAGCTGAAGGTGCTGCTCAGCAGCCTGTGCCCAGTGCCCTCACAGTATTATGATTATTGTCTTCAAGGACACCAGTGAAAAATGATAAAACTATCCAGGCAGCTCTCTCCCCAGATATTACCTCCACATCCATGGGCATGCCTCACGTTGTGAAACAGCTGAAACATTCAAAGGACACGTAAACTCTGCCCTGGATCCATCACCCCAGCCACTAACCTGACACCTCCAGCTCCACAATGGCTTCAGCATAAGCATCAGCATCTTCCACAGTGCAGAAGTACTGGCCATCATCAGAGGGTCTCAGCCCCATGATTCGCAAGTCCAGGATTCCAGCAGAGAGACCATCTCTGACCAACTCTGTCCTCCTGACATATGCCCCCATCTGCTCCCCGTACAGGTCCTGTCCATTGCGGTAGTGGTGCACTGTCTCAGAGATATGGTCCCGGATCCACCTGATGTCCAAGCTGCGAGCATCGCGTTGAGGGGACAAGTGGCAGGGCAGCACGACATCCTGCCCCACGGTGGCAGTGACAGGGTGGCCTGGTCCCTCCACTCTGAGCTGGGCTGGGCAATGGAGAAGGGCACAGAGAGGAGGTAAGATTTTGCCATTGTAAATTTAGGGTTAGTGAGTGACAAAGGGCGAGCTGTGTGTGAGTTGGTGCGTGCTGCATCCCCGGCAGCATGTTCCATGTTCCCCATGGGAAAACACCCAGGAAAACAGGAGAGGGAGAGGGAGGACGTGCAGGAAAATGAGGTGTGCTGAGAGTGGGAGCCCTCTCTGCATCATTTAGGTAGGTGAAGAAGAGCCAGAAAGGGTAGTCAAGGCAGCCCCCGTATTGTGTGAAAGAACCAAAGGGAAAGTGAAACTCAGCGGGGGACAAGCTTTGGGCTCGGGTCCCCGCTTTCCCACAGCCACTCCCCTGCCCCACAGCAGCACGTCTGCCAGGCCCAGGGGGGAGAGCCCCCAGCAGCCTCGCAGGATCCTACCTGAGCCCAGCCGGAGGAGGAGCAGAGTGAGGAGGGAAGTCAGGAGATCCCTGGCATGGCTGGCGAGGCTGGGGTGGCTGCAGCCCCAGGGGAGCCCCATCTGAGAGATAGGTCTCCCAGGGGACAAGCAGCCTCCCAAGGCTTCTTCTCCCAGGGAGCCCCACCAGGAGGGAGGTCCTTCACGGCACCCAGCAGAGCTGCAGAAAGTACAAGGCTCCGCCCAACTTTCTCAACTTTTGCCCATTTCCTGGCTGAAATAACGGTCCCGGGGCAGCTCTGCCCCTAGGGGAATGTCTGGGGAGCTCTGCAGGGCTGGCACCACCATCCCATTGCAGCTGGGTGCCCAGTCCAGGGCCTTCACCCATCACGAGGGGCTTGTCCCCAGGAGGGGCCTCTCCAAACCTCCAGGGAAACCCAGTGTCTGAGCTCATTCATCTCCATCCATCCAAGGAGGAATCAAACATAAGGAACGGGACAATTTGGAGAGGTATCAGTGAAGAGATGAAAAGGATCGGAGGCTGCAGGGAATGGGGCACAGCTGGGTGCTGAGCCCAGAGCTGTCACTCTTTGCCCAGGGTGCTGAAGGCAAAGTGCCAGCCCCACTCCTGGTTGCAGTAAAGCAGCCATGGCAGAAGGTTGGCTGCAGGGCAACCTTCTTCTAGAGCTTAGGTAGATGAGGAAAGTTCCTGTTTGCTGGAGGCGAGGTCAGGCATTATGGAAGGACTACAGAGGTACTGTTTGCCTTTGTAGGGAGAAAAGTCATACGGCCAAAGCTCAATTTGAGTTGAAGCTGGACAGTACTGTGAGGGGCAATAAAATGGATTATTAATTTTTTAAACTATCTTAACAGCTAAAGTAGGATGAGACAAAACATTGGTCTGTTCCTTGATGGGGATGGTCCAACAGGGTCATCGACTTCACAGAGATGTTTAATGCTTTCTTTGCCTTCAACACTGATGCTGGGCTGTGGGACTCCAGTTGCCCTGAGGTGGAGGACAGTGACTTCCTAGAGCTTGCACAGAGCGTTGCATAGGAAAGTGGCATGGGGAAGTTGCGTGGAGCTTTGCATGGGAGCATTGCACAGCATTGCGTGAGGACGTTGCACAGGGCATCACATGGGGATGTTACACGTGATATCACACGGGACAATGCCTAGAGCTTGCACAGGGCGTTGCATAGGGAAGTGGCATGGGGAAGTTGCGTGGAGCTTTGCATGGGAGCATTGCACAGGAGCATTGCACGGGAACATTGCACAACATTGCGTGGGGACATTGCACAGAGCAGGAAAAAGGGGCTTACCCACCACTGACCCCATCCCCATCCCTGCTCCAGCGCAGCCCCAAGTCCGCATCATCCCCGTGGAAACAGGGAATGCCCGTGTGCCCGTGCGCCTCAGCTGCTACATCTGGGGCTTCTACCCCCCTGAGGTGATCGTCATCTGGCTGCACAACGGGTGTTGCAGGAAGCACGGCCGAAAGCACGACAGACACACAGTAGAGTCAGATCATGCTCCATTTTATTGCCCGAATAGCCTAACTTTTATAGAGAACTTAACAGGGGTGGACAGTGTTTCACACAAGATTATTGGTCAAAAGCACTCAAGACAAACAACTATAAGAAAACAACCCCACCTGCAAGAAAACAACCCCTGGTGATTAGCAGTCACATAGACCTTGTCCTTGAAGCCAGCTACTGGTAACAATATTTTTCTGTATTCCTCAATTGGGCAATGTGGGAACACTGTCATGGGAACTTCTCATAGTTGCCCTGGTAGCTTGGTTTGCTCAGCTACAGCAAGCCATAGGATTTTTGCTGTTTCAAGAAATCCCTCAACAAACGGGGACATCGTGGAGCCTGATGACTACAACCCCATCTCGGCCATCCCCAACGGCGACTGGACCTACCAGACGCAGGTGTCCCTGCTGGTGGCCCTGGTGGCAGGCGACACCTACACGTGCTCAGTGCAGCACGTCAGCCTGCAGGAGCCTCTCCTGGAGGACTGGAGTGGAGAGGCGCAGGACCGCACCCGGAGGCCGGCGGCCTTGGCTCCTTGCTGCCACTCACTTGGCCGTGTCCCCATAGGTCTCGGACTGATGCCGGAGGTGACGATACTGGTGGCGGTGGCCACCGTGCTGATGGCGCTGGGACTTGGCTTCTTTCTCGCCGGCATCTACTGCTTCAGGGCCAGGCCTCCTGCCCTGGGTGAGTTCCAGGGAGAGCTGGGGCCGTGGTTAAGGGTGATGAGGACTCTGCTCACTCCTCTTCTCCCCCCCGCAGGTTACACTCCCCTCCCTGGAGACAACTACCCCGCAGGTAACGGTGTCCCCATCCCCGTCCCCATCGGCGAGGGGCAAATCACCCCATCTCTCACCCTGTGTGTTCCCCCCTTCCCCAGGCAGCATCTGAGGACCCCCAGACGGACACCTCACGGCACTGGCGGCTCCCAGTTGACCACATCTCAGACCAGGTGCTGTGGTGCTGATGATAAAGATGCTCCACAAGCCCCACTGGTGTCTCTGCAGTGTTCTGGGCACATGGCAGAGGCTCATGCACTCCTACAGAGTCTCACCAAGAGGAGTAAGAGGGGGCCATGGCATGGGACCGCAAAGGGCCAAGCGTGCCCTGGGGTGCTTCAGGCAGGGCACTGCTGGCCGGCCGAGAGAAGGGATCGTCCCGCTCTGCTCGGCCTACTGCGGCCTCGCCTCGAGCACTTCGTGCAGCTGTGAGCACCGCAGCAGACGAAGGGCGTGAAACTGTGCGAGAGCCTCCAAGGGAGGGCTACGAGGACGGCAAAGGCTCTGCAGGGCAAGGCGTGTGAGGAGACGGTCTGCTGCAAGACGCCTTCCCAGGCAGCAAAGCCTCAGGACAGAAAGCACCCAAGAAATGCCACTGCCAGACTCCATCTTCCTGTGCAAAACTTTATTTGCCACAGTCCTGCTGCTGCATCTTGCATAGATGTGCTCCAGAGGAGGGAACAAAGAGCCCCCACAGGCTGCTCATGCTCAGCACCAGGCACAGAGCAAGGATCAACCCCAAGCTAGGAGGCAAAGGTGGCCTGCAGTGGCCAGCAGCACACAGTGACCACATCCCTTGCCCTGGGGTCTGCAAGCAGAGGGGAGAGGAGCGTGGAGAGCTGCTGCAGCCCCTGTGCTGCCCGCTGGGGCTCAGAGGCAGGGTGAGAGCCGTGGGTGCCAGCAGGGCTTGTGCCCCAGCACAGGAGCTGCGTGCAGGGAAGAGCCCAGGGGCTGCAAGGGGCCTGGCCCCTGCTTGCAGCATCCCAGCCCTCCTCCAGCAGCAGGGAGGAATGCAGAGCAGTCCCTGGCCCCACTGCCCCTCATTCCTGTGCTGCTCCTGCAGGACCAAGGAGAGGTGATGAAGGAGTGTCTGGAGAAGGGCAGGAGCCCCCCAGGGCTGGGGACAGGGTCTGGGGGGTGCTGTCCCTGAGGCACAGCTGGACGCTGCCTGGCACCAGCCAGAACCAGGGGCGGATGCTCTCCCTGTTGAAGGAGGCTGCTGTGAAAGTGAAGATCTCAACCCCATTGTCAGCGTTGATGAAAGACACCTGCCCGTGGGTACAGTCCAGACAGACCCAGATCCTCGTGGGGACAGGGGACAGGGACAAGGGGGTGGGAGGAGATGTGAGAGATGTGAGGTGCCCCTCATAGTATTGCACAGCCCAGATCCCTTCTTTAGGGCTCATGTCGATCCACCCTTTTCTCTTCACCGATGCCCTAGCCACCCCCACAGCCCAGCAAGAATACTCTCCCCTCTCCCCCTCCCCCTCCACCAACCAGCAGTGCCTCCCCTCTCTGAACTCTTCACGGCCCAGCAAGCAGGAGCGATTGTCAAATCTCTCAGGTGTGTCAGGCACCTGCTGCTGTTGCTTTTCCTGTCTCACACTCTTGTTGTCCTGAGACACAACAAGGTCAGGATGAGCTGTGTCCGGATCCAGGGTCACCTTCACTGCAGGGACAGAAGGAGCCAGGCCATCAGGGGCAGAGCTCAGCCCTGGACAGGCTTTCCCCAGCTCGGGGCCAGGAGCTGCCCCACGGGGCAGGAGATGGGGCACCTCTTGGCTCCTGAACATGCCCCAGCAAGCGCAGGAGGAGAACCTCAGAGGGCAACCCAATGCACACCTACCTGTATAGTGAGGCAGCAGAAACTTTCTCCATGCTGGAAGAAGAGGGGAGAGCTGGTCAAAGCCCACAGGTGGTGCTCATAGCTCTCACTTTGCCACTGTTTGTTTTGTTTTGTTTTGTTTTTCTGTTTGGAGAGTGAGACTTACCCAGCTCTGCAGCTTGTTCATCTACAAACAAAATAGAAAAGCAATGAATCGATGAGAGGAGTCAGTTTCTCATCAATGGCTGCTACAAATCAAAGACCCCCCAATTCCTTCATTTGGGGTGGGGGTGGGGAAGAGAAACTCACCCAGTCTTGCATCTGTTTCCTCTGGAAAAGAAAAGCATAAGGAATGCATGATCAGAGGGAAAAAACTTCTCACCCACTGTCTATGCAGAAAATTCTTTCAGGTTAGGGATGGACCCTCACCTATCTCTGCAGCTTGTTTCACTGGAAAAGAAAAAAGAAAAAGGAAAAGTAAAAGTAAAGGAAAAGAAAAAAAGACAAAAACAATGTGTGGTCAGAGAGCAGTATGCCTGTGGGAAGACACCAAATGCCTTCTCTTTGGGGAAGGAGACTTACCCAGCTTTGCATCCTTTTTCGCTGCTATAAAAAGTAAAAGAAATGAATGGTCAGAGTGGAGAGACTTTCACGCCATTGCTGCTTCCATGGGTAGACCCCAAATTATTTTGCTCTTTTGCATGGGCACAGACCACCCTGCTCCCAGACTTGTAGTGACCAGACTAACAAAGACGGAGGCCCAGCTTTTTGCAAGACTTGTAGCAGTAAGGACAGACACTTGTGCAGCTCTCTGCACCGTGCCACCAAAACACAAGGGGAAGTGAATGGGGACGGGTGGAGGACGTCCCTGTCCCAGAAGCGTCAGTGCAGAGCGGGGCAGCCTCACAGCTTGCTCCCCGTCCCCACCTTGATCCCTGTTCCTTTCAGCCATCCCGGCCGTGTCCCGTGCCCAGGGCAGCCCCAGCCCCAGCACTCCCCACTCCTACCCCAGGCTCCAGCTGCTCCTGCAGCACCCCCGAGCCACCAGCACACAAGCCCCCAGAGCCCACCCAGACCAGGCCCTCCCACACAGACACCACTTCCCCAGGGGCTGGGGGCAGGGACTGCAAGGACTCTCCCAGCTCTTGGCTCTGTGCTGCTGAAAAGCAAAGGCAGAGGAACAGGTGGTGAGCAGAGCAGCTTGGTTGCTGGGTGGGAACATGTGCAGGGGGGCTGTGCCTTGCCACCAGCCCCACGCTGCAGCCATGCTCCCTGGCCTCCCAGCCAAGGCCCCTTGCCTTCTCCCTCGCCTTCGTTGCCCGAGGCAGAGGCCCAAGACAATCCTAAGGCCTTTGGCATCCCCAGGAGAACATTCCCTTCCTCCTCCTACGCACCTCCCTGGGCCAGGGCTCAGCCCCGCTCCACACCCAGGGGGGTCCCTGCAGAACACCTCCCTCCGCTCCATCCCTGTGCTGCCAGCTTACCTTGCTTTCGAAAGAGATAAACACCGAGGCCAATGGACACAGCCAAAAGCACGAGGACCAGAGCCAGAGCCACCATCCAGGGCTGGGCGTTGTGGAAGAAGGGAGCTGAGAAAAGGCACCAGGAAAGGGGCTGTATTTACATTGCCATAGGTGGAAAAGCAAGACCCAGAGTTCTCCTGGGTCAGGACAAGTGCAGGGGCCAGGAACACTCACCCTGGCTGTGCTATTTGTACCTGAGATGTGCAGGGACAATTCCCTCTCCTGCTGGAGGCGGCTGTTCCTGACCATGCAGGACAAGGGCCCCTCCACACTCCCAGTCACGATGACGGCACCTTCGATTTCAAAGAGCCCCTCCTGGTCCTGGGAATGTGTCTGGGAGACCGAGGGCAGGTGCTGCCCACGAGCATCCCTCCACAGCAGCTGCGGCAGCGGGTACCAGCCGGCCGATTGACACAGCACCCGGACGCCTCCGGCCTCGTAGCCCCCCAGGGAGAGGTGGGGGTCAGCACCTGTGGCTGGGGGAAGATCTCATGTCTGGGGCTTGACTTGGGGAGGGATTCAGTTCCAAGGCAAAGACCTCATCTGCTCCCATGCCAGGCATAGCCGAGGACAACCACTGCCCCAGGGGCTCTCTGACTGGATGCTCTCTGACCATGCACTCACCCTCACCACAAAACCACCCCTGGTACTGCTGGACCCAGAGAGCAGGGCTGCACAATGCCAGTGGCCCCACATCACCCTGTAAACCAAGGTGCCAAGTTCCAGGACTTTCAGGCAGCGTCTCTGCACAAAGCCATCCTGGTTCACGAAGCCTCGAGACTTCCTGACAACGTCTCAGGTCTCTCCCAGCACAGAAAGCAAAAGTAAAACAGACGTCTGGCTGCTCAGAGGACTCTGCGATTCTCCCTGTGTGCTGTTTGGTCCCATTGCTGACACAGCTGAAGGTGCTGCTCAGCAGCCTGTGCCCAGTGCCCTCACAATATTATGATTATTGTCTTCAAGAACACCTGTAAAAACTGACAAAAGTATCCAGGGAGCTGTCTCCCCAAATATTACCTCCACATCCATGGACATGCTCCATGCTGTGAAACAGCTGAAACATTCAAAGGACACGTAAACTCTGCCCTGGAAGCATCACCCCAGCCACTAACCTGACACCTTCAGCTCCACAATGGCTTCCTCATAAGTATCAGCATCTTCCACAGTGCAGACGTACAGGCCATCATCAGAGGGTCTCAGTCCTGTGATTCGCAAGTCCAGTCTTCCAGCAGAGAGACCGTCTCTGGCCAACTCTGTTCTCCCAGAATATGCCTCCATTTGATCCCTGTACAGGTCCTCTCCACTGCGGTAGTGGTGCACTGTCTCAGAGATATGGTCCCGGATCCACCTAACATCCAAGCTGCGAGCATCGCGTTGAGGGGACAAGTGGCAGGGCAGCACGACATCCTGCCCCACGGTGGCAGTGACAGGGTGGCCTGGTCCCTCCACTCTGAGCTGGGCTGGACAATGAAGAAGGGCACAGAGAGGCGGTGAGATTTTGCCATCGTAAATTTAGGGTTAGTGAGTGACAAAGGGTGAGCTGTGCGTGAGTTGGTGCGTGCTAGGTCCCCCATGTCCCACTGGAGACTAGCAGAGAAATAGGAAAGGGAGAGGGATGACATGCAGGAGAAGGAGGTGTGCTGGGAGTGGAAGCCCTCTCTGCAGCATTCAGGCAGGTGAAGGAGACACAGAGAGGGCAGCCAAGGCAGCACCCATATTGTGTGAAAGAACACAAGTGAAAGTGAAACCCAGCTGGGGCCAAGCTGTGGGCTTGCGTCCCCCCTGCCCCACAGCAGCAAGTCTGCATGCACAAGTGGGAGAGCCCCCAGCAGCCCCACAGGATCCTACCTGAGCCCAGCCGGAGGAGGAGCAGAGTGACGAGGGAAGTCAGGAGGCCCCTGTCATGGCCGGTGAGGCTGGGGTGGCCGCAGCCCCAGGGGAGCCCCATCTCAGAGAGAGGTCCCCAGGGGGGCAGACAGCCCCCCAGGGGTTCTCCTCCCAGGGAGCCCCACCAGGAGGTGGATCACTTACAACACCCAGCAGAGCTGCAGAAAGCACAGGGCTGCACCCAACTTTCCCAACCTTTGCCCAGTTCCTGGCTGCAATAACCCTCCTAGTACAGCTCTGCCCCTGGGGCAATGTCTGGGGAGCTCTGCAGGGCTGGCACCACCATCCCAGTGCAGCTGGGTGCCCAGTCCAGGGCTTTCAGCCAGCATGAGAGGCTTGTCCCCAGGAGGGGCCTCTCCAAACCTCCAGGGAAACCCACTCTCTGAGCTCGTTCATCTCCACCTGTCTAGAGAGGAATGAAATTGTGAGCAATGGGACAACGTGTAGAGATGGCAGAGCAGAGCTGAGCAGAATCGGAGGCTACAGGGAGTGGGGCATGGCTGGGTGCCGAGCCCAGAGTTGCCACCTTTGCCCAGGGTGCTGAAGGCAAAGTGCCAGCCCCACTCCCGGCTCTGTTAAAGCAGCCATGGCAGAAGGTTGGCTCAGATGGGCAGGGACCTTCTTCTAGAGCTTAGGTGAATAAGGAAAGTTTCTGTCTGCTGGAAGAGATTTTAGGCATTATGGAAAGACTACAGAGGTACTGTTTGCCTTTGTAGAGAGAAAATTCATATGGCCAAAGCTCAGTTTGAGTTGAAGCTGGACAGTACTGTGAGGGGCAATAAAATGCATTATTAATTTTTTAAACTATCTTAACAGCTAAAGTAGGATGAGACAAAACATTGGTCTGTTCCTTGACAGGGATGCTCAAACTAAGGTCATCGACTTCACAGAGATGTTTAATGCTTTCTTTGCCTTCAACACTGATGCTGGGCTGTGGGATACCAAGTGCCCTGAGCTGGAGGACAACGACTGCAGGAATACTAAAGTCCCAACAAACCCCGAATTTGTGTTGGATTTGGTGCTCCAGATGGATGCGTTCAAGACTATAGGGCATGATGGGATTCATCCCAGAGTACTAAGAGAACTGGCTGAGGTCATCATGTGTGGCAAGGCGTGTGAGGAGCGGCTGAAGGCGCTTGGCTTGTTGAGCCCAGAGCAGAGGAGAGGCAGGGGAGGCCTCGTGGCGGCCCACAGCTTCCTGATGAGGGGAGCGGAGGGGCTCTGCTCTCTGGGGACAGCTACAGGGCTTGAGGGAATAGCATGGAGCTGCCACTGGGTGGGGTCAGATGGGCTGTTTGGAAAAGGTTCTTCACCAAGAGGGTGGTCGGGCACAGGAACAGGTTCCCCAGGCATGTGGCCATGGCCCCAAGCCTGCTGCAGCTCAAGGAGCATTTGGAGAGGGCTCTCAGGCACAGGGTCTGATTTTTGGGTGGTTCGTGTGGGGCCAGGAGATGGACTGGATGGTCCTGTTGGGTTTCCTCCAACTGGGGCTTTTCTTTGATTCTGTGATCTAGGACTGAAGGCTGAGAGCACCTTGGAGGACTTCCAGGAGGACTTCCAGGAGCCGGTGATGCTTCCTGTGGGCACAACCTCTGCAGAGCCTGTGTGATGGAGGCTGTAAGCTCTTTGGGTGGCTCCAGGGCAGGGCCATGACCCAACTGGGACAAGTGGGTTTGTGGCACCAGCTGGGGAACTGGGGGCAGCTGGAGCTTTGGTTCCTCCTGGCTTTGACTCCCAGGACCAACACCAAGGAGACGGTCTGCTGCAAGATGTCTTCCCAGGCATCAAAGCCTTATGAAAGAAAGCACCCAGGAAATACCACTGCCAGACTGCATCTTCCTGTACAAAACTTTATTTGACACAGTCCTGCTGCTGCTGGGCCTTGATGTGCTCCAGAGGAGGGAACAAAGAGCCCCCACAGACTGCTCATGATCAGCACCAGGCACAGAGCAAAGATCAACCCTGAACTAGGAGGCAAAGGTGGCCTGCAATGGCCAGCAGCACACGGTGACCACGTCCCTTGCCCTGGGTTCTGCAAGCAGTGCAAGCAGAGGGGAGAGGAGCGTGGAGAGCTGCTGCAGCCCCTGTGCTGCCCGCTGGGGCTCAGAGGCAGGCTGAGACCCGTGGGTGCCAGCAGGGCTTGTGCCCCAGCACAGGAGCCACGTGCAGGGCAGAGCCCAGGGGCTGCAAGGGGCCTGGCCCCTGATTGCAGCATCCCAGCCCTCCTCCAGCAGCAGGGAGGAGTGCGGGGTAGCCCCTGGCCCCACTGCCCCTCATTCCTGTGCGGCTCCTGCAGCATCAAGGAGAGGTGATGCAGGAGTGTCTGGAGAAGGGCAGGAGCCCCCCAGGGCTGGGGACAGGGTCTGGGGGTTGCTGTCCCTGAGGAACAGCTGTAGACTGTTTGACACCAGCCAGAACCAGGGGCGGATGCTCTCCCCATTGAAGGAGGCTGCTGTGAAAGTGAAGATCTCGACCCCATTGTCAGCATTGATAAAAGACACCTGCTGCTGGGTACAGTCCAGACAGACCCAGATCCTGGTGGGGATAGGGGACAGGGACAAGGGAGTGGGAGGCCATGTGAGAGACATGAGCTGCCTCTCATAGTACCTCACAGCCCAGATCCCTTCTTTGGGGCTGGCGTTGATCCACCCTTTTCTCTTCAGAGATGCCCTGGCCACCCCCACAGCCCACCAAGAATCCTTTATCTGCTCCCCCTCCACCTCCACCAACCAGCAGTGCCTCCCCTCTCTGAAATCCTCACGGCCCAGCACGCAGCACCAATAGTCAAATCTCTCTGGTGTGTCAGGAACCTGCTGCGGTTCAGTTTGCCGTCTCACACTCTTGTTGTCCGGAGACACAACAAGCAGGGGATGAGTCGTGTCCGGATCCAGGGTCACCTTCACTGCAGGGACAGAAGGAGCCAGGCCATCAGGGGCAGAGCTCAGCCCTGGGCAGGCTTTCCCCAGCTCGGGGCCAGGAGCTGCCCCACGGGGAGGAGATGGGGCACCTGAACATGCCCCACCAGGGGCAGGAGGAGCACCGCAGAGGGCAACCCAATGCACACCTACCTCTGTTTTGAGGCAGCAGACACTTTGTCCATGCTGGAAGGAGAGGGGAGAGCTGGTCACAGCCCATGGCTGGTGCCCAGTGGGTGTGGGCAGGGTGAGGGGCCAGCCCTGGGCTGCTCTGTCCCAGCTGCCCACCCTCCCCTGCACATCACCTTGGTGTTGCCCTTGGGCCTGAGCACCGGGAGACTTACCCAGTTCTGCAGCTTGTTTCTCTACAAATTAAAGAGAAAGCAAAATATGAGCATAAGTCACAGTTTATGATTCCATACCTCTCACTATGATGCTTTTTTTTTTTTTTTTTTCTGTTTGGAGAGTGAGACTCACCCAGCTCTGCAGCTTGTTTGTCTAAAAAGGAAATAGAAAAGCAATGCATTGATGAGAGGAGTCAGTTTCTCAACAATGACTGCTACAAACCAAAGACTCCGAATTCCTTCAGCACACAAGCCCCCAGAGCCTACCGAGCCCAGGCCCTGGCCCTCCCGCAGGGACACCACTTCCCCAGGGGCTGGGGGCAGGTACTGCAAGGACTCTCCCAGCTCCTGACTCTGTGTTGCTGAAACACAAAGGCCGAGGAACAGGTGGTGAGCAGAGCAGCTTGGTTGCTGGGTGGGAACATGTGCAGGGGGGCTGCGCCTTGCCACCAGCCCCATGCTGCAGCCATGCTCCCTGGCCTCCCACCCAAGGCCCCTTGCTCCAGACCCAGGGGGGTCCCTGCAGAACACCTCCCCCCGCTCCATCCCTGTGCTGCCAGCTTACCTTGCTTTCGGAAGAGATAAACACCGAGGCCAATGGACACAGCCAAAAGCACGAGGACCAGAGCCAGAGCCACCATCCAGGGCTGGGCGTTGTGGAAGAAGGGAGCTGAGAAAAGGCACCAGGAAAAGGGCTGTTTTTTCATGTCTGCTGGGGGAAGGGCAAGACCCCGACTTCTCCCGGGATGAGTGCAGGGTCAAGGAACACCTCACCCTGGCTGTGCCATTTGTACCTGAGATGTGCAGGGAAAATTTCCACTCCTGCTGCAGGCGGCTGCTCCTGACCACACAGGATAAGGGCCCCTCCACATTCCCGGTCATGATGACAGCGCCTTCGATTTCAAAGAGCCCCTCCTGGTCCTGGGAATGTGTCTGGGAGACCGAGGGCAGGTGCTGCCCGCGAGCATCCCTCCATAGCAGCTGCGGCAGCGGGTACCAGCCGGCCGATCGACACAGCACCCGGACGCCTCCGGCCTCGTAGCCCCCCAGGGAGAGGTGGGGGTCAGTGCCTGTGGCTGGGGGAAGAGCGTGTGGCTGGTGCTTGACTTGGGGAGGGATTCAGTTCCAAGGCTAAACCCCATCTGTCCCCATGCCAGACACAGCCCAGCGCAGCCATGTTCCCAGGGGCTCAGGGCCTGGGCACTACATGCACTGACCCTCACCCCAGACCATCCTGGGCAACGGCAGAAACAGAGAGCAGGGCTGCACAATGACAGTGGCCCCACATCACCCTGTGAACCCAGGTGCTGAGCTTCAGCACCTCCAGGCAGCGTCTCTGCACCAAGCTGTGCTGGTTCAAGAAGCACCGAGACTTCCTGACAACGTCTCATGTCTCTCCCAGCACAGAAAGCAAAAGTAAAGCATACGTCCGGCTGCTCAGAGGACTCTGCGATTCTCCCTGTGTGCTGTTTGGTCCCATTGCTGACACAGCTGAAGGTGCTGCTCAGCAGCCTGTGCCCAGTGCCCTCACAGTATTATGATTATTGTCTTCAAGGACACCAGTGAAAAATGATAAAACTATCCAGGCAGCTCTCTCCCCAGATATTACCTCCACATCCGTGGGCATGCTCCATGCTGTGAAACAGCTGAAACATTCAAAGGACACGTAAACTCTGCCCTGGCAGCATCACCCCAGCCACTAACCTGACACCTCCAGCTCCACAATGGCTTCCTCATAAGCATCAGCATCTTTCACTATGCAGATGTACCGGCCATCATCTGAGGGTCTCAGCCCCGTGATTCGCAAGTCCAGGCTTCCAGCAGAGAGACCATCTCTGGACAACTCTGTCCTCCTGACATATGCCTGCATCTGCTCCCCGTACAGGTCCTCTCCATTGCGGTAGTGGTGCACTGTCTCAGAGATATGGTCCCGCATCCACCTGACGTCCAAGCTGCGAGCATCGTGTTGAGGGGACAAGTGGCAGGGCAGCACGACATCCTGCCCCACGGTGGCAGTGACAGGGTGGCCTGGTCCCACCACTCCGAGCTGGGGTGGTGTGAGAAACAATGTTGTGTTTTTGCAGCAGTTAAGTATTTTACTGTATACCAACGTATTTGTGTAGTCAGAATAAGGAGAAATGCTAAGTAGATAAGTGGATTATAGAAGGCCTCACTGTTTCAAAATAAGGTAGAAGCTTGAGAAAAACAGGATGAACAGTGTGAGAACGGGAGAACAAAGATCACAACTTCTCAAAACATAAGAAAAAATAAATTAAAGGGTTGAAAAAAAAATAAAAATTGTACATATAAGGCATAGAGGAGTGTCATGTACCTTGTGAACCTGTAGTACTAATCCAATGAGGAAACAGGGGAGGTGATCAGGCATTGGGTAATAGGCAATAAAACTTTATGATTTGTTTACTAAAATATGCTTGTGATTGGCAGGACCGTTACTATTGCGAATAAAATAGCTTCAGAGAAGATCCAGTCTGAAGAAAATTATTTGAGATGTTTCTCACACTGGGCAATGGAGAAGGGCACAGAGAGTAGGTAAGATTTTGCCATTGTAAATTTAGGGGCAGTGAGTGACAAAGGGCGAGCTGTGCGTAAGTTGGTGCATGCTGTGTCCCCTGGGTGACATGAGAAAACACCTGGGAAACAGGAGAGGGAGAGGGAGGACGTGCAGGAGAAGGAGGTGTGCTGGGAATGGGAGCCCTCTCTGCAGCATTCGGGCGGGTGAAGGAGACACAGAAAGGGCAGGCAAGGCAGCAGCCATATTGCGTGAACGAACCAAAGTGAAAGTGAAACCCAGCGCGGGAGAGCTGTGGGCTGGGGTCCCCCTGTCCCGCAGCCGCTCCCCTGCCCCACAGCAGCACATCTCTCAGGCAAAGGGGGAGAGCCCCCAGCACCCCACAGGATCCTACCTGAGCCCAGCCGGAGGAGGAGCAGAGTGATGAGGGAAGTCAGGAGGCCCCTGGCATGGCCGGTGAGGTTGGGGCAGCCACAGCCCCAGGGGAGCCCCATCTGAGAGAGAGGTCCCCCTGGGGGTAGATGGCCCCTGCAGGTGTTCTTCTGCAAGGGAGCCCCACCAAAAGAGAGAGGTCCCTCACAGCACCCAGCCATGCTGCAGGAAGCACAGGGCTACGCCCAGCTTCGGAAGCCTTTTCCTGCATCCTGGCTGCAATAATCGTCTAGGAGGAGCTCTGGCCCTGGAGCAGTGGGGACAAGTGTCTGGGGAGTTCTGCATGCCTGGCACTGAGATGTGGAAGCCGCTAAAACTGATCTGAATTAATAGTTAGCTACATATATGGTAAAATATCCTGATTATTGGGGATGCAGATGAGAACCTAATGAGAAGCAGATGTAAAAAGGACGATATCGCTCAAGGCCAATGGATGAGGGAAGGACAAATAAGTTGTTAGGGAAGGACGAACAACTTGTTGGCAGGAAGCAAGGCAAAGTTAAGCAAAAAACTCCTCAATACTGTCCAACAGAAGGTCAAAGTCCAGAAAGGTAAAAAGTTTGACCTCTTCCTCTTTGCCTTCATCCTGAAAGACCCCTGCCCACGACCACCAGGCTACATTGCACAGACACAACCTGGAGGAGCTAAGGGTGGGGAGTATGGAAATGAGCACTTGGAAGAGGTCCAACTTTTCCAAGATGTTGTGGTTTAAACCCATTCGGCAGCTAAACACCACACAGCTGTTCCCTCACTCTCCACCCTCCTTCTCTGGGATCATGGAGAGAACCGTGAAGTGAAGCTGTGGGTTGAGATAAAGGCAGTTTATTTAAAACAGAAAAATAATAACAACAACAAGAATAATAATAATAGTACTATTACTAACAGTGTTTACAAAACAAGTAATGCACAATGTTCACCACCCACTGACCGATGTCCAGCCTAACCCCGAGCAGTCTGCTCCCCCCACCCTGGCTAACTACCCCTATATATTGTTTAGCATGATCCCAAATGGTACGGAATACCCCTTTGGCCAGTTGGGGTCAGCCTTCCTGTGTCTGTCCCCTCCCAGCTCCTGCTGCACCCCTAGTCTGCTCTCTGGCGGGACAGAGCGAGAAGCTGAAACATCCTTGGCTTGGTGTAAGCACTGCTCTGCAACAATTAAAACATCAGCATGTTATCAGCACCCCAGGATACAGTTGGCCCTCCTGACTGCTAGGGCACACTGCTGGCTCATGTTCAGCTTGCTGTCAACCACAACCCCCAGATCCCTCTCTGCAGGGCTGCTCTCCAGAGTCTCATCCCCCAGTCTGCATGTATAGCCAGGGTTGCCCCATCCCAGGTGCAGGACCCAGCACTTGCTCTTTTTAAACTTCATGCAGTTGGTGATTGCTCAGCTCTCCAGTCTGTCCAGATCTCCCTGCAAGGGCTTTCCACCCTCAGCCGAGTCAAGAACTCCTCCCATGGGATGCCGTCCTTCCCAAACTGATCCTACATGGGCTTCCCACAGGCTGCAGCTCTCCAACAACTGCCCCAGTATGGGTTTGTAGTATGGGGTACATCTGTCAGGAGCAAACTGTTCCAATCTGTGTCCCCCACGGGTGGCAGCTCTCCCCAGACCTCCTGATCCTGCATGGGCTCCTCTTCATGGGCTGCAGCTCCAGTCTGGGGCCTGCTCCTGCGGGGGCTCTCCATGGGCTACAGCCTCCTCCAGGCCCCTTCCACCTCCTGCACCGGGGGCTCCTCCATGGGCTGCAGAGCGGAGATCTGCTCCACCTGTACTCCCACTCCATCCACTAACCGCCCCAGTCCCCTATTGTCCCGTTTGATAGCCTTCAGGCTTCTCTCTTCAATGTCATCACTGCCAGCCTGGACTATCAAAAGAGGATAGCAGTCCTGAGGCATGGAGTTGACTTCCTCACCCTAGGCATCCTCCTGGCTACACTTTCTACCTGTTTCTCAGCTACCGGTCTCTCAAGCTCCAGGGCCTTAAACCCGTTTTGTAAGGGAACCTGGGAAGGTGGGGCCGGCAGGGGGTGGCATCGCCTGCAATGTCAAGCAGGGACCTGTCTCCATTCCTCCCCAACTCCTAGGTCCCCTCCCTCTCCCCAACAATGACAGGGCAGGGTGTCCACCCCCATTTGGGGTGTCTCACCCCGGTACCTCTCCTTCAGGCCCCGCAGGGAGTTGCGCCACCACTCTATCTCCCACTCACACTCCCTGATAGCCCTCAACCTCTCCACCTCCTCCTTGAGTTCTGCCACCACGCAGACCCGGTCATCCACCTGCTCACACCTCACGCACACACAGTCTCTCTGCCTCCTGCAGATGGCAGCAAGAGGCTCAGACGCTCCCTGCACCCAGAGACCTGAACTGGTGCATTTTTGAGCGGGCAGTCAGACTGGGTGTGTTCAGACTTGCTAGAGAGAGCACTGTGCCTGGTGGAGACCATTGCAGCCTAGCTAGCGGTAGACCGTCCTTAGAGGAGGTGTTTGCATGGGTGGGGGGGAACACTCTGTCTTCCCTGCTCACCCTGCCTGTGTGAACTGCTGTGCCACTCCCTTCTGATGCGCCATGCCCTGTTTACCCACCAGAGTCGCTGCGCTCCTGGTCGTTGTGCTCCCCAGGGGCTGCTTTTGAACGGCCTGAGAAGGGACCCTCTGGCTCTGCCTACGCCTCGTCAGCCTCCCTGGGGAGGGCTGCTGGGTCCTGGTGGCTCCCTCAAGAAGGCTTGATGACAGAAAAAAATAGCCCTGCCTGTCTGATCCCCTGCTCTGCTGCAGAAAGTGTCTGCCCTGGAGCTGATCGCCTTGGCAAGATGTTGCACCGGGCACTGCATGGGGATGTCACATGTGACATCGCAAGGGTCAATGCCTAGAGATTGCACAGGGCGTTGCATGGGGAAGTGGCACGGGGAAGTTGCGTGGAGCTTTGCAAAGTGCGTTGCATGCTAGCATCTAATGCTTCAGGGCCAGGCCTCCTGCCCCGGGTGAGTGGCCGGGGAGAGCCGGGGCCATGGTCAAGGGCGACGAGGACTCTGCTCACTCCTCTTCTCCCCCCCGCAGGTTACACTCCCCTCCCTGGAGACAACTACCCCGCAGGTAACGGTGTCCCCATCCCTGTCCCCATCGCTGAGGGGCGAATCACCCCATCTCTCACCCTTTGTGTCCCCCCCTTCCACAGGCAGCATCTGAGGACTCCCAGACGGACACCTCCCAGCACCAGCGGCTCCTGGTTGCCCCATCTCAGATCCGATGCCATGGTGCTGAGAATAAAAATGCTCCACAAGCCCCGTGGGTGTCTGCAGTGTTCTGGGCACAGGGCAGAGGCTCACACACTCCTACGGTGTCGCACCAAGAGGAGTGGGTGTGTGGGGGCCATGGCATGGGACCCCAAAGGGCGAAGCATGCCCTGGGGTGCCTCAGGCACAGCACTGCTGGCCGGCCAAGGGAAGGGATCGTCCTGCTCTGCTCGGCCTGCTGCGGCCTCGCCTTGAGCACTGCATGCAGCTGTTGGCACCGCAGCAGATGAAGGGTGTGAAAACTGTGCGAGAGCCTCCAAGGGAGGGCTACGAGGACGGCAAAGGCTCTACAGGGCAAGGCGTGTGAGGAGACGGTCTGCTGCAAGACGCCTTCCCAGGCAGCAAGGCCTCAGGACACAAAGCACCCAGGAAATGCCACTGCCAGACTCCATCTTCCTGTACAAAACTTTATTTGACACAGTCCTGCTGCTGCTGGGCCTTGATGTGCTCCAGAGGAGGGAACAAAGAGCCCCCACAGACTGCTCATGATCAGCAACAGGCACAGAGCAAAGATCAACCCTGAACTAGGAGGCAAAGGTGGCCTGCAATGGCCAGCAGCACACGGTGACCACATCCCTTGCCCTGGGGTCTGCAAGCAGTGCAAGCAGAGGGGAGAGGAGCATGGAGAGCTGCTGCAGCCCCTGTGCTGCCCGTTGGGGCTCAGAGGCAGGGTGAGAGCCGTGGGTGCCAGCAGGGCTTGTGCCTCAGCACAGGAGTCACGTGCAGGGCAGAGCCCAGGGGCTGCAAGGGGCCTGGCCCCTGCTTGCAGCATCCCAGCCCTCCTCCAGCAGCAGGGAGGAGTGCGGGGTAGCCCCTGGCCCCACTGCCCCTCATTCCTGTGCGGCTCCTGCAGCATCAAGGAGAGGTGATGCAGGAGTGTCTGGAGAAGAGCAGGAGCCCCCCAGGCCTGGGGACGGGGTCTGGGGGTTGCTGTCCCTGAGGAACAGCTGTAGACTGTTTGACACCAGCCAGAACCAGGGGCGGATGCTCTCCCCATTGAAGGAGGCTGCTGTGAAAGTGAAGATCTCGACCCCGTTGTCAGCATTGATAAAAGACACCTGCTGCTGGGTACAGTCCAGACAGACCCAGATCCTGGTGGGGATAGGGGACAGGGACAAGGGAGTGGGAGGCCATGTGAGAGACATGAGCTGCCTCTCATAGTACCTCACAGCCCAGATCCCTTTTTTGGGGCTGGCGTCGATCCACCCTTTTCTGTCCATAGAAGCCCTGGCCACCCCCACAGCCCACCAAGAATCCTTTATCTGCTCCCCCTCCACCTCCACCAACCAGCAGTGCCTCCCCTCTCTGAACTCCTCACGGCCCAGCACGCAGCACCAAATGTCAAATCTCTCCGGTGTGTCAGGAACCTGCTGCTGTTCACTTTCCCGTCTCACACAGCTGTTGTCCTGAGACACAACAAGCTGGGGATGAGCCGTGTCCGGATCCAGGGTCACCTTCACTGCAGGGACAGAAGGAGCCAGGCCATCAGGGGCAGAGCTCAGCCCTGGGCAGGCTTTCCCCAGCTCGGGGCCAGGAGCTGCCCCACGGGGCAGGAGATGGGGCACCTCTTGGCTCCTGAACATGGCCCAGCAAGGGCAGGAGAAGCACCGCAGAGGGCAACACAGTGCACACCTACCTCGATTTTGAAGCAGCAGACACCTTCTCCATGCTGGAAGGAGAGGGGAGAGCTGGTCACAGCCCATGGCTGGTGCCCAGTGGGTGTGGGCAGGGTGAGGGGCCAGCCCTGGGCTTCTCTGTCCCAGCTGCCCACCCTCCCCTGCACATCGCCTTTGTGTTGCCCTTGGGCCTGAGCACCGGGAGACTTACCCAGTTCTGCAGCTTGTTTCTCTACAAATTAAAGAGAAAGCAAAATATGAGCATAAGTCACAGTTTATGATTCCATACCTCTCACTATGATGTTTTTTTTTTTTTTTTTTTTTTTTTCTGTTTGGAGAGTGAGACTCACCCAGCTCTGCAGCTTGTTTGTCTAAAAAGGAAATAGAAAAGCAATGCATTGATGAGAGGAGTCAGTTTCTCAACAATGACTACTACAAACCAAAGACTCCGAATTCCTTCAGCACACAAGCCCCCAGAGCCCACCCAGACCAGGCCCTCCCGCACAGACACCACTTCCCCGGGGGCTGGGGGCAGGGACTGCAAGGACTCTCCCAGCTCTCGGCTCTGTGCCGCTGAAAAGCAAAGGCCGAGGAAGAGGTGGTGAGCAGAGCAGCTTGGTTGCTGGGTGGGAACATGTGCAGGGGGGCTGCGCCTTGCCACCAGCCCCACGCTGCAGCCATGCTCCCTGGCCTCCCACCCAAGGCCCCTTGCTCCAGACCCAGGGGGTCCCTACAGAACACCTCCCTGCGCTCCATCCCTGCGCTGCCAGCTTACCTTGCTTTCGAAAGAGATAAACACCGAGGCCAATGGACACAGCCAAAAACACAAGGACCAGAGCCAGAACCACTATCAAGGGCTGGGCGTTTATGAAAAAGGGAGCTGAAAAAAGGCACCAGGAAAAGGGCTGTGTTTACATGGCTGGGGTTAGAAGAGGAAGTCCCAGACTTCTCCTGGGTCAGGACAAGTGCAGGGGCCAGGAACACCTCACCCTGGCTGTGCCATTTGTACCTGAGATGTGCAGGGATGATTCCTGCTCCTGCTGGAGGCGGCTGCTCCTGACCACGCAGGACAAGGGCCCCTCCACACTCCCGGTCACGATGACGGCGCCTTCGATTTCAAAGAGCCCCTCCTGGTCCTGGGAATGTGTTGGGGGGTCCGAGGGCAGGTGCTGCCCGCGAGCATCCCTCCACAGCAGCTGCGGCAGCGGGTACCAGCCGGCCGATCGACACAGCACCCGGACGCCTCCGGCCTCGTAGCCCCCCAGGGAGAGGTGGGGGTCAGCGCCTGTGGCTGGGGGAAGAGCGTGTGGCTGGTGCTTGACTTGGGGAGGGATTCAGTTCCAAGGCTAAACCCCATCTGTCCCCATGCCAGACACAGCCCAGCGCAGCCATGTTCCCAGGGGCTCAGGGCCTGGGCACTACATGCACTGACCCTCACCCCAGACCATCCTGGGCAATGGCAGAAACAGAGAGCAGGGCTGCACAAAGCCAGTGGCCCCAAATCACCCTGTGAACCCAGGTGCCGAGCTTCAGCACCTCCAGGCAACATCTTTGCGCCAGACACAGCAAAGCCTAGCCACGGCCGCAGAGGCTAGGGACCGGATATTCCATGCACCCACCCTCATCCAAAAGCAGCCTGACATGTGCTGGACCCAGAGAGCAGGGCTGCACAATGACAGTGGCCCCACATCACCCAGAAAGCCCAGGTGAAATGCTCCAGCACCTCCATGCATTGTCTTGGCACCAAGCCATGCTAGGTCTAGAAGCCCCGAGACTTCCTGACAACGTCTCAGGTCTCCCCCAGCACAGAAAGCAAAAGTAAAGCAGACGTCTGGCTGCTTAGAGGACTCTGCAATTCTCCCTGTGTGCTGTTTGGTCCCATTGCTGACACAGCTGAAGGTGCTGCTCAGCAGCCTGTGCCCAGTGCCCTCACAATATTATGATTAGCGTCTTCAAGGACACCAGTGAAAACTGACAAAAGTATCCAGGAAGCTCTCTCCCCAAATATTACCTCCACATCTATGGGCATGCTCCATGCTGTGAAACAGCTGGAACATTCAAAGGACACGTAAACTCTGCCCTGGCAGCACCACCCCAGCCACTAACCTGACACCTCCAGATCCACAATGGCTTCCTCATAAGCATCAGCATCTCTTACAGTGCAGACGTACAGGCCATCATCAGAGGGTCTCAGTCCTGTGATTCGCAAGTCCAGGATTCCAGCAGAGAGACCATCTCTGACCAACTCTGTTCTCCCAGAATATGCCCCCATCTGCTCCCCATACAGGTCCTCTCCATTGCGGTAGTGGTGCACTGTCTCAGAGATACTGTCCCGGATCCACCTGACCTCCAAGCTGCGAGCATCGCGTTGAGGGGACAAGTGGCAGGGCAGCACGACATCCTGCCCCATGGTGGCAGTGACAGGGTGTCCTGGTCCCACCACATTGAGCTGGGCTGGGCAATGGAGAAGGGCACAGAGAGGAGGTGAGATTTTGGCATCGTAAATTTAGGGGAAGTGAGTGACAAAGGGCGAGCTGTGTGTGAGTTGGTGCATGCTGCGTCCCCCGCAGCATGTTCCATGTTCCCCATGGGAAAACACCCGGGAAAACAGGAGAGGGAGAGGGAGGACGTGCAGGAAAATGAGCTGTGCTGAGAGTGGGAGCCCTCTCTGCAGCATTTAGGTAGGTTAAGAAGAGCCAGAAAGGTCAGGCAAGGAAGCCCCCGTATTGTGTGAAAGAACCAAGGGGAAAGTGAAACTCAGCGGGGGACAAGCTTTGGGCTCGGGTCCCCGCTTTCCCACAGCCACTCCCCTGCCCCACAGCAGCACGTCTGCCAGGCCCAGGGGGGAGAGCCCCCATCAGCCTCGCAGGATCCTACCTGAGCCCAGCCGGAGGAGGAGCAGAGTGACGAGGGAAGTCAGGAGGCCCCTGGCATGGCCGGTGAGGCTGGGGTGGCTGCAGCACCAGGGGAGCCCCATCTGAGAGAGAGGTCCCCCAGGGGGCAAGCAGCCTCCCAAGGCTTCTTCTCCCAGGGAGCCCCACCGGAAGGGAGGTCCCTCACGGCTCCCAGCAGAGCTGCAGAAAGTACAAGGCTCCGCCCAACTTTCTCAACTTTTTACCATTTCCTGGCTGCAATAACGGTCCCGGGGCAGCTCTGCCCCTAGGGGAATGTCTGGGGAGCTCTGCAGGGCTGGCACCACCATCCCATTGCAGCTGGGTGCCCAGTCCAGGGCCTTCACCCATCACGAGGGGCTTGTCCCCAGGAGGGGCCTCTCCAAACCTCCAGGGAAACCCAGTGTCTGAGCTCATTCATCTCCACCCATCCAAGGAGGAATCAAACATAAGGAACGGGACAATTTGGAGAGGTATCAGTGAAGAGATGAGAAGGATCGGAGGCTGCAGGGAATGGGGCACAGCTGGGTGCTGAGCCCAGAGCTGTCACTCTTTGCCCAGGGTGCTGAAGGCAAAGTGCCAGCCCCACTCCTGGTTGCAGTAAAGCAGCCATGGCAGAAGGTTGGCTGCAGGGCAAGCTTCTTCTAGAGCTTAGGTAGATGAGGAAAGTTCCTGTTTGCTGGAGGCGAGGTCAGGCAGTATGGAAGGACTACAGAGGTACTGTTTGCCTTTGTAGGGAGAAAAGTCATACGGCCAAAGCTCAATTTGAATTGAAGCTGGACAGTACTGTGCGGGGCAATAAAATGGATTATTATTTTTTTAAACTATCTTAACAGCTAAAGTAGGATGAGACAAAACATTGGTCTGTTACTTGATGGGGATGGTCCAACGGGGTCATCGACTTCACAGAGATGTTTAATGCTTTCTTTGCCTTCAACACTGATGATGGGCTGTGGGACTCCAGTTGCCCTGAGGTGGAGGACAGTGACTTCCTACAGCTTGCACAGAGCGTTGCATAGGGAAGTGGCATGGGGAAGTTGCGTGGAGCTTTGCATGGGAGCATTGCACAGCATTGCGTGAGGACGTTGCACAGAGCAGGAAAAAGGGGCTCACCCACCACTGACCCCATCCCCATCCCTGCTCCAGCGCAGCCCCAAGTCCGCATCATCCCCGTGGAAACAGGGAACGCCCGTGTGCCCGTGCGCCTCACCTGCCACATCTGGGGCTTCTACCCCCCCGAGGTGACCGTCATCTGGCTCCACAACGGGGACATCGTGGAGCCCGACGACTACAACCCCATCTCCGCCATCCCCAACGGCGACTGGAGCTACCAGACGCAGGTGTCCCTGCTGGTGGCCCCGGTGGCAGGCGACACCTACACGTGCTCGGTGCAGCACGTCAGCCTGCAGGAGCCTCTCCTGGAGGACTGGAGTGAGTGGAGAGGCGCAGGACTGCACCCGGAGGCCGGCGGCCTTAGCTCCTTGCTGCCACTCACTTGGCCGTGTCCCCATAGGTCTCGGACTGATGCCGGAGGTGACGATACTGGTGGCGGTGGCCACCGTGCTGATGGCGCTGGGACTTGGCTTCTTTCTCGCCGGCATCTACTGCTCCAGGGCCAGGCCTCAAGCCCCAGGTGAGTTCCAGGGAGAGCTGGGGCCGTGGTTAAGGGTGATGAGGACTCTGCTCACTCCTCTTCTCCCCCCCGCAGGTTACACTCCCCTCCCTGGAGACAACTACCCCGCAGGTAATGGTGTCTCCATCCCCGTCCCCATCGGCGAGGGGCAAATCATCCCATCTCTCACCCTGTGTGTTCCCCCCTTCCCCAGGCAGCATCTGAGGACCCCCAGACGGACACCTCACGGCACTGGCGGCTCCCAGTTGACCACATCTCAGACCTGGTGCTGTGGTGCTGACGATAAAGATGCTCCACAAGCCCCACTGGTGTCTCTGCAGTGTTCTGGGCACGGGGCAGAGGCTCATGCACTCCTACAGAGTCTCACCAAGAGGAGTAAGAGGGTGGGGGCCATGGCATGGGACCGCAAAGGGCCAAGCGTGCCCTGGGGTGCTTCAGGCATGGCACTGCTGGCCAGCTGAGGGAAGGGATCATCCCGCTCTGCTCGGCCTGCTGCGGCCTCGCCTCAAGCACTGCGTGCAGCTGTGGGCACCGCAGCAGACGAAGGGCGTGAAACTGTGCGAGAGCCTCCAAGGGAGGGCTATGAGGACGGCGAAGGCTCTGAGGGGCAAGGCGTGTGAGGAGACGGTCTGCTGCAAGATGCCTTCCCAGGCAGCAAAGCCTCAGGACAGAAAGCCCCCAAGAAATGCCACTGCCAGACTCCATCCTCCTGTGCAAAACTTTATTTGCCACAGTCCTGCTGCCTCATCTTGCATAGATGTGCCCCAGAGGAGGGAACAAAGAGCCCCCACAGGCTGCTCATGCTCAGCACCAGGCACAGAGCATGGATCAACCCCAACCTAGGAGGCAAAGGTGGCCTGCAATGGCCAGCAGCACACGGTGACCACATCCCTTGCTCTGGGGTCTGCAAGCAGTGCAAGCAGAGGGGAGAGGAGCATGGAGAGCTGCTGCAGCCCCTGTGCTGCCCGCTGGGGCTCAGAGGCAGGGTGAGACCCGTGGGTGCCAGCAGGGCTTGTGCTCCAGCACAGGAGCCACGTGCAGGGCAGAGCCCAGGGGCTGCAAGGGGCCTGACCCCTGATTGCAGCATCCCAGCCCTCCTCCAGCAGCAGGGAGGAACAAAGGGCAGCCCCTGACCCCACTGCCCCTCATTCCTGTGCGGCTCCCGCAGGATCAAGGAGAGGTGATGCAGGAGTGTCTGGAGAAGAGCAGGAGCCCCCCAGGGCTGGGGACGGGGTCTGGGGGTTGCTGTCCCTGAGGAACAGCTGTAGACTGTTTGACACCAGCCAGAACCAGGGGCGGATGCTCTCCCCATTGAAGTAGACTGATGTGAAAGTGAAGATCTCGACCCCATTGTCAGCATTGATAAAAGACACCTGCTGCTGGGTACAGTCCAGACAGACCCAGATCCTGGTGGGGATAGGGGACAGGGGCAAGCGGGTGTTAGGCCATGTGAGAGGCATGAGCTGCCTCTCATAGTACCTCACAGCCCAGATCCCTTCTTTGGGGCTGGCATCGATCCACCCTTTTCTCTCCACAGAAGCCCTGGCCACCCCCACAGCCCACCAAGAATCCTTTATCTGCTCCGCCTCCACCTCCACCAACCAGCAGTGCCTCCCCTCTCTGAAATCCTCACGGCCCAGCACGCAGCACCAAGAGTCAAATCTCTCTGGTGTGTCAGGAACCTGCTGCGGTTCAGTTTGCCGTCTCACACTCTTGTTGTCCGGAGACACAACAAGCAGGGGATGAGCTGTGTCCGGATCCAGGGTCACCTTCACTGCAGGGACAGAAGGAGCCAGGCCATCAGGGGCAGAGCTCAGCCCTGGGCAGGCTTTCCCCAGCTTGGGGCCAGGAGCTGCCCCACGGGGCAGGAGATGGGGCACCTCTTGGCACCTGAACATGTCCCACCAGGGGCAGGAGGAGCACCGCAGAGGGCAACCCAATGCACACCTACCTCTGTTTTGAGGCAGCAGACACCTTCTCCATGCTGGAAGGAGAGAGGAGAGCTGGTCACAGTCCATGGCTGGTGCCCAGTGGGTGTGGGCAGGGTGAGGGGCCAGCCCTGGGCTGCTCTGTCCCAGCTGCCCACCCTCCCCTGCACATCGCCTTTGTGTTGCCCTTGGGCCTGAGCACCGGGAGACTTACCCAGTTCTGCAGCTTGTTTCTCTACAAATTAAAGAGAAAGCAAAATATGAGCATAAGTCACAGTTTATGATTTCATACCTCTCACTATGATTTTTTTTTTTTTTTTTCTGTTTGGAGAGTGAGACTCACCCAGCTCTGCAGCTTGTTTGTCTAAAAAGGAAATAGAAAAGCAATGCATTGATGAGAGGAGTCAGTTTCTCAACAATGACTGCTACAAACCAAAGACTCCGACTTCCTTCAGCACACAAGCCCCCAGAGCCCACCCAGACCAGGCCCTCCCGCACGTACACCACTTACCCAGGGGCTGGGGCCAGGGACTGCAAGGACTCTTCCAGGTCTCGTCTCAGTGTCTCTGAAAAGCAAAGGTGGAGGAACAGGTGGTGAGCAGAGCAGCTTGGTTGCTGGGTGGGAACATGTGCAGGGGGGGTGCGCCTTGCCACCAGCCCCACGCTGCAGCCATGCTCCCTGGCCTCCCACCCAAGGCCCCTTGCTCCAGACCCTGGGGGGTCCCTGCAGAACACCTCCCCCCGCTCCATCCCTGCGCTGCCAGCTTACCTTGCTTTCGAAAGAGAGAAACACTGAGGCCAATGGACACAGCCGATAGCACGAGGACCAGAGCCAGAGCCACCATCCAGGGCAGGGCGTTGTGGAAGAAGGGAGCTGAGAAAAGGCACCAGGAAAAGGGCTGCATTTCCATGCCAGCAGGTGGAAGAGCAAGAACCAGACTTCTCCTGGGTCGGGACAAGTGCAGGGGCCAGGAACACCTCACCCTGGCTGTGCCATTTGTACCTGCAATGTACAGGGATGATTCCCGTTCCTGCTGGAGGCGGCTGTTCCTGACCACGCAGGACACGGGCCCCTCCACGCTCCCGGTCACGATGACGGCGCCTTCGATTTCAAAGAGCCCCTCCTGGTCCTGGGAATGTGTTGGGGGGTCCGAGGGCAGGTGCTGCCTGCGAGCATCCCTCCACAGCAGCTGCGGCAGCGGGTACCAGCCGGCCGATCGACACAGCACCCGGACGCCTCCGGCCTCGTAGCCCCCCAGGGAGAGGTGGGGGTCAGCGCCTGTGGCTGGGGGAAGAGCGCGTGTCTGGGGCTTGACTTGGGGAGGGATTCAGTTCCAAGGCAAAGACCTCATCTGCTCCCATGCCAGGCACAGCTGAGGACAACCACTGCCCCAGGGGCTCTCTGACTGGATGCTCTCTGACCATGCACTCACCCTCACCACAAAACCACCCCTGGTACTGCTGGACCCAGAGAGCAGGGCTGCACAATGCCAGTGGCCCCAAATCACCCTGTAAACCCAGGTGCCAAGTTCCAGGACTTTCAGGCAGCGTCTCTGCACAAAGCCATCCTGGTTCACGAAGCCTCGAGACTTCCTGACAACGTCTCAGGTCTCTCCCAGCACAGAAAGCAAAAGTAAAACAGACGTCTGGCTGCTCAGAGGACTCTGCGATTCTCCCTGTGTGCTGTTTGGTCCCATTGCTGACACAGCTGAAGGTGCTGCTCAGCAGCCTGTGCCCAGTGCCCTCACAATATTATGATTATTGTCTTCAAGAACACCAGTGAAAACTGACAAAAGTATCCAGGGAGCTGTCTCCCCAAATATTACCTCCACATCCATGGGCATGCTCCATGCTGTGAAACAGCTGGAACATTCAAAGGACACGTAAACTCTGCCCTGGAAGCATCACCCCAGCCACTAACCTGACACCTTCAGCTCCACAATGGCTTCCTCATAAGCATCAGCATCTTCCACAGTGCAGACGTACAGGCCATCATCAGAGGGTCTGAGTCCTGTGATTCGCAAGTCCAGTCTTCCAGCAGAGAGACCGTCTCTGGCCAACTCTGTTCTCCCAGAATATGCCTCCATTTGATCCCTGTACAGGTCCTCTCCACTGCGGTAGTGGTGCACTGTCTCAGAGATATGGTCCCGGATCCACCTAACATCCAAGCTGCGAGCATCGCGTTGAGGGGACAAGTGGCAGGGCAGCACAACATCCTGCCCCACAGTGGCAGTGACAGGGTGGCCTGGTCCCTCCACTCTGAGCTGGGCTGGACAATGAAGAAGGGCACAGAGAGGCGGTGAGATTTTGCCATCGTAAATTTAGGGTTAGTGAGTGACAAAGGGTGAGCTGTGCATGAGTTGGTGTGTGCTAGGACCCCCATGTCCCACTGGAGACTAGCAGAGAAATAGGAAAGGGAGAGGGATGACATGCAGGAGAAGGAGGTGTGCTGGGAGTGGAAGCCCTCTCTGCAGCATTCAGGCAGGTGAAGGAGACACAGAGAGGGCAGCCAAGGCAGCACCCATATTGTGTGAATGTCCTGGTTTCAGTTAGCACAGAATTAATTTTCTTCCTAGTAGCTGGTGGAATGCTGTGTTTTGGCTTAGGACGAGAAGAGTGCTGATAACACCCCAATGCTTTAATTGTTGCAGAGCAGTGCTTATACTAAGCCAAGGACATCTCAGCCTTTTGCTCTGTCCTGCCAACGGGCAGGCTGGGGGTGCAGTAAGAGCTGGGAGGGGACAGACCCAGGACAGGTGACCCAAACTAGCCAAAGGGGTATTCCATACCATCTGACGTCATGCTAAACAATATATAGGGGTGGCTAGCCGGGGGGAGGGGGCCGGACTGCTCGGGGTTAGGCTGGGCATCGGTCAGCGGGTGGTGAGCAATTGCATTGTGCATCACTTGTTTGTACATACTATTACTTTCGTATTATCACCATTGTATCATTATTATTATTATTGTTATTATTATTTTGTTATTATTATTTTCCTGTCTTATTAAACTGTCTTTATTTCAACTCACGGGCTTCACTCTCCATTTCTCTCCCCCGTCCCAGAGAGGGAGGGGGGAGGGTGAGCGAACGGCTGCGTGGTGTTTAGCTGCCGGCCGGGTTAAACCACGACAGTGAAAGAACACAAGTGAAAGTGAAACCCAGCTGGGGCCAAGCTGTGGGCTTGCGTCCCCCCTGCCCCACAGCAGCAAGTCTGCATGCACAAGTGGGAGAGCCCCCAGCAGCCCCGCAGGATCCTACCTGAGCCCAGCCGGAGGAGGAGCAGAGTGACGAGGGAAGTCAGGAGGCCCCTGTCATGGCCGGTGAGGCTGGGGTGGCCGCAGCCCCAGGGGAGCCCCATCTCAGAGAGAGGTCCCCAGGGGGGCAGACAGCCCCCCAGGGGTTCTCCTCCCAGGGAGCCCCACCAGGAGGGAGATCACTTACAACACCCAGCAGAGCTGCAGAAAGCACAGGGCTGCGCCCAACTTTCCCAACCTTTGCCCAGTTCCTGGCTGCAATAACCCTCCTGGTACAGCTCTGCCCCTGGGGCAATGTCTGGGGAGCTCTGCAGGGCTGGCACCACCATCCCAGTGCAGCTGGGTGCCCAGTCCAGGGCTTTCAGCCAGCATGAGAGGCTTGTCCCCAGGAGGGGCCTCTCCAGACCTCCAGGGAAACCCAGTGTCTGAGCTCATTCATCTCCACCTGTCTAGAGAGGAATGAAATTGTGAGCAATGGGACAACGTGTAGAGATGGCAGAGCAGAGCTGAGCAGAATCGGAGGCTACAGGGAATGGGGCATGGCTGGGTGCCGAGCCCAGAGTCGCCACCTTTGCCCAGGGTGCTGAAGGCAAAGTGCCAGCCCCATTCCCGGCTCTGTTAAAGCAGCCATGGCAGAAGGTTGGCTCAGATGGGCAGGGACCTTCTTCTAGAGCTTAGGTGAATAAGGAAAGTTTCTGTCTGCTGGAAGAGATTTTAGGCATTATGGAAAGACTACAGAGGTACTGTTTGCCTTTGTAGAGAGAAAATTCATATGGCCAAAGCTCAGTTTGAGTTGAAGCTGGACAGTACTGTGAGGGGCAATAAAATGCATTATTAATTTTTTAAACTATCTTAACAGCTAAAGTAGGATGAGACAAAACATTGGTCTGTTCCTTGACAGGGATGCTCAAACTAAGGTCATCGACTTCACAGAGATGTTTAATGCTTTCTTTGCCTTCAACACTGATGATGGGCTGTGGGATCCCAGGTGCCCTGAGCTGGAGGACAACGACTGCAGGAATACTAAAGTCCCAACAAACCCCAAATTTGTGTTGGATTTGGTGCTCCAGATAGATGCATTCAGGACTATAGGGCATGATGGGATTCATCCCAGCGTGATAAGAGAACTGGCTGAGGTCATCATGTGTGGCAAGGCGTGTGAGGAGCGGCTGAAGGCGCTTGGCTTGTTGAGCCCAGGGCAGAGGAGACGCAGGGGAGGCCTCGTGGCGGCCCACAGCTTCCTGATGAGGGGAGCGGAGGGGACAGCTACAGGGCTTGAGGGAACAGCATGGAGCTGCCACTGGGTGGGGTCAGGTGGGCTGTTTGGAAAAGGTTCTTCACCAAGAGGGTGGTCGGGCACAGGAACAGGTTCCCCAGGCACGTGGCCATGGCCCCAAGCCTGCTGCAGCTCAAGGAGCATTTGGAGAGGGCTCTCAGGCACAGGGTCTGATTTTTGGGTGGTTCGTGTGGGGCCAGGAGATGGACTGGATGGTCCTGTTGGGTTTCCTCCAACTGGGGCTTTTCTTTGATTCTGTGATCTAGGGCTGAAGGCTGAGAGCACCTTGGAGGACTTCCAGGAGGACTTCCAGGAGCCGGTGATGCTTCCTGTGGGCACAACCAGAGCCTGTGTGATGGGAGGCTGTAAGCTCTTTGGGTGGCACCAGGGCAGGGCCATGACCCAACTGGGACAAGTGGGTTCGTGGCACCAGCTGGGGAACTGGGGGCAGCTGGAGCTTTGGTTCCTCCTGGCCTGACTCCCAGGACCAACACCAAGAAGACGGTCTGCTGCAAGATGTCTTCCCAGGAATCAAAGCCTCATGAAAGAAAGCACCCAGGAAATACCACTGCCAGACTCCATCTTCCTGTACAAAACTTTATTTGACACAGTCCTGTTGCTGCATCTTGCATAGATGTGCTCCAGAGGAGGGAACAAAGAGCCCCCACAGGCTGCTCATGCTCAGCACCAGGCACAGAGCAAAGATCAACCCTGAACTAGGAGGCAAAGGTGGCCTGCAATGGCCAGCAGCACACGGTGACCACATCCCTTGCTCTGGGGTCTGCAAGCAGAGGGGAGAGGAGTGTGGAGAGCTGCTGCAGCCCCTGTGCTGCCCGCTGGGGCTCAGAGGCAGGGTGAGACCCGTGGGTGCCAGCAGGGCTTGTGCCCCAGCACAGGAGCCCTGTGCAGGGCAGAGCCCAGGGGCTGCAAGGGGCCTGGCCCCTGCTTGCAGCATCCCAGCCCTCCTCCAGCAGCAGGGAGGAACACAGGGCAGCCCCTGGCCCCACTGCCCCTCATTCCTGTGCTGCTCCTGCAGGACCAAGGAGAGGTGTTTGAGGAGTGTCTGGAGAAGAGCAGGAGCCCCCCAGGGCTGGGGACGGGGTCTGGGGGTTGCTGTCCCTGAGGAACAGCTGTAGACTGTTTGACACCAGCCAGAACCAGGGGTGGATGCTCTCCCCATTGAAGGAGGCTGCTGTGAAAGTGAAGATCTCGACCCCGTTGTCAGCATTGATAAAAGACACCTGCTGCTGGGTACAGTCCAGACAGACCCAGATCCTGGTGGGGACAGGGGACAGGGACAAGCGGGTGTTAGGCCATGTGAGAGGCATGAGCTGCCTCTCATAGTACCTCACAGCCCAGATCCCTTCTTTGGGGCTGGCGTCGATCCACCCTTTTCTCTCCACAGAAGCCCTTGCCACCCCCACAGCCCACCAAGAATCCTTTATCTGCTCCCCCTCCACCTCCACCAACCAGCAGTGCCTCCCCTCTCTGAAATCCTCACGGCCCAGCACGCAGCACCAAGAGTCAAATCTCCTCAGTGTGTCAGGAACCTGCTGCCGTTCAGTTTGCCGTCTCACACTCTTGTTGTCCGGAGACACAACAAGCTGGGGATGAGCTGTGTCTGGATCCAGGGTCACCTTCTCTGCAGGGACAGAAGGAGCCAGGCCATCAGGGGCAGAGCTCAGCCCTGGGCAGGCTTTCCCCAGCTCGGGGCCAGGAGCTGCCCCATGGGGAGGAGATGGGGCACCTGAACATGCCCCACCAGGGACAGGAGGAGCACCGCAGAGGGCAACCCAATGCACACCTACCTCTATTTTGAGGCAGCAGACACCTTCTCCATGCTGGAAGGAGAGGGGAGAGCTGGTCACAGTCCATGGCTGGTGCCCAGTGGGTGTGGGCAGGGTGAGGGGCCAGCCCTGGGCTGCTCTGTCCCAGCTGCCCACCCTCCCCTGCACATCGCCTTGGTGTTGCCCTTGGGCCTGAGCACCGGGAGACTTACCCAGTTCTGCAGCTTGTTTCTCTACAAATTAAAGAGAAAGCAAAACATGAGCATAAGGCACAGTTTAGGATTCCATACCTCTCACTATGATGCTTTTTTTTTTTTTTTCTGTTTGGAGAGTGAGACTCACCCAGCTCTGCAGCTTGTTTCTCTACAAATTAAAGAGAAAAGGAAAATATGAGCATAAGGCACAGTTTATGATTCCATACCTCTCACTATGATGCTTTTTTTTTTTTTTTTTCTGTTTGGAGAGTGAGACTCACCCAGCTCTGCAGCTTGTTTGTCTAAAATGGAAATAGAAAAGCAATGCATTGATGAGAGGAGTCAGTTTCTCAACAATGACTGCTACAAACCAAAGACTCCGAATTCCTTCAGTTGTGGGGGTGAAGAAAGACTCACCCAGTCTTGCATCTTGTTCCTCTGGAAAAGAAAAGCATAAGGAATGCATGATCAGAGGGAAAAAATTTCTCATCCATTGTCTACACTGCAAATTCTTCCAGTTCAGAGATGGCCACTCACCTATCTCTTCAGCCTGTTCCACTGGAAAAGAAAAAGAAAGACAAAAGCAATATGTGGTCAGAGAGCAGTATGCCTGTGGGAAGACACCAAATGCCTTCTCTTTGGGGAAGGAGACTTACCCAGCTTTGCATCCTTTTTCGCTGCTATAAAAAGCAAAAGGAATGAAAGGTCAGAGTGGAGAGACTTTCACCCCATTCCTGCTGCCATGGCTAGACCCCAAATTTTTTTGCTCTCATGTATGGGCACAGACCACCTTGCTCCCGGACTTGTAGCAACCGGACTAAGAAGGACTGAGGCCCAGCATTTTGCAAGACTTGTAGCAGTAAGGACAGACACTTGTACAGCTCTCGGCACCGTGCTACCAAAACGCAAGTGAAAGTGAATGGGGACGGCTGGGGGACGTCCCTGTCCCAAAAGCATCAGTGCAGAGCAGGGCAGCCCCGCAGCTCGCTCCCCGTCCCCACCTTGATCCCCGTTCCTTTCAGCCATCCCGGCCGTGTCCCGTGCCCAGGGCAGCCCCAGCCCCAGCACTCCCCACTCCCACCCCAGGCTCCAGCTGCTCCTCCAGCACCCCCGAGCCACCAGCACACAAGCCCCCAGAGCCCACCCAGACCAGGCCCAGTCCCTCCCGCAGGGACACCACTTCCCCAGGGGCTGGGGGCAGGAACTGCAAGGACTCACCCAGCTCTCGGCTCTGTGCCGCTGAAAAGCAAAGGCGGAGGAACAGGTGGTGAGCAGAGCAGCTTGGTTGCTGGGTGGGAACATGTGCAGGGGGGCTGCACCTTGCCACCAGCCCCCCGCTGCACCCATGCTCCCTGGCCTCTCACCCAAGAGGAACCTAAGGCCTTTGGGATCCCCAGGAGAACATTCCCTTCTTCCTCCTACGCACCTCCCTGGGCCAGGGCTCAGCCCCGCTCCAGACCCAACGGGGTCCCTGCAGAACACCTCCTTCCGCTCTATTCCTGCGCTGCCAGCTTACCTTGCTTTCGAAAGAGATAAACACCAAGGCCAATGAACACCACAAAAAGCACGGGGACCAGAGCCAGAGCCACCTTCCAGGGCTGGGCGTTGTGGAAGAAGGGAGCTGAGAAAAGGCACCAGGAAAAGGGCTGTGTTTACATGCCTGGGATTAGAAAAACAAGACCCAGACTTCTCCTGGGTCGGGACAAGTGCAGGGGCCAGGAACACCTCACCCTGGCTGTGCCATTTGTACCTGCGATGTGCAGGGATGATTCCTGCTCCTGCTGGAGGCGGCTGCTCCTGACCACGCAGGACAAGGGCCCCTCCATGCTCCCGGTCATGATGACAGCGCCTTCGATTTCAAAGAGCCCCTCCTGGTCCTGGGAATGTGTCTGGGAGACCGAGGGCAGGTGCTGCCCGCGAGCATCCCTCCACAGCAGCTGCGGCAGCGGGTACCAGCCGGCCGATCGACACAGCACCCGGACGCCTCCGGCCTCGTAGCTCCCCAGGGAGAGGTGGGGGTCAGCGCCTGTGGCTGGGGGAAGAGCGTGTGGCTGGGGCTTGACTTGGGGAGGGATTCAGTTCCAAAGCAAAGACCCCATCTGTCCCCATGCCCGACACAGCCCAGCGCAGCCATGTTCCCAGGGTCTCAGGGCCTGGGCACTACATGCACTGACCCTCACCCCAGACCATCCTGGGCAATGGCAGAAACAGAGAGCAGGGCTGCACAAAGCCAGTGGCCCCAAATCACCCTGTAAACCCAGGTGCCGAGCTTCAGCACCTCCAGGCAACATCTTTGCGCCAGACACAGCAAAGCCTAGCCACGGCCGCAGAGGCTAGGGACCGGATATTCCATGCACCCACCCTCATCCAAAAGCAGCCTGACATGTGCTGGACCCAGAGAGCAGGGCTGCACAATGACAGTGGCCCCACATCACCCAGAAATCCCAGGTGAAAAGCTCCAGCACCTCCACGCATTGTCTTGGCACCAAGCCATGCTAGGTCTAGAAGCCCCAAGACTTCCTGACAACGTCTCAGGTCTCCCCCAGCACAGAAAGCAAAAGTAAAGCAGACATCCGGCTGCTCAGAGGACTCTGCGATTCTCCCTGTGTGCTGTTTGATCCCATTACTAACACAGTTAAAGTGCTGCTCAGCAGCCTGTACCCAGTGCCCTCCGAATATTATGATTAGCGTCTTCAAGGACACTAGTGAAAACTGACAAAAGTATCCAGGAAGCTCTCTCCCCAAATATTACCTCCACATCTATGGGCATGCTCCATGCTGTGAAACAGCTGGAACATTCAAAGGACATGTAAACTCTGCCCTTGTAGCACCACCCCAGCCACTAACCTGACACCTCCAGCTCCACAATGGCTTCAGCATAAGCATGACCATCTACCACAGTGCAGACGTACTGGCCATCATCAGAGGGTCTCAGCCCCATGATTCGCAAGTCCAGGCTTCCAGTAGAGAGACCATCTCTGACCAACTCTGTCCTCCCAGAATATGCCCCCATCTGCTCCCCGTACAGGTCCTCTCCATTGCGGTAGTGGTGCACTGTCTCAGAGATACTGTCCCGGATCCACCTGACCTCCAAGCTGCGAGCATCCTGGCGAGGGGACAAGTGGCAGGGCAGCACAACATCCTTCCCCACGGTGGCAGTGACAGGGTGGCCTGGTCCCTCCACTCTGAGCTGGGCTGGGCAATGGAGAAGGGCACAGAGAGGAGGTGAGATTTTGCCATTGTAAATTTAGGGTTAGTGAGTGACAAAGGGCGAGCTGTGTGTGAGTTGGTGCATGCTGCATCCCCCGCAGCATGTTCCATGTTCCCCATGGGAAAACACCCGGGAAAACAGGAGAGGGAGAGGGAGGATGTGCAGGAAAATGAGGTGTGCTGAGAGTGGGAGCCCTCTCTGCATCATTTAGGTAGGTTAAGAAGAGCCAGAAAGGTCAGGCAAGGAAGCCCCCGTATTGTGTGAAAGAACCAAGGGGAAAGTGAAACTCAGCGGGGGACAAGCTGTGGGCTTGGGTCCCCCCTTTCCCACAGCCACTCCCCTGCCCTACAGCAGCAAGTCTGCCAGGCCCAGGGGGGAGAGCTCCCAGCAGCCCCGCAGGATCCTACCTGAGCCCAGCCGGAGGAGGAGCAGAGTGATGAGGGAAGTCAGGAGGTCCCTGGCATGGCCAGTGAGGCTGGGGTGGCCGCAGCCCCAGGGGAGCCCCATCTGAGAGAGAGGTCCCCCAGGGGGCAAGCAGCCTCCCAAGGCTTCTTCTCCCAGGGAGCCCCACCGGAAGGGAGGTCCCTCACGGCACCCAGCAGAGCTGCAGAAAGCACAAGGCTCCGCCCAACTTTCTCAACTTTTGCCCAGTTCCTGGCTGCAATAACCTTCCTGGGGCAGCTCTGCCCCTAGGGGAATGTCTGGGGAGCTCTGCAGGGCTGGCACCACCATCCCATTGCAGCTGGGTGCCCAGTCCAGGGCCTTCACGCATCACGAGGGGCTTGTCCCCAGGAGGGGCCTCTCCAAACCTCCAGGGAAACCCAGTGTCTGAGCTCATTCATCTCCACCTATCCAAGGAGGAATCAAACATAAGGAACGGGACAATTTGGAGAGGTATCAGTGAAGAGATGAAAAGGATCGGAGGCTGCAGGGAATGGGGCACAGCTGGGTGCCGAGCCCAGAGCTGTCACTCTTTGCCCAGGGTGCTGAAGGCAAAGTGCCAGCCCCACTCCCGGCTCCAGTAAAGCAGCCATGGCAGAAGGTTGGCTCAGATGGGCGGGGACCTTCTTCTAGAGCTTAGGTGAATAAAGAAAGTTTCTGTCTGCTGGAAGAGATTTCAGGCATTATGGAAGGACTGCAGAGGTACTGTTTGCCTTTGTAGAGAGAAAATTCATATGGCCAAAGCTCAGTTTGAGTTGAAGCTGGACAGTACTGTGAGGGGCAATAAAATGCATTATTAATTTTTTAAACTATCTTAACAGCTAAAGTAGGATTAGAGAAAACATTGGTCTGCTTCTTGACAGGGATGCTCAAACTAAGGTCATTGACTTCACAGAGATGTTTAATGCTTTCTTTGCATTCAACACTGATGATGGGCTGTGGGATCCCAGGTGCCCTGAGCTGGAGGACAACGACTGCAGGAATACTAACGTCCCAACAAACCCCAAATTTGTGTTGGATTTGGTGCTCCAGATAGATGCATTCAGGACTATAGGGCCTGATGGGATTCATCCCAGCGTACTAAGAGAACTGGATAAGGTCATCATGTGTGGCAAGGCGTGTGAGGAGCGGCTGAAGGCGCTTGGCTTGTTGAGCCCAGGGCAGAGGAGACGCAGGGGAGGCCTCGTGGCGGCCCACAGCTTCCTGATGAGGGGAGCGGAGGGGCTCTGCTCTCTGGGGACAGCTACAGGGCTTGAGGGAACAGCATGGAGCTGCCACTGGGTGGGGTCAGGTGGGCTGTTTGGAAAAGGTTCTTCACCAAGAGGGTGTTCGGGCACAGGAACAGGTTCCCCAGGCACGTGGCCATGGCCCCAAGCCTGCTGCAGCTCAAGGAGCATTTGGAGAGGGCTCTCAGGCACAGGGTCTGATTTTTGGGTGGTTCGTGTGGGGCCAGGAGATGGACTGGATGGTCCTGTTGGGTTTCCTCCAACTGGGGCTTTTTTTTGATTCTGTGATCTAGGGCTGAAGGCTGAGAGCACCTTGGAGGACTTCCAGGAGGACTTCCAGGAGCCGGTGATGCTTCCTGTGGGCACAACCAGAGCCTGTGTGATGGGAGGCTGTAAGCTCTTTGGGTGGCTCCAGGGCAGGGCCATGACCCAACTGGGACAAGTGGGTTCGTGGCACCAGCTGGGGAACTGGGGGCAGCTGGAGCTTTGGTTCCTCCTGGCCTGACTCCCAGGACCAACACCAAGAAGACGGTCTGCTGCAAGACGCCTTCCCAGGCAGCAAGGCCTCAGGACACAAAGCACCCAGGAAATGCCACTGCCAGACTCCATCTTCCTGTACAAAACTTTATTTGACACAGTCCTGCTGCTGCTGGGCCTTGATGTGCTCCAGAGGAGGGAACAAAGAGCCCCCACAGGCTGCTCATGCTCAGCACCAGGCACAGAGCAAAGATCAACCCTGAACTAGGAGGCAAAGGTGGCCTGCAATGGCCAGCAGCACACGGTGACCACATCCCTTGCCCTGGGGTCTGCAAGCAGTGCAAGCAGAGGGGAGAGGAGGGTGGAGAGCTGCTGCAGCCCCTGTGCTGCCCGCTGGGGCTCAGAGGCAGGCTGAGACCTGTGGGTGCCAGCAGGGCTTGTGCCCCAGCACAGGAGCCCTGTGCAGGGCAGAGCCCAGGGGCTGCAAGGGGCCTGGCCCCTGCTTGCAGCATCCCAGCCCTCCTCCAGCAGCAGGGAGGAACACAGGGCAGCCCCTGGCCCCACTGCCCCTCATTCCTGTGCTGCTCCTGCAGGACCAAGGAGAGGTGTTTGAGGAGTGTCTGGAGAAGAGCAGGAGCCCCCCAGGGCTGGGGACGGGGTCTGGGGGTTGCTGTCCCTGAGGAACAGCTGTAGACTGTTTGACACCAGCCAGAACCAGGGGTGGATGCTCTCCCCATTGAAGGAGGCTGCTGTGAAAGTGAAGATCTCGACCCCGTTGTCAGCATTGATAAAAGACACCTGCTGCTGGGTACAGTCCAGACAGACCCAGATCCTGGTGGGGATAGGGGACAGGGGCAAGCGGGTGTTAGGCCATGTGAGAGACATGAGCTGCCTCTCATAGTACCTCACAGCCCAGATCCCTTCTTTGGGGCTGGCATCGATCCACCCCTTTCTCTCCACAGAAGCCCTGGCCACCCCCACAGCCCACCAAGAATCCTTTATCTGCTCCGCCTCCACCTCCACCAACCAGCAGTGCCTCCCCTCTCTGAAATCCTCACGGCCCAGCACACAGCACCAACAGTCAAATCTCTCTCGTGTGTCAGGAACCTGCTGCCGTTCAGTTTGCCGTCTCACACTCTTGTTGTCCGGAGACACAACAAGCAGGGGATGAGCCGTGTCCGGATCCAGGGTCACCTTCACTGCAGGGACAGAAGGAGCCAGGCCATCAGGGGCAGAGCTCAGCCCTGGGCAGGCTTTCCCCAGCTTGGGGCCAGGAGCTGCCCCACGGGGAGGAGATGGGGCACCTGAACATGCCCCACCAGGGACAGGAGGAGCACCGCAGAGGGCAACCCAATGCACACCTACCTCTATTTTGAGGCAGCAGACACCTTCTCCATGCTGGAAGGAGAGGGGAGAGCTGGTCACAGTCCATGGCTGGTGCCCAGTGGGTGTGGGCAGGGTGAGGGGCCAGCCCTGGGCTGCCCTGTCCCAGCTGCCCACCTTCCCCTGCACATCGAAGGAGCTGGGCTTGTTCAGCCTAGAGAAAAGGAGGCTCAGGGGTGACCTTATCACTCTGTATAAGTATATTAAAGGAGGCTCTAGCGAGATGGGTGTTGGCCTGTTCTCCCATGTGCCTGGTGACAGGACGAGGGGGAATGGGCTAAAGTTGCGCCAGGGGAGTTTTAGGTTAGATGTTAGGAAGAATTTCTTTACTGAAAGGGTTGTTAGACATTGGAACAGGCTGCCCAGGGAGGTGGTTGAGTCACCATCCCTGGAAGTCTTCAAAAGACGTTTAGATGTAGAACTTAGGGATATGGTTTAGTGGGGACTGTTAGTGTTAGGTCAGAGGTTGGACTCGATGATCTTGAGGTCTCTTCCAACCTAGAGATTCTGTGATTCTGTGATTCTGTGATTCTGTGATCGCCTTGGTGTTGCCCTTGGGCCTGAGCACCGGGAGACTTACCCAGTTCTGCAGCTTGTTTCTCTACAAATTAAAGAGAAAGCAAAATATGAGCATAAGGCACAGTTTAAGGTTCCATACCTCTCACTATGATGCTTTTTTTTTTTTTTTTTCTGTTTGGAGAGTGAGACTCACCCAGCTCTGCAGCTTGTTTGTCTAAAAAGGAAATAGAAAAGCAATGCATTGATGAAAGGAGTCAGTTTCTCAACAATGACTGCTACAAACCAAAGACTCCGAATTCCTTCAGTTGTGGGGGTGAAGAAAGACTCACCCAGTCTTGCAGCTTGTTCCTCTGGAAAAGAAAAGCATAAGGAATGCATGATCAGAGGGAAAAACTTCTCATCCATTGTCTACACTGCAAATTCTTCCAGTTCAGAGATGGCCACTCACCTATCTCTTCAGCCTGTTCCACTGGAAAAGAAAAAGAAAGACAAAAGCAATATGTGGTCAGAGAGCAGTATGCCTGTGGGAAGACACCAAATGCCTTCTCTTTGGGGAAGGAGACTTACCCAGCTTTGCATCCTTTTTCGCTGCTATAAAAAGCAAAAGGAATGAAAGGTCAGAGTGGAGAGACTTTCACCCCATTCCTGCTGCCATGGCTAGACCCCAAATTTTTTTGCTCTCATGTATGGGCACAGACCACCTTGCTCCCGGACTTGTAGCAACCGGACTAAGAAGGACTGAGGCCCAGCATTTTGCAAGACTTGTAGCAGTAAGGACAGACACTTGTGCAGCTCACTGCACCGTGCTACCAAAACGCAAGTGGAAGTGAATGGGGACGGGTGGAGGACGTCCCTGTCCCAAAAGCATCAGTGCAGAGCGGGGCAGCCCCACAGCTCGCTCCCCGTCCCCACCTTGATCCCCGTTCCTTTCAGCCATCCCAGCCGTGTCCCGTGCCCAGGGCAGCCCCAGCCCCAGCACTCCCCACTCCCACCCCAGGCTCCAGCTGCTCCTCCAGCACCCCCGAGCCACCAGCACACAAGCCCTCAGAGCCCACCCAGACCAGTCCCTCCCACAGGGACAACACCAGTTCCCAGGGGCTGGGGGCAGGGACTGCAAGGACTCACCCAGCTCTTGGCTCTGTGCCACTGAAAAGCAAAGGAGGAGGAACAGGTGGTGAGCAGAGCAGCTTGGGTGCTGGGTGGGAACATGTGCAGGGGGGCTGCGCCTTGCCACCAGCCCCACGCTGCAGCCATGCTCCCTGGTCTCCCACCCAAGGCCCCTTGCTCCAGACCCACACGGGTCCCTGCAGAACACCTCCCTGCGCTCCATCCCTACGCTGTCAGCTTACCTTGCTTTCGGAAGAGATAAACACTGAGGCCAATGGACACAGCCGATAGCACGAGGACCAGAGCCAGAGCCACCATCCAGGACTGGGCGTTGTGGAAGAAGGGAGCTGAGAAAAGGCACCAGGAAAAGGGCTGCATTTCCATGCCAGCAGGTGGAAGAGCAAGAACCAGACTTCTCCTGGGTCGGGACAAGTGCAGGGGCCAGGAACACCTCACCCTGGCTGTGCCATTTGTACCTGAGATGTGCAGGGAAAATTTCCACTCCTGCTGGAGGCGGCTGCTCCTGACCACGCAGGACAAGGGCCCCTCCACACTCCCGGTCACGATGACGGCGCCTTTGATTTCAAAGAGCCCCTCCTGGTCCTGGGAATGTGTTGGGGGGTCCGAGGGCAGGTGTTGCCCGCGAGCATCCCTCCACAGCAGCTGCGGCAGCGGGTACCAGCCGGCCGATCGACACAGCACCCGGACGCCTCCGGCCTCGTAGCCCCCCAGGGAGAGGTGGGGGTCAGCGCCTGTGGCTGGGGAAAGAGCTTGTGTCTGGTGCTTGACTTGGGGAGGGATTCATTCCAAGGCTAAGACCCCATCTGTCCCCATGCCAGACACAGCCCAGCGCAGCCATGTTCCCAGGGTCTCAGGGCCTGGGCACTACATGCACTGACCCTCACCCCAGACCATCCTGGGCAATGGCAGAAACAGAGAGCAGGGCTGCACAAAGCCAGTGGCCCCAAATCACCCTGTAAACCCAGGTGCCGAGCTTCAGCACCTCCAGGCAACATCTTTGCGCCAGACACAGCAAAGCCTAGCCACGGCCGCAGAGGCTAGGGACCGGACATTCCATGCACCCACCCTCATCCAAAAGCAGCCTGACATGTGCTGGACCCAGAGAGCAGGGCTGCACAATGACAGTGGCCCCACATCACCCAGAAAGCCCAGGTGAAAAGCTCCAGCACCTCCACGCATTGTCTTGGCACCAAGCCATGCTAGGTCTAGAAGCCCCGAGACTTCCTGACAACGTCTCAGGTCTCCCCCAGCACAGAAAGCAAAAGTAAAGCAGACATCCGGCTGCTCAGAGGACTCTGCGATTCTCCCTGTGTGCTGTTTGATCCCATTACTAACACAGTTAAAGTGCTGCTCAGCAGCCTGTACCCAGTGCCCTCCGAATATTATGATTAGCGTCTTCAAGGACACTAGTGAAAACTGACAAAAGTATCCAGGAAGCTCTCTCCCCAAATATTACCTCCACATCTATGGGCATGCTCCATGCTGTGAAACAGCTGGAACATTCAAAGGACACATAAACTCTGCCCTTGTAGCACCACCCCAGCCACTAACCTGCCACCTCCAGCTTCACAATGGCTTCGTCATAAGCATCAGCATCTCTTACAGTGCAGACGTACAGGCCATCATCAGAGGGTCTCAGCCCCGTGATTCGCAAGTCCAGGCTTCCAGCAGAGAGACCATCCCTTGCCAGCTCTGTCCTCCCAGAATATGCCCCCATCTGCTCCCTGTACAGGTCCTCTCCATTGCGGTAGTGGTGCACTATCTCGGAGAACTTCTCCCGGATCCACCTGACGTCCAAGGTGCGAGCATCGCGTTGAGGAGACAAGTGGCAGGGCAGCACGACATCCTGCCCCACGGTGGCAGTGACCGGGTGTCCTGGTCCCGCCACTGTGAGCTGGGCTGGGCAATGGAGAAGGGCACAGAGAGGAGGTAAGATTTTGCCATTGTAAATTTAGGGTTAGTGAGTGACAAAGGGCGACCTGTGTGTGAGTTGGTGCGTGCTGTGTTCCCCGTGTGCCATGGGAAACCACCAGGGAAACAGGAGAGGGAGAGGGAGGATGTGAAGGTGAAGGAGGTGTGCTGGGAGTGAGAGCCCTCTCTGCAGCATTTAGGTAGGTTAAGAAGAGCCAGAAAGGGCAGTCAAGGCAGCCCCCGTATTGTGTGAAAGAACCAAAGGGAAAGTGAAACTCAGCAGGGACGAGCTGTGGGCTCGGGTCCCCCCTTTCCCACAGCTACTCCCCTGCCCCACAGCAGCACGTCTGCCAGGCCCAGGGGGGAGAGCTCCCAGCAGCCCCGCAGGATCCTACCTGAGCCCAGGCGGAGGAGGAGCAGAGTGATGAGGGAAGTCCGGAGGCCCCTGACATGGCCGGTGAGGCTGGGGTGGTCGCAGCCCCAGGGGAGCCCCATCTGAGAGAGAGGTCCCCAGGGGGGCAAGCAGCCCGCCAGTGGTCCTTCTCCAAGGGAGCTCCAACAAGATAGATGTCCCTTACAACACCCAGCAGAGCTGCAGGAAGCTCAAGGCTACGCCCAACTTTCCCAACCTTTGCCCAGTTCCTGGCTGCAATAACCCTCCTGGAGCAACTCTGCCCCTGGATCTGTGGGGAGAAGTCTAAGGTGCTCTGCAGGGCTGCAGACCTCCAGGAAAAAACACTGTCTAAACTCATTCATCTCCACCCATGTTAAAAGGACTCAGTTAGCAATGGGACAATGTGTAGACATGGCAGAGCAGACCTGAGCAGGATTGGAGGCTGCAGGGAATGGGGCATGGCTGGGTGCCAAGCCCAGAGTTGCCACCTTTGCCCAGGGTGCTGAAGGCAAAGTGCCAGCCCCACTCCCAGCTCCAGTAAAGCAGCCGTGGCAGAAGGTTGGCTCAGATGGGCAGGGACCTTCTTCTAGAGCTTAGGTGGATAAGGAAAGTTTCTGTCTGCTGGAAGAGATTTTAGGCATTATGGAAGGACTACAGTGGTACTGTTTGCCTTTGTAGGGAGAAAATTCATATGGCCAAAGCTCAATTTGAGTTGAAGCTGGACAGTACTGTGAGGGGCAATACAATGGATTATTATTTTTTTTAAACTATCTTAACAGCTAAAGTAGGATTAGAGAAAACATTGGTCTGTTCCTTGACAGGGATGCTCAAACTAAGGTCATCGACTTCACGGAGATGTTTAAAGCCTTTGCCTTTAAGACTGATGCTGGGCTGTGGGATCCCAAGTGCCCTGAGCTGGAGGACAATGACTGCAGGAATGATAAAGTGCCAACAACCACGAATTTGTGTGGGATTTGGTGCTCCAGATAGATGCATTCAAGACTATAGGGCATGATGGGATTCATCCCAGAGTACTAAGAGAACTGGCTGATGTCATCATGTGTGGCAAGGCGTGTAAGGAGTGGCTGAAGGCGCTTGGCTTGTTGAGCCCAGAGCAGAGGAGACGCAGGGGAGGCCTCGTGGCGGTCCACAGCTTCCTAATGAGGGGAGCGGAGGGGCTCTGCTCTCTGGGGACAGCTACAGGGCTTGAGGGAACAGCATGGAGCTGCCACTGGGTGGGGTCAGGTGGGCTGTTTGGAAAAGGTTCTTCACCAAGAGGGTGGTCGGGCACAGGAACAGGTTCCCCAGGCACGTGGCCATGGCCCCAAGCCTGCTGCAGCTCAAGGAGCATTTGGAGAGGGCTCTCAGGCACAGGGTCTGATTTTTGGGTGGTTCGTGTGGGGCAGGAGATGGACTGGATGGTCCTGTTGGGTTTCCTCCAACTGGGGCTTTTTTTTGATTCTGTGATCTAGGGCTGAAGGCTGAGAGCACCTTGGAGGACTTCCAGGAGGACTTCCAGGAGCCGGTGATGCTTCCTGTGGGCACAGCCTCTGCAGAGCCTGTGTGATGGAGGCTGGAAGCTCTTTGGGTGGCTCCAGGGCTGAGCAATGAACCCAGGTGGAACAAGGGGGTCCCAGGCACCAGCTGGGGAACTGTGGGCAGCTGGAGCTTTGGTTCCTCCTGGAGCTGACTCCCAGGACCAACACCAAGGAGACGGTCTGCTGCAAGACGCCTTCCCAGGCGTCAAAGCCTCATGAAAGAAAGCACCCAGGAAATGCCACTGCCAGACTCCATCTTCCTGTACAAAACTTTATTTGACACAGTCCTGCTGCTGCATGTAGCATAGATGTGCTCCAGAGGAGGGAACACAGAGCCCCCACAGGCTGCTCACGCTCAGCACCAGGCACAGAGCAAAGATCAACCCCAACCTAGGAGGCAAAGGTGGCCTGCAGTGGCCAGCAGCACACGGTGACCACATCCCTTGCCCTGGATTCTGCAAGCAGTGCAAGCAGAGGGGAGAGGAGGGTGGAGAGCTGCTGCAGCCCCTGTGCTGCCCGCTGGGGCTCAGAGGCAGGGTGAGACCCGTGGGTGCCAGCAGGGCTTGTGCCCCAGCACAGGAGCCCTGTGCAGGGCAGAGCCCAGGGGCTGCAAGGGGCCTGGCCCCTGCTTGCAGCATCCCAGCCCTCTTCCAGCAGCAGGGAGGAATGCGGAGCAGTCCCTGGCCCCACTGCCCCTCATTCCTGTTCTGCTCCTGCAGGACCAAGGAGAGGTGATGCAGGAGTGTCTGGAGAAGGGCAGGAGCCCCCCAGGGCTGGGGACAGGGTCTGGGGGGTGCTGTCCCTCAGGCACAGCTGAATTTCCTCTGTCCCCAGCCAGAACCAGGGGTGGATTCTCTCCCCATTGAAAGAGGCTTCTGTGAAAGTGAAGATCTTGACCCCATTGTTAGCGTTGATAAAAGACACCTGCTGCTGGGTACAGTCCAGACAGACCCAGATCCTTGTGGGGACATGGGACAGGGACAAGGGGGTGGGTGGAGATGTGAGAGACTTGAGCTTCCCCTCATCGTACTGCACAGCCCAGATCCCTTCTTCAGAGCTCATGTCGATCCACTTCTTCCTCTCCAGAGATTCCCTGGCCACCCCCACAGCCCACCCTGAATACTTTAGCCGCTCTCCCTGTGCCTCCACCAACCAGCAGTGCCTCCCCTCTCTGAACTCCTCATGGCCCAGCACGCACCAACAATAGAGAAATCTCTCTGGTGTGTCAGGAATCTGCTGCAATTCACTTTCCAGTCTCACACTGCTGTTGTCCTGAGACACAACAAGCAGGGGATGAGCCGTGTGTGGGTCCAGGGTCACCTTCACTGCAGGGACAGAAGGAGCCAGGCCATCAGGGGCAGAGCTCAGCCCTGGGCAGGCTTTCCCCAGCTCGGGGCCAGGAGCTGCCCCACGGGGCAGGAGATGGGGCACCTCTTGGCTCCTGAACATGCCCCACCAGAGGCAGGAGAAGCACCTCAGCAGGCAACCCAATGCACACCTACCTGTATTTTGAGGCAGCAGAAACTTTCTCCATGCTGGAAGGAGAGGGGAGAGCTGGTCACAGCCCACAGGTGGTGCTCATAGCTCTCACTTTGACACTGTTTTTTTTTTTTTTGTTTGTTTGTTTTTGTTTTTTCTTTTTCTGTTTAGAGAGTGAGACTTACCCAGCTCTCCAGCTTGTTCAACTACAAACGAAATAGAAAAGCAATGAATCGATGAGAGGAGTCAGTTTCTCATCAATGACTGCTACAAACCAAAGACCCCGAATTCCTTCACTTGTGGGGGGGAAGAGAGACTCACCCAGTCTTGCATCTTTTTCCTCTGGAAAAGAAAAGCATAAGGAATGCATGATCAGAGGGAAAAAACTTATCACCCTCTGTCTATGCAGAAAATTCTTTCAGGTTAGGGATGGACACTCACCTATCTCTGCAGCTTGTTTCACTAGAAAAGCAAAGCAAAGAGAGAAGCAATGTTTGTTCAGAGAGCAGTATGGCTGTGGGAAGACACCAAATGCCTTCTCTTTGGGGAAGGAGACTTACCCAGCTTTGCATCCTTTTTCGCTGCTATCGAAAAGCAAAAGGAATGAATGGTCAGAGTGGAGAGACTTTCACCCCATTGCTGCTTCCATGGCTAGACCCCAAATTCTTTGCTCTTTTGCATGGGCACAGACCACCTTGCTCCCAGACTTCTAGTGACCAGACTAACAAAGACGGAGGCCAACTTTTTGCAAGACTTGTAGCAGTAAGGACAGACACTTGTGTAGCTCTCTGCACGGTGCCACCAAAACACAAGAGGAAGTGAATGGGGATGGGTGGAGGACATCCTTGTCCCAGAAGCGTCAGTGCAGAGCGGGGCAGCCCTTCAGATTGCTCCACATTGCCAACCTTGATCCCCGTTCCTTTCAGCCATCCCGGCCATGTCCCGTGCCCAGGGCAGCCCCAGCCCCAGCACTCCCCATTCCCACCCCAGGCTCCAGCTGCTCCTCCAGCACCCCCAAGCCACCAGCACACAAGCCCCCAGAGCCCACCCAGACCACGCCCAGTCCCTCCTGCAGGGACACCACTTCCCCAGGGGCTGGGGGCAGGGACTGCAAGGACTCTCCCAGCTCCTGACTCTGTGTTGCTGAAACACAAAGGCGGAGGAACAGGTGGTGAGCAGAGCAGCTTGGGTGCTGGGTGGGAACATGTGCAGGGGGGCTGCGCCTTGCCACCAGCCCCACGCTGCAGCCATGCTCCCTGGCCTCCCACCCAAGGCCCCTTGCTCCAGACCCAGGGGGGACCCTGCAGAACACCTCCCTGTGCTCCATCCCTGCGCTGCCAGCTTACCTTGCTTTCGGAAGAGATAAACACCGAGGCCAATGGACACAGCCAAAAGCACGAGGACCAGAGCCAGAGCCACCATCCAGGGCTGGGCGTTGTGGAAGAAGGGAGCTGAGAAAAGGTACCAGGAAAAGGGCTGTTTTTTCATGTCCGCTGGGGGAAGGGCAAGACCCCGACTTCTCCTGGGACGAGTGCAGGGTCAAGGAACACCTCACCCTGGCTGTGCCATTTGTACCTGCGATGTGCAGGGATGATTCCCGCTCCTGCTGGAGGCGGCTGCTCCTGACCATGCAGGACAAGGGCCCCTCTATGCTCCCGGTCACGATGACGGCGCCTTCGATTTCAAAGAGCCCCTCCTGGTCCTGGGAATGTGTCTGGGAGACCGAGGGTAGGTGCTGCCCGTGAGCATCCCTCCACAGCAGCTGCGGCAGCGGGTACCAGCCGGCCGATCGACACAGCACCCGGACACCTCCGGCCTCGTAGCCCCCCAGGGAGAGGTGGGGGTCAGTGCCTGTGGCTGGGGGAAGAGTACGTGTCTGGGGCTTGACTTGGGGAGGGATTCAGTTTCAAGGCAAAGACCCCATGTGCTCCCATGCCAGACACAGCCAAGCCCAGCCATGGCTGCAGGGGCTCAGGGACTGGGCACTCTATGCACCCACTGTCACCCCAAACCACCCTGGGTGGTACTGGACCCAGAAAGTAGGGCTGCACAAAGCCAGTGGCTCCAATTCACCCAGAAAACCCAGGTGCTGAGCTTCAGTGCCTTCTGGCAGCATCTCTGCACCAAGTCGTACTGATTCAAGAAGCCCTGAGACTACCAGACTATTTCTTAGCTCTCCTCCATGATAAAAAGCAAAACCAAGCAGAGGTCCAGCTCCTCAGTGGTCTCTTCCCTGCTCTAGGTGTTGTTTTTGGGCCCATCATTGCCGAGGCTGAAGGTGCTGCTCAGCAGCCTGTGCCCAGTGCCCTCACAACATCATGGGGATTGAGTTCAAGGAGACCACAGAAACCCATCAAAACCAACTCATCCTTGCAGCTCTGTCCCAAAACACCTGCAGCACAATAGGTATGCTCCTTGCTGGACAAGTGCTCACAAACTGAGGAGGTGAAGCCCCATCAGAATCAGCTCTTTGACAGGCTTCATCGATGGCCATGCGGATGGGACAGGGTCCTGGGTGGGGCATACAAATTCAGGGACACCCGGACCATGCCCTGGGAGCATCACCCCAACCACTAACCTGACACCTCCAGCTCCACAATGGCTTCAGCATAACCGTCAGCATTTTTCACATTGCAGATGTACAGGCCATCATCTGAGGGTCTCAGCCCCGTGATTCGCAAGTCCAGGCTTCCAGCAGAGAGACCATCTCTGACCAACTCTGTCCTCCCGGCATATGTCCCCATCTGCTCCCCATAAAGGTCCTCTCCATTGCGGTAGTGGTGCACTGTCTCAGAAAACTCATCCCGCATCCACCTGACGTCCAAGGTGCGAGCATCGCGTTGAGGAGACAAGTGGCATGGCAGCACGACATCCTTCCCCACGGTGGCAGTGACAGAGTGTCCTGGTCCCACCACTCTGAGCTGGGCTGGGCAATGGAGAAGGGCACAGAGAGGTGGTGAGATTTTGCCATTGTAAATGTCGGGTCAGCGAGTGACAAAGGGTGAACTGTGTGTGAGTTGGTGCGTGCTGCGTCCCCCGTGTGCCATGGGAAACCACCCGGGAAAACAGGAGAGGGAGAGGGAGGATGTGAAGGTGAAGGAGGTGTGCTGGGAGTGGGAGCCCTCTCTGCAGCATTTGGGCAGGTGAAGAAGAGCCAGAAAGGGCAGTCAAGGCAGCAGCCATATTGTGTGAAAGAACCAAAGGGAAAGTGAAACCCAGCAGGGTCCGAGCTGTGGGCTCGGGTCCCCCCTTTCCAACAGCCACTCCCGTGCCCCATAGCAGCACGTCTGCCAGGCCCATGGGGGAGAGCCCCCAGCAGCCCCGCAGGATCCTACCTGAGCCCAGGCGGAGGAGAAGCAGAGTGATGAGGAAAGTCAGGAGGCCCCTGACATGGCTGGTGAGGCTGGGGTGGCCGCAGCCCCAGGGGAGCCCCATCTGAGAGAGAGGTCCCCAGGGGGGCAAGCAGCCCCCCAGGGGTCCTTCTCCAAGGGAGCTCCAACAAGATAGATGTCCCTCACGGCACCCAGCAGAGCTGCAGGAAGCACAAGGCTACGCCCAACTTTGCCAACCTTTGCCCAGTTCCTGGCTGCAATAACCCTCCTGGAGCAACTCTGCCCCTGGATCTGTGGGAAGAAGTCTCTGAGGTGCTCTGCAGGGCTGCAGACCTCCAGGAAAAAACACTGTCTAAACTCATTCATCTCCACCCGTGTTAAAAGGAATCAGTTAGCAATGGGACAATGTGTAGACATGGCAGAGCAGAGCTGAGCAGGATTGGAGGCTGCAGGGAATGGGGCATGGCTGGATGCCAAGCCCAGAGTTGCCACCTTTGCCCAGGGTGCTGAAGGCAAAGTGCCAGCCCCACTCCCGGCTCCAGTAAAGCAGCCATGGCAGAAGGTTGGCTCAGATGGGCAGGGACCTTCTTCTAGAGCTTAGGTGGATAAGGAAAGTTTCTGTCTGCTGGTAGAGAGGTCAGGCATTATGGAAGGACTACAGAGGTACTGTTTGCCTTTGTAGGGAGAAAATTCATACGGCCAAAGCTCAATTTGAGTTGAAGCTGGACAGTACTGTGAGGGGCAATAAAATGGATTATTATTTTTTTAAACTATCTTAACAGCTAAAGTAGGATTAGAGAAAACATTGGTCTGTTCCTTGACAGGGATGCTCAAACTAAGGTCATTGACTTCACGGAGATGTTTAAAGCCTTTGCCTTTAAGACTGATGCTGGGCTGTGGGATCCCAAGTGCCCTGAGCTGGAGGACAATGACTGCAGGAATACTAAAGTCCCAACAACCACGAATTTGTGTGGGATTTGGTGCTCCAGATAGATGCATACAAGACTATGGGGCCTGATGGGATTCATACCAGAGTACTAAGAGAACTGGCTGAGGTCATCATGTGTGGTGGTTTTACTTAGGTGGGCAGCTGAGCTCCACCACAACTGCTCTCTCACTCCCCCTCCTCAAAGGGAAAGGGGGAGAAAATGCGATGAAAAGGGCTCAAGGATTGAAATAAGGACCAGGAGATCACACAATAATTATCATCATGGGCAAAACAGACTCACCATAGAGAGATTAAATAAATTTATTACCCATTACTAACAAGCTGGAAACGTGAGAAGCAAAGAAAACAAACCAGAAATACCTTCCCCTCACCCACCCTCTTCCACCTCCTCCCCCTGAGCAGCACAGGGGAATGGGACAATGAGGTTTACAGTCAGTCTATACCACTTTGTCTCTGCTGCTCCTTCACAATCTCTCTCTTCCCTCTCTTCCCAAGCTTGTCAGAGTGCAACAACCCTCTTGGCAAAGAACCTTTTCCTGATGTCTAGCCTGAATCTCCCCTGCCTCAGCTTGACACCATACCCATGGATCCTATCACTGGTCACTAAAGAGAAGAGATTGGTGCCTGTGCCTTCACTCACCCTTGTGAGGAAGCTGTAGACCACGATGAGGCCTCCCCTCAGCCTCCTCTTTTCCAGGCTGAACAGGCCAAGTGACCTCAGCTGCTCATCATATATCTTCCCCTCTAGGCCCTTCACCATCTTTGTGGGGCCAACGACAGGGCCCAAGGGAATGGCATGGAGCTGCTGCAGGGGAGGCTCAGGCTGGCTGTTCGGAAAAGGCTCGTCACCAACAGAGTGGTCGGGAACAGGAACAGGTTCCCCAGGGACGTGGCCACAACCTTGAGCCAGCTGCAGCTCAAGGTGCAGGGCCTGATTTTTGGGTGGTCTTGTGTAGAGCCAGGAGATGGATTTGATGATTATGGTGGGTCCCTTCCAACTCAGGATATTCTATGATTCTATGACCCCAGCATGGATTCAGTTACTCCCAGTTAATCCCAACTCTGTCCCCTACATGGTCCCAGATGCTCCTGGCTGCCACCAGCAAATCCCAGTTGCTCCCAGTTGTCCCCAGTGCAGTTGTAGTTGCTCCCAGCATGAACTGAGTTGCTCCCATTTGGCTATAGCATTGAGCTAGTTGCCCCCAGTTTGGTCCCAGATGCTCTCTGTTTGTGCCATCGTGATCCCAGCATGCCTGGTATGCCAGCAGCTGGTTCCATTCGCTTACAGTTTGCCCCACCATGGTCTCATTTGCTCCCAGTTTATAGCCAATTGATCCTAATTGTCCCAGTGGCTCCCAGCTGCCCCCTGCAGGTACAAGTTGCTCTCCGTTGACCCATGTGTGGGTTTATTTGACCCAACACAGTTCCAGTAAACAACATCCACATCCTTTCCCTCATCCACTAAATGGGATAATTGACCCCAGCATGGGCCCAGATTCCCTCAGTGTGCTGCCTGAAGCTCCCAGTGTCCCCAACATGGTCCTACAAGCTCCCATGTCCCCCAGCATGGTCCCCATTGCTCCCAGTTGGCCCTAGAAGTTCCTAGTTTCTCCCAGCTAGCCTCAGCATGGTTCCAGTTAATCTCAGCACAGTCTCAGTTGACACTAGTTTATTTCCAGTTGACCCCAATTGATCCAGATAGGGCCCCAGTTGCACCCAGTGCAGTCTGAGTTGTTCCCAGTGTGGTCCCAGTTGCCCCCAGTAAATCCCAGTTGCTCCCAGTTGGCCCCAGCATGGATGTCCTCCAGTGGGACCACGTGTCCCCGGCTCACAGCTGGCAGCCCAGCTGGCCAAGGCGGTTGCGGAAGTCCTGCAGCTGGGCACAGCGTCTCCGCAGCCGCGTGGCCCCACAGCGGGCAGGGGATGGCACCTCTTCCACCCATGACTGGGGGCTCAGTAAGTACTGGGGGCTAAGGACAGGGACACGGGGTCAGGGACAGGAAGGCAATGAGACATGGGGACATTGGGGATACACTGGTACATGGGGGATACAGATGGCAAAGAGATATTGGGGGCATTGGGATGGGGAGGGGGACAGGGGCATAGGGATACAGGGACATGGAGGGACATGGTGGTTGTGGTCACATGGGGATGTGGGGGGTCATGGGGACACTGGGACATGGGGTCACGAGGACATGGGGTCATGGAGACAGGGGGGACAAGAGAGCTTGGGGTCATGAGGCATGAGGGCATGGAGGACGTGGGGTCATGGAGACAAGGGGGACACAAAGGCATAGGGACACAGGGACATACAAGAACATGGGGGGACATAGGGTGGGCAAAAAGATATGGGAGGACATGGGGGACAGGAAGGCATGGGGACACTGAGGCATGAGGACGCGGGGGACATAGGGGTACACAGGGGCACGAGTACACAGCAGCACACAAAACTACAGGGAGACGTGGGTACGTGGGGTGGGCAAAGGGGCATATGGGGGCCATGAGGGGACACAGGGTCATAGGTCTATGGGGATACAGGGGGACTCAGCCCCCTTCTCACCGTCCTTGGGGGTCCCGTGTCCCCCCGTCCAACCCCATCACCAGGTAGGTGTTGGAGGTGCGCAGGCGCAGGGTGCAGCTCTCCCTCACCAGTATCCGCCGCCGTTCCCCAGGGGCCACCGCTGTATCCTGCCCTGCACCAGTATGCACCAGTACTCTGCAGTGCAGCACGCAGCCTGCTCTGCCTGGGTTTTCCCAGTATGGCCCAGTGTACTCTCAGGTTCTTCCAGTACAGCTGAGAGTTCTCACTGTACAGCCCAGTGCCACCCTAATATTGCCCAGTACATCCCAGTGACCCCCAGCATGGCCCAGCCACACCCAGTTACAGCCCTTGACCACCCCAGCATGGCCCAGTCTAACCCAGTACCCTCAATCATGACTCAAGATTTCTCCACGCTGTGCTTGTGGACATCCAGTGCCTTCCATATACCCGAGTCTACCCATTTTCCCACAATATGGCCCAGCTCCCCACACCATGCAGCCTAGGGCCATCCCAGTTTGGCCCACTATAACCCAATACCCCGCAGTCTCACCCCCCAGTCTCAACGTGTCCTCCCAGTATACCCACCCAACCTCTACCACACTTAGTTCTCCCAGTTTCAACCCTCAGTCTCTCCCAGTTTCAACCCTCATTCCTTCCCAGTGCTCCCAGTCCCTCCCAGTCTCCCCAAAAAGCACCTCCTAGTTCCCCCCAATCTCACCCCCTGTCCCTCCCAGTACCTCCCAGTCTGCGCAATCTCACCCATCAGCAGAACCTCCTGGATTTCTGTCTCGAACCCCACAAAAGCTCCAACCTCATTTTGGGTCAGCACCTGAACCACCATTGCTGGGGAAGGGGCAGACCATGAGGGTCGTGGGGGTCACAGGAGTCGTGGAGACCACAGGGGTTATGGGGTCCAGGGAGTGTCCCCATAAAGGGTGCAGCCCAACAGGGTTATGGGTGCCAAGCATTACAGGGGCGCAGCAGAAGCTTGGGCATCAGGGGGGACAACTGGGGTTCAGGGTGGAAACTGGGGTTGAAGGAGGGGTTTTGGGGGGTTACGGTGGAGTTCAGGGTGCAGCTGGTTAGGGGTGCAGACAGTTTGGGGTTGTAGGCAGTTTTGGGGGTTCACCATAGTCAACGCGAGGGCTGTAGCAGGCGAAGTCAAGGCGATCGTCGGCCGTCAGCTCCTCCGTCCCCCTTTGGGCCCGGGGACACCCACCTTGGGGGATACAGCAAGGTGAAACTCTGGAGCCCCCAGCATCCATCCCCCTCATATACCAGGGTTCCTCCAAAATCAACACGACTCCCTCACATCAACAGGCCACCCCCAAATCCTAGCTCTCTTCCCCCCGCACCACGATACCTGCTTTCAAGTTCTCTCCGTGTCCTCCACATCCCCGTGTTCCTCTATTTCCCAGGACCCCACGTCCCCCCATTGCCCCGGTGTCTCCTGAACCCCACCGTTATCCCCCCCAAACGCCAGCTGCTCCCTTGAACCCCACAGAAGTGTGTGGAGGGGGAACCCAGTGTGGGGGTCCTCAGGACTGTGTGGTGATGAGGTCCAGGATATATGGTGGTCCCTTGGGTGGGGGGTCCCCCTGGTCTGGGGGACATGGGGCCCACCTTGTGCGCATTCGCAGACTTTTGGGGAGCAGAGGGTGGCCACAGCGCTGCTCCTGCGGGGGGCGCTGTAGAAGACGGTGCAGCGCCGAGCTGGGTGGGGCAGAAGGCGGGGTCTGAACAGACATGCCCCCTCCCCGGGCTCCACCCACGGAGGCCCCGCCCACCTGGCTCGTAGTAGTCATAGATGACTGCCATGGCGGGCTGCAGCTGCCCCACAGCCACATCCTGTGTTGCCCCGAAGCTGAGACACTGGCGCTGGGGGGGGACCTGGAGACACGGGGAATACGGAGAGGAATCGCGGTATGGGGGGACATGGGGAAAAAAGGGGCCAGGTAGGGACATGGGGATCCACAGGGATATTGGGGATATAGGGTAGCATAGGGAACGTGGGGATACAGGGGGACATGGGGACACTGTCCCTCTCCCATTCCCATTTCCCCACTGCCCCCAGTCCCTCTCAGCCACCCCCCCATTGTCCCCTAGAGCTCTCCAACCTCCTGTGCCCCCCACCTCATCCAGGTACAGCACCAGCCGGGCCCCGTCGAGCTCGTAGTGGCTTATCCAGCGATCAACCACGTCCCGCAGCTAGGGGGAAGACACTGGCACCCCAGCACCCCAACACACCCCCACCCCAACGCCCCCACATCCCAACCCCCGAGCACTCCCGTGGCCCAACATCCCCCACATTGCATGCCCAATGACCTGACTGTCCCCAAATCCCAATAACCCACCACCAGCCTTACACCCTCGAACCTCAACACCATGTCCCCAAACCCCAAAATCCAAATTACAACACCCCAAGTCCCAACTCTCCCCAAACCCTCAAGTCCCAACAGACCCAAATCCCAATGCCTCCAAATCCCAACTCTCCCCAAGCCCCAACAAACCACCCCCCACCATCCTTACACCCCCAAACCTCAACACCCCCAAATTCCAACACCCCCAGGCCCCAACTCTCCCCAAATCCCCACCACCCATCACCCTTACACCCCTCTATAGCTCCCCACTCCAACACCCCCCCCAATTCCCATTCCCCGCTACCACCCCCCACCGTGCCCCCTGCAACCTCCAAGGGGACCCAAGTTCCCCCCACCTTGTCCAGGTCAGGCCGGTGGGGCCGGAAGCCGCTGAGCAGGGAGACCTCGACCACAGCCATTCCTGCCAGCCCTGCACCTGGGCCCCGCCTACATCCAAGCCCCACCCATCAGGGGTGGGGCCACGAGGCAGAACAGGAAATCCCACCCCAGTAGACCACCAAAACCCAGTGAAACAGGAAGTCACACCCTTGTGCATGGGCCAAGCAGGAAGTCCCACCCACTCCACTCATAGGCCAGGACTACCAGGAAGTACTGCCCCCTACTGGTGGGCCCACAGAAACATGGAAATAGAAAGTCCCTCCCATAACTGTGACCAAAATGAGAAGCTCCCTATGATGCCCCTGATTTCAGGCAGCCACAGGAAGTCCAACCATCACAGTTACTGCCAAGCAGGAAGTCCTGCCATCAATTTCCTGCAGCAACAGGAAGTTGATCCCTCACAGACCTAGTCTACAGGAAGTCATGCCCCCAACTTCCTGCAGCCACAGGAAGTCCAAATCTCTCAGATCTGGCCTAGCAGGAAGTCTTGCCCCAACTTCCTGCAGCCACAGGAAGTCCAACTCTCACAGACCCAGCCCAGCAGGAAGTCCCGCCATTAGGAAGCGGAAGCCTTGGCCTGACGGTGGAAGAGGAAGTCCTGCCCACAAACCCTGCTGACACAGGAAGTCCCCCTGCCCCAGGGACAGGAAGTCCCGCCTCTCACCAGAAGCAGACCAGGAAGGCGACCTCGCGGCCTGGGTTGTGCACATCCCGCCGCTGCCTCTGCCGAGCATCCCACAAGGCCATGGGGCTCAGGGGGGCGGCGGCCTCTGCAAGCCCCGCCCCTCCTGCAGGCCCCACCCCTTCTGGAGGCTCTGCCCTCCCCTCAAGCTCCTCCTCCTCCTCATAGTCCTCGTAGTCCTCTTCATCTGCAGGAGGCAGCTACTTGAAAGGCCAGGTCTTGCAGGGAGGGGGAGGGGCTAGTGGGGGTGTGTCCTCAGTGGGTGGGGCCACTGTGGGCGTGGCCTCACCTTGATAGATGATGGGGCCGGTGATGGACACCTCTAGGCCCAGCCCCTGGCAGGTGGCGTTGGGGGGCGACATCAGGCGGAACTGCCGCAGGACCTGGGGACAGCGGTGAGGGAGGTGGTGTCCAAGAGCAGACCAGTCACCGGAGATGGTGTCCAGGCCCAGCCACTCACCGTGAGGGTCCCCTCGCCATGTCCCTCCACCTTCACTGTCACCGGGCTGCCCAAGGGCACCTGGGGGACATGGGGGTGTGGAGGAATATGGGGTCAAAGCAAGGAACAGCGGACGCCAATGCCCCATGTCTACTTGTGTCCCCCCCTCCACGTCCTACCATGTTCCCCAAACCTGATCCCCATATGTCCCTCATGTCTGCATGTCTCCCCATTGTATTCCATGTCCCCATGTGTCCCCCCCATGTCCCCATGTCTTCCCATGTCCTTCATGACCCCATATGTCCCCCAAACCAGGTTCTCATATGTTCCTCATGTCCGCATGTCTCCCCATGTCTTCCATGTCCCCATATGTCCCCCCATATTCCCAGTGTTCCATGTCCTCCCTGCCCTGTCCCCATATACGTTCCTCCATCACACGCACCCGAAGCTCCTGCTCCAGTGGCTCCAGGCCAGGCTCCAGTGTCACTTGGGTGCCCCCAGGACCTCCTCGGATCCCCCCCGGCCAGGACAGCCCCAGGTTGAGCCCAGATCTGGCCCCACGTCCCCATTGTAGCCACATCTGGGCCAGTGCCTCCAGCGCCACCAACGTGTCCTGCGGGTCCAGGAGTCCAGGTGGGCTAGGGACCTCGGTGTCTGGGCACCGTCCACCTAAAGCACACCGGTGTCCCAGGGCACCCAGATGTCCAGGACACCGAGACATTTGCATCACCCCCACCTCAGGGGACCTAGTCTTACAAGTGACACAGTTATCCATGAGATCCTCTACCCCTGGGGACCCAAATGTCATCCCCCCCACCCCAGGTGACCCAGGCATCCTGGGTTTCCAGGACACTCAAGTATCTGGGTCACCCTCACCCCAGAGCACCCAGGTGTCCTGGTCACATCCAGCCCGGGGCACTCAGGTGTCCCAGGGGACCCAGACACTCGAGATACCTCCACCTCAGGGGACCCCAGTGTCCCAGTGCCCCCAGCGCCCAGGCACCTGGGTGGAATGGAAGCCACCACCGTAGTTGCTTTGCTCACGGAGCCACTGGGCCGCCCGGCTGGCTCCGGCAACATCACGGCTCTGCAGCAGCGCTAGGAGCCCGTAGGCCGTTGCCTCCACGGTGGCTGCAGGACCCCCGGCTGGCCAGAACTGTGCCCGACCTCCTGCCAAGGGACAGTGCCCATGGGCAGGGTCATCAATGCCTCAGGGCACCCAAAACCACTACCCCATGGGGAGAAGGAACCCAGGAGCCACCAACCCATGGGGACCCAAGTGTCCAGGTGCCACCAACCCATGGGGACCCAAGAGTGTAGGATCCAGCAACCCATGGGGACCCAGGCATCCAGGTGCCACCAACTCACGGGAAGAAAGTTGTTCTGAAGCCACAAACCTCTAGGGACTCAGGTATTGGGGTGACCCCATGGGGACCCTGCTGTGTGCTCACCGTGGGCCTTTCGGGCCAGGCGACGCAAGCGCTCCACAGCAGGTTGTGGCCCTGGGGGGCTGGTGTCCACCAGTGCCAGTGCGTAGGCTGTGATGGCTGTCCCAAAGGTCCCCAGCGTCTCCACGTGGCCTCGCAGGAAGGTGGATGCCTGGGACAGTGCCTTGTCCTGCGGCACCAGGACATGGGATGTGAGGACACTGGGACATGGGGGGACATGGGAACATGGGGGGACGTGGAGGACACTGGGGACACAAAGGGTATGGGGGGACACTGAGGGATGTGGGGACATATGGGGAACATGGAGATATGTGGGGGCATGAGGACATGGGGGACACTTGGGGGACATTGGGGCATGAGGGACATGACAGGGGTGTGAGGACAGGCAATGGCACCCAGGACTGGGACTTGGGGACGTGGGAGAGTGTGGACACCAGTGGGATGCAAGGACAGACAGGGGGACACCACAGGGGACACATGAGGGATGCACAAAGACGCCCATAGGACCAGAAGGGGACACGGGGGCATTGAGGACACGGGGAGGGGACATGGAGAGGGGATGGGGACACACCAGAAGTTGCTGGTCGGGGCTGTCCGGGGGCAGGAGCACACGGGTGCTGTGCAGGGCCACCACCACGAAGGCCGTCAGGGACACAGTGGCCTCCGGGCCTGGGTCTCCAACACCGCCCTGGGGACACAGGGACAGCCAGGTGGGGGTGACACAGGGTCTCATGGGGGGTTGCAGCGGGAGGGTGCATAGGGACATTGTACGAGGACATGGCGTGGGGACATTGCTTGGGGATTGCAGAGGGACACTGCATAAAGATGCTGCATGAGGACATTGCATGGGGGGGACATTGCAAAGGGACACTGCACGGGGACATTGGATGGGGACATGGCATGGGGACACTGGATGAAGACATGGCATGGGGCAGTGACACAGGAACCCTGCACAGTGCCTTGCACGGGCTCTTTGCACAGGCACATTGCAAGGGGACATCGCGCAGGACCCTCACGTAGGGACATCACAGAGGAGCGTTGTCCCAGCAGGAAGACGTCACCCAGGGACGTGGCACGGGGACATGAGACAGCCGGCGGCCACCCACCTGCATCTCGCGGTGTATCACGGGCTCGTGCTCCACGAAGGCACCATCCGGCCGCTGCTGTCCCAGCAGCCACCGCAGGGACGCGCTGGGGCCATCGGCATCCACCGGCAGGTAGGGACGGGACAAGGCCATCACGCGCAGCACCAGCGCCGTCAGCCTGCACCAGGACAGCTGCCACCGTGTCCCCATGTCCCCCTCCAACATGTCCCCAAGTCCCCGCGTCCCTCCTCACCAGGTGCTGCTACCCCGGTGCAGCCAGGCCCCGTAGGAGCCGTCGCTCTTGCGGAAGCTCTGCACCCGCTCGAAGCCTGTGGGGACATGGGGGACATTAGGGACATGGAAGTCACCACTTCCACCCCCCCTTGTAGGGCACTGCACCCTCCCAGAGCATTGCACACACTGCTGCAACCCCACAGAGCATTGCAAACCCCACTGCATCCCCCACGTAGCACTGCACACCCTGCAGGGCATTGCACACCCCTTAGAGCATTGCACACCCCATAAGGCATTACACCCACCTTATAGCATTGCACACCTAATTGCATATCCTATATAGAACACTTCACACCCCATAAATCATTACTCCCACCCCACAGCATTGCACACCTAATTACATACCCTATAGAGCATTGCACACCCCGTAGAGCATTGCAGCCCCCCTCACAGAGCATTGCAACCCCCTCAAAGGGCACTGTACCCCCTCAGTGCTCCCATGCCCCACTCACCCTGTTGTAGGGTGCTGAGGCCACGTTCGCGGTGCCCAGCAGGCAGCTGCGCCCACCCCTCACTCTCGTCCAGGTAGCGCAGAGTGGCAGCAGCAGGGGCCAGCACCATCAGCGACTGCTCCCCGCAGCCCCGGGGGGCCCGCAGCAGCGTCCCCTTCACCCCCAGAGCCCCCTGCAGTGCCCAGCCCGGCACCCGGCCTGTGCAGGGCAGGGGACACGGTGACAAGCATGGGGACGTGCACGGGGGACATGGGGACGTGCATGGGGACGTGCACAGGGACATGGCGATGTGCATGTGGGCATGGGGGAATGAAGGGACACAGACACCCGTGGTACATGCACAGGGACACACACAGGGGCATGGGGACACACATGGGGGCATGGCCACACACATGAATATGGGGACACACAGGGGCAAGGACAGAGATACGATCAGTGCTGGACACCAAATGTCCCCACCACCCTATCCCCATGTCCCACTGTCCTCACATACCCCTGTCTTCACATCTTCCTATCCCTATGTTCCCCATGTCCCCTTGGCCCTCCTGTCCCCACCACCACGTACGCCTGTCCCCCCCTGTGGCCCCACCATGTTCCCAATGCCCACCCCCAAGTCTCCCTCCCCCATCCTCACTATTTGTCCCCTGTCCCCATGTCCCCACCATGTTTCTACCCCCACATCCCCAACAGCCATCCCTATGTCCCCACCATCCCCACATCCCCATGTCCCCACCTCCATGTCTGCATGGTCCCCATGTCCCCACCCGGTGTCCCTGTCCCCATGTCCCCACTTGTCCCCATGTCCCCACCACCAGATGCCCACCACATCCCCACCACCATGTCCCCACCATGTTCCCAACACCCAGCGCCACGTCCCCACCATAACTCCATCCCTGTACCCCCGTCCCCATGTCCCCAGCACCCATCCCAATGTCCCTGCACACCGGTAACGCGGATGCTCATGCTGAAATCCCCATCGGGGACAATCTCGGCTGGGACGTCCCCTGGCAGCTCCAGGGTCCTGCCCTGCTTGTCTGTAGGGACAATGCATCAGGGGGTCCACAACCCTGTGTGTCCCCCCAGTCACCTGGGTCCCCAGGCCGGACCCTTGGGTCCTCAGACTGACTGTTGGTGTCCAGGACGTAGCTGGTCTCCTCCAGGTGCAGCTCACCCTCGGGCTACGGGAACAGGCATCAGTAGGGACCCTGTGTCCCCAGGCACCAAAGGGACCCCGGTGTCCAGGGCCACCAGTGACCCTATGTCCCGTCCCCAAGCACCAAGGAAACTCCAGTGCCCAGGACCGCCAAGGACCTGGTGTCCCTGAGTGCAAAGGGGACCCCAACGTCCAGGACCACCAAGAACCCAGCATCCCTGAGCCTCAAGGGACCCCAGAGCCCAAGGCCACCAAGAACCCTGTGTCTCCAAGCCCCAAGGGGACCCCAGTACCCAGGGTCACCAAGGACCTGGTGTCCCCCAGCCCCGAGGGAACCCCAGTGTCCAGGGGACACAGGAGGAGATGCTGGTGACCAGGAAGGGATCCAGGTGACAAGAGGGGCCACACCTCCAACTCTCACCTCGACGTGGAGGATGTGGGTGACACGGTCACTCAGCCCCCAGGGCCCGCGGGCGGTGATAGTGATGGGGACGTCCCCAGGGCGCAAGGCCACCAAGGTGAGGGGCACAGCAATAGCCCCCCCAGGAGGCAATTCCAGGTCCTGGGGGGCTCCATCCAGCGCCGCACATATGCCCTCAGCCACTGACAGCGTCACTGTCACCTGCATCACCATCACTGTCACCCACGCTGCCACCGGATGGGTAGGGGCTAAGGGTGGTTATGGAGCAGCAGGTGTCTAAGGGTCAAAAGGGTACAAAAGGATGCACGGGGCACAAGGGGTATCTGTGTGTCACAGGGGTTATCTATAGGGCAGAAGGGATATCTGTAGGGCAGGGGGTGTCCAGGGAGCACAGAGGGATATCTATGGGGCAGAGGGGTGATCTTTGGGGTATCTGTTGGAAGGAAAGGGGTATCTACGGTACAGTGGGTATGTATGGGGTTAGAAGGTTATCTACGGGGCAGCAGGGATATCTATGGTACAAGGGGTACCTCTAGGGTAGAAGAAGTTTCTGTGGGGCAGAGGGTGCCTATGGGGTATCAGGAGGGTTTGGGGAGCTCACGTTGATGCTGCGGGGCAGCCTGCTGTGGATGAGGGGCTGGAGCTGCAGCTGCTCACGGGGGCGGGCACTGGGGGGCAGCCGCAGGGCCACACGCACGTCCTGTGTCACCGTCACCCGCTGGGGCACAGCCACGCACAGCCCTGCAAGCACCCCATCACCACGGGCATGGAGACACGGGGGAGATGGAGACAGCATAGGGACATGGGGACGTGAAGGTGATATGGGGGGACATGGGTAACATGGGGGGACATGGGAGACATGGGGACACCGTAGAGACATGGGGACACCATGGGGAACAAGGGATGGTTGCATGACATGGGGTGGGCATGTCACTGTGGAGCGACCGGGGCAGCAGGAAAGGGTGACATGGGGATACCATGGGGGGGTGAACGGGACAAGTCACCACGGGGGAAGCCACCACATGGGGCCACCAAGGCAGGTGGTGACACTCACCCACGCCGGGAATGATGGCAACAGCCTGAATCTCCCAGGTGGTGATGGAGTCTGGGAGCAGCACCGAGATCCTGGGGACACAGAGATGTGGGACACAGGGACACGGGGACACAGGGACATGGGGCTGAGGAGACATGGGGTGACCCTGCAGTCGCACCGAACGGAGCCATCGACAGGGACCCTGCGCCACAGCCAGCTCTCGGGGAAGAAGCTCCGGGTCGGCACCTCCTCGTCGTCCAGCAGCTGCTGCTCCAGCGCCACCTCCAGCACTGCAGGACCCAGGGAAACCCATGTCCTCAAGCACTGCCACCTGCAGGGTCCCTGCATCCAGGACGTCCCCACATCCTGCCACCCATGGGGACCCCAAATCTGGGATGTCCCCATGCACCACCACCCGTGCTCACCTCGTGCCAACCCCCCGGCCTGTCCCCGCCGGCGCAAGTCACGGGCCAGGGCACAGCAGTGCAGGAAGGCGTCACGACACCCCCCGGCCGTTGTCACCCGCTGTCCCCGCTGGTCACACGTCGCCCGCACTGGCAGCACCGTCGCCCCATCCCGGCAGCAGCGCCATGTCGCTGGGTCACCCCGCCACTGCCCCGCTGTGGGAACATGTTGGTGCAGGGGACACACACACAAGGGGACATGGGGACAGGTCAGGGTGACACCACAGGGACACATGGGGATGGGGGTCATAACCTTTGGGACACATGGGCAATGCCACATGTAGTGGGGACATCTGTGACACCACGGGGACACATGGGGGTGCATGGGGACATGTGGGTAACACCATGAATATGACCGAGGGAGACACACGGGGACACAAGTGACACCACAGGGATGTGTGGGGATGTGAGTGATGACACAGAGACACATGGGGACACAGGTGACACCACGGCCATGGCATGTGGGGACAAGGATGGGGATGGGGACAAGGATGGGGATAGGGACCTGGGAACAGGGATGGGGCCAAGACCACTGCTGAAAGCCACCACTGAGGGGGACAGGGCGAGGGGCTGGGACTGGAGGGCAGCGGGGGGACACGGGGACACAGTGACACAGGGACAAGGTGACATTGAGCACTCACCCTTCTCCTCCAGCAGCTGCAGCAGCTCCAGCGAGCGCCGCTGGCGGGGAGGAGACAGGGGACAGCCAGGACCTAGGGAGGGGGACATCCAGTGCCACCATATCCTCGTGCCCCCCAGGTCCCCATGACTCCTTATGTCCCCACATCTCCCCTATCCCCATGTCCCAATGTCACCATGTTCCCCCCCCATATAGCCCTGTGTCCCCCATGTCCTCATGTCACAATGTCCCCACGTCCTCCCGTATCTCCATGTCCTCTGTGTCATGTCCCTCCCCCGTTCCATGCCCCTATAACCCCATGTCCCCCATGATGCCTTTGTCCCATTGTCCCCATTTGCCCCCCATCCCCCATATCCTCATGTGCTTCCAATGTCCCCCAATGTCCCCCATATCCTCCCATGTCCCTCATGTACTCCACATTGTCCCATGTCCTTCGTGCCCCCCATGCCCCTCCATGTACCCCTAAACCCATCCATGTCCCATGTCCCCCTATGTCCCCCACACCCTCCCATGTCCCCCATGTCCTCATCCCTACTCACCTGGCCCCAGGGGAGGGGTAGCTCCCCCCATCCCCAGCACAAGTCCCGCAGCCCTGAAGATCCCAGCAACATTGGGGCCCCCCCCAGGGTTGCACCCCAAATCGCTGCTGCCCAAAACTGCCTTCACCTGGAAGGCATGGGAGGAATCACCCCATGTCCCCAGTGTGTCCCCAACATATTCCCAGGGCCCCATTTCCACAAGGCGTCACCAAAGAGTCCCAGGGGTTTAGGGGATCCTAGGAGGGTCCATGGGATTTAGAGGGGACTGAGGAGTTTTGAGGGTCCCTGGGACTTGGGGTTCTGGGTTTTGGGGAGCATGGGGATTTGGGGCATCACCATCAGGTTTGGGGGGTGGTGGGCTTTGGCGTCACTGAGGGTTTGGGTTGCCAGGTTTGGAGGTTTTAGGGAGCTGGGTTTGGGGTTCCCAGGGTTTAGGGATTTGGAAGTCCTGGGTTTGGGGGGTTTAAGGGTGTGAGGTTTTTGGGGTATTGGATTTCAAGGTGCATGGTTTGGGGGGTTTGGGGGAGATCTGGGTTTGGTGTCCTCACAGCTTTGGGGTTTTAGGGTGCCGTGTTTTTGGCAGGTGCTTGGTTTTGGGGACCCTGGGTTGGGTGGGGTGTTTTTTTTAAGTATTGGGGTGCTGGGATTCAGGTTTTAGGACAGCGAGTTTTGGGGTCCCCAGGGCTGGGGGGCTGTGAGGTTTGGGGGTGTCAGGTTTAGGGACGAGGGTATAGGGGGTTGGGGGTCACCAGGACTTGGGGCTTTGGGGTGCTGGGTTTGCAGGGGGAAGCGGGTCCCCAGGTTTTGGGGGTGCAAGGTGCGGGATTTGGGGTGTCACCTTGGTGGGGCCAAGGCGGTGCCGCGGCTCCAGCGCCAGCACGGCCGTGTCGATGGCCCCCAGGGCCACAGTGGTCGGGGTCCCCGTGGTCACCGTCACCGTCAGGGAGGCTTGGGGACGCAGGTCGGGCCCTGGTGGGGGCACCACTACCCGTACCTGCCACAGCCCCACCACTCCACTGTGAACCAGTATGGGCATTGGCAGCTCCCAGTGCTCCCAGTGCCCCCCCCAACTCCCAGTGTGTGCCCATTGCCCCGGTGCTCTTAGTGCACTGCAGCTGTTATCAGTGCTCCCAGTGCTCCCAGCTGTTCCCAGTAGCCCCAGTGCTCCCACTGCCCCAGCAGCTCCTGATCTCCCTGCTGCCCCTCCGTGCTCCCAGTATGTCCCAGTGCCCCCAGCAGCTCCTAGTCCCTCCCCCTAGTACATTCCAGTGCTCCCAGCAGCTCCTAGCCCCCTCCCCCCAGTACATCCCAGCACCCCTAGCAGCTCTGAGTCCCCCTCCACTCCCAGTATATCCCAGTGCCCCCAGTAGCACCTGGTCGCCACAGGAATCCACCACGGGTGCCCCCCAGCTGGCTGCCACCACTTGCCCCCCAGCCTGGAAGAAGGCGACGACGCGGAGCCGCGGGACCATGGCGGGTGTCACTGGCAGCGTCACCTCCGTCACCGTCCCCCGCTGCACCGCCAGGGCTGCCACCAGCCGCCCCCGTGCCACTGCCTGAGTGGGGACATGGGGACAGGGGGAGAAGGGACAGGGGGTGGTCAGCGGGGAGCCCCCCAAGGGGCACCCGTGCAACATGTGGCATGCAGCATATGGCATGCAGATGTTGCACATGCAGCATGCAGTGCGTGATATGCACATGCAGGATGGTGTGTGCAACATGCACTCACAACACACTGCAACACACACACGTGCAACACAGATGCATGCTTGACAGCACGCGCACACAACATGCAATGCACAGCATGCACGTGGGACATGCAACATGCATGCAACACCATGTGCAACGTGCAGCATGCAACCCACAACATGCACTCATGGCAGCATGCACGCATAACATGCGCTGCACGCCATGCACATATGACAACATGCACGCATAACATGCAACGCATGCCATTCGCACGGGATCTGCACACGGGACGTGCACCACGCATGTGACACAGTGTTCATCGTGCACCATGCAACCCAACGCATGACATGCATGCGTGACACACGTGCATGCACCCTGCAACACGCACACGCAGTACATGCCATGCACCCACACACACTCATGGCTCCAGGGGCTTGCGGAGGTCCCTGGGGAGGTCCCAGGGGGTCCCCATTGAGTGAGGGGGTGGATGCCAAGGGGTTGTGTGGGTGTGGGGCTCACCAGCACGTGGAAGAGGCGGGGGGCCGGAGGTGGGCCCAGGTCACGCAGCTGCAGCCTCAGCACCTCCCCAGGTTGCAGGGGTCCCCCAGGCCCCCCCAGCAGCAGGAAGCGCCCCGAAACCGCTTCCACTGGGGCCACCGTCATCTGCGCCTGGGCTGGGGGGCCATCTGCCTGCCCTGCTTCAACCTGGGGGGGACCCAGAGCACTCATGGCAGCCAGGTCCCCTTTCTTCTCCTGCAGCCTCCCACAGCACCCCATGCTCCCAGTGTCCCCCCGTGTCCCTGTGGCCTCCGTGTCCCCCTGTCCCCTTATCCCTATATTCTCATGTCCCCATGTCCCTGTGTCCCCCCATGCCCTCATACATCCATGCTCCTATGTCCCTATACCCCTATTTATCCATATCCCCATGTCCCAATGTCCCCCCATTTCTGCATGTCTCCCCATATCCCCATGTCCCCCCATGTCCCCCCATGTCCCCTTGTCCCCGTGTCCCCACTCACACTGAGGTCGAGGGCTGTGGCTCCGCTGGGGACGTTGATGGGGATGATGATGGCACCGGTGGTGTCAGCCCGAAACTCGATGGGGGGTGGGGAGGTGGCCCCTGTCACCCCCACTGTCACCCGCACCCCAATGCCAGGGGCCGGCTCCCCCCCAGCATGCAGCACCCGGCCCTGTGGGGAGTAGTGCTCACACCAGGATGTGCACAAAGCCTTGCTCAAGTGTGCACAACTGTGCATTCCCTTGCACGAGCAGGCATGAGTGTTCCCCAGGCCTTGCACGGCCTCGCACAAGCATGCACAAGAATGCACCACCACCCAGAAGGGCTTGCATGGCCATGCACAATCCTGCACAAGAATGCACCACCAACCTACGGGGGCTTGCAGAGCTGTGCACAAGTACGCACCAGCTCCCACAAGCACGTACCGCTAAGCACAAGAGCTCGCATGGCTTTGCACAAGCATGTGCGAGGGCTCGCACATTTCCCACGAGCTCACCAAGAGGGTGAAGGGGGCCCCCGGCACGAAGAACCGGGGCGTCTCAGCCAGATCCAGGGCCCAGGGTGAGGCCACCAGGGCCACCGTTGCCTCCTGCTCCACCAGCTCCCCACCTGCACCCGGTGTCACTGGGGTCAGCCTGGGGGGGACTCGAACCTGTGGCCCCACAGGGACATGGCCCCTTGTGGCCCACCCCAGCCACGCCCCCACCACCCTGGCCACACCCCCACAGATTCCTAGCCACGCCCCCCGTCCACACAAAGCCCCGCCTCCTCCCTAGCCCCGCCCCTAACCACGCCCCTACCTTGTGCCTCCACCACCGCGACTGCCAGGCGCAGGCGCGCCCCCTGCAGGTCAGGCAGTGCCACGCCAAGGGCGCGGGCCATGGCCAGCAGGGACACATCCAGGGAGGCGTGGCCTTCGGTCACCTAGCAACAGTGGGCGGGGCCAGGAGCGGTGGGCGGGGCCGGCAGCGAGGGGCGGGGCCAGGGAATGAATGGGGAATTGAGGTGCGCCCACGTTTAGGGGGTCCCAAGGATGGGAGGGGTGAGGGGGATTTGGGGTCTTCCCCCCGGGGTCCCGGGGTGATGCTCACCCGGCTCTGCTGCTCCAGTCCCCGTAGGAATTGTCCCCCTCGGCCCCCGGCATTGAGGAGCCCCACGCGCAGCTGCGCGTGGCCCCCCACGGGTGCCCCGTCGGGGAACCTGGGGGTCCGCAGAGGTCAGTGGGGCCAGGGGGTCCCCAAGGGTTAATAGGGTTGGGGGAGGGGGTTGGGGAGGACTGCAAAGGTCATCCAGGGTCAGGGGGCGGTTGGGGTTAGGGGAGGCCCAAAAGGGTAGGGGAGGCAGCTGGGGGGCGGATCAGGAGGGATGTGGGGTCCCTTGGAGGGTTTGGGGGGCTACGGAGGCCCAAAAGGAGTGGTGGGATGGGTGCTTCATGGGAAGGGGTTGGGGTCCTGGGAGGGGTGAGAGAGATGGGGAGGGCTGGGGGGGGTCCAGAAGGGCTTTGGGCGGGTCCTGGGGGAGCTTTGAGTGGTCGTGGGGGCTGTTGGGAGTCACAGAGGGGATTTGGGGGGGGCAGGTGGGGGGGATTAGGGATATCATAGGGGATACCATGAGGATGGGGGTCATAGGGGAGTTGGGGATTTGGGGGGGGGGATTGGGAAGCCCATGGGTATCTTTAAGGGGGTTTTTGGGGGTCTCGGGGGGGTTGTGTTCATACTGGACGTGGAGGTGGACGCGCAGCGGGGCCAGCTCAGGCTTGCTCAGCACCACGAAGCGTGGTTCGGGGCGGATCCGCACCTCGAAGCCGGGCAGGGCTGGGGGTAGCAGTGGGGTTTTGGGGGGATGCAGACATTAGGGGCAGCCCTGAGCTGGCACCAGTCCCCAGCCAGGGGTCCCTTCCCTTCCCCCCAAACCCCCACTCACCATACTTGCGCACCTCAAAGGCAGCCGAGCCATTGGTGTCCGGGCTGGCCGCCAGCTGGGCCCGCACATGCCATGTCCCTGGCCTGGGGGACACAGGGGCATCTGTAGCCCCTACAGTCCCCTATAGTCCCCTTCATAGCCTCCTATAGCTGCTTTAGCCCCCTATAGCCCTTATGGTCCCCAATAGACCCCATAGCCCCCCTATAACCTCTATGGTTCCCAATGGCCTCAATATCACCCCTATAGCCCCTTATGGCCCCTATGGCCTCAATGGTCCCCTATAAGCCCTTTATGGCCCCTATAGTACACCAATAGCCCCATAGTTCCCACACCCCTCCAGCTCTCCTGCGGCCCCCTTTAGCTCTGCCTGTAGCCCCCCATATTCTCATCTAACCCCCATGGCTCCTAGTTCCCTACAGCCTCCATAACCCTCAGCCACCTATAGCCTTTCTATAGACCCCATAGCCCCTAACCCCTTGTAGCCCCATGACACCCCACTGTGCACAACTAAGCCTCACCAGTACCCCCAAAATACAGCCCCCATAACACTCCACAAACCTCTACAGCCCTCCCCAGCCCCCTATAGCCCCACAGCCCCATATCCCCCCATACCACCCCACAGCCCACTACCATCCCATGTCCCCCTACTGCCCCATAACCCTCCAGCCCCATAGTCCCCCCCACCCCACTCACAGGGCAATGTCAGGCAGCACCAACTGGTCGCTCAGAACCGTGTCCAGGGGCACCCGCTGTCCCTCCCGCACTCGTGCCCCCAGAGGGTTCTGGGGAGAACAGAGTGAGTATAGGGCCCACACTCAGCCCCCAAAACCCAGCTCTCTAGGGTCACATGAATCCTCTAGGGCTGTCCCACAGCCCCAGCCTTATAGGGCCACCCCAGCTTCATAGGGTTGCTCCATAACCATAACCCATATAGGGCTACCCTAGCACAACAGCCCCAGCTCTCTAGGCTGTCCCAGCCCCATAGGGCCACCCCACAGCGACAGTCCCATAGGGCCCATACCGTGATGGTGACCAGGATGGGTTCAGGGTTTGGCTGCAGCTCAGGATCCATGGAGAAGACACGGAAGCGCACTGCGGACATAGGGCCATATGGGAACATGCAGTGTTTATGGGGTTGTAAGAAGCTCTATGGGCTGCAGGGGGTGCAGGAATATCTATGGGGGTGCAGAACGATATGTAGGGGCACGTGGAGCTATAAAAGGTGCAGAGGGTTGTAGAAGAATATGGAATATAGGAAGGTCAGGGAGGGGTATGTGGTGCAAGAAGGGATATATAGACATGCAGAGAGCTGTATGGAGGATGAATGAGGGCATCTGGGGATATTTGGGTGGATTGGGGGTGTATGGGATGGAAATGGGAGGATTTGGGATGAATTGGAGGGGTTGGGAGGTTTTGAGCTGATTTGGGTGGATTGGGAAGATTAGGGGTGGATCGGGGGGATAAGGGTTGATTGAAGGGGAAATTGGGTGGATTTGGGATAGGTTTGGGAGTTTGGTAGCATTCTGAACAGATTTAGGGTATTTGGAAAGGATTTGGGGGATTTTTTTTGGCTTTGGCTGCATGGGGGACATTGGGATGGATGGGGGGGGGGGTAGATCTGGGATGGATCTGGAGTGTAGGGGCTCACCTGTCTGGCGGGGGGCGTAGAGGGGTTTGTCAGTCTGGATGATGAGGTGGCCTCGGGACCCCCCCAGGGCCACCCGCACCAGCCGGGTGCCAGGGGGGGGCAACTGGGCACTCCGGGCCTCCAGGAGCAGCACCCGGCCCCTGGCCGCCCGCAGCACCCCACAGCGCTCAGCCTGCGCCGGGGTGACCTGCAGAGGACATGGGGACATTGGGGAGACATGGAGGAATGCAGGGAACATGGGGACAGGGTGGGAATGGGGACATGGCAGGGGGGATATGGAGGGATATGGGGGGACATGAAAGATAGGGAGGACCGTGGGGGACACGGGGGACACAGGAGACGTAGGGGAGCATGGGGGGGACATGGGGACATAAAGGGAAATAGAGAATGTCCCAGAGCCCTTGTACTCCACAAGGATGTCCCCCAGTGCCCCCATGCCCCCAGTGCCCCCATGTCCCTGTACCTCAATGTGCAGGAGCTGGTTGAAGTCATTGTGAGATGTAAGGGAGAAGGCGGTCGGGGGTGCACAGGGTCCTGCCCCACGGCTGCCTTCAGGCCACGCTGTCACTGTCCCAGTCACCGGCCCCACAGCTGCTACCAGCAGTCCCAGGGGTGTCCCGAGAGCCGCACGCCGAGGAGCCACCAGCACCAGCCTGGGGGAGCCATTGCCTGACCCATGGCTGCCACCAGCCCTAGAGCTGCTTCTTAGCCTCCCCTGTCCCACAGGTGTCCCACAGTCCCTCACAGACCCCATAAGCACCCTGATGCCACAGTCCCCATAGGGGTCCATAACCCCTCCCAGATCCCATTGGAACCCCATACAGCCCCAGACCTGTAAACCCACTCCACTCCAGTCACACTGGTGCACAGTAATTCCCCCCCCCCCCCATTCCCACAGGGCTCCATTGCACCCCAACCCCTTAGCTGCCCCATAGTCTCTCACAGACCTTGTAGGCCCTTCATAGTCCCCACCAGCCCCGCAGATGCCCCATGGTCACCCCCAACCCCATAGCCCACCCTCCCAGTCCCATAGGTGCCTCATAGCCCCATACTCAGGGTCCTGGGCATTTCCCCCCATCAGTGGCAGGAAGAAGAGGAGGAGGAGGAGGCCAAAGGCCCTGCAAGACCCCATGGCGCTGATGTTGTGAGGCTGCCAGGGCCAGGGACACAAGGACACTGGAGTGAGGGTCAATCATTAACTGGGGTGGGTGGGTGTCTAGGTTCGCCCACAGGCCCCAAGGGCATCGACCCTGATCAAGGATCCACGTGGATGAGGGGAAACAGCAGGGGAGGGTGCTGTGGGGAAATGGGATATGAGGGTCTACGGGGCAGTGGGAGGGAAGAGGGGGACTACTGGGCTGTGGAGGGTATGGGACCCTAAGAGGCAGGGGGAAAACGAGAAACCTATGGGCATGGGGGAAATGGGTGTCACATGGGGTCTCTGAGGTGCAATGGGGAGAAGCTCATGTTCTAGACCATCTAAAGAAACTAAAGGTGCACAAGGCCATGGGTCCTGATGAGGTGCATCTGTGGGTCTTGAAGAAACTGTTGAATATATCTGCTAAGCCACTGTCCATTATAATTGAGAAGCTGTGGCAGTCCAATGAAATTTCCACTGACTGGAAGACAGGAAACATAACCCCCGTTTTTAAAAAAGGAAAAAAAGGTAGACCCAGGGAACTACAGGCCAGTCTCACCTTTGTGCCCAGCCAAACAGTGGAGCAGATTCTCCTCTCTCCTGGAGGTCACAAAGGTGATTGGTGACAGCCAACATGGCTTCAGTAAGGACAGATTGTGCCCGACAAATCTGGTGGTCTTCTACAATGGGGTTACAGTGTTGGTGGATAAGGGAAGAGCAACTGATGTCATCTACCTGGACTTGTGTAAAGCATTTGACACTGTCCTCCCCATGACATCCTTGTCTCTAATTAGAGAGACATGGCTTTGATGAAGGGACCACTTGGTGGGAATTAGCTGGATTAGTATTGCTTTTTGTCCTGGGTGTTGCTGAATCAGAATAGGACTATGTAGTACATGTTATTCAGCGACATATGCATACCTTTCAGCAAATAGTGTAAGGAGAACACTCAAAGACCTGTTGGCTACCGGTCCTGGCTACGGTCCTAGCTGACAGACCATGAGACCATGGAGCAAGGGACAATGCATTTTACTGCTATCATCTTCCATTCTAATTGCAGGCTTTATGCTTTTTTTTTTTTTTTTCTTTTTTTCTTTTTCTTCATGGTATTTATACCAAATCTCTGTGCGCATCACTTCTATTCAAGCCAGTATATGATGTGTGTGCCTTGCCTGCCAAACCACTCCAGAAGCTACAGCGTTGGACCTGGATGGACACAAGTCTCACGTGCAAGCGAGTGGCACCAGGCATGCTGTATTTCCACTCCTGGTAGTCCATCAGTGGTAGGATTTGTTTACTAAAATGCACTCCTGATTGACAGGACACCTGCCATTGCAATCACAAATAAAATAGCTTCACAGAAGACCCTGTCTGAAGAAAATTATTTGACATCTTTCTCACAGAAATGGCCCCCAGCTGGGTCCTGCCTGATGCCAGCTGCCCCCACTCCTGGGGACAATTACTAATTAACTGTTTTTGTTAACTCTTTTTTATGTGAAAGGATGTGAAATGTGCACTTTGACGAAGTGATCCAGGCAAAGATGATCCAGACCTTGCAGATATCAAAGGGAAGACTCATTAAGGAACGATTTAATCAGAACAACCATTTTGTAAGGTAAAATCCAACATACTCCCCTGAATGTGGAACTTGTTAAAAACATTTGGCTGAAAAACAAAGATAAATGTATCATAATGGGAACTGTCCGTAAATTAACCCAGGGGGGTGCAGGGTCCTTTTTTGGGGGGGTGGGGGGGCATCCCCATCCCCCACCCCCTGCCGCCCACAGCAGTTCTGCGTCACGCAACCCTTGGGACCACGTCTCTCCTTGGGATGGCAACCGGTGACATCAGGCGAGCTTCCAGCTGCCATTGGGGGATAAAGTTTCCATGGTGCCCACAGGACGGGGCAATGGGAGTGGGGCTGCTGCTGCTGGGGGTCCTGGTTTGAGCCCAGCAGCATGGGGTGCATGGGGCTGGGATGCTGGGGGGCTCCCCCTTCCCCTCCTGACAGCCCTAATTTCCCCCAGAGCCACAGCCCAAATTGATCCCCATTGTGGTGGAGATGGCTGTCACCACCACGTCTGTCATCGCTGCCCTGGCTGGATTTGCTGTCTGGAAGAGCAAGCAGGCAGGTGAGGTAGAGGGGTGTGGGAAGAAGGCAGGGGCTGGAGGGGCTGTATGAGGAGCTGGGGCACCTTTGGGAGGCCCCCAACCTGGCTGTGACATGTGGCTGGTGCTGATGCTACAACGTGGCATCAGGTGAATGATGGAGGCAGCGATGTCCCCAGCCTCTGCCCATCACTAGGGCAGTCTTGGGGCTCTTGGTTTTTCTTGGTGCTCCCAGCATAGCAGTGCTGCGTTCTGCTTGTGGTGCTGCTGCCCTTCTATGACAGCTCCTGGGCTGGGGCTCACGGCCACTTCTCTCTTGCAGGCAATGACGGGGGATCCAACAGCTCAAATGCAGGCACAGAATGAGGTTGTGGGTTCAGGCAGGAGCCCCAGGGAGGTTTTGGGGTCCCAGCTTGTCATGTCCCCTTGTGGTACCTGCAATCAGGGTGTTGCTGTGCCCAACTGATCCATGGCTTCCCTGGGAAAACTCTCAGAGTAGTAGGTTTGGGACAGGGACATGGCCCCATATGACACTGCCTCTTTTTGTTCCTGCGCGGGGCAACCCCAGTGTCTAACCACTCTGCTTCAGCCCATGAGGGACCAGAAGGCCCCCTGTGTACTCTGCACTGCATCTGGATGTGGCCCTGTTCCCTCAACCTCTCGCATCTCCTATCTGCTACCACAAGAGCAATGCCACAGCATAATTGCATCTGCAAGGCCTTCAAACAAAATAAACAGCCCAATGATTTGCTGATTCACCACAAACTGTGCCTCATGACTGACCTGGACAGGCGGGTAGGAGCGGCTGGGCAAGGTGCTCGTGTCCCAGCCCGGTTGTCTGATTACACCTGGTTGTCTTGATTGTCTCATTACACACTGGGCAACGCGTCCCAACTTTCTATCGCACAGCACCGTTTCAGACACATCCTGGGTGCCCCACTGCTGCACGGATGGCCCTGGGGTCCCCGTGCATTGCTGAAGCCCACAGCAAGGCCGGGAAAACTGCGGAGGGGAGAGGCAAAGGGCGGGAGGGTAGGGGGTGGGCAGGGTTTCCATGTACCCAGCACTCACCTGTGCCGCCTAGCCACCTGCAGTGCTTTCGCTTTCCACTTTCACTCCTTGGAACCTGCCGGGACAAAGCAGGGCCATGGGGCTGCTGTGGTTGGGGGGCATCCGCCTGCTGCTCCTGCTGCTGCTGCTGGGGGTCCTAGGCGGGGCGGCAAGAGGTCAGTGCATGTGGGCACCAGGCCTCCCGGGCCTCTTTTTCCCCTCCCAGGCCACCTGGGCTTGGACTCCCCTCAGGGCTGCCCCTCAGCCGCCCTTGTTCCCGCAGAGCCCCACTCCCTGCGCTATTTCCACACCATGGTGTCGGACCCGGGCCCGGGGTTGCCACAGTTCGTGGCCGTGGGGTCCGTGGATGGGGAGGTCTTTGTGTACTACGACAGCGAGACCCGGAGAAAGGAGCCCCGGGTGGACTGGATTGTGGCCCATACGGATCATCAGTACTGGGACAGGGAGACTGAGACCTCATGGGGGAGTGAGCAGATTTTCCGCGTGGGCCTGGACACACTGCGGGAGCGCTACAACCAGAGCAGGGGTGAGAGCAGGCTGGGCCAGAGCTCTGCAGGTTGTGGAAGCAGGTGCTGTGGCAGGGGTGAGGGGGGCCCCAGCCCCACTGAGGGGGCCCTGCCCCCATGCTACTGCCCCATCCCTGGCCATGCTGTTTGGTCCCTGCTGGTGTTGCTGTCACGGGGCTCCCAGCCACCCTGTCCTAGCACCACAATGCTCATGGTGCCTTGTCCCACACACAGAGGAGTGCTTCGAGACCCAACCCAGCCTCCTGCCACCCCCACACTACTCAGAAACCCCTGTCCCGGAGCTGGGGAGCTCCAGGTCACCCCCCTCCCAGCCCTTCCACATCCCCACAGCAGTCACAACATCCAGAGCCAGAGGGGCACCTGCCCCCATTGTCCCAGCCCCTTGTTTTCCCATCGTGCTTTTGGCTCCCAGCACAAATCCTGAGGGATTTCTCCCACCCCATCTGAGCTCACAGCATTGACAAACCCGTAGAAAGCTCTTCCTGCCACAATGTACTGTGGTGTTGGGCCCCTACCCCGTCTTTCAGATTCAAAGAACGGAGGCTGGTTAAGAAGACAGGATGGATGAAGAGTTAGGGAAGAAAGCAAGGCAGGCACTCTGGCTTCGAGAACTGACCCAGTAACTGTGCACAGACCAAGGTAAGAAATAGGAAGCATTGCCTTGGGGGTCAGGCAAGACTTTTGTGTAAAGTGAGTGTGGAGCCCTGATCCATGGTCCCACAGGTCCACAAGGGGCACAGCCGGAGATGGCTGAAGCAAGAGTAGAAGTGAGAAAGGAAGAGTCTCAGGGAAATCTGGAGTATGGGGCTCCCTTACACAGTAAAGAGATCAGCAGTACACCGGGGAATCTGGTTAACCCGTTAGTTAACCCATAAACCCGGTCCCCGCACTGCCCACCTTGCTTTCACTTTCGCTTCTGGCAACGTGCGGGACCGCGATCTACCCGGTGCTTGATGATGTCACGAGAATACCGGGTAATCATTGGTAGAAGGGCTGCGGAGCCGCCAATCGCGTCGCGGGACGGGGCCCGAGACTCCGGATGCCTTCGAGCTCCGGCGGCAGCTCGGGGCCCAGCGGAGCCATGGGTCCGGGACGGGCGGGGGCCCTGGGCCTCGTCCTGGGGCTGCTGCTGTTGCTGGGGGTCCTGGGCGGAGCAGCGAGCGGTGAGTGGGAGTTCGGCCGGGCCCTCCCGGCACCGGGACCCCCCGGGCCTCCCCTCTCCTCCCCTTCCCCTCTCGGCCCCCTCCGGGCTCGGCCTCCCCTCGGGGCTGCCCCTCTCAGCCGCCCCTGTTCCCGCAGAGCCCCACTCCCTGCGCTATTTCTACACCGCGGTGTCGGAACCGAGCCCGGGGGTGCCGCAGTTCGTGACTGTAGGGTCCGTGGACGGGGAGGTCTTTGTGTACTACGACAGCGAGACCAGGAGGACGGAGCCCCGGGCGGACTGGATTTGGGCCAATATGGATCAGCAGTACTGGGACAGTGAGACTGAGATCTCACGGATGAATGAGCAGAATTTCCATGTGGACCTGGAGACGCTGGGGGAGCGCTACAACCAGAGCAGGGGTGAGAGCAGGCTGGGCCACAGCTCTGCAGGCTGTGGGAGCGGGTGCTGTGGGAGGGGTGGGGGGGTCCCCAGCCCCACTGAGGGGGCCCTTCCCCCATGCTACTGCCCCAGCCCTGGCCGTGCTGTTCGGTCCCTGTGTGGTGTTGCTGTCACGGGGCTCCCAGACACCCTGTCCCAGCCCCACAATGCTCCTGCTGCCTTGTCCCAAACGCAGACAGAACTCAGCCGCTTGCCACCCCCATGCTGCTCAGACCCCCCTGTTCCAGACCTGGGGAGCTCCAGGCCACCTGCTCCCAGCCCTTCTACATCCCCACAGCAGTCAGGACCCCTAGAGGGGCTCCTGCCCCCATTGTCCCAGCCCCTTCTTTTCCCCATGGTGCTTCAGGCGTCCACCCCAAAACCTGAGGGATTCCCCCCACCCCATCTCAGCTCCTGGTCACCTCACAGCATTGACAACCCCATACAAGGCCCTTGCTGCCTGAAAGTACTCTGGTGCTGGGCCCCAGCCCAGTCTTTCAGGGATGCAGCACTCTGGGACAGGGCAGTGTGTGGCACACGTATGCACTGCCAGTGGGGTCTGCAGTTCGTTAAAGGGCCAGGACTGTGGCTGCCCCTCCCCCCCTGTCTCTCGTTTTTTTTTCAGGGTCTCACACATTGCAGCGCGTGTATGGCTGTGACCTTCTCGAGGATGGTAGTATTAGGGGGTTTGATCAGTATGGCTATGAAGGGACAGACTTTCTTGCCTTTGACAAAGATACGCTGACGTACACTGCAGCGGATGCTGGGGCACAAATCACCAAGAGGAAGTGGGAGGAGGAAGGGACTTTTGCTGAGCGCTGTAAGAACTATCTGGAGAACACCTGCATTGAGTGGCTGAGGAAATACGTGAGCTATGGGAAGGACGTGCTGGAGAGGAGAGGTGAGAGTGAGGGGGGATGTAGCACCAGGCTGTAAGCAGGAGCAGGGCCAGTGCAGGGAGCTCAGCCTGGCCCTTGCTGCCACCCCCTTCCCCAGAGCGCCCCGAGGTTCGAGTGTCCGGGATGGAGGCCGAAAAGATCCTGACCTTGTCCTGCCGCGCTCACGGCTTCTACCCGCGACCCATCTCCATCAGCTGGCTGAAGGATGGCATGATCCAGGAGCAGGAGACCCAGGAGACCCAGAGTGTTGGGAGCACTGTGCCCAACAGTGATGGCACCTACCATGCCTGGGCCACCATCGATGTCCTGCCGGGGGACAGGGACAAGTACCAGTGCCGCGTGGAGCATGCCAGTCTGCCCCAGCCCGGCCTCTTCTCATGGGGTGAGCCCAGCAGCAGGGATTGCGTGGGAATGGGATGTTCAGGGGCTCCCCCTTCTCCTGCTGATGGCCCTAATTTCCCCCAGAGCCACAGTCCAACCTGATCCCCATCGTGGTGGTGGTGGCTGTAGCTGTCGTGGCTGTCATCGCTGCCCTGGCTGGATTTGCTGTCTGGAAGAGCAAGCAGGGTAACGTGCCTGGGCGGGTGAGGCAGAGGGGTGTGGGAGGAAGGCAGGGTCCGGAGGTGCTGTATGAGGAGCTGGGGCACCTTTGGGAGGCCCCCAGCCTGGCCGTGACATGTGGCTGGTGCTGATGCTTTGTTCTGTCTGCAGGGAAGAAGTGGAAGGGCTACAACGTGGCGCCAGGTGAGTGACGGAGGCAGTGATGTCCCCAGCGTCTGCCCATCACTGGGGCAGTCTTGGGGCTCTGGCTTCTTTTAGGGCTCCCAGCATAGCGGTGCTGTGTTCTGCTCGTTGTGCTGCTGCCCTTCCTTTGTCAATTCCTGTGCTGGGGCTCACGGCCGCTTCTCTTTTGCAGACAGCGTTGGGGGATCCAACAGCTCCATCACAGGTACAGAATGAGGCTGGGGGTTCAGGCAGGAGCCCCAGGGAGGTTTTGGGGATCCAGCTTGTCATGTCCCCCTGTGGTACCCGCAATCAGGGTGTTGCTGTTCCCAACTGATCCTTAGTTCCCGGGGGAAACTCTCAGAGTAGCAAGTTTGGGATGAAGATGTGGCCCCATATGACGTTGTCTCTTCTTGTCCCTGCAGGGGGCAACCCCAGTGTCTAACCACTCTACTTCAGCCCATGAGGAACCAGAAAGCCCTCTGTGCGCTCTGTGCTGCAGCTGGATATGGCCCCGTTCCCTCAACCTCTCGCATCTCCAATCAGCTACCTCAAGAGCAAAGCCAGGGCACAACTGGCTATGCACACCTTCACACAAAGGAAACAGTCCCATGATTTCCTGATTTCCACAAAGTGCGCCTGGTGTCTGACCTGGAGTGGCAGGTGGGAGAGGGTGGGCAAGGTGCTACTATCCTGGCCTGGTGGGTCAGGGTTGCCCAGAGAAGCTGCATGGGGAAGTTGGGGAGGCATCGATGGAAGCTGGGAGCTGCATGCAGAAAGAGCTCAGCACAGTGAGCCTACACGTCAGTACAGCAGGGGCCTCTTCTGTCTGAGTGAATTTGTTTGCCAGGACTTGTCACGAGAAAGAGAATCACAGAGGGGCTGGGGTTGGATGGGAGCCACAAGGATCATGGTGTGCAAATCCTGGGTCCTTAAAGGACCATCCAAAAAATCAGACCCTGTGTCTGAGAGTGTTAGCCAACTGCTTGAACTCTGGTAGGCATGATGCTGTGACTGGTGCCCTGTGGAGCTTGTTCCAGTGCCTGCCCACCCTGTCAGTGAAGAACCTTTTTGTGATATCAAGCCTGAACCATCCCGGTTGCAGCTTCAAGCCATCTCCTCAGGTCCTATCGCTGCTCACTGTGAGAATTAAAGTTGTGTCTTTGCAGTAGAAACTTCCACTAACCTTGCATATTCAAAAGTGCTTGTGCAGGCTTAACAGTGGGGGGTATGGTTGTCATGGTAATGGTTGGTTAAATAAAACTGTACATACATTGTATATTAATAAGTGTCAAGTAGTTTGTGAACCTGTAGCACTCAGCCAATGAGAAAGTGGAGGAGGAATCAAGTGTCAGCTAATAGGGAACATAAGGTTATGATATACTTGCAGGAGGACCACCGTTACAATCACAAAAATGCTGCTTCAATGAGATCCTTGCCTGAGCCTGTGTTATTGGCTGCAGATTGTTTCTCAGAAATTTGGGGCTCATCCGGAATCCAGTCGCCTTCTTGGTAGCCCCATTACCTGGAAGGCATGCTTCGCTGCTTTCAGCTTGTGCCTTGGTTGTGCCTTGGTGACGGTGGTTCTGCAGAGAGCTGACAAAGAACGGAGGCTGCTTAAGAAGACAGGATGGATGAAGATTTAGGGAAGAAAGCAAGGCAGGCACTCGGGCTTCGAGAACTGACCCAGTAACTGTGCACAGACCAAGGTAAGAAATAGGAAGCATTGCCTTGGGGGTCAGGCAAGACTTTTGTGTGAAGTGAATGTGGAGCCCTGATCCATGGTCCCACAGGTCCACAAGGGGCACAGCCGGAGATGGTTGAAGCAAGAGTAGAAGTGAGAAGGGAAGAGTCTCAGGGAAATCTGGAGTATGGAGCTCCCTTACACAGTAAAGAGCTCAGGAGTACACCGGGGAATCTGGTTAACCCGTTAGTTAAGCCGGAAGCCCGGTCGCCGCACCGCCCGCAGTGCTTTCACTTTCGCTTCTGCAACCTGCGGGACCGCGATCTACCCGGTGCCCGGTGACGTCACGAGAATACGGGTTACTCATTGGTCGACGCGCGGGGGAGCCACCAATCGTGTCGCGGTATGATGCCGGAGACGCCGGACGCCTTCGAGCTCCGGCGGCAGCTCGGGGCCCAGCGGAGCCATGGGACCGGGACGGGCCGGGGCCCTGGGCCTCGTCCTGGGGCTGCTGCTGGGGGTCCTGGGTGGAGCAGCGAGCGGTGAGTGTGAGTGGGGCCAGGCCCTCCCGGCACTGGGACCCCCCGCGCTTCCCCTCCCGTCCCCTTCCCCTCTCGGAGCCCTCCGGGTTCGGCCTCCCCTTGATGCTGCCCCTCTCAGCCCCCCATGTTCCCGCAAAGCCCCACTCCCTGCGCTATTTCTACACCGCGGTGTCCGACCCGAGCCTGGGGGTGCCGCAGTTCGTGACCGTGGGGTCCGTGGATGGGGAGGTCTTTGTGTACTACGACAGCGAGACCAAGAGGAAGGAGCCCCGGGTGGACTGGATTTGGGCCAATATGGATCAGCAGTACTGGGACAGGGAGACTGAGATCTCACGGGACAATGAGCAGTTTTTCCGCGTGAACCTGGACACGCTGCGGGAGCGCTACAACCAGAGCAGGGGTGAGAGCAGGCTGGGCCACAGCTCTGCAGGCTGTGGGAGTGGGTGCTGTGGGAGGGGTGGGGGGGTCCCCAGCCCCACTGAGGCCTGGCCCTTTCCCCATGCTACTGCCCCAGCCCTGGCCGTGCTGTTCGGTCCCTGTGTGGTGTTGCTGTCACAGGACTCCCAGACACCCTGTCCCAGCCCCACGATGCTCCTGGTGCCATGTCCCAGACCCAGAGGGGTGCTTCCAGACAAAACTCAGCTGCTTGCCACCCCCATGCTGCTCAGTACCCCCTGTTCCAGACCTTGGGGGCTCCAGGTCACCTCCTCCCAGCCCTTCCACATCCCCACAGCAGTCAGAACCCCCAGAGCCAGAGGGGCTCCTGCCCCCATTGTCCCAGCCCCTTGCTATCCCCATGGTGCTTCAGGCCCCCACCCCAAATCCTGAGGGATTTCCCCCACCCCATCTCAGCTACTGGTCACCTCACAGCATTGACAACCCTGTACAAGGCCCTTGCTGCCCCAAAGTACTGTGGTGCTGGGCCCCAGGCCAGTCTTTCAGGGATGCAGCACTCTGGGACAGGGCAGTGTGTGGTACATGCATGAGCTTCCAGTAGGGTCTGCACCTCATTGAAGGGCCGGGACTGTGGTAGCCCCTCACCCTCTGTTCCTCATTTTGTTTCAGGGTCTCACACATGGCAGGTCATGTTTGGCTGTGACTTCCTCGAGGATGGTAGCATCACAGGCTTTCAACAGCACGGCTATAATGGGAAGGACTTCCTCACCTTTGACAAGGACACACTAACGTACACTGCAGCAGATGCTGTAGCACAAATCACCAAGAGGAAGTGGGAGGAGAATGGGCCTTTTCTTGAAGGCAGGAAGTTCTACCTGGAGAACACCTGCGTTGAGTGGCTGAGGAAATACGTGAGCTATGGGAAGGACGTGCTGGAGAGGAGAGGTGAGGCTGAGGGGGGATGCAGCACCAGGCTGTAAGCAGGAGCAGGGCCAGTGCAGGGAGCTCAGCCTGGCGCTTGCTGCCACCCCCTTCCCCAGAGCGCCCCGAGGTCCGAGTGTCGGGGATGGAGGCCAACAAGATCCTGACCTTGTCCTGCCGCGCTCACGGCTTCTACCCGCGACCCATCTCCATCAGCTGGCTGAAGGATGGTGTGGTCCAGGAGCAGGAGACCCAGAGGGGCAGCACCGTGCCCAACAGTGACGGCACCTACCATGCCTGGGCCACCATCGATGTACTGCCGGGAGACAGGGACAAGTACCAGTGCCGTGTGGAGCATGCCAGCCTGCCCCAGCCTGGCCTCTTCTCATGGGGTGAGCCCAGCAGCATGGGATGCGTGGGAATGGGATGTTCAGGGGCTCCCCCTTCTCCTGCTGATGGCCCTAATTTTCCCCAGAGCCACAGTCCAACCTGATCCCCATCGTGGTGGTGGTGGCTGTTGCTGTTGTGGCTGTCATCACTGCCCTGGCTGGATTTGCTGTCTGGAAGAGCAAGCAGGGTAACGTGCCTGGGCGGGTGAGGCAGAGGGGTGGTGGAGGAAGGCAGGGTCTGGAGGGGCTGTATGAGGAGCTGGGGCACCTTTGGGAGGTTCCCCATCCTGGCCGTGACATGTGGCTGGTGCTGATGGTTTGTTCTGTCTGCAGGGAAGAAGGGGAACGGCTACTATGTGGCACCAGGTGAGTGACAGAGGCAGCAATGTCCCCATCATCTGCCCATCACTGGGGCAGTCTTGGGGCTCTTGGTTTCTCTTTCTTTTTGTTTTTCACGGCTGCTTCTCTTTTGCAGGCAGCGAAGGGGGATCCAACAGCTCGAGCGCAGGTACAGAATTAGGCTGGGGCTTAAGCAGGAGCCCCAGGGAGGTTTTGGGGTCCCAGCTTGTCATGTCCCCCTGTGGTACCTGCAATCACGGTGTTGCTGTGCCCAACTGATCCGTGGCTTCCCTGGGGAAACTCTCGGAGTAGAAGGTTTATGATGAAGATGTGGCCCCATATGACGCTGTCTCTTTTTGTTCCTGCAGGGAGCAACCCCAGTGTCTAACCACTCTACTTCAGCCCCTGAGGGACCAGAAGGCCCCCTGTGCACTATGTGCTGCAGCTGGATATGGACCCATTCCCTCAACCTCTCACATCTCCTATCTGCTACTGAAGAGCATTGCCACAGCATAATTGAGTCTGCACACCTTCAAACAAAAGAAACAGCCCCATGATTTGCTGGTTTGCCACAAGGCAGGCACTCTGACTTTGAGAACTGACCCAGTAACTGTGCACAGACCAAGGTAAGAAATATGAAGCATTGCCTTGGGGGTCTGCTGGCCCTGCCCATGGCTCGTCAACCCCTTTGGAGGAGCTGCCAGCCCTGGGTCTGTCTCTGTGCTCTCCTGGGTCTTCCCCAGCTTAGGAAATCCCCTCTAGGCTGCGGTGAATCAAGGAACATCTGCTGTATTGGGACTGGATAAAGGGAGAGAAATAATAGGGGAGAAAGCTACTACTGCGGGAACATGGGGCTGGTTTTTACAGACTGTGGATACCAGGACTGGGTGAACTGACTACACCTGTAACTGAGGGCAGCAAGGATGAGGAAATAGAACCCATCTCCTGGGAAGTGGAAAGGGAAAAGGCATTCAAAGCTATTACAGATGCCTTAACATCTGCCCCTGCACTGGGGCTCCGAGATTACTCAAAGCCTTTTGATTTATTTGCCAAGGGGAAGGGTCCAGCACGCGCTCTTGTTCCTGCAGTTGGTAGCTGCCCATCTCTCCCATTTGTCCAGATCCCTGTGCAAGGCCTCTCCACCCTTGATGGAATCCACAGATCCTCCCAGTTCGGTGTCATTATCGACAACTTGATTGACAACTGTATCGATCAGTTTATGAATACCACATCTCAAGTGGACAATGCAATAGATTGCTGTCATTGTCAAAAACAGAACAAAACAAAAAACAAACAAACAAACAAACAAAAAACACTGGCTACTGAATTCTGGTGCTTATTAAAACCAATCCATTCTGCCCAGTCGCCGTCGGGCAGAGGGAGGGGATCTGGGAGCTGAGGAGGAATGGAAACAGGTCCCTGCTCGACATCGCAGGCGATGCCCTCCTCTTCCGACCCCACCTTCCCAGGTGCCCTTACAAAACAGGTTTGAGGCCCTGGAGAATGAGAGATCAACAGCGACTGAGGAAGAGATAGAAAGTGTTCCCAGGAGGATTCCTAGGGTGAGGAGGTCAACTCCACGCATCAGGACTGCCTCCACCAAGAACGAAAGAAGGGTGATTGTTGTGGGTGACTCTGTCCTTAGGGGAACAGAGGGCCTTATTTGTCGGCCTGACCCTACCCGTAGGGAGGTCTGCTGCCTCCCTGGGGCCAGGGTCAGGGACATTGCCAAGAAGGTCAAGCGCCTGGTACGGCCCACTGACTACTACCCGCTATTGGTCTTTCAGGCTGGTAGCGATGAAGTAGCAAAGAGGAGTCCGAAGGCGATCAAAAGAGACTTTAGGGATTTGGGGCGACAACTTAGAGGTTTGGGCGCGCAGGTTGTGTTTGCCTCTGTCCTTCCGATAGGGGGGATGGAAGCTGAAAGGTGCGCTGTTCGCATAAACTCGTGGCTTCGTGACTGGTGTGACCGGCACAACTTTGGGTTCTTTGATCACGGGAAGGTCTATGCTACGCCGGGCCTGATGGCACCGGATGGGATGGGCCTCTCTCGGAGAGGGGTAAGGATCTTGGGTCAGGAGTTGGCAGGGCTGATAGATAGGGCTTTAAACTAGAGTCGAAGGGGGAAGGGGCTAAAACCAGGCACGCCGGTGAAGACCTAAGGGATGGTACGCTAGAATCAGATGGGCTGTGTGCCAGTGAGGTCCTTCGGTTCGATCCACAAGGTGCTGAGTGTAAGGAGACGCACCTGAAATGCTTCTACACAAACGCACGCAGTATGAGGAATAAAATGGATGAGCTAGAAGTACTGGCCCAGTCCCGCAACTACGACATCATCGGCATAAGCGAAACCTGGTGGGATGAGTCCTGTGACTGGGGTGTTGCGATAGACGGTTACAGGCTCTTCAGGAGGGACAGGCAGGGTAGGCGAGGTGGTGGGGTGGCGATGTATGTGAAGCAGGGGCTGGACTGTGTGGAACTCCAGGTCGGCGATGGCAAAGTTGAGAGCCTCTGGGTAAGGATCAAGGGACGAACGAATAAAGGGGATGTCGTTGTGGGAGTCTATTACAGACCGCCTGGCCAGGAAGATAGCGCCGATAACTTATTCTTTACAGAACTAAGAGAGGCCTCGAGATTAACTCCCCTTGTCCTTATGGGGGACTTCAACTTGCCAGACGTTAACTGGGAGTGCCACACGGCTGACACGAGCAAGTCCAGGAGGTTCATGAAGCACCTAGATGATAACTTCTTGGTGCAGGTGCTAACGGAGCCAACTAGGAAAGGTGCCCTCCTAGACCTGTTGCTAGAAAACAGAGAGGGTCTGGTGGGAGATGTGGTGATTGGTGGCCGCCTCGGTCATAGCGACCATGAAGTGGTTGAGTTCAAAATTTACGGTGACAGAAGGAAAAGTGCCACCAAAACCTCATCCCTAGATATGGGGAAAGCAGACTTCAGGCTGCTCAGGAAACTAGTCAGCAAGGTCCCCTGGCAAACTACTCTTGAAGGCCTCGATGTCCACCAGTGCTGGTCACTCTTTAAGCGATGCCTCCTAGAAGCACAAGATCAGGCAATTCCTAAATATCGCAAGTCAGGCAGGCGGGGCAGGAGGCCGTCGTGGCTGACCAGGAACATTCTGATGGAGATTAGGCGGAAACAGAGAGTGTTTCGCTACTGGAAGGAGGGCCAGGTGACATGGAAAGAATACAGGGATGCTGCTCGTGTCTGTAGGAAGAAAATTCGTGTGGCTAAAGCACACCTAGAGTTGAAGCTGGCTGTGTCTGTGAGAGAAAATAAAAAGGGGTTTTTTAGATATGTGAATGGAAAAAGGAGAACTAAAGAATACATAGGGCCGCTCCTTGACAGGGAAGGTCTTCTCACAGACGATGACATAGGCAAAGCAGAGACGCTTAACGCCTTCTTTGCCTCTGTCTTCAATGCCGATGATGGGCTTCGGGACCCAGGGTGCCCCGAGCTGGAGGACCGGGACGGTGGGGATGACAAACTCCCAACCGACCCTGAACGTGTGCGGGATCTGCTACTCCACCTGGATCCCTACAAGTCCATGGGTCCGGATGGGATTCATCCCCGGGTGCTGAAGGAGCTGGCGGACGTCATCGCGGAACCTCTCTCAATTATTTTTCAACGATCCTGGGAGTCTGGAGAGGTCCCGGTAGACTGGAAGCTGGCAAATGTTGTGCCGATTTTCAAGAAGGGTCAGAAAGAAGACCCTAGCAATTACAGGCCTGTCAGTCTCACATCAGTGCCTGGTAAAATCATGGAGAAGATGGTTCTCGAACGTATTGAGGCGCACCTGGGGGACAAAGCAGTCATTGGTCCCAGCCAGCATGGGTTTGTGAAGGGTAGGTCCTGCCTAACTAACCTGATTTCCTTTTATGATAAGATCACCCGTATGGTGGACCAAGGGAAACCAGCTGATGTGATTTTTTTGGACTTCAGCAAGGCTTTTGACACGGTTTCCCATAGGATCCTACTGGACAAAATGTCCAGCATACAGCTAAATAAAAACATCATACGATGGGTGAGCAATTGGCTAACGGGCAGGGCCCAAAGGGTTATGGTGAATGGGGCTGCGTCAGGCTGGCGGGCGGTCACTAGTGGGGTCCCTCAAGGCTCCATTTTAGGGCCGGTACTTTTCAATATTTTTATAAACGATCTGGATGTAGGAATAGAAGGCATTTTGAGCAAGTTTGCTGATGACACCAAACTTGGAGGAGTTGTGGACTCGAATGAGGGTGGAAAGGCCTTGCAGAGGGATCTGGATAGGTTGGAGAGCTGGGCGATCGCCAACCGCATGAAGTTCAATAAGAGCAAGTGCCGGGTCCTGCACCTGGGACGGGGAAACCCTGGCTGCACGTACAGACTGGGCAATGAGACGCTGGAGAGCGGCCTAGAAGAGAGGGATCTGGGGGTCGTGGTAGACAACAAGTTGAATATGAGCCGGCAGTGTGCCCTGGCAGCCAGGAGGGCCAACCGTGTCCTGGGGTGCATCAAGCATGGCATCGCTAGTAGGTCAAGGGAGGTGATTGTCCCGCTCTACTCTGCGCTGGTGCGGCCTCACCTCGAGTACTGTGTGCAGTTCTGGGCACCACAGTATAAAAAGGACATGAAACTGTTGGAGAGTGTCCAGAGGAGGGCTACGAAGATGGTGAAAGGCCTGGAGGGGAAGACGTATGAGGAACGGCTGAGGGCACTGGGCCTGTTCAGCCTGGAGAAGAGGAGGCTGAGGGGAGACCTCATCGCAGTCTACAACTTCCTCGTAAGGGGGTGTCGAGAGGCAGGAGACCTTTTCTCCATTAACACCAGCGGCAGGACCCGCGGGAATGGAGTTAAGCTGAGGCAGGGGAAGTTTAGGCTGGACATCAGGAAGGGGTTCTTCACAGAGAGAGTAGTTGCACACTGGAACAGGCTCCCCAGGGAAGTGGTCACTGCACCGAGCCTGACTGAATTTAAGAAGAGATTGGACTGTGCACTTAGTCACATGGTCTGAACTTGGGTAGACCTGTGCGGTGTCAAGAGTTGGACTTGATGATCCTTAAGGGTCCCTTCCAACTCAGGATATTCTATGATTCTATGATTCTATGATTCTATGAAACATTTTGGTATCAACCCAAGTCATCCTACTTATTCCCTGATGCTCTAAATTATCAGCCGCAGCCTGTCAAAGCAAGCTCATGTAGCTGTCCAATAGAAAGTTGGGATTCCTTACCCAGTGTGCAATGAGCCTATCCTCACACTAGGTGGAGATATTGTTTATTTCAGAATTGTGCAAGTGCAAGGTGATTTCTTGCTAAGCTGGCACACCCAAGGATTTCCCGTGCCACGCTTTAGACAATCTTTTATCGCTACATGTAGATGTTAGCACAGACCTCTAATTTCTAATTGGTTACATAATGAGCATACTGCTGGTTTGACAAAATCATTCTAGACATCCTCAGAGGGGAAGGGGCTCTTGTTGGGCTGCGGTCTCTCAGCCTAAGAGCATGAATTTTACTATTCTACTGAGGATAGTCCTCATTAGTATTAGAAACTCATACCTTTGTTTGTCAGCCAAGTATTTCTAAGAAGTTGATTGGAAGCACATTCAGTAGTATACGTATTGGATGTTTCCTTACAAAATGGCCTTTCTGATCAAGTAGTTTTTTTTATGAATCGTCCTTTAGATATCCTCAAGGCCTGGATCATCTTGCCCTTGCCTTGAAGCACAGATTTTACAGCTTTTACCACAACACAAAGTTAACAATACAAATTTAAATTGTTACTGGCATCAATACCCCATCACATCAGTACTGGCCCCATGGTGCATTACAATGCACCAGCAATTCAGTGCGGGTGGGAATAACAAGCAGTTGTAATTACAGCTGATATTACAATCACACCCCAGTGGGGCTGCTTTTGTAATGTCACAGCATAGGAGCTTGTCTTGATGCTCACCTGAAATCCTCATCGTCCTGTGACAATGAATCAGCAATTACCATCGAAGGTGCTTTTCATGATTTGAAGTCCTGGAATCTTACATGGAAGGTCAGCAATAAAAATTGCCAAAGATGCTCGAATTTTACTGTTCTTTACACACTATTCTACCTGCTCCAACCCACATTAGTTGGTTGCTGGACACCACGGGCTGGGCTGGGCTGGGTTGGGGTGAGTTAAGGGATGGCAGGAGCCTGGCTATCTCCTCCAGCTGCTGCAGCCCAGAACCCTCCTGCCTGGTCACTGGAACCAGTACAGAGCAGGACAGGCAGGAACACCCAGTGCCATCCTGCCTAGAATTTGGAGTCCCGCCGGGTGCCCAGGGACCTGGCACTTCTGCTCAGGCTGAGGTTAGCAGCTGCCACTTTCTGAGAGTCAGCCAGCAGCCAAACTAAGCACAGGTCCCATGGACAGACACATGGACAGACACACACATGCACACAGACACACAGAGCCTTGACCCCAGCAGCCAGCGCCAGGATCATGGGCTGTGACTCGCCACCCCACTCCAGCTGCTGGCACTGAGCCCTGCACTGGCCTCACTCACTCTCACACCAGTCCCTAAACTGAAGAAAATGTTTAATGAGAAGTTACAAGAAGACAGGATAGATTGGTGTTTGGCACAGCACTCAGCCAGAGAAGCACTGATGGGTCCTATTTCGCACACAGGTGGCCCCTTTCCTTCCTTTTCTGCCTCTGTATATCTTTGTTCCTTCTGCTCCCCTGCCCTGCACATCCCCCACCAGTCCCACACCACTCCCGGTCCAAGGTGCTCCTGGTTCACATCTTATCAGTTGCAAAGTCCAGGCTGATCTTCCTGGAAGCTGCACCTTTGCTTGCTTGGTTGCCAACACGGAGTATGACGGGGACGTTCCTTTTTTGTCACCGTGCCCATGTTGGTTCTGTCAGGTCTGTGTCCAGCTAGAGGTTGGTTTCTGCTTGTTTTTCCCCTTTTCCATTGGTTTCCAATGCATGAGGTCTCCAAGCAACCTTGCTGGAAGAAACACTCTTGCTCTCCCATGCCCCCACCAGTCAGTGTGAGTGACCAGCTTTGGTTCTCACCACTGCTGCCCAGTCAGGCTTCTGTCCCCTTCAGGTCTAATTTATGGCTTACTCTTTTTCTTATTATCCCTCATCCCAGTGAAGGAGGTCCTTGGCCAGATTCCCCTAGGGAGTACACACTCTCCTTCCACATGCCCTTACAGCCTGCCTGGGCTGCACAGCAAGCAGTATCTTGGACTGCAGCAGGAGCCGTGTTGGAGGAGGCCAAGGGAGGTGATCCTTTGCCTCTGCTCAGTGCTGGTGAGGCCACCCCTGGGGCACTGGGCCCAGTGCTGGGCTCCCCAGCACAAGAGAGACCTGGAGAGAGTTCAGCGAGGGTCATGAAGGCGACGAGTGTGCTGGAGCACAGGGGGCTCCATCTGAGCACCAGGAAATTCTCATGGTGTGGGCAACCACATGCTGGCACAGGGTGGGTCTGCATTCTTGGGCGTATTCAAAAGCCTCATGGGCATGGCCACGGACAACTGGCTCTGAGTGGCCCTGTCCTGCCTGGTCTGTCAGTGGAGGGCAGGAGGTGGTGATGGAGACGGCCCCCAGTGGGGTCCAGCCCAATGCCAGCTGCCCCGCTCCTGGGGACAGCCCTGATGGGGACACGTCGTGGGTGCCCCATTACTGAGTGGGTGGCCCCTGCTCTCCCCGAGCGCCGCTGCAGCCCACAGCAGGGCTGAAAAACGTGGAGGCTTAGGGGGGAGTGCGAAAAGTCCGGGTGTGGCCGGGATTTCCCGGTCCCCATCTCCCCTCCCCCCCCGCGGCGCTCTCAGCGCTTTCGCTTTCGCTTCTGGCAACCTGCGGGACCGCGATCTACCCGGCGCCCGGTGACGTCACGAGAACACCGGTTACTCATTGGTAGACGCGCGGGGGAGCCGCCAATCGCGTCGCGGGGCGGAGGTGGAGACGCGGGATACCTTCGATCTCCGGCGGCAGCTCGGGGCACAGCGGAGCCATGGGGCCGGGACAGGTGGGGGCCCTGGGCCTCGTCCTGGGGCTGCTGCTGGGGGTCCTGGGCGGAGCAGCGAGCGGTGAGTGGGAGTGGGGCCGGGCCCTCCCGGCACCGGGACCCCCCGGGCCTCCCCTCTCCTCCCCTTACCCTCTCGGCCCCCTCCGGGCTCGGCCTCCCCTCGGGGCTGCCCCTCTCAGCCTCCCCTGTTCCCGCAGAGCCCCACTCCCTGCACTATTTCTACACCGCGGTGTCGGACCCGAGCCCGGGGGTGCCGCAGTTCGTGGCTGTGGGATACGTAGATGGGGAAGCCTTCACATACTACGACAGCGAGACCAGGAGGACGGAGCCCCGGGTGGACTGGATTGCGGCCAATACGGATCAGCAGTACTGGGACAGTGAGACTGAGAACTTACGGGGCAATGAGCAGATTTTCCGCATGAACCTGGACACAGCACGGGAGCGCTACAACCAGAGCAGGGGTGAGAGCAGGCTGGGCCACAGCTCTGCAGGCTGTGGGAGTGGGTGCTGTGGGAGGGGTGGGGGGGTCCCCAGCCCCAATGAGGCCTGGCCCTTCCCGCACGCTACTGCCCCAGCCCTGGCCGTGCTGTTCAGTCCCCGTGTGGTGTTCCTGTCACGGTGCTCCCAGCCGCCCTGTCCCAGCACCACGATGCTCCTGGTGCCTTGTCCCATGCCCAGAGGGGTGCTTCCAGACCCAACCCAGCCCCTTGCCACCTTCATGCTGCTCAGAAACCCCTGTCCCAGAGCTGGGGGGCTCCAGGTCACCCCCTCCCAGCCCTATCACATCCCCACAGCAGTCAGGACCCCCAGAGCCAGAGGGGCTTCTGCCCCCATTCTCCCAGCCCCTTTTCCCATGGTGCTTCAGGACCCCACCCCAAAACCTGAGGGATTCCCCCCACCCCATCTCAGCTCCTGGTCACCTCACAGCATTGACAACCCTGTACAAGGCCCTTGTATCCCCATAGTACTCTGGTGCTGTGCCGCAGCCCAGTCTTTCAGGGATGCAGCACTCTGGGACAGGGCTGTGTGTGGCACCTGCATGCGCTGCCAGTGGGGTCTGCACCTCATTAAAGGGCCAGGACTGTGGCTGCCCCTCACCCCCTGTCCCTCATTGTGTTTCAGGGTCTCACACATGGCAGCGCATGTATGGCTGTGACCTCCTTGAGGATGGTAGTACTAGAGGGTTTCGCCAGGATGCCTACGAAGGAAGAGACTTCATTGCCTTTGACAAAGACACGTTGACGTTCACTGCAGCGGACGCTGCAGCACAAATCACCAAGAGGAAGTGGGAGAAGGATGAGACTTTTCTTCTGGGCAGGAAGTTCTACCTGGAGAACACCTGCATTGAGTGGCTGAGGAAATACGTGAGCTATGGGAAGGACGTGCTGGAGAGGAGAGGTGAGGCTGAGGGGGGATGCAGCACCAGGCTTTATGCAGGAGCAGGGCCAGTGCAGGGAGCTCAGCCTGGCCCTTGCTGCCACCCCCTCCCCAGAGCGCCCCGAGGTCCGAGTGTCCGGGATGGAGGCCAACAAGATCCTGACCTTGTCCTGCCGTGCCTACGGCTTCTACCCGCGACCCATCTCCATCAGCTGGCTGAAGAGCGGTGTGGTCCAGGAGCAGGAGACCCAGAGGGGGAGCACCGTGCCCAACAGTGATGGCACCTACCATGGCTGGGCCACCATCGATGTACTGCCGGGAGACAGGGACAAGTACCAGTGCCGTGTGGAGCATGCCAGCCTGCCCCAGCCTGGCCTCTTCCTGTGGGGTGAGCCCAGCAGCATGGGATGCGTGGGACTGGGATGTTCAGGGGCTCCCCCTTCTCCTGCTGATGGCCTTATTTTTCCCCAGAGCCACAGTCCAACCTGATCCCGATCGTAGCGGGGGTGGCTGTCGCTGTCGTGGCTGTCATCGCTGCTCTGGCTGGATTTGCTGTCTGAAAGAGCAAGCAGGGTAATGTGCCTGTCGGGTGAGGCAGAGGGATGCGGGAGGAAGGCAGGGGCTGGAGGGGCTGTATGAGGAGCTGGGACACCTTTGGGAGGCTCCCAGCCTGGCTGTGACTAGTGGCTGGTGCTGATGCTTTGTTCTGTTTGCAGGGAAGAAGGAGAAGGGCTACAATGTGGCACCAGGTAAGTGACAGTGGCAGCATTGTCCCGAGCGTCTGCCCTTCACTGGGGCAGTCCTGGGGCTCTGTTTTTTCTTGGGGCTCCCAGCACAGCAGTGCCGTGTTCCACTTATGATGCTGCTGCCCTTCCTGTGCCAGCTCCTGGGCTGGGGCTCACAACCTCTCCTCTCTTGCAGGCAGTGACAGGGGATCCAGCTGCTCGAGCACAGGTATAGAATGAGGCTGTGGGTTAAGGCAGGAGCCCCAGGGAGGTTTTGGGGTCCCAGCTTGTCATGTCCCTTTGTGGTTCCCACCCGTATGCAGGGAGCTGCTGTTCCCAACCGCTGCTTGGATTCCTGGGAAGACTCCTGGAGCAGTAGGTTTGGGACAGGGACATGGCCCCGTATGATGCTGCCTCTTTTTGTCCCTGCAGGGAGCAATCCCAGTGTCTAACCGCTCTGCTTCAGCCTGTGAGGACCAGACAGCCCCATGTGCACTCTGTGGTGCAGCTAGATGTCCTTGTTTCCCCCAACCTCTCACATCTCCTATCTGCTACTGAAGAACAGTGCCACAGCATAATTGAGTCTGCACCCCTTCAAACAACAGAAACAGCCCAATGATTTGCTGATGTGCCATAAAGCGTGCCTGGTGTCTGACCTGGAGTGGTCGGTGGGAGCGCGTGGGCAAGGTACTCCTAGTACTCCTATCCCAGCCTGGTGTGTCAGGGTTGCCTAGAGAAGCTGCATGGGGAAGCTGGGAAGGCATCAATGGAGACTGGGAGCTGCATGCAGAAAGAGCTCAGCACAGTGAGCCTACACCTCAGTACGTGAGGGGCCTCTTCTGTCTGGGTGAATTTGTTTGCTGGGACTGGTCAGGAGAAAGAGAATCACAGAGGGGCTGGGGTTGGATGGGAGCCACAAGGATCACTGGGTCCAAATCCTGTGTTTTCAAAGGACCACCCAAAAAATCAGACCCTGTGTCTGAGAGTGTTATCCAACTGCTTGAACTCCGGTAGGCATGATTCTGTGATATATCCCCTGTGGAGCTTGTTCCAGTGCCTGACCACCCTGTCAGTGAAGAACCTTTTTGTGATATTGAGCCTGAATCATCCTGGTTGCAGCTTCAAGTTATCTCCTCAGGTCCTATCGCTGGTCACTGTGAGAATTAATGTTGTGTCTTTGCAGTAGAAACTTCCACTAACCTTGCATATTCAAAAGCGATTGTTCAGGCTTAACAGTGGGGGGTATGGTTGTCATGGTAATGTGTTGGGAATTGGCACAAAGGGTGTTGACATGAGTCCGTGGAACAGTTGTTCCTTCTGAGCTTGCTTTAAGCAACCAGGAGTAGGCCTTAGCAAATCTCATGGCCTGCTGTAGCTGAGCAAACCAAGCTACCAGGGCAACTATGAGAAGTTACCACGACAGTGTTCCCACGTCGTCCAATTGAGGAATTCAGAAAAATATTGTTACCAGCAGCTGGCTTCAAGGACAAGGGCTACGTGACTGCTAATCACAAGGGGGTTGTTTTCTTGCAGGTGGGGTTGTTTTCTTCTAGTTGTTTGTCTGAGTGACCAATAATCTTGTGTGAAACACTGTCCGCCCCTGTTAAGTTCACTATAAAAGTTAGGCTATTCAAGCAATAAAATGGTTTTTGATCTGTCTCTACTGGTGTCTGTCGTGCTTTCGGCCGTGTTTCCTGCAACGTGCGCTAACAGTAACGGTTGGTCAAATAAAACTGTACATACATGGTATAGTAATAAGTGTCGAGTAGTTTGTGAACCTGTAGCACTCAGCCAATAAGAAAGTGGGGGAGGATCAAGTGTCAGCTAATAGGGAATATAAGGTTATGATATACTTGCGGCACGCCCAACATTGCAATCACAAAAATGCTGCTTCAATGAGATCCTTGCCTGAGCCTGTGTTATTGGCTGCAGATTGTTTCTCACAAATTCGGGGCTCATCCGGGATCCAATCACCTTCTGGGTAGCCCCATTACCAGTGCAGCTGGAAGGCATGCCCCGCTGCTTTCAGCCTGTGCCTTGGTGACGGTGGTTCTGCAGAGAGCTGACAAAGAACGGGGGCTGGTTAAGAAGACAGGATGGGTGAAGAGTTAGGGAAGAAAGCAAGGCAGGCACTCTGGCTTTGAGAACTGACCCAGTAACTGTGAACAGACCAAGGTAAGAAATAGGAAGTGTTGCCTTGGGGGTCAGGCAAGACTTTTGTGTGAAGTGAGTGTGGAGCCCTGATCCATTCTCCCACAGGTCCACAAGGGGCACAGCTGGAGATGGTTGAAGTAAGAGTAGAAGTGGGAACGGAAGAGTCTCAGGGAAATCTGGTGTATGGTGCTCCCTTACACAGTAAAGAGCTCAGCAGTACACCGGGGAATCTGCTTAACCCGTTAGTTAACCCATAAGCCTTGTCTCCGCACCGCCCGCAGCGCTTTCACTTTCGTTTCTGGCAACCTGCGATCTACCTAGCGCCTGATGATGTCACGAGAATACCGGTTACTTATTGGTCGATGCGCAGGGGAGCCGCCAATCGTGTCGTGGGGCAGGGGCGGAGCCGTGGGATGCCTTGGAGCTCCGGAGGCAGCTTGGGGCACATCGGAGCCATGGGACTGGGATGGGTGGGGGTCCCGTTCCCTGGTCTGGGGCTGCTGCTGCTGCTGCTGCTGGGGGTCCTGGGCGGAGCAGCGAGCGGTGAGTGGGAGTGGGGCTGGGTCCTCTGGGCACCGGGACCCCCTGAGCCTCCCCTTCCCCTGCTGGGCCCCCCCAGGGTTTGGCCTCCCCTCGGGGCTGCCCCTCAGCCATTCCTGTTCCCGCAGAGCCCCACTCCCTGCGCTACTTCTACACCGCGGTGTCGGACCCGGGCCCGGGAGTGCCACATTTTGTAACCGTGGGGTACGTGGACGGGCACCTCATCGACCACTATGATAGCGAGACCCAGAGGACGGAGCCCCAGGTGGACTGGATTGTGGCCAATACGGATCAGCAGTACTGGGACAGTGAGACTGAGATCTCACAGAGGAGTGAGCAGGTTTTCCGTGGGCACCTGGAGACGCTTCGGGAGCGCTACAACCAGAGCAGGGGTGAGAGCGGGCTGGGCCACAGCTCTGGGAGCTGTGGAAGCAGACACCGTGGGAGGGATGGGGGGATCCCAAGCCCCACTGAGGCCTGGCCCTTCCCCCACGCTACTGCCCCAGCCCTGGCCATGCTGTTCAGTCCCTGTGTGGTGTTGCTGTCACGGGGCTCCCAGCCGTCCTGTCCCAGCCCCACGATGCTGCTGGTGCCTTGTCCCACACCGAGACACAGCTCAGCCGCTTGCCACCCCCATGCTGCTCAGAACCCCCTGTTCCAGACCTGGGGAGCTCCAGGCCACCCCCTCCCAGCCCTTCCACATCCCCACAGCAGTCAGGACCCCCAGAGCAAGAGGTACTCCTGCCCCCATTGTCCCAGCCCCTTGATTTTCCCATGGTGCTTCAGGCCCCCACACCAAAACCGGACGGATTCCCCCCACCTCATCGCAGCTCATGGTCACCTCACAGCATTGACAACCCTGTACAAGGCCCTTATTACCCCAAGGTACTCTGGTGCTCGGGCCCAGCCCAGACTTTCAGGGATGCAGCACTCTGGGACAGGGCAGTGTGTGGTACCCGCATGCACTGCCAGTGGGGTCTGCAGTTCGTTAAAGGGCCAGGACTGTGGCTGCCCCTCACCCCCTGTCCCTCATTTTGTTTCAGGGTCTCACACATGGCAGCGCATGTATGGCTGTGACGTCCTCGAGGATGGTAGTATTAGGGGGTTTGATCAGTATGGCTACGAAGGAAGAGACTTCATTGCCTTGGACAAAGACACTCGGACATTCACTGCAGCGGATGCTGCAGCACAAATCACCAAGAGGAAGTGGGAGACGGAAGGGTCTTATGCTGAAAAGACGAAGTACTACCTGGAGAACACCTGCATTGAGTGGCTGAGGAAATACGTGAGCTATGGGAAGGACGTGCTGGATAGGAGAGGTGAGGCTGAGGGGGGATGCAGCACCAGGCTGTAAGCAGGAGCAGGGCCAGTGCAGGGAGCTCAGCCTGGCTCTTGCTGCCACCCCGTCCCCAGAGCGCCCTGAGGTCCGAGTGTCCGGGATGGAGGCCGACAAGATCCTGACCTTGTCCTGCCGTGCTCATGGCTTCTACCCACAACCCATCTCCATCAGCTGGCTGAAGGATGGCGTGGTCCAGGAGCAGGAGACCCAGAGGGGCAGCACCGTGCCCAACAGTGACGGCACCTACCATGCCTGGGTCACCATTGATGTCCTGCCGGGAGACAGGGACAAGTACCAGTGCCGCGTGGAGCATGCCAGCCTGCCCCAGCCCAGCCTCTTCTCATGGGGTGAGCCCAGCAGCATGGGATGCGTGGGACTGGGATGTTCAGGGGCTCCCCCTTCTCCTGCTGATGACCCTAATTTCCCCCAGAGCCACAGTCCAACCTGATCCCCATCGTGGCGGGGGTGGCTGTAGCTGTCGTGGCTGTCATCGCTGCCCTGGCTGGATTTGCTGTCTGGAAGTGCAAGCAGGGTAATGTGCCTGGGTGGGTGAGGCAGAGGGGTGCGGGAGGAAGGCAGGGGCTGTAGGGGCTCTATGAGGAGCTGGGGCACTTTTGGGAGGCTCCCAGCCTGGCTGTGACGTGTGGCTGGTGCTGTGTTCTGCTCATGGTGCTGCTGCCCTTCCTGTGGCAGCTCCTGTGCTGGGGCTCACAACCACTCCTCTCTTGCAGGGAGTAACGGGGGATCCAACAGCTCAAACGCAGGTACAAAATGAGGCTGGGGGTTCAGGCAGAAGCCCCAGGGAGGTTTTGGGGTCCCAGCTTGTCATGTTCCCCTGTGGTATCTGCAATCAGGATGTTGCTGTGCCCAAAAGATCCGTGGCTTCCCTGGGGGAACTCTCAGAGTAGAAGGTTTGGGATGAAGATGTGGCCCCATATGATGCTGTCTCTTTTTGTCCCTGCAGGGAGCAACCCCAGTGTCTAACCACTCTGCTTCAGCCCATGAGGGACAAGATGGCCCATGGGCACACTCTGCTGCAGCTGGATGCAGCCTCATTCCCTCAACCTCTCGCATCTCCAATCAGCTACCTCAAGAGCAAAGCCAGAGCACAACTGGCTATGCACACCTTCAAACAAAGGAAACAGTCCAATGATTTGCTCATTTCCATAAAGTGTGCCTAGTGTCTGATATGGAGTTGTGGGTGGGAGCGGGTGTGCAAGGTGCTCCTATCCTGGCCTGGTGGGTCAGGGTTGCCCAGAGAAGCTGCATGGGGAATTTGAGGAGGCAGCGATGGAAACTGGGAGCTGCATGCAGAAAGAGCTCAGCACAGTGAGCCTATGTGTCAGTACAGGAGGTTCCTCTTCTGCCTGGGTGAATTCATTGTTTGCCAGGACTGGTCACAAAAAAGAGAATCACAGAGGGGCTGGGGTTGGATGGGAGCCACAAGGATCACTGGGTCCAAATCCTATGTCCTCAAAGGAAAACCCAAAAAATCAGACCCCGCTAAGGAGAGTGTTATCCAACTGCTTGAACTCCGGTAGGCATGATGCTGTGATATATCCCCTGTGGAGCTTGTTCCAGTGCCTGACCACCCTGTCAGTGAAGAACCTTTTTGTGATATCAAGCCTGAACCATCCCGGTTGCAGCTTCAAGCCATCTCCTCAGGTCATATTGCTACTCACTGTGAGAATTAATGTTGTGTCTTTGCAGTAGAAACTTCCACTAACCTTGCTTATTCAAAAGTGCTTGTGCAGGCTTAACAGTGGGAGGTATGGTTGTCATGGTAATGGTTGGTCAAATAAAACTGTACATACATGGTATAGTAATAAGTGTCGAGTAGTTTGTGAACCTGTAGCACTCAGCCAATGAGGAAACAGGGGAGGAATAAAGTTTCAGCTAATAGGGAACATAAGGTTATGATATACTTGTGGCACGCCTACCATTGCAATCACAAAAATGCTGCTTCAATGAGATCCTTGCCTGAGCCTGTGTTATTGGCTGCAGATTGTTTCTCACAAATCTGGGGCTCATCCAGGATCCAGTAGCCTTCTGGGTAGCCCCATTACCAGTGCAGCTGGAAGGCATGCCCCGCTGCTTTCAGCCTGTGCCTTGGTGACGGTGGTTCTGCAGAGAGCTGACAAAGAACGGAGGCTGCTTAAGAAGACAGGATGGATGAAGAGTTAGGGAAGAAAGCAAGGCAGGCAGTCTGGCTTCGAGAACTGACCCAGTAACTGTGCACAGACCAAGGTAAGAAATAGGAAGCATTGCCTTGGGGGTCTGCTGGCCCTACCCATGGCTCGTCGACCACTTTGGAGGAGCTGCCAGCTCTGGGTCTGTCTCTGTGCTCCCCTGGGGCTTCCCCAACTCAGGAAACCCCCCTCTAGGCTGCAGTGAGTCAAGGAACATCTGCTGGGTTGGCAAGGGGAGGCATTGCAGAAGATTTTGAGTGTAGTATTAGTTGTTTATGCCAGGCAAGAGGAAATGGAGAAGGTGGACAGAATGAATGCACTAAAGAAAACAGAGGAAATAGAGGAGTCTGAGGAAGGGGAAAGTCAGACCCTGGATTGGGTCAAGAAGGAGGGACTGGATAAAGAGAGAGAAATAATAGGGGAGAAAGCTACTACTGCGGGAACATGGGGCCGGTTTTTACAGACTGTGGATACCAGGACTGGGGGAACTGACTACACCTGTAACTGAGGGCACCAAGGATGAGGAAATAGAACCCATCTCCTGGGAAGTGGAAAGGGAAAAGGCATTCAAAGCTATTACAGATGCCTTAACATCTGCCCCTGCACTGAGGCTCTCAGATTACTCAAAGCCTTTTGATTTATTTGCCCAGGGGGAGGGTCCAGCACACGCTCTGAAGGCCTCTCCACCCTTGATGGAATCCACAGATCCTCCCAGTTCAGTGTCATTATGAGCAACTTGATTGACAACTGTATTGACCCGTTTATGAATACCACATCTCAAGTGGACAATGCAATAGATTGCTGGCATTGTTAAAAAAACAAACAAAACTACTGCATACTGAATTCTAGTGCTTAGTAAAACCAATCCATGAAACATTTTGGTATCAACCCAAGTCATCCTACTTATTCCCTGAAGCTCTAAATTATCAGCCACAGCCTGTCAAAGCAAGCTCATGTAGCTCTCCAATAGAAAGTTGGGATTCCTTACCCAGTGTGCAATGAGCCTATCCTCACACTAGGTGGAGATATTGTTTATTTCAGAATTGGGCAAGTGCCAGGTGATTTCTTGCTAAGCTGGCACACCTAAGGATTTTCCGTGCCACGCTTTAGGCAATCTTTTATCACTACATGTAGATGTTAGCACAGACCTCTGATTTCTAATTTGTTACATAATGAGCATACTGCTGGTTTGACAAAATCATTCTAGACATCCTCAGAGGGGAAGGGGCTCTTGTTGGGCTGCGGTCTCTCAGCCTAAGAGCATGAATTTTACTATTCTAATGAGGATAGTCCTCATTAGTATTAGAAACTCATACCTTTGTTTGTCAGCCAAGTATTTCTAAGAAGTTGATTGGAAGCACATTCAGTAGCATATGTATTGGATGTTTCCTTACCAAATGGCCTTTCTGATCAAGTAGTTTTTTTTATGAATCGTCCTTTAGATATCCTCAAGGCCTGGATCATCTTACCCTTGCCTTGAAGCACAGATTTTACAGCTTTTACCACAACACAAAGTTAACAATACAAACTTAAATTGTTACTGGCATCAATACCCCATCACATCAACACTGGCCCCATAGTGCATTACAATGCACCAGCAATTCAGTGCGGGTGGGAATAACAAGCAGTTGTAATTACAGCTGATATTACAATCACACCCCAGTGGGGCTGCTTTTGTAATGTCACAGCATAGGAGCTTGTCTTGACACTGACCTGAAAAAACCTCATTGGCCTGTGACAATTAATCAGCAATTACCATCAAAGGTGCTTTTAATGGTTTGAAGTCCTGGAATCTTACATGGAAGTTCAGCAATAAAATTTGCCAAAGATGCGTGAATTTTCCTGTTCTTTACTTTACACGCTATTCTACCTGCTCCAACCCACATCAGTTGCTTGCTGAACACCACAGGCTGGGCTGGGTTGGGGTGAGTTAAGGGATGGCAGGAGCCTGGCTATCTCCTCCAGCTGCTGCAGCCCAGAACCCTCCTGCCTGGTCACTGGAACCAGTACAGAGCAGGACAGGCAGGAACATCCAGTGCCATCCTGCCCAGATGTTGGAGCCCAGCCGGGTGCCCAGGGACCTGGCACTTCTGCTCAGGCTGAGGTTAGCAGCTGCCACTTTCTGAGGGTCAGCCAGCAGCCAAGCAGAGCACAGGTTCCACGGACAGACACAGGGACAGACACATGGACAGATACACACACGCGCACAGACACACAGAGACTCTTGACCCCAGAAGCCAGCACCAGGCCCATGGGCTGTGACTCGCCACCCCACTCCAGCTGCTGGCACTGAGCCCTGCACTGGCCTCACTCACCCTCACCCCAGTCACTAAATTGAAGAAAATGTTTAATGAGAAGTTACAGGAAGACAGGATAGACTGGTGATTGGGCACAGCGCTCAGCCAGAGAAGCAGTGATGGGTCCTATTTCACACACAGCTGGCCCCTTTCCTTCCTTTTCTGCCTCTGTATATCTTTGTTCCTTCTGCTCCCCTGCCCTGCACATCCCCCACCAGTCCCACACCACTCCCAGTCCAAGGTGCTCCTGGTTCACATCTTATCGATTGCAATGTCCAGGCTGATCTTCCTGGAAGCTGCGCCTTTGCTTGCTTGGTTGCCAACACGGAGTATGACGGGGACATTCCTTTTTTGTCACCGTGCCCATGTTGGTTCTGTCAGGTCTGTGTCCAGCTAGAGGTTGGTTTCTGCTTGCTTTTCCCCTTTCCCATTGGTTTCCAATGCATAAGGTCTCCAAATAAACTTGCTGAAAGAAACACTCTCCCTCTCCCATGCCCCCACCAGTCAGTGTGAGTGACCAGCTTTGGTTCTCACCACTGCTGCTCAGTCAGGCTTCCTCCAGTCTGGCTTCGAGAACTGACCCAGTAACTGCACAGACCAAGGTAAGAAATAGGAAGCATTGCCTTGGGGGTCAGGGAAGATATTGTGTGAAGTGAGTGTGGAGCCCTGATCCATGGTCCCACAGGTCCACCAGGGGCACAGCCGGAGATGGCTGAAGCAAGAGTAGAAGTGAGAAAGGAAGAGTCTCAGGGAAATCTGGTGTATGGCGCTCCCTTACACAGTAAAGAGCTCAGCAGTACACCGGGGAATCTGGTTAACCCGTTAGTTAAGCCGGAAGCCCAGACCCCGCACTGCCCGCAGTGCTTTCACTTTCGCTTCTGGCAACGTGCGGGACCGCGATCTACCCGGCGCCCGGTGACGTCATAAGAATTCCTGTTAGTCATTGGTAGAAGCGCGTCGGAGCCACCAATCGCGTCGCGGTATTGTGCCGGAGATTCCGGATGGCTTCGAGCTCCGGCGGCAGCTCGGGGCACAGCGGAGCCATGGGGCCGGGACAGGTGGGGGCCCTGGGCCTCGGCCTGAGGCTGCTGCTGGGGGTCCTGGGCGGAGCAGCGAGCGGTGAGTGGGAGTGGGGCCGGGCCCTCCCGGCACCGGGTCCCCCCGGGCCTCCCCTCTCCTCCCCTTCCCCTCTCGGCCCCCTCCGGGCTCGGCCTCCCCTCGGGGATGCCCCTCTCAGCCGCCCCTGTTCCCGCAGAGCCCCACTCCCTGCGCTATTTCGACATCGGGGTGTCGGACCCGAGCCCGGGGGTGCCGCAGTTCGTGACCGTGGGGTTCGTGGATGGGGAGGTCTTCGTGCGCTATGACAGCGAGACCAGGAGGATGGAACCCCGGGTGGACTGGATTGCGGCCAATACGGATCAGCAGTACTGGGACAGGGAGACTGAGAACTTACAGAGGAGTGAGCAGGTTTTCCACGTAGGCCTGGACACGCTGCGGGAGCGCTACAACCAGAGCAGGGGTGAGAGCGGGCTGGGCCACAGCTCTGCAGGCTGTGGGAGTGGGTGCTGTGGGAGGGGTGGGGGGGTCCCCAGCCCCAATGAGGCCTGGCCCTTCCCCCATGCTACTGCCCCAGCCCTGGCTGTGCTGTTCGGTCCCTGTGTGGTGTTGCTGTCATGGGGCTCCCAGCTGCCGTGTCCCAGCCCCACGATGCTGCTGGTGCCTTGTCCCACACCCAGAGGGGTGCTTCCAGACACAGCCCAGCCCCTTGCCACCCCTATGCTGCTCAGAATCCCCTATCCCAGAGCTAGGGGGCTCCAGGCCAACCCCTCCCAGCCCTTCCACATCCCCACAGCAGTCAGGACCCCCAGAGCCAGAGGGTATCCTGCCCCCATTGTCCCAGCCCCTTGCTTTTCCCATGGTGCTTCAGGCCTCTACCCCAAACCCTGAGGGATTCCCCCCACCCCATCTCAGCTCCTGGTCACCTCACAGCATTGACAACCCTGTACAAGGCCCTCGCTTCCTGAAAGTACTGTGGTGCTGGGCCCCAGCCCAGTCTTTCAGGGATGCAGCACTCTGGGACAGGGCAGTGTGTGGCACCCGCATGCGCTGCCAGTGGGGTCTGCACCTCATTAAAGGGCCAGGACTGTGGCTGCCCCTCACCCCCTGTCCCTCATTGTGTTTCAGGGTCTCACACGTTGCAGCGCATGTATGGCTGTGACCTCCTTGAGGATGGTAGTATTAGGGGGTTTCACCAGATTGGCTATGAAGGAAATGACTTCCTTGCCTTTGACAAAGACACGCTGACGTACACTGCAGCGGACGCTGCAGCACTAATCACCAAGAGGAAGTGGGAGCAGGAAGGGACTGATGCTGAGCGCAACAAGTACTACCTGGAGAACACCTGCATTGAGTGGCTGAGGAAATACATGAGCTTTGGGAAGGACGTGCTGGAGAGGAGAGGTGAGGCTGAGGGGGGATGCAGCACCGGGCTGTAAGCAGGAGCAGGGCCAGTGCAGGGAGCTCAGCCTGGCCCTTGCTGCCACCCCCTTCCCCAGAACGCCCCGAGGTTCGAGTGTCCGGGATGGAGGCCGAAAAGATCCTGACCTTGTCCTGCCGTGCTCACGGCTTCTACCCGCGACCCATCTCCATCAGCTGGCTGAAGGATGGCGTGGTCCAGGAGCAGGAGACCCAGAGGGGGAGCACCGTGCCCAACAGTGACGGCACCTACCATGCCTGGGCCACCATCGATGTCCTGCCGGGGAACAGGGACAAGTACCAGTGCCGTGTGGAGCATGCCAGCCTGCCCCAGCCCGGCCTCTTCTCATGGGGTGAGCCCAGCAGCATGGGATGTGCGGGAATGGAATGTTCAGGGGCTCCCCCTTCTCCTGCTGATGACCCTAATTTTCCCCAGAGCCACAGTCCAACCTGATCCCCATCGTGGTGGGGGTGGCTGTAGCTGTCGTGGCTGTCATCGCTGCCCTGGCTGGATTTGCTGTCTGGAAGAGCAAGCAGGGTAACGTGCCTGGGCAGGTGAGGCAGAGGGGTGGTGGAGGAAGGCAGGGTCTGGAGGGGCTGTATGAGGAGCTGGGGCACCTTTGGGAGGCCCCCAGCCTGGCCGTGACATGTGGCTGGTGCTGATGCTTTGTTCTGTCTGCAGGGAAGAAGGAGAAGGGCTACAATGTGGCACCAGGTGAGTGACAATGGCAGCATTGTCCCGAGCGTCTGCCCAACACTGGGGCAGTCCTGGGGCTCTGGTTTTTCTTGGGGCTCCCAGCATAGCAGTGCTCTGTTCCACTTATGGTGCTGCTGCCCTTCCTGTGCCTGCTGCTGGGCTGGGGCTCACAACCACTCCGCTCTTGCAGGCAGTGACGGGGGATCCAGCTACTTGTGCACAGGTATAGAATGAGGCTGTGGGTTAAGGCAGGAGCCCCAGGGAGGTTTTGAGGTCCCCGCTTGTCATGTCCTTTGTGGACTTTGTGTAGGCACAGTGAGCCTACACGTCAGTACATGAGGGGCCTCTTCTGTCTGAGTGAATTTGTTTGCCAGGACTTGTCACGAGAAAGAGAATCACAGAGGGGCTGGGGTTGGATGGGAGCCACAAGGATCACTGGGTCCAAATCCTGGGTCCTCAAAGGAAAACCCAAAAAATCAGACCCTGCTAATGAGAGTGTTAGCCAACTGCTTGAACTCTGGTAGGCATGATGCTGTGAGTGGTGCCCTGTGGAGCGTGTTCCAGTGCCTGACCACCCCATCAGTGAAGAACCTTTTTGTGATATCAAGCCTGAACCATCCCGGTTGCAGCTTCAAGCCATCTCCTCAGGTCCTAATCGCTGGTAACTGTGAGAATGAAAGTTGTCTCTTTGCAGTAGAAACTTCCACTAACCTTGCATATTCAAAAGTGATTGTGCATGCTTAACAGTGGGGGGTATGGTTGTCGTGGTAATGGTTGGTCAAGTAAAACTGTACCTACCTGGTATAGTAATAAGTGTCGAGTAGTTTGTGAACCTGTAGCACTCAGCCAATGAGGAAACAGGGGAGGAATCAAGTGTCAGCTAATAGGGAATATAAGGTTATGATGTACTTGCAGCACGTCCACCATTGCAATCACAAAAATGCTGCTTCAATGTCCTGGTTTCAGTTAGAACAGAATTAATTTTCTTCCTAGTAGCTGGTGGAATGCTGTGTTTTGGCTTAGGATGAGAAGAGTGCTGATAACACCCCAATGCTTTAATTGTTGCAGAGCAGTGCTTACACCAAGCCAAGGACATCTCAGCCTTTTGCTCTGTCCTGCCAACGGGCAGGCTGGGGGTGCAGTAAGAGCTGGGAGGGGACAGACCCAGGACAGGTGACCCAAACTAGCCAAAGGGGTATTCCATACCATCTGACGTCATGCTAAACAATAGATAGGGGTGGCTAGCTGGGGGGAGGGGGCCAGACTGCTCGGGGTTAGGCTGGGCATCGGTCAGCGAGTGGTGAGCAATTGCATTGTGCATCACTTGTTTGTACATATGATTATTACTTTCCTATTATCACCATTGTATTATTATTATTATTATTGTTATTATTATTTTTGTTATTATTATTTTCCTGTCTTATTAAACTGTCTTTATCTCAACTCACGGGCTTCACTTTCCATTTCTCTCCCCAGTCCCAGAGAGGGAGAGGGGAGGGTGAGCGAACGGCTGCGTGGTGTTTAGCTGCCGGCCGGGTTAAACCATGACATTCAATGAGATCCTAGCCTGAGCCTGTGTTATTGACTGCAGATTGTTTCTCACAAATTCGGGGCTCATCCGGGATCTAATCGCCTTCTAGGTAGCCCCATTACCAGTGCAGCTGGAAGGCATGCCCCGCTGCTTTCAGCCTGTGCCTTAGTGACGGTGGTTCTGCAGAGAGCTGACAAAGAATGGAGGCTGCTTGAGAAGACAGGATGGATGAAGAGTTAAGGAAGAAAGCAAGGCAGGCAGTCTGGCTTCGAGAACTGACCCAGTAACTGTGCACCGACCAAGGTAAGAAATAGGAAGCATTGCCTTGGCAGTGTGCTGGCCCTGCCCATGGCTCGTCGACCACTTTGGAGGAGCTGCCAGCTCTGGGTCTGTCTCTGTGCTCTCCTGGGGCTTCCCCAGCTTAGGAAATCCCCTCTAGGCTGCGGTGAATCAAGGAACATCTGCTGTATTGGGACTGGATGAAGGGAGAGAAATAATAGGGGAGAAAGCTACTACTGTGGGAACATGGGGCCGGTTTTTACAGACTGTGGATACCAGGACTGGGGGAACTGCCTACACCTGTAACTGAGGGCACCAAGGATGAGGAAACAGAACCCATCTCCTGGGAAGTGGAAAGGGAAAAGGCATTCAAAGCTATTACAGATGCCTTAACATCTGCCCCTGCACTGGGGGTCCCAGATTACTCAAAGCCTTTTGATTTATTTGCCCAGGGGAAGGGTCCAGCACACGCTCTTGTTCCTGCAGTCGGTAGCTGCCCATTTCTCCAGATCCCTCTTCGAGGCCTCTCCACCCTTGATAGAATCCACAGATCCTCCCAGTTCGGTGTCATTATCAACAACTTGATTGACAACTGTATTGATCAGTTTATGAATACCATATCTCAAGTGGACAATGCAATATATTGCTGGCATTGTTTAAAAAAAAAAACACAAAACCAAATACCACTGGATACTGAATTATGGTGCTTAGTAAAACCAATTCATTAAGCATTTTGATATCAACCCAAGTCATCCTACTTATTTATTCCCTGAAGCTCTAAATTATCAGCCACAACCTGTCAAAGCAAGCTCATGTAGCTGTCCAATCAAAAGTTTGGATTCCCTACCCAGTGTGCAATGAGCCTATCCTCACATTAGGTGGAGATATTGTCTGTTTCAGACTTGGGTGAGTACCAGGTGGTTTCTTGCTAAGCTGGCACACCTAAGGATTTCCCGTGCCACACTTTAGACCATCTCTTATCACTACATGTAGATGTTAGCACAGACCTCTAATTTCTAATTGGTTACATAATGAGCATACTGCTGGTTTGACAAAATCATTCTAGACATCCTCAGAGGGGAAGGGTCTCTTGTTGGGCTGGGGTCTCTCAGCCTAAGGGCATGAATTTGACTATTCTAATGAGGATAGTCCTCATTAGTATTAGCAACTCATACCTTTGTTTGTCAGCCAAGTATTTCTAAGAAGTTGATTGGTAGCACATTCAGTAGTATATGTCACATGGTGGCGGAGCTCAAGGAGGAGGTGGAGAGGCTGAGGGCCATCAGGGAATGTGAGCGGGAGATAGACTTCTGGAGCAACTCCCTGCAGGGCCTCAAGGAGAGGTACCGGGGTGAGACACCCCAAACGGGGGTGGACCCCCTGCCCTGTCGCCGTCGGACAGAGGGAGGGGATCTGGGAGTTGAGGAGGAATGGAAACAGGTCCCTGCGCGACATGGCAGGCGATGCCCTCCCCTTCTAGCCCCACCTTCCCAGGTGCCCTTACAAAACAGGTTTGAGGCCCTGGAGAATGAGAGATCAACAGCAACTGAGGAAGAGGTAGGAAGTGTTCCCAGGAGGATGCCTAGGGCGAGGAGGTCGACTCCACGCATCAGGACTGCCTCCACCAAGAAAGAAAGAAGGGTGATTGTCGTGGGAGACTCTATCCTTAGGGGGACAGAGGGCCCTATTTGTCGGCCTGACCCTACCCGTAGGGAAGTCTGCTGCCTCCCTGGGGCCAGGGTCAGGGACGTTGCCAGGAAGCTCCCCAACCTGGTACGCCCCTCAGACTATTATCCTCTTGTGATAGTCCAGGCAGGTAGTGATGACATTGATGACAGAAGCCTGAAGGCTATCAAAAGAGACTTTAGGGGGCTGGGACGGTTAGTGGACGGAGCAGGAGTGCAGGTAGTATTTTCGTCCATCCCTACGTTGACAGGGAGGGGTATGGAGAGGACAAGGAAAGCCCACCTGTTAAACACGTGGCTCCGGGGCTGGTGCCTACGCAGAAATCTTGGGTTTTTCGACCATGGGGCAGTTTACTCAGCACCTGGTCTGATGGCCGTAGATGGGTCCCTATCCTTTAGGGGAAAAAGGATCCTGGGCCAGGAGCTGGCGGGGCTCATTGATAGGGCTTTAAACTAGGTAAGAAGGGGGATGGGGCTGAAGCAAGGACTGTTGGGGCTGTGCCAGGGGGAGCAATGGCAAGGCCGGAGGATAAGGTAAAGGCCCAGCTGAAGTGCATCTACACCAATGCACGCAGCATGGGTAACAAACAGGAGGAGCTGGAAGCCATCGTGCAGAGGGCAGGCTACGACTTGGTTGCCATCATGGAAACGTGGTGGGACCAGTCTCATGACTGGAGTGCTGCGATGCCTGGCTATAGGCTCTTCAGAAGGGACAGGCAGCACAGAAGGGGTGGCGGTGTGGCTCTCTATATTAGAGAGTCTTTCGATGTTGTAGAACTCGAGGCTAGGAATGACAAGATCGAGTCCCTTTGGGTTAGGATCGGCAGGGACAACAAGGCTAGTGTCCTGGTCGGGGTCTGCTATAGACCGCCGAACCAGGATGAGGAGACGGATGAGGAGTTCTACAGGCAGCTGACAGAAGTTGCGAATTCGTCGGCGCTTGTACTCATGGGGGACTTCAACTTCCCTGACATATCCTGGAAGCACAACACAGCCCAGAGGAAGCAGTCTAGGAGGTTTCTGGAGAAAGTGGAAGATAGCTTCCTGACGCAGCTGATTAGTGAACCTACCAGGGGTGGTGCCCTGCTAGACCTTCTCTTCACAAACAGAGAAGGACTGGTGGAGGATGTGATTGTCGGGAACAGTCTTGGGCAGAGTGACCACGAAATGGTGGAGTTCACTATTCTTGGTGGGGCCAGGAAGGGAACCAGTAAAACCACTGTATTGGACTTTCGGAGGGCTGACTTTGGGCTGCTCAGGACACTAGTTGGTGGAGTCCCATGGGAGGCGGTTCTGAAGGGCAGAGGGGTCCAGAAAGGCTGGGCGCTCTTTAAGAGGCAAATCCTAATGGCGCAGGAGCGGTCTGTCCCCATGTGCCCAAAGATGAGCCAGCGGGGAAGAAGACCAGCCTGGCTCAACAGAGAATTGTGGCTTGAGCTTAGGAGAAAAAAGAGGGTTTATAATCTTTGGAAAATTGGGCAGGCCACTAAGGAGGACTATAAGGATGTAGCGAGGCTGTGCAGGGACAAGATTAGGAAGGCCAAAGCTCATCTGGAGCTCAATCTGGCTACTGCTGTTAAAGATAACAAAAAACGCTTTTATAAATACATCAGCACAAAAAGGAGGACTAGGGAGAATCTCCATCCTTTACTGGATGCGGGGGGAAACTTAGTTACAAGAGATGAGGAAAAGGCAGAGGTGCTTAATGCCTTCTTTGCCTCAGTCTTTAGTGGCAAAACCGGTTGCTCTCTGGATACCCAGTACCCAGAACTGGTGGAAGGGGACAGGGAGCAGGATGTGGCCCTCACCATCCATGAAGAACTGGTTGGTGACCTGCTACGGCACTTGGATGTGCACAAATCGATGGGGCCGGATGGGATCCACCCAAGGGTACTGAGAGAACTGGCAGAGGAGCTGGCCAAGCCCCTATCCATCATTTATCAGCAGTCCTGGCTATCGGGGGAGGTCCCAGCTGACTGGCGACTAGCAAATGTGACGCCCATCTACAAGAAGGGCCGGAGGGCGGACCCGGGGAACTACAGGCCGGTCAGTTTGACCTCAGTACCAGGGAAGCTCATGGAGCAGATCCTCTTGGGAGTCATCATGCGGCACTTGAAGGGCAAGCAGGCGATCAGGCCCAGCCAGCATGGGTTTATGGAAGGCAGGTCCTGCTTGACGAACCTGATCTCCTTCTACGACAAAGTGACGCGCTGGGTGGATGAGGGAAAGGCTGTGGATGTGGTCTACCTTGACTTCAGCAAGGCTTTTGACACCGTCTCCCACAGCATTCTCCTCAAGAAACTGGCTGCTCATGGCTTGGACTGGTGCACGCTTCGTTGGGTTAGAAACTGGCTGGATAGCCGGGCCCAAAGAGTTGTGGTGAATGGAGCCAAGTCCAGTTGGAGGCCAGTCACTAGTGGCGTCCCCCAGGGCTCGGTGCTGGGGCCGGTCCTCTTTAACATCTTCATCAATGATCTGGATGATGGCATTGAGTGCACCCTCAGTAAGTTTGCAGATGACACCAAGCTAGGTGCGTGTGTCGATCTGCTCGAGGGTAGGAAGGCTCTGCAGGAGGATCTGGATAGGCTGCACCGATGGGCTGAGGTCAACTGTATGAAGTTCAACAAGGCTAAGTGCCGGGTCCTGCACCTGGGGCGCAATAACCCCAAGCAGAACTACAGGCTGGGAGAGGAATGGTTGGAGAGCTGCCAGGCAGAGAAGGACCTGGGAGTGATGGTGGACAGTCAGCTGAATATGAGCCAGCAGTGTGCTCAGGTGGCCAAGAAGGCCAACGGCATCCTGGCTTGTATCAGAAACACTGTGACCAGCAGGGCTAGGGAGGTGATCGTCCCCCTGTACTCGGCTCTGGTGAGGCCGCACGTCGAGTACTGTGTTCAGTTTTGGGCCCCTCGCTACAAGAAGGACATCGAGGTGCTTGAGCGGGTCCAAAGAAGGGCGACGAAGCTGGTGAGGGGCTTGGAGAGCAAGTCCTATGAGGAGTGGCTGAAGGAGCTGGGCTTGTTCAGCCTAGAGAAGAGGAGGCTCAGGGGTGACCTTATTGCTCTGTATAAGTACATTAAAGGAGGCTGTAGAGAGGTGGGGGTTGGCCTGTTCTCCCATGTGCCTGGTGACAGGACGAGGGGGAATGGGCTAAAGTTACGCCAGGGGAGTTTTAGGTTAGATGTTAGGAAGAATTTCTTTATTGAAAGGGTTGTGAGGCACTGGAACGGGCTGCCCAGGGAGGTGGTGGAGTCACCATCCCTGGAAGTCTTCAAAAGACGTTTAGATGTAGAGCTTAGGGATATGGTTTAGTGGGGACTGTTAGTGTTAGGTTAGAGGTTGGACTCGATGATCTTGAGGTCTCTTCCAACCTAGAAATTCTATGTATTGGATGTTTCCTTACCAAATGGCCTTTCTGATCAAGTAGTTTTTTTATGAATCATCCTTTAGATATCCTCAAGGCCTGGATCATCTTGCCCTTGCCTTGAAGCACAGATTTTACAGCTTTTACCACAACACAAAGTTAACAATACAAACATAAATTGTTACTGGCATCAATACCCCATCACATCAATACTGGCCCCATGGTGCATTACAATGCACCAGCAATTCAGTATGGGTGGGAATAACAAGCAGTTGTAATTACAGCTGATATTACAATCACACCCCAGTGGGGCTGCTTTTGTAATGTCACAGCATAGGAGCTTGTCTTGATGCTGACCTGGAAACCTCATCGGCCTGTGACAAGGAATCAACAATTACCATCGAAGGTGCTTTAATGGTTTGAAGTCCTGGAATCTTACATGGAAGGTCAGCAATAAAAAATGCCAAAGATGCTCGAATTTTACTGTTCTTTACACGCTATTCTACCTGCTCCAACCCACATCAGTTGGTTGCTGGACACCACGGGCTGGGCTGGGCTGGGTTGGGGTGAGTTAAGGGATGGCAGAAGCCTGGCTGTCTCCTCCAGCTGCTGCAGCCCAGAACCCTCCTGCCTGGTCACTGGAACCAGTACAGACCAGGACGGGCAGGAACACCAAGTGCCATCCTGCCCAGATGTTGGAGCCCAGCCAGGTGCCCAGGGACCTGGCACTTCTGCTCAGGCTGAGGTTAGCAGCTGCCACTTTCTGAGGGTCAGCCAGAAGCCAAGCTGAGCACAGGTCCCACGGACAGACACAGGGATAGACACACACATGTGCACAGACGCACAGAGACTCTTGACCCCAGCAGCCAGCACCAGGATCATGGGCTGTGACTCGCCACCCCACTCCAGCTGCTGGCACTGAGCCCTGCACTGGCCTCACTCACCCTCACCCCAGTCACTAAATTGAAGAAAATGTTTAATGAGAAGTTACAAGAAGACCGGATAGACTGGTGATTGGGCACAGCGCTCAGCCAGACAAGCAGTGATGGGTCCTATTTCACACACAGCTGGCCCCTTTCCTTCCTTTTCTGCCTCTGTATATCTTTGTTCCTTCTGCTCCCCTGCCCTGCACATCCCCCACCAGTCCCACACCACTCCCAGTCCAAGGTGCTCCTGGTTCACATCTTATCGATTGCAATGTCCAGGCTGATCTTCCTGGAAGCTGCGCCTTTGCTTGCTTGGTTGCCAACAGAGTATGACGGGGACGTTCCTTTCTTGTCACCGTGCCCATGTTGGTTCTGTCAGGTCTGTGTCCAGCTAGAGGTTGGTTTCTGCGTGCTTTTCCCCTTTTCCATTGGTTTCCAATGCATGAGGTCTCCAAATAACCTTGCTGGAAGAAACACTCTCGCTCTCCCATGCCCCCACCAATCAGTGTGAGTGACCAGCTTTGGTTCTCACCACTGCTGCCCAGTCAGGCTTCCTCCAGTCTGGCTTCGAGAACTGACCCAGTAACTGCACAGAACGAGGTAAGAAATATGAAGCATTGCCTTGGGGGTCAGGGAAGATATTGTGTGAAGTGAGTGTGGAGCCCTGATCCATGGTCCCACAGGTCCACAAGGGGCACAGCCAGAGTTGGTTGAAGCAAGAGTAGAAGTGAGAAAGGAAGAGTCTCAAGGAAATCCGGTGTATGGTGCTCCCTTACACAGTAAAGTGATCAGCAGTACACCGGGGAAATCTGGTTAACCCGTTAGTTAAGCCGGAAGCCCGGTCGCCGCACCGCCCGGAGTGCTTTCACTTTCGTTTCTGGCAACCTGCGGGACCGCGGTCTACCCGGCGCCCGGTGACGTCACGAGAATACCGGTTACTCATTGGCAGACGCGCTACGGAGCCTCCAATCGCGTCGCGGTATTGTGCCGGAGCCGTGGGATGCCTTGGAGCTCTGGCGGCAGCTCGGGGCACAGCGGAGCCATGGGACCGGGACGGGCGGGGGCCCTGGGCCTCGGCCTGAGGCTGCTGCTGGTGGTCCTGGGCAGATCAGCGAGCGGTGAGTGGGAGTGGGGCCGCGCCCTCCCGGCACCGGGACCCCCCGGGCCTCCCCTCTCCTTCCCTTCCCCTCTCGGCCCCCTCCGGGCTCGACTGCCCCTCGGGGCTGCCCCTCTCAGCTGCCCCTGTTCCCGCAGAGCCCCACTCCCTGCGCTATTTCCACACCGCGGTGTCGGACCCGAGCCCGGGGGTGCCGCAGTTCGTGATTGTGGGGTACGTGGACGGGGAGGTCTTCGTGCGCTATGACAGTGAGACCAGGAGGATGGAGCCCCGGGTGGACTGGATTGCGGACAACGAGAACCAGCAGTACTGGGACAAGCAGACCAACATCGCACACAGTACTCAGCAGATTTACCGCTTGAACCTGGACACGCTGCGGGAGCGCTACAACCAGAGCAGGGGTGAGAGCGGGCTGGGCCACAGCTCTGCAGGCTGTGGGAGCGGGTGCTGTGGGAGGGGTGGGGGGGTCCCCAGCCCCACTGAGGCCTGGCCCTTTCCCCACGCTACTGCCCCAGCCCTGGCCGTGCTGTTCGGTCCCTGTGTGGTGTTGCTGTCACAGGGCTCCCAGCTGCTGTGTCCCAGCCCCACGATGCTCCTGGTGCCTTGTCCCACACCCAGAGGGGTGCTTCCAGACACAGCCCAGCCCCTTGCCACCCCCACGCTGTTCAGAACCCCCTGTCCCGGAGCTGGGGGGCTCCAGGCCACCCCCTCCCAGCCCTTCCACATCCTCACAGCAGTCAGGACCCCCAGGACCAGAGGGGCTCCTGCCGTCCATTGTCCCAGCCCCTTGCTTTTCCCATGGTGCTTCAGGCCTCCACCCCAAACCCTGAGGGATTCCCTCCACCCCATCTCAGCTCCTGGTCACCTCACAGCATTGACAACCCTGTACAAGGCCCTTGCTGCCCCAAAGTACTGTGGTGCTGGGCCCCAGCCCAGTCTTTCAGGGATGCATCAGGGCAGTGTGTGGTACCTGTATGCACTGACAGTGGGGTCTGCACCTCATTAAAGGGCCAGGACTGTGGCTGCCCCTCACCCCCTGTCCCTCATTGTGTTTCAGGGTCTCACACATGGCAGGTCATGTCTGGCTGTGACCTCCTCGAGGATGGTAGTATTAGAGGGTTTAGCCAGTATGGCTACGAAGGAAGAGACTTCATTGCCTTGGACAAAGATGCACTGACGTTCACTGCAGCAGATGCTGGGGCACAAATCACCAAGAGGAAGTGGGAGGAGGATGGGACTGTTGCTGAGCAGTGGAAGAACTACCTGGAGAACACCTGCATTGAGGGGTTGCGGAAATACGTGAGCTATGGGAAGGACGTGCTGGAGAGGAGAGGTGAGGCTGAGGGGGGATGCAGCATCAGGCTGGACGCAGGAGCAGGGCCAGTGCAGGGAGCTCAGCCTGGCCCTTGCTGCCACCCCCTTCCCCAGAACGCCCCGAGGTCCGAGTGTCCGGGATGGAGGCCAACAAGATCCTGACCCTGTCCTGCCGTGCTCACGGCTTCTACCCACGACCCATCTCCATCAGCTGGCTGAAGGATGGCGTGGTCCAGGAGCAGGAGACCCGGAGAGGCAGCACCGTGCCCAACAGTGACGGCACCTACCATGCCTGGGCCACCATCGATGTCCTGCCGGGGGACAGGGACAAGTACCAGTGCCGCGTGGAGCATGCCAGCCTGCCCCAGCCCGGCCTCTTCTCATGGGGTGAGCCCAGCAGCATGGGATGTGCGGGAATGGAATGTTCAGGGGCTCCCCCTTCTCCTGCTGATGACCCTAATTTTCCCCAGAGCCACAGTCCAACCTGATCCCCATCGTGGTGGGGGTGGCTGTAGCTGTCGTGGCTGTCATCGCTGCCCTGGCTGGATTTGCTGTCTGGAAGAGCAAGCAGGGTAACGTGCCTGGGCGGGTGAGGCAGAGGGATGGTGGAGGAAGGCAGGGGCTGGAGGGGCTGTATGAGGAGCTGGGGCACCTTTGGGAGGCCCCCAGCCTGGCCGTGACATGTGGCTGGTGCTGATGCTTTGTTCTGTCTGCAGGGAAGAAGGAGAAGGGCTACAATGTGGCACCAGGTGAGTGACAGTGGCAGCATTGTCCCCATCATCTGCCCATCACTGGGGCGGTCCCGGGGCTCTGTTTTTTCTTGGGGCTCCCAGCACAGCAATGCAATGTTCCACTTCTGGTGCTGCTGCCCTTCCTGTGGCAGCTCCTGAGCTGGGGCTCACAACCACTCCTCTCTTGCAGGCAGTGACGGGGGATCCAGCTACTTGTGCACAGGTACAGAATGAGGCTGGGGGTTAAGGCAGGAGCCCCAGGGAGGTTTTGGGGTCCCAGCTTGTCATGTTCCTTTGTGGTTCCCACCCGTATGCAGGGTGCTGCTGTGCCCAATCACTGCTTGGATTCCTGGGAAGACTCCTGGAGCAGTAGGTTTGGGACTGGGACATGGCCCCATATGACGCTGTCTCTTTTTGTCCCTGCAGGGAGCAACCCCAGTGTCTAACCGCTCTGCTTCAGCCCATGAGGGACCAGACAGCCCATGTGCACTTTCTGTTGCAGCTAGACATGGCCCTGTTCCCCCCAACCCCTCACATCTCTTATGTGCTACTGCAAGAGCAAAGTCACAGTATAATTACATCTGCACGCCTTCAAACAAAATAAATAGCCCAATGATTTGCTGATTTGCCACAAAGCGTGCCTGATGTCTGACCTGGAGTGGCATGTAGGAGGCGGTGGGCAAGTTGCGCGTATCCTGGCCTGGTGGGTCAGAGTTGCTCAGAGAAGGTGCATGTGGAAGTTGGGGAGGCATCGCTGGAGCCTGGAGCTGCATGCAGAAAGAGCTCAGCACAGTGAGCCTACACGTCAGTATGTGAGGGGCCTCTTCTGTCTGCGTGAATTCATTGTTTGCCAGGACTGGTCATGAGAAAGAGAAACACAGAGGGGCTGGGGTTGGATGGGAGCCACAAGGATTACTGGGTCCAAATCCTGGGTTCTCAAAGGAACACCCAAAAAACCAGACCCTGTGTCTGAGAGTGTTTGCCAACTGCTTGAACTCTGGTAGGCATGATGCTGTGATATATTCCCTGTGAAGCTTGTTCCAGTGCCTGACCACCCTGTCAGTGAAGAACCTTTTTGTGATATCAAGCCTGAACCTTCCCAGTTGCAGCTTCAAGTCATCTCCTCAGGTCCTAATCGCTGCTCACTGTGAGAATTAAAGTAGTGTCTTTGCAGTAGAAACTTCCACTAACCTTGCATATTCAAAAGTGATTGTGCAGGCTTAGCAGTGGGGGGTATGGTTGCCATGGTAATGGTTGGTCAAATAAAATTGTACCTACCTGGTATAGTAATAAGTGTTGAGTATTTTGTGAACCTGTAGCACTCAGCCAATGAGGAAACGGGAGGAATCAAGTGTCAGCTAATAGGGAACATAAGGTTATGATATACTTGCGGCACGCCTACCATTGCAATCCCAAAAATGCTGCTTCAATGAGATCCTCACATGAGCCTGTGTTATTGGCTGCAGATTGTTTCTCACAAATTTGGGGCTCATCCGGGATCCAATCACCTTCTGGGTAGCCCCATTACCAGTGCAGCTGGAAGGCATGCCCCGCTGCTGTCAGCCTGTGCCTTGGTGACGGTGGTTCTGCAGAGAGCTGACAAAGAACGGAGGCTGCTTAAGAAGACAGGATGGATGAAGAGTTAGGGAAGAAAGCAAGGCAGGCACTCTGGCTTCGAGAACTGACCCAGTAACTGTGCACCGACCAAGGTAAGAAATAGGAAGCATTGCCTTGGGGGTCAGGCAAGACTTTTGTGTGAAGTGAGTGTGGAGCCCTGATCCATGGTCCCACAGGTCCACAAGGGGCACAGCTGTAGATGGTTGAAGCAAGAGTAGAAGTGAGAAAGGAAGAGTCTCAGGGAAATCTGGAGTATGGAGCTCCCTTACACAGTAAAGAGCTCAGCAGTACACCGGGGAATCTGGTTAACCCGTTAGTTAACCCATAAGCCCGGTCCCCGCACTGCCCACATTGCTTTCACTTTCGCTTCTGGCAACGTGCGGGACCGCGATCTACCCGGTGCTTGATGATGTCACGAGAATACCGGGTAATCATTGGTAGAAGGGCTGCGGAGCCGCCAATCGCGTCGCGGGACGGGGCCCGAGACTCCGGATGCCTTCGAGCTCCGGCGGCAGCTCGGGGCCCAGCGGAGCCATGGGTCCGGGACGGGCGGGGGCCCTGGGCCTCGTCCTGGGGCTGCTGCTGTTGCTGGGGGTCCTGGGCGGAGCAGCGAGCGGTGAGTGGGAGTTCGGCCGGGCCCTCCCGGCACCGGGACCCCCCGGGCCTCCCCGTGCCTCCCCTTCCCCTCTGGACCCCTCCGGGCTCGGCCTCCCCTTGGGGCTGTCCCTCTCAGCCGCCCCTGCTCCCGCAGAGCCCCACTCCCTGCGCTATTTCTACACCGCGGTGTCAGACCCAAGCCCGGGGGTGCCGCAGTTCATGTCTGTGGGTTACGTGGACGGGCACCTCATCGACCGCTATGACAGCGAGACCCGGAGGGATGAGCCTGGTGCAGGCTGGATTGCAGCCAATATGGATCAGCAGTACTGGGACAGGCAGACCGAGACCTTACAGGGGAATGAGCAGGTTTTCCGCATGGGCCTGGACGCGTTGCAGGAGCGCTACAACCAGAGCAGGGGTGAGAACGGGTGGGGCCACAGCTCTGCCGGCTGCGGGAGCGGGTGCTGTGGGAGTGGTGGGTTGGTCCCCTTCCCCACACTACTGCCCCAGCCCTGGCCATGCTGATCAGTCCCTGGTTGGTGTTGCTGTCATGGGGCTCCCAGCCACCCTGTCCCAGCCCCACGATGCTCCGGGTGTCTTGTCCCACACCCAGAGGGGTGCTTCCAGACACAACCCAGCCCTTTGCCACCTTCATGCTGCTTCATGCTGTACCGGAGCTAGGGGGCTCCACGTCTTGGCCTTCCACATCTCCACAGCAGTCAGGACCCCCAGAGCCAGAGGGGCTCCTGCCCCCATTGTCCCAGCCCCTTGCTATCCCCATGGTGCTTCAGGCCCCCACCCCAAAACCTGAGGGATTTCCCCTACCCCATCTCAGCTCCTGGTCACCTCACAGCATTGACAACCCCGTACAAGGCCCTCTCTGCCTGAAAATATTCTGGTGCTGGGCCCCAACCCAGTCTTGCAGGGATGCATCAGTCTGGGACCCGGCTGTGTGTGGTATCTGCATGCGCTGCTAGTGCGGTCTGCACCTCGTTAAAGGGCCAGGACTGTGGCTGCCCCTCACCCCCTGTCCCTCATTGTGTTTCAGGCTCTCACACATGGCAGCGCATGTATGGCTGTGACCTCCTCGAGGATGGTAGTATTAGGGGGTTTGAGCAGTATGGCTACGAAGGAAGAGACTTCATTACCTTGGACAAAGATACGCTGATGTACACTGCAGCGGACGCTGCAGCACTAATCACCAAGAGGAAGTGGGAGCAGGAAGGGACTTATGTGGACCGGACAAAGTACTACCTGGAGAATACCTGCATTGAGTGGCTAAGGAAATATGTGAGCTATGGGAAGGACGTACTGGAGAGGAGAGGTGAGGCTGAGGGGGGATGCAGCACCAGGCTGTAAGCAGGAGCAGGGCCAGTGCAGGGAGCTCAGCCTGGCCCTTGCTGCCACCCCCTCCCCAGAGCGCCCCGAGGTTCGAGTGTCTGGGATGGAGGCTTACAAGACCCTGACCTTGTCCTGTCGTGCCTACGGCTTCTACCCGCGACCCATCTCCATCAGCTGGCTGAAGGATGGCGTGGTCCAGGAGCAGGAGACCCAGAGGGGGAGCACCATGCCCAACAGTGATGGCACCTACCATGCCTGGGCCACCATCGATGTCCTGCCGGGGGACAGGGACAAGTACCAGTGCCGCGTGGAGCATGCCAGCCTGCCCCAGCCTGGCCTCTTCTCATGGGGTGAGCCCAGCAGCATGGGATGCGTGGGACTGGGATGTTCAGGGGCTCCCCTTTCCCCTGCTGATGACCCTAATTTTCCCCAGAGACACAGTCTAACCTGATCCCCATCGTGGCGGGGGTGGCTGTAGCTGTCGTGGCTGTCATCGCTGCCCTGGCTGGATTTGCTGTCTGGAAGAGCAAGCAGGGTAACGTGCCTGGGCGGGTGAGGCAGAGGGGTGCGGGAGGAAGGCAGTGGCTGGAGGTGCTCTGTGAGGAGCTGGGGCACCTTTGGGAGGCCCCCATCCTGGCTGGTACACGTGGCTGGTGCTGATGCTTTGTTCTATCTGCAGGGAAGAAGGGGAAGGGATACAACGTGACGCCAGGTGAGTGACGGAGGCAACAATGTCCCCCACGTCTGCCCATCACTGGGGAAGTCTTGAGGCTCTTGGTTTCTCTTGGGGCTCCCAGCACAGCAGTGCTGTGTTCTGCTCGTGGTGCTGCTGCCCTTCCTGTGCCAGGTCCTGGGCTGGGGCTCACAGCCGCTTCTCTCTTGCAGGCAGTGACGGATGGGGGATCCAACAGCTCAAACACAGGTACAGAATGAGGATGAGTGTTAAGGCAGGAGCTCCAGGGAGGTTTTGGGGTCCCCGCTTGTCATGTCCCCCTGTGGTACCTGCAATCAGGGTGTTACTGTGCCTAACTGATCCGTGCCTTCCCTGGGGGAATTCTCAGAGTAGCAGGTTTGGGATGAAGATGTGGCCCCATATAATGCTGCCTCTTTTTGTCCCTGCAGGGAGCAAGCCCAGTGTCTATTGGCTCTGCTTCAGCCCATGAGGGACCAGAAGGCCCCCTGTGCACTCACTGCTTCAGCTGGATCCTCATTCCCCCAACATCTCACATCTACCTATCAGCTACCACAAGAGCATTGCCACAGCATAATTGCCTATGCACACCTTCAAACAAAAGAAACAGCCCAATGAATTTCTTATTTGCCACAAAGTGTTCCTGGTGTCTGACCTGGAGTTGTGGGTGGGAGCGGCTGGGCAAGGTGCTCCTATCCCAGCCTGGTGGGTCAGGGTTGCCCAGAGAAGCTGCATGGGGAAGTTGGGGAGGCGTCGATGGAGGCTGGGAGCTGCATGCAGAAAGAGCTCAGCACAGTGAGCCTACACGTCAGTACATGAGGGGCCTCTTCTTTCTGAGTGAATTTGTTTGCCAGGACTGGTCACGAGAAAGAGAATCACAGAGTGGCTGGGGTTGGATGGGAGCCACAAGGATCACGGTGTGCAAATCCTGGGTCCTCAAAAGACCACCCAAAAAATCAGACCCTGTGTCTGAGAGTCTTAGCCAACTGCTTGAACTCCGGTAGGCATGATGCTGTGACTGGTGCCCTGTGGAGCTTGTTCCAGTGCCTGCCCACCCCATCAGTGAAGAACCTTTTTGTGATATCAAGCCTGAACCATCCCGGTTGCAGCTTCAAGTCATCTCCTCAGGTCCTAATCGCTGGTCGCTGTGAGAATGAAAGTTGTCTCTTTGCAGTAGAAACTTCCACTAACCTTGCATATTCAAAACTGATTGTGCATGCTTAACAGTGGGGGGTATGGTTGCCGTGGTAATGGTTGGTCAAGTAAAACTGTACCTACCTGGTATAGTAATAAGTTTCGAGTAGTTTGTGAACCTGTAGCACTCAGCCAATGAGGAAACAGGGGAGGAATCAAGTGTCAGCTAATAGGGAATATGAGGTTATGATGTACTTGCAGCACGTCCACCATTGCAATCACAAAAATGCTGCTTCAATGTCCTGGTTTCAGTTAGCACAGAATTAATTTTCTTCCTAGTAGCTGGTGGAATGCTGTGTTTTGGCTTAGGATGAGAAGAGTGCTGATAACACCCCAATGCTTTAATTGTTGCAGAGCAGTGCTTATACTAAGCCAAGGACATCTCAGCCTTTTGCTCTGTCCTGCCAACGGGCAGGCTGGGGGTGCATAAGAGCTGGGAGGGGACAGACCCAGGACAGGTGACCCAAACTAGCCAAAGGGGTATTCCATACCATCTGACGTCATGCTAAACAATATATAGGGGTGGCTAGCCGGGGGGAGGGGGCCGGACTGCTCGGGGTTAGGCTGGGCATCGGTCAGCGAGTTGTGAGCAATTGCATTGTGCATCACTTGTTTGTACATATTATTATTACTTTCCTATTATCACCATTGTATTGTTATTATTATTATTGTTATTATTATTTTTGTTATAATTATTTTCCTTTCTTATTAAAACGTCTTTATCTCAACTCACGGGCTTCACTTTCCATTTCTCTCCCCAGTCCCAGAGAGGGAGGGGGGAGGGTGAGCGAACGGCTGCGTGGTGTTTAGCTGCCGGCCAGGTTAAACCACGACATTCAATGAGATCCTAGCCTGAGCCTGTGTTATTGACTGCAGATTGTTTCTCACAGATTTGGGGCTCATCCGGGATCTAATCGCCTTCTAGGTAGCCCTATTACCAGTGCAGCTGGAAGGCATGCCCCGCTGCTTTCAGCCTGTGCCTTGGTGACGGTAGTTCTGCAGAGAGCTGACAAAGAATGGAGGCTGCTTGAGAAGACAGGATGGATGAAGAGTTAGGGAAGAAAGCAAGGCAGGCACTCTGGCTTCAAGGACTGACCCAGTAACTGTGCACAGACCAAGTTAAGAAATATGAAGTATTGCCTTGGGGGTCTGCTGGCCCTGCCCATGGTTCGTCGACCACTTTGGAGGAGCTGCCAGCCCTGGGTCTGTCTCTGTGCTCTCCTGGAGCTTCTCCAGCTCAGAAAACCCCCTGTAGGCTGTGGTGAATCAAGGAACATCTGCTGTATTGGGACTGGATAAAGGAAGAGAAATAATAGGGGAGAAAGCTACTACTGTGGGAACATGGGGCCGGTTTTTACAGACTGTGGATACCAGGACTGGGCGAACTGACTACACCTGTAACTGAGGGCAGCAAGGATGAGGAAATAGAACCCATCTCCTGGGAAGTGGAAAGGGAAAAGGCATTCAAAGCTATTACAGATGCCTTAACATCTGTCCCTGCACTGGGGCTCCCAGATTACTCAAAGCCTTTTGATTTATTTGCCAAGGGGAAGGGTCCAGCACACGCTCTTGTTCCTGCAGTTGGTAGCTGCTCATTTCCCATTTCTCCAGATCCCTCTGCAATGCCTCTCCACCCTTGATGGAATCCACAGATCCTCCCATTTTGGTGTCATTATCGACAACTTGATTGACAACTGTATTGATCAGTTTATGAATACCACATCTCAAGTGGACAATGCAATAGATTGCTGTCATTGTCAAAAACAGAACAAAACAAAAAACAAACAAACAATCAAACAAAAAACACTGGCTACTGAATTCTGGTGCTTAGTAAAACCAATCCATGAAACATTTTGATATCAACCCAAGTCATCCTACTTATTCCCTGATGCTCTAAATTATCAGCCACAGCCTGTCAAAGCAAGCTCATGTAGCTGTCCAATAGAAAGTTGGGATTCCTTACCCAGTGTGCAATGAGCCTATCCTCACACTAGGTGGAGATATTGTTTATTTCAGAATTGTGCAAGTGCCAGGTGATTTCTTGCTAAGCTGGCACACCTAAGGATTTTCCGTGCCACGCTTTAGACAATCTTTTATCACTACATGTAGATGTTAGCACAGTTCTCTAATTTCTAATTGATTACATAATGAGCATACTGCTGGTTTGACAAAATCATTCTAGACATCCTCAGAGGGGAAGAGGCTCTTGTTGGGCTGTGGTCTTTCAGCCTAAGAGCATGAATTTTACTATTCTACTGAGGATAGTCCTCATTAGTATTAGAAACTCATTCCTTTGTTTGTCAGCCAAGTCTTTCTAAAAAGTTGATTGGTAGCACATTCAGTAGTATATGTATTGGATGTTTCCTTACCAAATGGCCTTTCTGATCAAGTAGGTTTTTTTATGAATCGTCCTTTAGATATCCTCAAGGCCTGGATCATCTTGCCCTTGCCTAGAAGCACAGATTTTACAGCTTTTACCACAACACAAAGTTAACAATACAAACTTAAGTTGTTACTGGCATCAATACCATGAGGCCCCATGGTGCATTACAACGCACCAGCAATTCAGTGCGGGTGGGAATAACAAGCAGTTGTAATTACAGCTGATATTACAATCACACCCCAGTGGGGCTGCTTTTGTAATGTCACAGCATAGGAGCTTGTCTTGACACTGACCTGAAAAAAACTCATTGGCCTGCGACAATTAATCAGCAATTACCATCGAAGGTGCTTTTAATGGTTTGAAGTCCTGGAATCTTACATAGAAGGTCAGCAATAAAAATTGCCAGAGATGCTCAAATTTTACTGTTCTTTACATGCTATTCTACCTGCTCCAACCCACATCAGCTGGTTGCTGGACACCACGGGCTGGGCTGGGCTGGGTTGGGGTGAGTTAAGGGATGGCAGGAGCCTGGCTATCTCCTCCAGCTGCTGCAGCCCAGAACCCTCCTGCCTGGTCACTGGAACCAGTACAGAGCAGGAGAGGCAGGAACACCCAGTGCCATCCTGCCTAGAATTTGGAGCCCAGCCGGGTGCCCAGGGACCTGGCACTTCTGCTCAGGCTGAGGTTAGCAGCTGCCACTTTCTGAGGGTCAGCCAGCAGCCAAGCTAAGCACAGGTCCCACGGACAGACACAGGGACAGACACACACACGCACACAGACACACAGAGACTCTTGACCCCAGCAGCCAGCACCAGGATCATGGGCTGTGACTTGCCACCCCACTCCAGCTGCTGGCACTGAGCCCTGCACTGGCCTCACTCACCCTCACACCAGTCACTAAATTGAAGAAAATGTTTAATGAGAAGTTACAGGAAGGCAGGATAGACTGGTGATTGGGCATAGCGCTCAGCCAGACAAGCACTGATGGGTCCTATTTCACACACAGCTGGCCCCTTTCCTTCCTTTTCTGCCTCTGTATATCTTTGTTCCTTCTGCTCCCCTGCCCTGCACATCCCCCACCAGTCCCACACCACTCCCAGTCCAAGGTGCTCCTGGTTCACATCTTATCAGTTGCAAAGTCCAGGCTGATCTTCCTGGAAGCTGCGCCTCTGCTCGCTTGCTTGCCAATATGGAGTATGACAAGGACGTTCCTTTCTTGTCACTGTGCCCATGTTGGTTCTGTCAGGTCTGTGTCCAGCTAGAGGTTGGTTTCTGCTTGTTTTTCCCCTTTTCCATTGGTTTCCAATGCATGAGTTCTCCAAGCAACCTTGCTGGAAGAAACACTCTCCCTCTCCCATGCCCCCACCAATCAGTGTGAGTGATCAGCTTTGGTTCTCACCACTGCTGCCCAGTCAGGCTTATGTCCCCTTCAGGTCTAACTTATGGCTTACTCTTTTTCTTATTATCCCTCATCCCAGTGAAGGAGGTCCTTGGCCAGATTCCCCTAGGGAGCAGACATTCGCCTTCCACATGCCCTTACAGCCTGCCTGGGCTGCACAGCAAGCAGTGTCCTGGGCTGCAGCAGGAGCCGTGTTGGAGCAGGCCAAGGGAGGTGATCCTTCACCTCTGCTCAGTGCTGGTGAGGCCACCCCTGGGGCACTGGGCCCAGTGCTGGGCTCCCCAGCACAAGAGAGACTTGGAGAGAGTTCAGCGAGGGCCATGAAGGCAACGAGGGTGCTGGAGCACAGGGGGCTCCATCTGAGCACCAGAAAACTTTGTCACGGTGTGGGCAACCATATGCTGGGACAGGTTGGTGGAGTCTGCATCCTTGGGCATATTCAAAAGCCTCATGGGCATGGCCACAGACAACTGGCTCTGAGTGGCCCTGTCCTGCCTAGTCTGCGGGTGGAGGACAGGAGGTGGTGATGGAGACAGCCCCCAGTGGGGTCCTGCCCAATGCCAGCTGCCCCCGCTCCTGGGGACAGCCCTGATTGGGACACGTCCTGGGTACCCCATCGCTGAGTGGGTGGCCCCTGCTCTCCCTGAGCGCTGCTGCAGCCCACAGCAGGGCCGAGAAACGTGGGGGCTTAGGGGGGAGGGCGAAAAGTCCGGGTGGGGCCGGGATTTCCCGGTCCCCAGCCCCCCTCCCCCTCCGCGGCGCTCTCAGCGCTTTCGCTTTCGCTTCTGGCAACCTGCGGGACCGCGATCTACCCGGCGCCCGGTGACGTCACGAGAACACCGGTTACTCATTGGTAGATGCGCTGCGGAGCCGCCAATCGCGTCGCGGGGCGGAGGTGGAGACGCGGGATGCCTTCGAGCTCCGGAGGCAGCTCGGGGCACAGCGGAGCCATGGGACCGGGACGGGCGGGGGCCCTGGGCCTCGTCCTGTGGCTGCTGCTGGGGGTCCTGGGTGGAGCAGCGAGCGGTGAGTATGAGTGGGTCGGGCCCTCCGGGCACCGGGACCCCCCGGGCCTCCCCTCTCCTCCCCTTCCCCTCTCGGCCCCCTCCGGGCTCGGCCTCCCCTCCGGGCTGCCCCTCAGCTGTCCCTGTTCCTGCAGAGCCCCACTCCCTGCACTATTTCTACACCGCGGTGTCGGAACCGAGCCCGGGGGTGCCGCAGTTTGTGGCCGTGGGGTCCGTGGACGGGGAGGTCTTTGCACGCTATGACAGTGAGACCAGGAGGACGGATTCCATGATGGACTGGACGTCGGCCATCGATGACAAGCAGTACTGGGAGAGGAACACCCAGATTGCTCAGAATGCTGAGCAGATTTTCCGTGGGCACCTGGAGACGCTGCGGGAGCGCTACAACCAGAGCAGGGGTGAGAGCGGGCTGGGCCACAGCTCTGCAGGCTGTGGGAGCGGGTGCTGTGGGAGGGGTGGGGGGGTCCCCAGCCCCACTGAGGCCTGGCCCTTCCCACACGCTACTGCCCCAGCCCTGGCCATGCTGTTTGGTCCCTGCTGGTGTTGCTGTCATGGGGCTCCCAGCTGCCCTGTCCCAGCCCCATGATGCTGCTGGTGCCTTGTCTCACACCCAGAGGGGTGCTTCCAGACACAACCCAGCCCCTTGCCACCTTCATGCTGCTCAGAACACCCTGTCCCAGAGCTCGGGGGCTCCAGGTCACCCCCTCCCAGCCCTTCCACATCCCTACAGCAGTCAGGACCCCCAGAGCCAGAGGGGCTCCTGCCCCCATTGTCCCAGCCCCTTGCTTTCCCCATGGTGCTTCAGGCCTTCACCCCAAACCCTGAGGGATTCCCCCCCACCCCATCTCAGCTCCTGGTCACCTCACAGCACTGACAACCCCGTACAAGGTCCTCGCTGCCTGAAAGTATTCTGGTGCTGGGCCCCTGCCCAGTCTTTCAGGGATGCAGGACTCTGGGAGAGAGCAGTGTGTGGCACCTGCATGTGCTGCCAGTGGGGTCTGCAGTTCGTTAAAGGGCCAGGACTGTGGCTGCCCCTCACCCCCTGTCCCTCATTTTGTTTCAGGGTCTCACACATGGCAGCGCATGTATGGCTGTGACGTCCTCGAGGATGGTAGTATTAGGGGGTTTGATCAGTATGGCTACGAAGGAAGAGACTACATTGCCTTGGACAAAGACACTCAGACATTCACTGCAGCGGACGCTGCAGCACAAATCACCAAGAGGAAGTGGGAGACGGAAGGAACTTTTGCAGAGCAGATGAAGTACTACCTGGAGAACACCTGCATTGAGTGGCTGGGGAAACACGTGAGCTATAGGAAGGATGTGCAGGAGAGGAGAGGTGAGGCTGAGGGGGGATGCAGCACCAGGCTGGACGCAGGAGCAGGGCCAGTGCAGGGAGCTCAGCCTGGCCCTTGCTGCCACCCCCTTCCCCAGAACGCCCCGAGGTCCGAGTGTCTGGGATGGAGGCTGACAAGACCCTGACCTTGTCCTGCCGTGCTCACGGCTTCTACCCGCGACCCATCTCCATCAGCTGGCTGAAGGATGGCGTGGTCCAGGAGCAGGAGACCCAGAGGGGCAGCACTGCACCCAACAGTGACGGCACCTACCATGTCTGGGCCACCATCGATGTCCTGCCGGGGGACAGGGACAAGTACCAGTGCCGTGTGGAGCATGCCAGCCTGTCCCAGCCTGGCCTCTTCTCATGGGGTGAGCCCAGCAGCAGGGATTGAGTGGGACTGGGATGCTCATGGGCTCCCCCTTCCCCTGCTGATGGCCCTAATTTTCCCCAGAGCCACAGTCCAACCTGATCCCCATCGTGGTGGGGGTGGCTGTTGCTGTCGTGACTGTCATCGCTGCCCTGGCTGGATTTGCTGTCTGGAAGAGCAAGCAGGGTAACGTGCCTGGGCGGGTGAGGCAGAGGGGTGCGGGAGGAAGGCAGGGTCTGGAGGGGCTGTATGAGGAGCTGGGGCACCTTTGGGAGGCCCCCAGCCTGGCCATGACATGTGTCTGGTGCTGATGCTTTGTTCTGTCTGCAGGGAAGAAGAAGGGCTACCATGTGCCACCTGGTGAGTGATGGAGGCAGCAATGTCCCCATCATCTGCCCATCACTGGGGCAGTCTTGGGGCTCTTGGTTTCTCTTTGTCTTGGTTTCTCATGGCTGCTTCTCTCTTGCAGGCAGCGATGGGGGATCCGACAGCTCAAACACAGGTATGAGGCTGTGGGTTCAGGCAGGAGCCACAGGGAGTTTCTGGGGTCCCAGCTTGTCATGTCCCCCTCTGGTACCTGCAGTCAGGGTACTGCTGTGCCCAACTGATTCGTGGCTTCCCTGGGGAAACTCTCAGAGTAGAAGGTTTGGGATGAAGATGTGGCCCCATATGACACTGTCTCTTCTTGTCCCTGCAGGGAGCAACCCCAGTGTCTAATCGCTCTGCTTCAGCCCATGAGGGAACCAGATGACCCATGTGCACTCTGTGCTGCAGCTGGATGCAGCCTCATTCCCTCAACCTCTCGCATCTCCAATCAGCTACCACAAGAGCAATACCACAGCATAATTGCATCTGCATGGCCTTCAAACAAAATAAACTGCCCAATGATTTGGTGATGTGCCACAAAGCGTGCCTGGTGTCTGACCTGGAGTGGTGGGTGGGAGCGGGTGGGCAAGGTGCTCCTATCCAGGCCTGGTGGGTCAGGGTTGCCTAGAGAAGCTGCATGGGGAAGTTGGGGAGGCATCGATGGAGGCTGGGAGCTGCATGCAGAAAGAGCTCAACATAGTGAGTCTACACATCAGTACATGAGCGGCCTCTTCTGTCTGGGTGAATTCATTGTTTGCCAGGACTTGTCACAAGGATCGCAGAGGGGCTGGTGTTGGATGGGACCTCTTGAGGTCCCCTTGCCCCAAACCACTGTTCAGCACCACTGAAAGGCTGTTGCCCTGGACAAGTCCAGTGCACTTCTCAGTATCTCCTCTACTGGAGACTCCACGGCCCCTATGGACTCCCCTGAGCCTCCTCTGCTCCAGGCTGAGCAGGCCCAGCTCCCTCAGCCTCTCCTCCCAGGGGCGATGCTCCAGTCCCTGCAGCATCTTCAGGGCCTTCCCTTTACTCTCCTCAGTGTGGTCAGGTCTCTCTTGGACCAGGGAGCCCAGCACTGGGCCCAGAACCCCCTCTGTGGGTGCCTGACCACCCTCTTGGGCAAGAACCTTTTCTGAACAGCCAGCCTCAGCCTCCCCTATGGCAGCTCCGTGCCATTCCCTCAAGGCCCAGAGAGCAGAGACTGGTGCCTGTCCCTCCAATCCCCTCATCAAGAAGCTGTGGACCACCACGATGCCTCCCGTGTCTCCTCTGCTATGGGTTCAAGACGACAAGCACCTTCAGCCGCTCCTCACACGCCTTGCCCTGCAGAGCCTTCGCCGTCCTCGTAGCCCTCCCTTGGAGGCTCTCGCACAGTTTCACACTCTTCATCTGCTGTGGTGCCCACAGCTGCACGCAGTGCTTGAGGCGAGGCCTCACTAGCATAGAGCAGAGCTCCCCACATCCTGCCACAATCCAGCTCACTCCTCTCTGGAGTGTTTCCACTTTATTCCATACAAATCCTGGCACCAACAGAAGCAGCCCTCACCTCCCATCCTGCAGCCAGGACGGGAGCTGGTTGCTGCTCCCTGTGGCCTATTCCTGGGGGTTTTCAGCTGCCTCATGGGTTGTTAGCGCTGCAGCAGGCGGCTGTAGGGCCCACCACAGGCCGCGAGCTCAGCGGGTGTCCCCATCTCAGCCACGGTGCCATGCTCCAGCACCACAACGCGGTCAGCCTTCTCCAGCATCCGCGGGTGGTGGGTGATGAGCAGCACCGTCCGGTCCCCCCCACTCTGCACCCACTGCTGCAGCTGCAGGAGATGCCGGTGCCCATCAGCCTCTGCCATGGCGCTGGACCCCTTCTCCCAGGCACAGTCCACCACTCACCGCTACATCCCCATCCCCATCCAGAGCACTGGTGGCCTCGTCGAGGATGAGGACAGCGGGGCATCGCACCAAGGCCCGGGCAATGGCAACACGCTGCTTCTGCCCAGCCGAGAGCTGATCTCCTCTCTCCCCTACATCTGCAGGATGGGGACAGGGAGGTGACTGGGACAGACACCCAATTGCCCCTGCTCCCCAGTACTCACCAGTGTCAAAGCCTTGGTCCAGTGCAGAGATAAAGTCCAAGGCACCAGCAGCCTCTGCAGCTGCTATGATCTCCTCCTCCCTGCAGTCCTCCAGCCCATAGGCAATGTTGTCCCGGATGGAGCCAGAGAAGAGCACGGGCTCCTGCCCCACCAGTGCCACCTGCCCCGAGGCAGAGGCTGAGTCCGGGCACTGCTCAGCACATTTGTGCTGCACACCCTCCTGCAGCCACACTCACCTGGCGGTGTAGGTACCGGTGCTTGTAATCACGCAGTGGCACCCCATCCAGCAGCACCTCCCCAGCCGTGGGCTCATAGAAGCGCTGCAGCAGCCCAGCACAGGTGCTCTTCCCACTGCCATTCAGCCCTGCCAGTGCTGTCACCTCACCGGGGCGCAGCTCAAAGGAGACATCCTGCAGGACAAGGTGCTCGGGGCGCGTGGGGTAGGCAAAGGAGACGTGCTGGAAGGTGACGTGGCCTTGCAGTGTGGCAGGCTCTGAGGTGCCCCCAGTGCCCACAACCGGCTCACGGTCCAGGTAGTCGAAGATCTTGTGGGCAGCTGCCACATTGCTCAGCAGGTCGCCGTAGGCGTATGCCAGCGCCTGTGTGGGGCAGAGCTACTGGCACCAAGGATGGGGACACAGCAATGTGCTCATGGCAGGGACAGACGTGGGGATGTGCCTATGGGGGATGCACTGCCCGGCCTTACCTGCACACTGCTGCCGGCATTATTCTGGTAGAGGATGAAGGCGACGAGGCCACCAGCAGTGAGGGTCCCCTCACGGAGCTGCTGGTGGCCACAGTACAACACCAGTGCCTGCACGGCCAGCTGCAGTGCCTGCAGGGACAGGGGTGAGTGGGGATGTCCTTGTGCCAATAGGCACCTGGGTCCCCCCATGTCAGCCTCACCCGCCGGATGAGGAGGAAGATTGCCTTCTCCATGTCCCGCTGGTCCCGCAGCCCCAGCATCTTGGTCAGTGCCTGGCCGTACCGGCGCTCTTCCTCCTCCTCCCCAGCAAAGGCCCGCACTGTCTCAATGGAGGAGATGGCCTCCTGCACCACCATCCCAGTGCCAGCTGTTGCATCCAGCACGGCCTGCTGCAGCATCTGGGTAGGGCCAGTGGGCATCAGCACCCATGGGCACAGCTGAGTCCTCACCATTCCATCCCATCTCCATTCCTGCTCTCCTCTTGCCTGTTATCCCCTCCCCATGGTCACCATTCCCACAATCTTCATCCCCACGTTCCTGACCCTGTCATTCCCAGGTCCAAATCTCCTGTCCCATCCCTGTTATCCTCACCCTGCTCTCCTGTCCCAGCCATCTCTACCTCACATCCCATCCCCACCATGCCCATTTCTTGCTGTCCCCAACCTGCCACCCTCTTCCTGTTGTCCCCATCCAGTCATCCATCACCATCCCTGCTCTCCTGTTTCTCCTGTCCCATGTCCACCATCACCTGGTATCGGGCATTGTAGATCTTGCGCGCAACAATGGCAAGGGGAACCTCAAGCAGCGCCAGCAGGGTCAGGCGTGGTGAGAGCGCCAGCATGAAGGCACTGAGCCCCAGAACCTTCCCCAGGTTCCTCAGGGCAATGTTGGCACTGCCTGGAACCACCCTGCTCGCCAGTGGCACGTCAGTGGCCAGCCGGGAGGCCAGATCAGCTGCAAGGGTTGAACAAGGTCAGTGGGGGACACACCATGGGGACAGGGACAGGGAACCCCCCTGTTTTGTACCTGCTGTGGTCTGCTGGAAGAAGGCCAGATCCTGGTGTACCAGGCCAGAGAAGAGCCGGTCGCGGGTGCGCAGTGTGAGGCGAGCCATGATGAAGCTGAAGAGGCCCCCACGGCAGCCAGCAAACAGCGAACTGGGCAGAATGGGGGAACAGAGATATCCTGAAACCCATCAGGCACCATCCCAGGTGTGGACAGGGTCTGGGAGAGGAACTGGGGGTCCCTACCTGCTGGCAGAGGCGAGGCACACAAAGCCGATGGCAGTGGCAAAGGCAGTGGGGCCATCCCCATGACGGAGGACATCCAAGGCCTTCCCAGTGCAGTAGGGCACGGAGGTCTCACCCAATGCAGCCAGCACGAGGAAGAAGAAGGCTCCGCTGAGGAAGGGCCACTCAGGCCAGGCCAGGGCCAGCTGCCGGCGCAGGGCCGCCTGGTACTTGACCTCCTTGGTCCCCAGGGCCACCCCAGGTGCCAGGGAGGTCCAGGTGAGCAGGGCCAGCAAGACTGCCCCATAGGCCAATGCCAGCCAGGATGGTGTGGCCATGGCCAGCAGCACTGGTGGAGCCCCAGGCAGCTCCAGGCAGCCCCGCAGGGTAAGGAAGGTGGCAGGGGCCAGGCTCACCAGGGCTGCGGCTCCCCGGGGTCCTCCGGGGGCCAACAGCCTCCCAGCTCCCACCAGCACTGGTAGCCGCAGCCCAGCCTCCAGCCATGTGGCCACTAGACCCAGCTGGGCCAGTGCTGGGGCCAACTGGGCCAGTGCTGCCAGCACGACCAGGTCAGCCAGGAGCAGGACACAGGCCAGGCGCAAGGTGGGCAGCAACTCCATGGCTTGGGGGCTCTGAGGAGAGTTCAAGGCCCTACCCAGCAATCCCAGACCCTCTGCTGGTCACGTGGACCCTGCTGGGCTCCTTGAGGCACTCCCCAGGGAACACCAGTGCTCCCAGTGCAGACTCCTCAGCTCCCCTCGACCCTGTCTAGCACCCTGGGGCTCACACCAATGCTCCTGGCTTATCTCTGAGACCCTGCTGAGCTCCCTGGGACACCAGTGCTCCCAATAAATCCCCCAGTCCTGACCAGGACCCCCAAAGACCCTTCCCAGCACCCTAGAACATAACCCAGTACACCCAGTATGGCCCCCTAGTCTCGTCCTGGATCCCCAAACCTCTCAGGAACACACCTGTAACCCCCAGCGCAGCCCCCTTCACCTTTTTGAGACCCACCCCTGGCACACTGAGGACACACCAGCTCTCCCAGTCTTCCCAGTCCAGCCCCCCCTCACCAGCCCCGTGTTCCCCAGACCTGCTCGGCTCGGCTCAGCTTGGCCCGGCCGAGTCCAACCGCCCCCCCTGGCTCCCCCCAGCCTGCTCTGCCTCCCCCCGGGGCCCCCAGACCCACCCGGCCCCGGCCGCTCCCTCTATGCTCTGGCCCCGCCACCTTTCACTTTCATTTTCACAGCCCTTCTCCCCCGGCCCCGCCCCACTCCCGCCTCGCCACGCCTCTTTCACCCGTCGCCACTCCCCCCTCCGCCCCTTGCCACGCCCCCCTCCGCCCCTCGCCACGCCCCCCTCCCCGCCCCTCCGCAAGCTGCTCCGGCCCGATCTGCCCGACAACTGGTGACGCGCCGCAGGCATCAGCCAATGGCAGGCGGCGCCGGCGCCCATCCCGTCCCGGCGCTGGGTTTCATTTTCCGAGAAACGGGACCGGGACCGGCTCCGGGACCGGAGAGGGGCCGGGAGGGTCGCGGGCACTGACCGGGGACGATGGGCGCCGGCCGCCGCCTCCTGGAGTCGCTGCGCCCCGAGCGCTGGCGCTGCGCGGTGGTGGCGGCGCTGATGGGGGCCTCGTCGCTCGGTAGGGGAGGGGGGCAGCACACCCACTTTGGGGGGGCTGCATGAAATGTGGGGGGCCAGCCATAAATCGGGGGGGGGGAGCACACCTATCAGAGCAGCATTGATATTTGGAGGGGGCTGCATTGGAGTTGTACCCCAATGGGGAGTTGCATTGAGCTTTGGGGGGGCTGCACAAAATCTGGGGAGGGTCAGCAAGTGTGGGGGGGCAGCACTGTATAGGAGCAGCGTTGAGATTTGGGGGGAGCTTCATGAAATGTAGGGGGTTGCATGAAATGTAGGGGTTGCATGAAATGTGGGGGGTCAGCCACAAACCAGGGGGGGCAGCACCCCAATGGGGAGCAGCGTTGAGCTTTGGTGGGGGGCTGCACAAATTCGGGGGGGGGGGCAGCCACAGAATGGTGGGGGGAGAGAGCAACCCAATGGGGAGCAACACTGAGCTTTGGGGGGAGGCTGCATGAAATTTAGGGGGGTCAGGTTCAAACCAAGGGGACAGCACCCCAATGGGGAGCAACACTAAGCTTGGGGAGGGGGGGCTGCACAAAATCTGGGGGGCATCATTGGACCCCCCCTACCGTCCCCACTGCCCTGGGGGGGCCCCATCAACCTGACTGTGGTTTGGTGACAGGGGAGATGGCCATCCCCTACTACACGGGGCGCGCCAGTGACTGGGTGGCCCGCGAGGATGAGCTGGCGGCCATCTGGCCCATGGTGCTGCTGGGGCTGAGCAGGTATTTTGGGGAGGGGGACGTGCTGGTCAGGGAGCAGCACGGGGGTCTCCCTGATGCACACACACACACACACACACCCTCCTTGTGCCCTTCCCACCGCAGCGCCGTCACCGAGCTGGCCTGCGACATCGCCTTCGTGGGGACGCTGAGCCGCGTGCACGGCCACCTGCAGCGCCGCCTCTTTGGGGCTGTCCTCCGCGGGGACATCGCTGAGCTGCGGGACGAGGGGGCCGGTGAGCATGGGATTTAGGGTTGGGCCCAGTGGCGGGGTGGGGACAGGCACGGAGATGCTCAACCCCGCTGTCGTCCTTCGCCTTGTCCCCCTGCAGGAGATGTGGCAGCACGGGTGACAGGGGACGTGGAGGCCACCCGTGAGGCCCTGGGCGAGGCGCTGAGCCTGCTGCTGTGGTACCTGGCGCGGGGCATCTGCCTCTTCAGCACCATGGCCTGGCTGTCCCCGCGCATGGCCCTCGTCACCGCCCTGGTGCTGCCCTTCCTCCTGTTGCTGCCCAGGGCCATCGGCAGGCTCCAGCAGGTGAGAGGGGGCTGTGGGCCCGCTGTCACCTCCGTGTATCCGCTGCAATCCCCCTTTTATGTGTCCGTTGTCACCTCCATGTGCCCACCCTCTCTGGGCCTGTTGTCCCCACAACATGTGTGTTGTCCTCTCCATGTGCCTGCTGCCTCCTGCATGTGCCCAATGTCCCCTCCATTCACCCAACACCCTCTGCATGTCCCCACTGTCCCCTCCACTATGCCCACCATGTCCCTCCTGACGCCTCCCCGTGTCCACCATCTCCTCCATATGCCCTCTGCCCCCTCCCTGTACCCCATTCCCCACCTGCCAGCCCTGTGATGACATTGCTGTCCCCAGGGCCTGGCTCCAAAGGTGCAGAAGGCGCTGGCCCACGCCAGTGAGGTGGCAGTGGAGACCTTCCAGGCCATGGCCACCGTGCGCAGCTTCGCCAACGAGGACGGGGTGGCTGCGCGCTACCGCCAGTGCCTGCACCAGACCCACCAGCTGGAGAAGCAGGATGCGGTCCTCTACGCCGTCTCTGCCTGGACCAGTGGTGTACGGGATGCAGTGGCACAGTGGCTTGGGGTTGGGGGACAGGATGGGACATGGGTACACAATGGTATAGGGGTAGTGGGACATAGGGACACAATGGCATGGGGACTGCAGAACATGGGGACAGGATAAGAAGGGTCTGAGGGATATGACATGGGGCTGGGGGACATGGGGATGTGATGACGGAGCTGAGAGATGACGGTATAGGGCTAGGGGACATGGGGACATGATGGCATGGGGACACTGGGACATAGGATGTGACAGCACAGGGACATCAGGACATGGTGAGCATGATAGTGCAGGGGCTACAGGGAACAAGGGTGTGAACACAGGGAATGGGACAGCACAGAACCTCCAGGACATAGGGGACACAATGGCATGGGGAAACATGACAGTTCTGGGGCTCCAGGGCATGGGGGACATTGATGACACGAGGGAGGTGATAGAGCAGGGCTGGGAACTCAGTGTCCCTGCAGAGAGTTAGCCACGGCCCTGTGGGGAGGTGTTCCCTGGGGGTGACTCCTCATGGTGTCCCCAGTTCTCAGCGCTGGCCCTGAAGATGGGGATCCTCTACTACGGGGGACAGCTGGTGGCCGCAGGGACCATCAGTACCGGGGACCTCGTCACCTTCCTCCTCTACCAGTTGCAGTTCACTGATGTCGTGGAGGTGAGCCCAGGTGCCTTTGTCCCCATGTCCTCCCTGCTATGTCCCACAGCCAGTCCTCCTGTGTCCCCATGCCCACCCGTGTCCCCAGGCCCTCCCTCTGTCCCCATTTCTGTCCCTCTGTGACCCCCTGCTGTGTCCCTGTGCCCTCCCCACCATGTCCCCATATCACCCACTATGTCCCCTGTCACATCCCCATGCCAGTCCCCCTGTGTCCCTGCATCCTCTGAGCTCCTGTGTCCTCCACATCCCCATGCCCTCCTGGCCATGTCCCCATACCCATTCCCTCCAACCCCAAATGCTGTCACTCACATCCCTGAGCTGTCCCCAGGTCCTGCTCCGCTACTACCCCACTCTGACGAAGGCTGTGGGCTCCTCGGAGAAGATCTTTGAGTTCCTGGACCGGGAGCCACAGGTCGCACCCTCGGGGACACTAGCACCGAGTGACCTGCGGGGCCACCTCCAGCTTGAGGACGTCTGGTTCTCCTACCCTGGGCGCCAGGAGCCTGTCCTCAAGGTGGACACGGGGACACAGCAAGGGGACACAGAGACGCGATGGCAGAGCGTGGCAGGCGTGGGGACATGATAAAGGAGACATAGGGACATGATGGGAGAGTGTGGCATGAGGGGACACGGCAGGGGGACACAGGGACATAATGGGAGAGCGTGGCAGGCGTGGTGACATGGTAGGGGGACACAAAGTGACATGGCATGGGGACATGGTGGGGAGGGTGTGGGAACGTGGCAAGGGGACACAGGGACACAGTGGGGCAGTGTGGCATAGGGACACATAGGACAGTGTGGGGACATGGCAGAGGGACACAAGGATGTGCAGGGAAGGCATGGGGACAGGGTATACAGGGCCATGGCAGGGACATGGCATTGTCACCACAGATGTGGCAGGGAGGGCGGCGGGGGGACACAGGGAGGGGATGGGGCAAGTGGGACACAGCAGGGAGGGTGTGGGGACATGGGGTCATGGAGGTGCAAATGGCCACGTCCCCCCAGGGTGTGTCCCTGGAGCTGCGCCCCGGGGAGGTGCTGGCACTGATGGGGCCCCCAGGCGCGGGGAAGAGCACCCTGGTGTCCCTGCTGCTGCGCCTGCACCAGCCCACGGCCGGGCGCCTGCTCTTGGACGGCCATCCCCTCAGCGCCTACCGCCACTCCTACCTGTGCCACCGGGTGAGTTGCTTTCCTGCGCCCTGTCACCAGACTTTGTCCTCTTCTGTGGCCCCAGTTGTCCCCGTGGGGTCACCAGAGGATGTCTTCGTGCCTCCCCCAGCCATCCCTCCTGGGGTCACTGGCTGTCCCCCCGCACCCCTTCCCCTCGCCACTTGGTCCCCAGCCATGTCCCCAGATGTCCCTGCCCACCCCCACTGTGTCCCCCGATGACCCTGCCACGTCCCCAGCCACCCCCACCATGTCCCCAGCTGTCCCAATAATGTCCTCCATGGCCACCCCTACTGTATCACCAGCCATCCCTGCTATGTTGCCACTCATTCTCATTATGTCCTCAGATGTTCCTGACATGTCCCTAGCCATCCCCACCATGTCCCCTCTATGTTCCCGCTGTGTCCCCCATTAGTTCCCTGCTGTGTCCCCCATCAGGTCCCCACCATGTCCCCTGCTATCCCCACTATCTCCCCCTTTGCGTCATTGCCACGTCCCCGCCATATCCTCAGCCATCCCCACTATGTCCACAGCTGTCCCCATCGTGTCCCCCGCCCCCGGCCACCCCTCCCATGTCACCAGCTGTGGTACCACTCATTCCCACCACATCCCCGGCTGTCCCCTCCATTGCAGGTGGCCACCGTCCCCCAGGAGCCGGTGCTCTTTGCCCGCTCACTCCACGCCAACATCGCCTACGGGCCAGAGAGCTGGAGCCGGGCGCAGGTGACAGCGGCAGCCCGCCGGGTGGGCGCCCACAATTTCATCACCCGCCTGCCCCGAGGCTATGACACAGGTAGAGTGTTCCCCCCTATCCCTGTCCCATCCAGGGTCCCCGTGTCTTCTCCCCTGACCCCTCTGTCCCTGCAGAGGTGGGTGAGCTTGGGGGGCAGCTCTCCGGGGGACAGCGGCAAGGGGTGGCCATCGCCCGTGCCCTGGTGCGGGACCCTCACATCCTTGTCCTTGACGAGCCCACCAGTGCCCTGGATGCTGAGTGCCAGCAGCAGGTGGGGCGCGTCCCTATGTCCCCTCAGTCCCCATTCCTAACAGCACTCCTGTCCCCGGGCATCCCTTTGGGTTTCCATTCCCACTGTCCCGTTGTCCCTGGTTTCTGTGTTCCCTTTGTCCCCACTCCTGGTGTCTCCTGGGTCCTTTTTGTTCCCACTCCTCATGTCCCCTGGTCCCTGGGTTCCCTTTGTCCCCACTCCTGGTGTCCCCTGGTGCCCTGCTCCCCCATCTCCTGGGTCCCCACATGTTCCTTCTGCAGTCCCCTTGGTCCTTGCTCCCAAAGCCCCTGGGGTCCCTAATCTCCACATCCCCTGGGTCCCCAGTCTCCATGCCTCCTGGGTCCTCACTCTCGGCGTCCCCTCAGTCCTGAAGTGGGGTTGGGGACATCACATGCATCTCCGCTGACCGCATCTCCTGCCGCAGGTGGAGCGGGAGCTCTTCGAGGACAGCGGGACCAGGCGCACGGTGCTGCTGGTGACAGGGCAGGTGGCCCTGGCAGCACGGGCACACCAGGTGGCCCTGATGGAGGGGGGGCAGGTACGCGAGCAGGGCCCCCCCAGCAATCTGCTGCGCCCCGGCAGCTGCTACTGGCACCTGCTGCAGGATGGGGGACACCAGGGGACATTGGGGGATGGGGACAAGGGCACAGGGAGTGGGGATGAGGGGCAGCAGGAGCCAGGGATGAGGACGGTACAAGCCAGAATGGAGACATCAGGGGATGGGGAGCTGGGCAGCACTGAGCAGACAAGGAGCTGGGATGGGGACACTGGGAGCCAGGATGGTGACACTGAGAGCTGGGATGGTGACACAAGGGCCAGGGATGGGGACACCAAGGGCAGAGGTATAGGTGGGGACACTACTATCCCTTGGGATGGAGACACCAGGAGCTAGGATGGGGACACCAAGGGCAGAGATGGGGACCCAAGGAGCAGTGACAAGGGACCATGAGACATGGGCACCAAGCCAGACAATGCTGCAGTGTCCCTGCTGCATGGCCGTGACCAGGGCAGCCACTGGATGAACTGGGGTATCACCGGGTGCCACTGGGTGCCATCAAGGTTGGCGGCCGGCAGGGACGGCCATGTGACACAGAGCGTTAATAAATCTTTGTGTTTGTACCTGGGATGTGCTGGGGACTCTGGGGGGGGGGGGGGGAGGAAGGAGCACAGTCATGGGTACTGGGTCCTAGGGGTGCCACCCCCCCAGTGGCACACATTGGGAAGGGGCTGGTGGTCACTGGTGTGTGCCCCAGTAAGCCAGGCAGTGTTTTGGGGGCAGGGAGGAAGGGGGCATACTGGAGCACTGGTGTGTGTTCTAGGGCACTGGGAAGGGTCTTAGGGATCATGGGTGGGTCTGGGGGCTGTATTGGGAGCACTGGTAGCTACTGGTTTGTGACTGAGGTAGGATTTCAGGGATCCAGACTGGTTGCTCAAAGCTGTGCTCAAAATAGTTCTTCCTTTGGGTTACTCAATAGGGCTCACAAGCTGACTATAGCCTGGAACGCATGTTCTTCAGAAACCCACAACACCCCAAAAAGCTTGTGTTCTGGGCAGCTGGTGGGAACATAGCTGTCACCTTATTGGCCACATCCATAGTGGCGTGGTGACATCCATCCTGCCATTTGACTCCCCCATCACTTGGTCTCCTGTGCAGATCCTTTGACTGTGCTTTTTTTTTTTTTTTTTTTTTTTTTTTGACTGCCCTTTTTCTGTGGCACTGGTTTGGATGCAGCGCCCCATCCGGCACCGCTCCCTATGCTTGGTACTTCCCTTGACCTTGACATGCTTCTCGGGGCCCGGGTTCTGACTCCTGTGCAGACCCTCATCCCCTTCCTGCCCGTGAGCCTTTAATCCATTACCCAGGAACACTGTAGGGGTTGGTGGCACTATTGGTGATGGGGGCAGATGCCTCCTTCTGCTTTGAGCTGAGACGAGGGTCCATCCCCTTTTCTCATTGGTGGTCGAGTCCTCTGTCCTGCAGGTGGGCAGCTGGATCAGCTACTACTCCTTGCAGGGACTTAGGAGGGGGCTGCTGGGCCTCAGTAGGGGCAGGCTGACACCTGCTATCCGTCTCCCTCAGAGACTCCCAGGAGCCCCTCAGACCAAATGGCTCTGCGTCATGTAATTGGGGGGGGTTTAGGGGTTGGCTCTGTCTGCCTCCCTGCCAGGAGCCCTGGCTGCAGTCGATCCGCGTGAGGTCCTCGTTCTTTCCTTTTTGGTGGAGGCAGTCTTGAGGCACGCAGTCCTTGCCCTTGATAACCTCCTGTGTGGACCTTCCCCCCACATCCTCACCTACCTGTCCTTCAAGCTCTAGAGCCTCAAACCTATTGTGTAAGGGCACCTGGGGAGGTGACACAGAAGGGGGGGGGGGGGGTAAGAAGGGGGCTCGCTGACGCGCAGCACTGAGCAGGGGCCTGTTTCCATTCCCCTCCCTGGGGAGCCGCAGACCCGGCAGCAGCCCCAAGCCCCCCACCCGCCCCGGCCCCATTGCCCAAGCTCCGCTCTGAGCCCCGCGCAGCAATTGATGCCGCCGCCGCCAACCCGCCAATAGCGACTTAGAATCTCTCCTGACGTCACCGGGCGCTGGGCAGATCCCGGTCCCGGCGGGTTCCGAGAAGCGGGAAGCGAAAGCGAAAGCACTGCGGGCGGTGCCCCGGGCCCCCTTCCAGATACAGCGTCTCTCCCCGGGTTCGACCCCGGCTTGTCCCCCCGCGGGAGGCTGGAATCGCCCCAGTTCGAAGGGACCCACCGGGACCATCCAGTCCATCTCCTGGCTCCACACAGGACCACCCAAAAATCAGACCCTGCGCCTAAGAGCTTTCTCCAAATGCTCCATGAGCTGCAGCAGGCTCAGGACCATGGCCACGTCTCCGGGGAACCTGTTCCTGTGCCCGACCACCCTCTTGGAGAAGAACCTTTTCTGAACAGCCGGCCTGAGCCTCCCCTGTGGCAGCTCCACACCGTTCCCTTGGGCCCTGTCGCTGGCCCAAGAGAGCAAAGACCGGCAGCTGCCCTTCCACTCCCCTCATCAAGAACTGTGGGTCACCGCGAGGCCTCCCCTGCATCTCCTCTGCTCTGGGCTCAACAAGCCAAGCACCTTCAGCCGCTCCTCACACGCCTTGCCTTGCAGTCATTTCACCGCTCTCCGTTGCCCTTCTTCGCACACTTTCTGCTATTTGATGTCCTTCTTATACTGTTCTGCTCAAAGCTGCACACAGAATTCCAGATGCGGCCACACCAGTGCTTTGTAAAGCGGGTCAATCCTTTCTCTTGGCTCGATGCAGCCAGGATACAGTTGGCCCTTTTGGCCACTAGGGCACACTGTCGGCTCACATTTAGCTTACCATCAACCCTGGATCTCTTTCCACTCTCACTCCAGCTGCCAGACATGCACCCAGGATTACACCACTCCAGGTGCAGAATCCAGCATTTACTCTTGTTAAATTTCATACTCCAATTTTATTGGCAACTGTCCCGTGCTCTCATCCATCAACATCTCTCTGCAAGGCCTTTCTACCCTCAAGGGAATCGACTTGATCGTCATAAAAGGACATTACATAATCACAGAATGGTTGTGGTCGGAAGGCATCTCTGGGTCCATTGGGTCCAACCCCACTGCTCACACAGGGACATGCAGAGCACGTTGTCCAGAACCATATGCAGATAGCCTTTGGTGATCTACAGGGAGGGAGACTCCAAAACTCTCCAGGCAACTGGTACCAGTGCTCTGTAAAGCACTTCCTGATGTTCAGACAGAGCCTCTTGTGCTCCAGTTTGTGCCCATTGCCTCTTGTCCTGGCACCTCTGAGAAGAGCCTGGCCCTGTCCTCTCTGCACACTCCTTTCAGGGATTTGTGGGCCCTGATGGGTTCCCTCTGAGCCTCCTCTGCTCCAGACTGAGCAGGCCCAGCTCCCTCAGCCTCTCCTCCCAGGGGAGATGCTCCAGTCCCTGCAGCATCTTCAGGACCTTCCTTGACTCTCCCCAGTGTGGTCAGGTCTCTCTTGGATGAGGGAGCCCAGCACTGGGCCCAGTACCCCAGCTGCAGCCTCACCAGTGCTGAGCAGCAGGGAAGGATCATGTCCATTGGCTTGCTGGCAATGTTTTGCCTAATGCCACCCAGGATGCTGATAGCCTTCTCTGTGGCAAGGGCACATTGCTGGCTCCTGTTCCACTTGGTGTCCACCAGGACCTCCAGGGCCTTTTCTGAAGAGCTGCTTCCCAGCTGGGTGCCTCAAGCACGTTCTGTTGCCTGGGGTTGTTCTTCCAGGGGCAGGACTTCAAGCTGTCAAGGCATGAATTTCCCTTCATAGAAAGGATTAGGTTGGAAGGGACCTTAAAGATCATCTAACTCCAATGCCCCTGCCATAGGCAGGGATGCCACCCACTAGATCAGGTTGGCCAAGGCCCCATCTAGCCTGGCCTTAAACACCTCCAGGGATGGGGCATCCCCAGCTTCTCCTGGCAATCTATTCCAGTGCCTCACCACCCTTACAGTGAAGAATTTCCTCCTAATGTCTATTCTAAATCCATCCTCTTTTAGTTTAATACTATTCCCCCCTTGTCCTACCATTATTTATGCGAGTAAAGAGTCCTTCTCCATCATCTTGTAAGACCCCTTTAAGTACTGAAAGGTCACAATGAGGTCTCCCCAGAGCCTTTTCTTCTCCAGGCTGAACATCCTCAGCTCTCCCAGCCTTAGTTCATGAACCCATGTTTGTTCTGACTGATGACTGCACTTTCAAGTGGTTTTCAGTAACTGCTAGAATTATCTCCATAATTTTACCAGGCATTGTGGTGAGACTGACAGGCCTGAAATTACCAGGGTCTTCTGTCCTGCCTTCTTGTAAATGGGACAACATTTGCCAGCTTCCAGTCAACTGGGACCTTTCCAGATTCCCAAGACTGTTGATAAACAACAAAAAGAGGCCTCGCAGTAACATCAGTCAGCTCTTTCAGTATCCTGGGATGAATCCCATCGGGCGCCAGACTTATGTGCATGAAGATGCAGCAGCAAATCCCCAACAAGTTCAGCATCAGCTAGGAACTCATCCAGAAGCCTATAACTTATTGTTAACATATTTTCAAAGCCTTTGTTGTTGTTGTTATCACCCACAGTACTAGCCAGCTTCAACTCCAGTTGAGATTTGGCTGCACAATTTTTTTGCCCTACCATGATAAACAGCATCTCTGAAGCCCTCCTGAGTGGCCCAACCTTGTTTCCAAAGTTCCTAAGCTTTCTTCTTCCACCTAAGTTCCAGGTCAGGCTCAAGTCTGCTCTCCCAGAATCCAAGGCAGCAGCTTTGCTGATACTTTTTTTCACATATCACTAAAGACCCTATACGATCATCCCCATCAAGTAACAGACCAATGCTTTGTCTCATCCTACATTTGCTCTTTATAGAGTTTTTTTTTAAAAAAATCACTTTTATTGCCTGTCGCAATAAAATAAATAAATCGTGGAGACAAATAAATAAAATAAATAAATAAATAAAATAAAAATAAAAAATAATAAATAAATAAATAAATAAAATAAATCATGGAGATGAATGAGCCTAGAGAGAGGCTTTCCCCGGTGGTTTGGAGAGGCCCCGGTGGGGACAAGCCCCTCATGCTGGCTGAAGGCCTTGGGCTGGGCACCCACCTGTGATGGGATGGTGGTGCCAGCCCTGCAGAGCTCCCCAGACACTTGCCCCTATTGCCCCAGGGGCAGAACTACTCCCAGAGGGTTACTGCAGCCAGGAACTGAGCACAGGCTGGGGAAGTTGGGCGTAGCCTTAAACTTTCTGCAGCTCTGCTGGGTGTGGTGAGGGATGTCTATCTTGGTGGGGCTCCCTTGGAGAAGAACCCCTGGGGGCCACTGGCTGTGTCCCAGTGGTGATAAGCACAGGTTCTGCGTCCTGCCCAAGGCAGTGCTGGCTGTGGCTCCTTCTGTCCGGGCCCAAGGGGACTCCTTCCCCATCTGCCTGTGGTGCCTGAAGCCCCTCGGTCCTCTCTCTTACGCTCCTGCTTCTGCCCCCAGCTCCTGCTCCCGCTGCAGCACAGATGGGGCTCCCCTGGGGCTGTGGCCGCCCCAGCCTCACCGGCCATGCCAGGGGCCTCCTGACTTCCCTCGTCACTCTGCACCTCCTTCGGCTGGGCTCAGGTAGGAACCTGCGGGGCTGCTGGGGGCTCTCCCTCCTTAGCCTGGTGGATATGCTGCCATTGGTCAGGGTAGTGGCCATGGGGCAGGGGGGACCAGGGCCCACAGCTCAGCCCCTGTTGGTTTTCCCTTATTTTTGCTTCTTTCATGCAATACGGGCGCTGCCTTGCCTGCCCTTCCTGGCTCTTCATCTCCTGCCCAAATGTTCCCACTCCCAGCACACCTCCTTCTCCTGCACATCCTCCCTCTCCCTCTCCTCTTTCTCCGGTGGTTTCCCATGGGACACGGGGGACGCAGCACGCACCAACTCACACACAGCTTGCCCTTTGACACTCACTAACCCTAAATTTACAATGGCAAAATCTCACCTCCTCTCTGTGCCCTTCTCCATTGCCCAGCCCAGCTCAGAGTGGTGGGACCAGGCCACTCTGTCACTGCCACCGTGGGGCAGGATGTCGTGCTGCCCTGCCACTTGTCCCCTCATCGCGATGCTCGCACCTTGGAGGTCAGGTGGATCCGGGACAGTATCTCTGAGACAGTGCACCACTACCGCAATGGACAGGATCTGTACGGGGAGCAGATGGAGGCATATGCCGGGAGGACAGAGTTGGTCAGAGATGGTCTCTCTGCTGGAAGCCTGGACTTGCGAATCACGGGGCTGAGACCCTCTGATGATGGCCAGTACGTCTGCACTGTGGGAGATGGTCATGCTTATGACGAAGCCATTGTGGAGCTGGAGGTGTCAGGTTAGTGGCTGGGGTGATGCTGCCAGGGCAGAGTTTACGTGTCCTTTAAATGTTTCAGCTGTTTCACAGCATGGAGCATGCCAATGGATGTGGAGGTAATATTTAGGGAGAGAGCTCCCTGGATACTTTTGTCAGTTTTCACTGGTGTCTTTGAAGAATGTAATCATAATATTGTGAGGGCACTGGGCACAGGCTGCTGAGCAGCACCTTCAGCTGTGTCAGCAATGGGACCAAACAGCACACAGGGAGAATCGCAGAGTCCTCTGAGCAGCCAGACATCTGCTTTATTTTTGCTTTGTCTGCTGGGGGAGACCTTAGATGTTGTCTGGATATCTCGGGGCTTCTTGAACCAGGATGGCTTGGTGCAGAGATGCTGCCTGAAGGTCCTGGAAGTCGGCACCTGGGTTTTCTATGTGATTTGGGGCCACTGGCATCATGCAGTCCTGCTCTCTGGGTCCTGCTACAGCTGGAGTGGTTTTGGGCTGAGAGTGAGTGCATGAAGTGTCCAGTCAGAGAGCCTCTGGGGCCATGTTTGGCCTGGCTGTGTTTGGCATGGGAGTAGATGGGGTCTTTGTCTTGAAATGAATCCCTCCCCAAGTCAAGCCCCAGCCACGCGCTCTTCCCCCAGCCACAGGCGCTGACCCCCACCTCTCCCTGGGGGGCTACGAGGCCGGAGGCGTCCGGGTGCTGTGTCGATCGGCCGGCTGGTACCCGCTGCCGCAGCTGCTGTGGAGGGATGCTCGCGGGCAGCACCTGCCCTCGGTCTCCCAGACACATTCCCAGGACCAGGAGGGGCTCTTTGAAATCGAAGGTGCCGTCATCGTGACCGGGAGCATGGAGGGGCCCTTGTCCTGCGTGGTCAGGAACAGCCGCCTCCAGCAGGAGCGGGAATCATCCCTGCACATTGCAGGTACAAATGGCACAGCCAGGATGAGGTGTTCCTGGCCCCTGCACTTGTCCTGACCCAGGAGAAGTCTGGGTCTTGCTCTTCCACCTGCGGGCATGGAAATGCAGCTCTTTTCCTGGTGCCTTTTCTCAGCTCCCTTCTTCCACAACGCCCAGCGCTGGATGGTGGCTCTGGCTCTGGTCCTCGTGCTATCGGCTGTGTCCATTGGCCTCGGTGTTTATCTCTTTCGAAAGCAAGGTAAGCTGGCAGCGCAGGAATAGAGCGGAGGGAGGTGTTCTGCAGGGACCCCCCTGGGTCTGGAGCGGGGCTGAGCCCTGGCCCAGGGAGGTGCGTAGGAGGAGGAAGGGAATGTTCTCCTGGGGATGCCAAAGGCCTTAGGATGGTCTTGGGCCTCTGCCTTGGGCAACGAAGGCAGGGGAGAAGGCAAGGGGCCTTGGGTGGGAGGCCAGGGAACATGGCTGCAGCGTGGGGCTGGTGGCAAGGCGCAGCCCCCCTGCACATGTTCCCACCCAGCAACCAAGCTGCTCTGCTCACCACCTCTTCCTCCGCCTTTGCTTTTCAGCGGCACAGAGGCGAGAGCTGGGTGAGTCCTTGCAGTCCCTGCCCCCAGCCCCTGGGGAAGTGGTGTCCCTGCGGGAGGGTCTGGTCTGGGTGGGCCCTGGGGGCTTGTGTGCTGGTGGCTCGGGGGTGCTGGAGGAGCAGCTGGAGCCTGGGGTGGGAGTGGGGAGTGCTGGGGCTGGGGCTGCCCTGGGCACGGGACACGGCCGGGATGGATGAAAGGAACGGGGATCAAGGTGGGGACGGGGAGCGAGCTGCGGGGCTGCCCCGCTCAGCACTGATTCTTTCGGGAGACAGACATCCTCCACAATGACTTTAGTCCCACCTCTGATCAAGGCAGTGTTTTTCCTTGTCATGGGATATGTTCTGGGTCTACCATGGGCTAAGCAACTCTCCCATCAAGCATTAATTTCATACCCATCATACATTACTTTCCTTTCCTTTTCAGAGAAACGATCTGCAGAGCTGGGTGAGTGTCACAGAGCTTGGCCCCCAAGGCCAAGCCAAGGCGATGTGCAGGGGAGGGTGGGCAGCTGGGACAGAACAGCCCAGGGCTGGCCCCTCACCCTGCCCACACCCACTGGGCACCAGTTGTGGGCTGTGACCAGCTCTCCCCTCTCCTTACAGCATGGAGAAAGTTTCTGCTGCCTCACAATACAGGTAGGTGTGTGTTGGGTTGCCCTCTGAGGTGCTCCTCCTGCCCCTGCTGGGGCATGTTGAGGAGCCAAGAGGTGCCCCATCTCCTGCCCCGTTGGGCAGCTCCTGGCCCCGAGCTGGGGAAAGCCTGCCCAGGGCTGAGCTCTGCCTGTGATAACCTGGCTCCTTCTGTCCCTGCAGTGAAGGTGACCCTGGATCCAGACACGGCTCATCCCATGCTTGTCCTGTCTCAGGACAACAGCAGTGTGAGATGGAAAAGTGAATGGCAGCAGGTGCCTGACACACCAGAGAGATTTCACTATTGGTGGTGCGTGCTGGGCCGTGAGGAGTTCAGAGAGGGGAGGCACTGCTGGTTGGTGGAGGTGGAGGGAGAGCGGCTACAGTATTCTTGGTGGGCTGTGGGTGTGGCCAGGGCTTCTATGGAGAGAAAGAAGTGGATCAACATGAGCCCTGAAGAAGGGATCTGGGCTGTGCAGTACGACGAAGGACAGCTCATGTCTCTCACATCTCCTCACATGCCCTTGTCCCTGTCCCCTATCCCCACAAGGATCTGGGTCTGTCTGGACTGTACCCAGGGGCAGGTGTCTTTTATCAACGCTGACAATGGGGTCGAGATCTTCACTTTCACAGCAGCCTCCTTCAATGGGGAGAGCATCCGCCCCTGGTTCTGGCTGAGGACGGAGGGAATTCAGCTGTGCCTGAGGGACAGCACCCTGTAAACCCTGTCCCCAGCCCTGGGGGGCTCCTGCCCTTCTCCAGACACTCCTGCATCACCTCTCCTTAGTCCTGCAGGAGCAGCAGAGGTATGAGGGGCACTGGGGCCAGGGGCTGCCCCGTGTTCCTCCCCGCTGCTGGAAGAGGGCTGGGATGCTGCAAGCAGGGGCCAGGCCCCTTGCAGCCCCTGGGCTCTGCCCTGCACGCGGCTCCTGTGCTGGGGCACAAGCCCTGCTGGCACCCACGGCTCTCACCCTGCCTCTGAGCCCCAGCGGGCAGCACAGGGGCTGCAGCAGCTCTCCACGCTCCTCTCCCCTCTGCTTGCACTGCTTGCAGACCCCAGTGCAAGGGATGTGGTCACCATGTGCTGCTGGCCATTGCAGGCCACCTTTGCCTCCTAGGTCAGGGTTGATCTTTGCTCTGTGCCTGGTGCTGAGCATGAGCATCCTGTGGTGACTCTTTGTTCTCTCCTCTGGAGTATATGTATCCAAGGCCCAGCAGCAGCAGGACTGTGTCAAATAAAGTTTTGTACAGGAAGATGGAGTCTGGCAGTGGCATTTCCTGGGTGCTTTGTGTCCTGAGGTTTTGCTGCCTGCAAATGCATCCTGCAGCAGACTGTCTTCTTGATGTTGGTCCTGGGAGTCAGAGCCAGGAGGAACCTAAGCTCCAGCTGCCCCCAGTTTCCTGGTTCCCTTGCTGTGCGCACAAGGGACATCACGAGCTCTTGGAAGTTCTCCAAACAGAGGCAGCCTCAGCCTTTAAGCTGTCTTCAGGTCCTTGCAAGTCACTTCCGTAACCCAGTACCCAACCTCTGTAATTGCGTTTCACTTTCCAGAACCCATATTCTTCATGAGATGGGCATGAAGGAGCCACGGTGTGTACAGGGTCTGGCTGGAATTTTAACTTTCCCTTCAGCAACCCATACAGTGCTGTGCTCTGCACTTGGAGCTAGAACAGCAGTGGTATCACACCAGTGTTGTGTCTACTGCTGAGTAGTGCTGGCACAGCATCGGGACTCTCTCTAACCCTCCTAGGGGGTGGGTAAAAAAGTGAGAAAAGAAACATCACCAGGGCAGCTGACCTAAAACAACCAAAGGGATATTCCATACCATATAGTATTCGTCCCCTTCCCCCTACAACTAGAGTTGAAGGGGGAAGACGTATAAAACCAGGCACGCCAGTGATGAGCTAAGGGATAGTGCACTGGAATCAGAGGGACTGTGTGCCAGAGAGGTCCTTCGGTCGGGTGGCAATGTATGTGAAGCATGGGCTGGACTGTGTGGAACTTCAAGTTGGGGATGGCAAAGTTGAGAGCCTCTGGGTAAGGATTAAGGGATGAACAAATAAAGGGGATGTCATAGTGGGAGTCTATTAAAGACCACCTGGCCAGGACGACAACACCGATGAATTATTCTTTGTAGGACTAAGAGATGCCTTGAGGTCAACTCCCTTTGTTCTTATGGGAGATTTCAACTCGCCAGATGTCAACTGGGATCACCACACAGCTGACACCAGCAAGTCCAGGAGGTTCATAGAGCACCTAGATGATAACTTCTTGGTGCAGGTGCTAAGGGAGCCAACTAGGAAAGGTGCCCTCCTAGATCTGTTGCTGGAAAAAAAAGAGGGTCTTGTGGGAGATGTGGTGATTGGTGGCCGTCTCGGTCATAGTGACCATGAAGTGGTTGAGTTTAGAATTTTTGGTGACAGAAGGAAAACTGCCACCAAAACTTCATCCCTGAATATAGGGAAAGCAGACTTCAGGCTGCTCAGGGAACTTGTCAGCAAGGTCCCCTGGGAAGCTGCTTTTGAAGGCATTGGCCTCCGTCAGTGCTGGTCAATCTTTAAACACTGCCTCCTAAAAGCACAAGATCAGGCGATTTCAAAATATCAGAAGTCAGGCAGGCGGGGCAGAAGGCTGGCCTGGCTGACCTGGGATCTTCTACCGGAGCTTAGACGGAAAAAGAAAGTGTATGGCTGCTGGAAGGAGGGTCAGGAGATGAGGAAGCAATACAGGGATGCTGTTCGTATTTGTAGGCAGAAAATTCGTGGGGCCAAAGCCCAACTAGAGTTGAAGCTGGCCATGTCTGTGAGAGACAATAAAAAAGGTTTTTTTTAGATATGAAAACAGAAAAAGGAGAACCAAAGAAAACACAGGTCTGCTACGTGATGGGGAAGGTCTCCTCACAGACAATGACACAGGTAGAGCAGAGACATTTAATGCCTTCTTCACCTCTGTCTTCAATGCTGATGATGAGCTTCAGGACTCTGGGTGCCCTGAGCTGTAGGACCATGATGGTGGGAATAACAAACTTCCAACTGACCCTGAACGTGTGCGGGATTTGCTGCTCCACCTGGATCCATACAAGTCCATGGGTCCAGATGGGATCCATCCCAGGGTGCTTAAAGAGCCGGCTGATGTCATCGCGGGACCTCTCAATAATTATTCAATGATCTTGGGAATCTGGAGAGGTCCCAGTAGACTGGAAGCTGGCAAATGTTGTCCCAGTTTTCAAGAAGGGTAAGAAAGAAGACCCTAGCAATTACAGGCCTGTCAGTCTCATGTCAGTGCCTGGTAAAATTATGGAGAAGATGATTCTTGAAGTTATTGAGGTGCACCTGGAGGACAATACAGTCATTGGTCCCAGCCAACATTGGTTCATGAGGGGTAGGTGCTGCCTAACAAATTTGATTTCCTTTTATGACAAGATCACCCATCTAGTTGACCAAGGGAAACCAGCTGATGTTATCTTTTTGGACTTCAGCAAGGCTTTTGACACAGTTTCCCATAGGATCCTACTGGACAAAATGTGCAGCATACAACTGAACAAAAACATCATACAATGGGTGAGCCATTGGTTGACGGGCAGAGCTCAAAGGGTTATGGTTAATGGGGCCACATCAGGCTAGCGGATGGTCACTAGTGGGGTCCCTCAAGGCTCCATTTTAGGGACAGTCCTCTTCAATGTCTTTATAAATTATTTGGCTGTAGGACTGGAAGGTGTTTGAGCAAATTTGCTGACAACACCAAACTTGGAGTTGTTGACTCGGATGAGCGTGGAAAGGCCTTGCAGAGAGATCTGGACAGATTGGAGAGCTGGACAATCACCAACCACATGAAATTTAACAAAGGCAATTGCCGGGTCCTGCACCTGGGATGGGGCAACCCTGGCTATACGTATAGACTGGACGATGAGACTCTCGATAGCAATCCTACAGAGAGGGATCTGGGGGTTGTGGTTGACAGCAAGCTGAACATGAGCCAGCAGTGTGCCCTAGCAGCCAGGAGGGCCAACTGTATCCTGGGGTGAATCGAGCACGGCATCGCTAGTCAAGGGAAGTGATTGTCCTGCTCTACTCTGTGCTGTGCAGCCTCACCTCGAATACTGTGTGCAGTTCTGGGCACCACAGCACAAGAAGGACATTATACTGTTGGAGAGAGTCCAAAGGAGGGTGATGAAGATGGTGAAGGGCCTAGAGGGGAAGAGGTTAGAGGAGCAGCTGAGGGCACTGGGCCTGTTCAGCATGGAGAAGAGGAGGCTGAGGGGGAACATCATCTTGGTCTACAACTTCCTCGCGAGGGGGACTGGAGAGGAAGGTGACCTATTCTCTGTAAACACCAATGATAGGACCCACAGGAATGGTGTTAAGCTGAGGCAAGAGGAATTTAGGCTGGACATCACGAAGAGGTTCTTCACCGAGAGGGTGGTTGCACACTGGAACAGGCTCCCCAGGGACATAGTCACTGCACCAAGCCTGAATTTAAAAAGCGATTGGACTGTGCACTTAGTCATATGGTCTAGACTTTTGGGCAGAACTGTGCGGTGCCAGGAGTCAGACAATGATCCTTATGGGTCCCTTCCAACTCGGGATATTCTATGATTCTATGATTCTATGTAATGATGTCACACTCAGCAATAAAAGGTGGAAAAAGGAAGAAGAGGGGAGGGGTGGGCTCTAGTTGTGAAAACATCTGTCCTCCTGAACACTGGCTACGTGCATTGAGGTCCTGCTTCAAGGACGTGGTCAAGCATTGCTCATTGGTGGGAAGTAGAGAGTAATTTCTTTCCTCTGCACTTCCACATAGCCTTTACTTGTTTTGTTTTGTTTTGTTGTCTTTTCCCTTTCCTCCTCCCTATTTCCCTTTCACTTTTTTTCCCTTTAGTTAAATTGTTTAACTAAAAATAATCTTTCCTTAATAATTATTTTTTCCCTTTAATTAAATTATCCTTATCTCAACCTGTGAGATGTTCTTTCCTTTATTTCTTCCCCACCTCATCTAAGGAGGGAGCTTGAGAGAGTGGTTGTGGTGTTCAGCTGCCTAGCACAGTAAAACCACCACATAGGGCCACCCCAGCTTCCCTCAACTGTTGGCAATTAATAACAAATCTGCACTCCCAGAAAATCAGTTCCATTTTATTGCACGTCGTTTTAAAGCAAGCATGGAAAAGGCAGTCACTCTCGAGTGACCCCAATTCATTGGGGTGTATTCTAAATATCACAGTATTAAAATAAAGAGCATACATGGTGCGGAAGCTGGGGAAGAAACATGTGTTTGGAATACACTGCATCCGATAGAAGTGGGTGATCCAAGACCGAATCTCAGCCTCCATGGCTGCAGGACTCCTTTGGCCTCTTTCAAGGTTTCAATATATGAAGGTGGGAAGCTAAGAAGAATCTCTGAACCCAGCTACACAATGAGGAGATGCAGATGCTCTCCTCCATCTGGTTCTCAATTCATGAGCCAAGCTGAGCCATCTTCAAACTCCACCATCCATCTCCATCCACGTCCGGTCTCACCATCCCAAAAACCCTTCACACTTTATCCCGCTGAGATCCCACCAAGATCCCACCATCCCCAAACACCATGCTCCTCTCCCCCAGAACAATCCCATCTCCCAAAATTCCATTGTCTTGCATTTCAGTGGAGATTCACAACCACAAACCTCATCCACCTTCATCCTAGTGCACCGGGTGCATTGGGAATAGCTTCCCTCAGAACATGTGCTGTTACATAATACATGAGCTCTAATACATATTCATTATTTTCCCCTGTCCTGGTTTCAGTTAGGATAGAGTTAATTTTCCTCCTAGTAGCTAGTAGTGTGCTATGATTTGCATTAGGATGAGAAGAGTGCTGATAACATGCTGATGTTTTAATTGTTGCAGAGCAGTGCTTACACCAAGCCAAGGATGTTTCAGCTTCTCGCTCTGTCCTGCCAGAGAGCAGGCTAGGGATGCAGCAGGAGCTGGGAGGGGACAGACCCAGGACGGCTGACCCCAACTGGCCAAAGGGGTATTCCATACCATCTGACGTCATGCTAAACAATATATAGGGGTGGCTAGCAGGGGCTGGGGGGGGAGCAGACTGCTCAGGGTTAGGCTGGACATTGGTCAGTGGGTGGTGAACATTGTGCATCATTTGTTTCATACACACTGTTAGTAGTAGTACTATTATTATTCTTGTTGTTGTTATTATTATTTTCCTGTCTTAATAAACTGCCTTTATCTCAATCCACAGGCTTTACTTCATGGTTCTCTCCGTGATCCCAGAGAAGGAAGGTGGAGAGTGAGGGAACAGCTGTGTGGTGTTTAGCTGCCAGCCCAGTTAAAACACAACATCTCTGAAAAGGCGGACCTCTTCAATACTCATTTCCATACACCCCTCCCTTAGCTCCTCCACGTTGCGTCTGTGCAATGTAGCCTGGTGGTCGTGGGCAGGGGTCTTTCAGGATGAAGGCAAAGAGGAAGAGGAGGTCAAACTTTTTACCTTTCTGGACTTTGACCTTCTGTTGGACAGTACCGAGGAGGTTTTTGCTTAACTTTGCCTTGCTTCCTGCCAACAAGTTTTTTGTCCTTCCCTAACGACTTTTTGTCCTTCCCTCATCCCTTGGCTTTGAGCGATATCTTACTTTTTACATCTGCTTCTCGTAAGGTTCTCATCTGCATCCCCAATAATCAGGATATTTTACCATATATGTAGCTAAATATTAATTCAGATCACTTTTAGCATCTTCCGCATCTCAGTGGCAGGCATGCAGAACTCCCCAGACACTTGTCCCCACTGCTCCAGGGCCAGAGCTCCTCCTAGACGATTATTGCAGCCAGGATGTAGGAAAAGGCTTGGGAAGTTGGGCGTAGCCCTGTGTTTCCTGCAGCATGGCTGGGTGCTGTGAGGAACCTCGCTCTTTTGTTGGGGTTCCCTTGGAGAAGAACACCTGGGGGGGCCATCTGCCCCCTGGGAAACCTCTCTCTCAGATGGGGCTCTCCTGGGGTTGTGGTTGCCCCAGTCTCACCAGGCATGCCAGGGGCCTCCTGACTTCCCTCATCACTCTGCTCCTCCTCCAGCTGGGCTCAGGTAGGATCCTGCAGGGCTGCTGGGGGCTCTCCCCCCTGTGCATGCAGACTTGCTGCTGCGGGACAGGGGAGCGGCCATGGGAAAGGGGGGACCCGAGCCTACAGCTCGCCCGCGCTGGGTTTCACTTTCACTTTTGTTCTTTCAGACGACACAGTCACTGCCTTGCCTGCCCTTTCTGTGTCTCCTTCACCCACCTGAATTCTGCAGAGAGGGCTCCCACTCCCAGCACACCTCCTTCTCCTGCACGTCCTCCCTCTCCCTCTCCTGTTTCCTCGGTGGTTTCCCATGGCACCCAGGGGACACAGCACGCACCAACTCACGCACCAACTCACGCCCTTTGTCACTCACTGCCCCTAAATTTACAATGGCAAAATCTTACCTCCTCTCTGTGCCCTTCTCCATTGCCCAGTGTTAGAAACATCTCAAATAATTTTCTTCAGACAGAATCTTCTCTGAAGCTATTTTATTTGTGATTGCAATGGCAGGCATCCTGTCAATCAGGAGAGCAAAATCCTAACCTTTTATTCCCTATTACCTGACACCTGATCACCTCCCCTTTTTCCTCATTGGCTGAGTACCACAGTTTCACAAGCTACTCAACGCTTCTCTATACTGTATATGTAGATTTTTTTTTTTAACCCTTTAATTTCTCCTGTCTTATGTTTTGAGAACTTGTGATCTTTGGTTTCCTGTTCTCACACTGCTCATCCTGCTTTTCTCAAGCTTCTACCTTATTTTGGAACAGTGAGGCCTTCTACAGTCCACTTATCTACTTAGCATTTCTCCTTATTATGATTACACAATTACCTTGGAATACAGAAAAATAATTCTCTGCTGCAAAAACACAACATTGTTTCTCACACCAGCCCAGCTCAGAGTGGTGGGACCAGGCCACTCTGTCACTGCCACCGTGGGGCAGGATGTCGTGCTGCCCTGCCACTTGTCCCCTCAACGCAATGCTCGCACCTTGGAGGTCAGGTGGATCCGGGACAATATCTCTGAGACAGTGCACCACTACCGCAATGGAGAGGACCTGTACGGGGAGCAGATGGGGGCATATGTCGGAAGGACAGAGTTGGTCAGAGATGGTCTCTCTGCTGGAAGCCTGGACTTGCGAATCACGGGGCTGAGACCCTCTGATGATGGCCAGTATGTCTGCACTGTGAGAGATGCTCATGCTTATGATGAAGCCATTGTGGAGCTGGAGGTGTCAGGTTAGTGGCTGGGGTGATGCTGCCAGGGCATAGTTTATGTGTCCTTTGAATGTTTCAGCTGTTTCACAGCATGGAGCATGCCCATGGATGTGGAGGTAATGTTTGGGGAGAGAGCTCCCTGGAGAGTTTTCTCAGTTTTCACTGGTGTCTTTGAAGAATGTAATCATAATATTGTGAGGGCACTGGGCACAGGCTGCTGAGCAGCACCTTCAGCTGTGTCAGCAATGGGACCAAACAGCACACAGGGAGAATCGCAGAGTCCTCTGAACAGGCAGACGACTGCTTTACTTTTGCTTTCTGTGCTGGGGGAGACCTGAGAATTTGTCAGGAAGTATTGGGGCTTCTTGAACGAGCATGGCATGGTGCAGAGATGCTGCCTGGAGGTGCTGGATCTCTGCACCTGGGTTTTATGGACAATATGGGGTCACTGACATTGTGCAGCCCTTCTTTCTGTTTTTAGCGCCAGCCAGGTTGGATTGGGGTGAGGGTGGGTGCACGGAGCACCTGGAACAAAAGCCGCTGGTGCTGTGGCTGTGCTAAGCTGTGTCTGTCTTGGGAGCAGACGGGGTCTTTGCCTTGGAACTCAATCACTCCCCAAGTCAAGCCCCAGCCACGCGCTCTTCCCCCAGCCACAGGCACTGACCCCCACCTCACCCTGGGGGGCTACGAGGCCGGAGGCGTCCGGGTGCTGTGTCGATCAGCCGGCTGGTACCCGCTGCCGCAGCTGCTGTGGAGGGATGCTCGCGGGCAGCACCTGCCCTCGGTCTCCCAGACACATTCCCAGGACCAGGAGGGGCTCTTTGAAATCGAAGGCGCCGTCATCGTGACCGGGAGCGTGGAGGGGCCCTTGTCCTGCGTGGTCAGGAACAACCACCTCCAGCAGGAGAGGAAATTTTCCCTGCACATTGCAGGTACAAATGGCACAGCCAGGGTGAGGTGTTCCTGGCCCCTGCACTTGTCCCGACCCAGGAGAAGTCTGGATCTTGCTCTTCCACCTGCGGGCATGAAAATACAGCCCTTTTCCTCGTGCCTTTTTTCAGCTCCCTTCTTCCACAACGCCCAGCCCTGGATGGTGGCTCTGGCTCTGGTCCTCGTGCTTTTGGCTGTGTCCATTGGCCTCGGTGTTTATCTCTTCCGAAAGCAAGGTAAGCTGGCAGAGCAGGGATGGAGCAGAGGGAGGTGTTCTGCAGGGACCCCCCTGGGTCTGGAGTGGGGCTGAGCCCTGGCCCAGGGTGGTGTGCAGGAGGAGGAAGGGAATGTTCTCCTGGGGATGCCAAAGGCCTTAGGATCGTCGTGGGTGGGAGGCCAGGGAGCATGGCTGCAGCGTGGGGCTGGTGGCAAGGCGCAGCCCCCCTGCACATGTTCCCACCCAGCAACCAAGCTGCTCTGCTCACCACCTGTTCCTCCGCCTTTGCTTTTCAGCGGCACAGAGGCGAGAGCTGGGTGAGTCCTTGCAGTCCCTGCCCCCAGCCCCTGGGGAAGTGGTGTCCGTGTGGGAGGGAGTTGGCCTGGTCTGGGTGGGCTCTGGGGGCTTGTGTGCTGGTGGCTCGGGGGTGCTGGAGGAGCAGCTGGAGCCTGGGGTGGGAGTGGGGAGTGCTGGGGCTGGGGCTGCCCTGGGCATGGGGCACGGCCAGGATGGCTGAAAGGAACGGGGATCAAGGTGGGGATGGGGAGCAAGCTGCGGGGCTGCCCCGCTCTGTACTGATGCTTCTGGGACAGGGACGTCCTCCACCCATGTGCAATCACTTCCCTTTGTCTTTTGGTGGCATGGTGCAGAGAGCTGCACAAGTGTCTGTCCTTACTGCTCCACGTGCAAAAGCCTTGCTCAAAGCTGGGTCTTGCTCCCTGTTAGACTGGTCCCTCCTAGTCTGGGTGGAAGTTGGTCATTTCCCACTTTAAACCCTTTGTGGTCTTCAAATGGGATCAGCCCTGAGATGAAAAGCTGTAACCTCTGATCACTCATGCTTCTGTTTTCCTTTTCCAGTGAACAGAGATGCAAAGCTGGGTAAGTCTCCTTCCCCAAAGAGAAAGCATTTGGTGTCTTCCCAGAGGAGTAGCCATGGGATAAGAAGCTGCCCCTATGAACATGCATTACTTTTCTCTTTCTTTTTCTTTTACAGAGGAACTACCTGCAGAGATCGGTGAGTCTCCATCCCCAAACCCAAAGAATTTGGGGTCCAGACATGGGATGATCATTTTTCCCTCTGATCATGGGTTCCTTATGCTTTTCTTTCCCAGTGGAAAAAGATGCAAGACTGGGTGAGTCTCCCACCTAATCTGAAGGAATTGACATACTTTGTTTGCAGCAGCCATTTGATGAGAATCTCTACTTCCTCCTCATGCACTGCTTTCTCTTTCTTTTCCAGCGGAATTGGCTGCCAAAGTGGGTAAGTGTCCCTGAGCTTGGGCACGGTGCAGAAAGCTGCACAAGTGTCTGTCTTTACAGTTCCACCTATAAGACCATTAAACAAAGCTGGGCCACAATGACTATTTGCTTGGTCTCACCTCGGAGCAAGGCAGTATTTTGCCAGTCATGGGATATGTTCATGATCTACCATGGGCTGAGCAACACTCCCCTCTGATCACGCATTACTTTCTTTCCTTTTCAGAGGAACAAGCTGCAGAGCTGGGTGAGTGTCCCCGTGCTTGGACCCCAGGGAAGCACCAAGGCAATGTGCAGGCGAGGGTGGGCAGCTGGGACAGAGCAGCCCAGGGCTGGCCCCTCACAGGGGAGCGGGGAGTGCTGGGGCTGGGGGTACCCTGGGCACGGGACACGGCCGGGATGGCTGAAAAGAACAGGGATCAAGGTGGGGAGTGAGCTGAGGGGCTGCCCCATTCTGCACTGACACTTCTGGGACAGGGATGTCCTCTACCCGTCCCCATTCACTTCCACTTGTGTTTTGGTGGCACGGTGCAGAGAGCTGCACAAGTGTCTGTCCTTAATGCTCCACGTGCACAAGCCTTGCTCAAAGCTGGGTCTTGCTCCCTGTTAGTCTGGTCCCTCCCAGTCTGAGAGCAAGACTGTCTGTGCCCATTCACCAGGTCAAAGAACTTTGGGGTCTAGCCATGGAATAAGTCATGGAATTTGAAGCACTCCTCTCTGATCATGCATTGCTTTTGCTTTTCTTTTCCAGCGAGAAAAGATGCAAGTATGGGTAAGACTACCTTAAATAACCCAAAGAGTTGGCACCTTTCCATGGCAGCAGCCATGGGCTGAGGAGCTCCCCTCTCATTGTGCCTTGCTTTTCTCTTCTTTTTCCAGCGGACCAAGCTGCAGAGCTGAGTGAGTGTCACAGAGCTTGGGCTCTGACATTTCCAAGGCGAGGTTCAGAGGAGGGTGGGCAGCTGGGACAGAGCAGCCCAGGGCTGGCCCCTCACCCTGCTCACACCCACCACTCTGCACCCACGTACGAGCTGTGGGGTTGCCCCGCTCTGCACTGACACTTCTGGACAGGGACATCCTCCACCCATCCCCATTCACTTCCACTTGCGTTTTGGTGGCACGGTGTTGAGAGATGCACAAGTGTCTGTCCTTAATGCTCCATGTGCACGAGCCCTGCTCAAAGCTGGTTCTGGCTTACTGTTAGTCAGGTCTCTCACAATCTGGGTGCAAGTTGGTCATTTCCCACACATGAGATGTATTCAAAGTCTAGCCATGGGCTGAGAAGCTCTTCCTTCTGGTCACACACTGATTTTCTTTTTTCTTTTCAGAGGAACAAGCTGCAGAGCTGGGTGAGTGTCCCCGTCCTTGAGCCCCAAGGCAACACCAAGGCGATGTGCAGGGGAGGGTGGGCAGCTGGGACAGAGCAGCCCAGGGCTGGCCCATCACACGGGGGTGAGGAGTGCTGGGGCTGGGGCTGCCCTGGGCACGGGACACAGCCGGGATGGCTGAAAGGAACGGGGATCAAGGTGGGGACGGGGAGCGAGCTGCGGGGCTGCCCCACTCTGCACTGACACTTCTGGGACAGGGACGTCCTCTACCCATCCCCGTTCACTTCCACTTGCATTTTGGTGGCACGGTGCAGAGAGCTGCACAAGTGTCTGTCCTTACTGCTCCACGTGCACAAGCCTTGCTCAAAGTTGGGTCTTGCTCCCTGTTAGTCTGGTCCCTCCCAGTCCGAGAGCAAGACTGTCTGTGCCCATTCACTAGGTCAAAGTACTTTGGGGTCTAGCCATGGAATAAGTCATGGAATTTGAAGCACTCCTCTTTGATCATGCATTGCTTTTGCTTTCCTATTCCAGTGAGAAAAGATGCAACTATGGGTAAGACTACCTTAAATAACCCAAAGAGTTGGCACCTTTCCATGGCAGCAGCCATGGGCTGAGCAGCTCCCCCTCTCATCATGCCTTGCTTTTCTCTTCCTTTTCCAGCGGACCAAGCTGCAGAGCTGGGTGAGTGTCACAGAGCTTGGGCTGCATGACATCTCCAAGGCAATGTGCAGGGGAGGGTGGGCAGCTGGGACAGAGCAGCCCAGGGCTGGCCCCTCACCCTGCCCACACCCACTGGGCACCAGCCATGGGCTGTGACCAGCTCTCCCCTCTCCTTCCAGCATGGAGAAGGTGTCTGCTGCCTCATAACAGAGGTAGGTGTGCATTGGGTTGCCCACTGAGATGCTTCTCCTGCCCCTGCTGGGGCATGTTCATGAGCCAAGAGGTGCCCCATCTCCTGCCCCGTGGGGCAGCTCCTGGCCCCGAGCTGGGGAAAGCCTGCCCAGGGCTGAGCTCTGCCCCTGATGGCCTGGCTCCTTCTGTCCCTGCAGTGAAGGTGACCCTGGATCCGGACACGGCTCATCCCATGCTTGTCCTGTCTCAGGACAACAGCAGTGTGAGATGGGAAGACATACCACATCAGGTTCCTGACACACCAGAGAGATTTCAGGAGAGTTTATGCGTGCTGGGCCATGAGGAGTTCAGAGAGGGCAGACACTGTTGGTTGGTGGAGGTGGAGGGGGAGTTGCTAAAGTATTCTTGGTGGGCTGTGGGGGTGGCCAGGGCTTCTGTGGAGAGGAAAGGGAAGATCAACATGAGCCCTACAGCAGGGATCTGGGCTGTGGAGTACTATTATGAACATCTCAAGTCTTTCACATCTCCTCCCACTGACTTGCCCCTGTCCCCTGTCCCCACAAGGATCTGGGTCTGTCTGGACTGTACCCTGGGGCAGGTGTCTTTTATCAATGCTGACAATGGGGTCGAGATCTTCACTTTCACAGCAGTCTCCTTCAATGGGGAGAGCATCCGCCCCTGGTTCATGATGCGGAAACGGGGAGTTCAGCTGTGCCTGAGGGACAGTTCCCTGTAAACCCTGTCCCCAGCCCTGGGGACCTCCTGTCCTTCTCCAGCCACTCCTGCATCACCCCTCCTTGGTCCTGCAGGATCAGCACAGGAATGAGGGGCACTGGGGACAGGGGCTGCCCCGTGTTCCTCCCTGCTGCTGGAGGAGGGCTGGGATGCTACAAGCAGGGGCCAGGCCCCTTGAAGCCCTGGGCTCTGCCCTGCACGCGGCTCCTGTGCTGGGGCACAAGCCTTCCTGTCACCCATGGGTCTCAGCCTGCCTCTGAGCCCCAGCGGGCAGCACAGGGGCTGCAGCAGCTCTCCACGCTCCTCTCCCCTCTGCTTGCACTGCTTGCAGACCCCAGGGCAAGGGATGTGGTCACCATATGCTGATGGCCATTGCAGGCCACCTTTGCCTCCTAGTTTGGGGTTGATCCTTGCTTTGTGCCTGGTGCTGAGCATGAGCATCCTGTGGGGGCTCTTTGTTCCCTCCTCTGGAGCACATGAAGGCCCAGCAGCAGCAGGACTGTGTCAAATAAAGTTTTGTACAGGAAGATGGAGTCTGGCAGTGGCATTTCCTGGGTGCTTTGTGTCCTGAGGCTTTGCTGCCTGGGAAGGCGTCTTGTAGCAGACCATCTCCTTGGTGTTGGTCCTGGGAGTCAGAGCCAGGAGGAACCTAAACTCCAGGAGCTCCCATTTCTCCAGCTGGAGCCTGGGACCCCCTTGTCCCATCTGGGTAATTGTACTGCCCAGGGGGGCACCCAATGGGCTTGCAGCCTCCCATCACACAGGCTCTGTTGAGGCTTTCCCCACACTGGGGCATCTCTTGGAAGTCCTTCAAGCAGAGGGAGCAGGTCTCCTCAGCCTAAAGCCCAAGATCACAGAATGACAGAATAGCCCGAGTTGGTAGGGACCCAATGAGACCATCAAGTCCATCTTGAGACTCCACAGCGGCCAACCCCAAAATCAGACCCTCTCTCAAACAGCCTACTGCAAACACTGCTTCAGCTGCAGCAGGCTCAGGGATATGGCTACATCGCTTGAGAGCCTGTTCCAGCGCCTGAGCACCCTCTCAGGAAATAAATAGTTTCTGAACAGCTGGCCTGAGCCTCCCCTGAAGCAGCTCCATGCCATTTTCTCTGGCTCTGTCACTGGCCCCAGAGAGCAGAGACCAGCGCCTGCCCCTCCGCTCCCCTCATCAGGAAGCCATGGGCCACCGCAAGGCCTCCCCTGCATCTCCTCTGCTCTGGGCTCAACAAGCCACGCGCCTTCAGCTGCTCCTCACACGCCTTGCCCTGCAGAGCCTTCGCCGTCCTCGTAGCCCACCTTGGAGGCTCTCGCACAGTTTCACGCCCTTCGTCTGCTGCGGTGCCCACAGCTGCACGCAGTGCTCGAGGCGAGGCCGCAGCAGGCCGAGCAGAGTGGGACGATCCCTTCCCTCGGCCGGCCAGCAGTGCCGTGCCTGAGGCACCCCAGGACACGCTTGGCCCTTTGGGCTGCCAGGGCCCGCTGCTGGCTCACATCCAACTTGCCATTGGCCACAACACCCCCGCTCCTGTTCTGGGGGCTGCTCTCCAGCCTCTCGCCCCCCACACTGTCCGTACTGCCAGGGCTGCTCCTGCCCAGGGACATGGCCGGCACTTGCTCTTGTTAAACTTCCCACAGGCGGTGGCTGCCCAGCTCTCCCCTTTGGCCAGATCCCTCTGCAAGGCCTCTTCACCTTCGACGGAGTCAGCAGCTCCTCTCAGTTCCGTGTCAGCCACAAACTCACGCAGGTTTCCTTCCCATCCTGCATCCAGGTCATTTTTGGGACCACTGATGAGACCTGTCCCCAAAATGGAGCCCTGCACAGCCCCACTCATGACTGGCCACCAGCCTGATATCGCCCCATTTACCAGAACCCTCAGAGCCTGACCCCTCAGCCAATTGTTCACCCATCGTATTGTGCATTTCTCTGGCTCTGTGATGGAAGTTTGGTCCAGATGGATACGGTCAGAAACCATGTCATAATCTTTCCTGAAGTCCAAAAGATCACTTCAACTGGCTCCATCAGTCAAATGGGAGACTGACCTTATCCAAAAAAAAGGAAATGAGGTTTGTTGAACATGAGCTTCCCCCCATGAACCCATGTGTCCTATGACCAGTGACCGCATTGTCCCTTAGGTGTTTTTCACTCACTCCCAGAGCAATCTCTGTAACTTTACCAGGCACTGCCATGAGACTGACAAGCCTGTAAGTCCCAGGGTCTAATTTGCTGCCCTTTCCGGAAACCGGGGCAACGTTTGGCAGCTTCCAGTCACTGGGACCTCTCCAGATTCCTCAGTATACTTAAAACTATATTAGAGAAATTTCATGATGTAGTGGGTTTACGTGGCAAGGTCTTGGTAGCAGGGGGCTGCAGGGTGGCCTCTCTGAGGGGAATCCAGAAGCTGCCCCATGTTAGATGAGGGCCCATTTCAGCTGGCTCCAAAGGGACACGTTGCTGCCCAGAGCTGAGCCACTAAGCAATGTTATTTGTGCCTCTGTAAGGGCATAGTTAAGATATGTGGAAAAAACTTCTGCACAACAGCAGCTAGGAGAGTGAGGAGTGAGAACCAGCCCTGCAGCCCCCAAGGTGAGTGCAGCAGAAGGGCAGGAGGTGCTCCAGGCACACAGCAGCAGTTCCCCCGTGGCCTGTGGAGAGGTCCCTGGTGGAACAGGCTGTCCCCTTGCAGCCCATGGGTCTCACATGGAGCAGATCTCCACGCTGCAGATCATGGAGGAGCCCCCTGTGGAGCAGGCACTGGGCCAGATCTGCAGCCCCTGGAGAGGAGCCCATGACGGAGCAGAGGGTCTGAGGGGAACTGCCGACTGTGGGGGAACCAGGTTGGAACAGTTTGCTCCTGACTGAAGGACCCTGTGGTATGGACCCATACTGGAGCAGGTATTGAAGGGCTGCTGCCTGTGGGAAACTCACATAAGATCAGCTCGTGAAGGATGGCATCCCATGGGAGGAGTTGTTGACTCTGTTGAGGTGGAAAGGCCTTGCAGAGAGATCTGGATAGCCTGGAGAGTTGGGCAATCACCAACTGCATAAAGTTTAAGAGCAAGTGCTGGGTCCTGCACCTGGGATGGGGCAACCCTGGTTATAGGGACAGACTGGGGGATGTGATCCTGGAGAGCAGCCCCACAGAGAGTGATCTGGGGGGTTGTGGTTGACAGCAAGATGAACATGAGCCAGCAGTGTGCCCTGGCAGTCAGGAGGGCCAACTGTATCCTGGGGTGCATCGAGCATGGCATTGCTAGTAAGATGAGGGAAGTGATTGTCCCGCTCTACTCTGTTCTGTGCAGCCTCACCTCAAGTACTCTGTGCAGTTCTGGGCACCACAGTACAAAAAGGATGTGAAAGTATCGGAGAGTGTCCAGAGAAGAGCCACAGAGATGGTGAAGGGCCTAGAGGGGAAGACGTATACCTTCAGCCAGTTTTCTTAGTACTCTGGGATGAATCCCATCAGGCCCTATAGTCTTGTATGTATCCATCTGTAGCAGCAAATCACACACAAATTTGGGGTTGTTGGGACTTTATTGTTCCTGCAGTCACTGTTCTCCAGCTCAGGGCACCTGGGGTTCCACAGCCCAGCATCAGTCTTAAGGACAAAGAAAGCATTAAACATCTCTGTGAAGTTGAGGAACCTATGAGACCATCCCCATCAAGTAACAGACCAATGTTTTGTCTCGTCCTACTTTTGCTGTTAAGAGAGTTTAAAAAAATAATGCATTTTATTGCCCCTCCCAGTACTATCCAGATTCAACTCAAATTGAGCTTTGGCCATACAAATTTTCTCCCTACAAAAGCAAACAGTACCTCTGTAATCCTTCCATATTCACTGACCTCGCTTCCAGTAAACAGGAACTTTCCTCATCCACCTAAGCTCTAGAAGAAGGTCCCTGCCCATCTGAGCCAACCTTCTACCACAGATGCTTTACTGGAGCCGGGATCAGGGCTGGCACTTTGCCTTCAGCACCCTGGGCAAAGGGTGGCAGCTCTGGGCTCAGCACCCTGCTGTGCCCCATTCCCTGCAGCCTCCGATCATGCTCAGGTCTTCACTGCCATCTCTCCACATTTTCCCATTGCTCACAGTTTGATTCCTCCTTGCATGCATGGAGATGAACGAGCTTAGCCAGTGGCTTTCCCCAGAGCTCTGGAGAGGCCCCTGCTGGGGACAAGCAACTTGTGCTTGCCAAAGGCAGTGGACTGGGCACAAGCTGCAATGGGATGGTGGTGCCAGCCCTGCAGAGCTCCCCAGACATTGCACCAAGGGCAGAGCTGCTCCAGGAGGGTTATTGCAGCCAGGAACTGGGCAAAGGTTGGGAAAGTTGGGCGGAGCCTTGTACTTTCTGCAGTTCTGCTGGGTGCCGTGAGGGACATCTATCTTAGTGGGGCTCCCTTCAAGAAGAACCCCTGGGGGGCCACCTGCCCCCTGTGGAATCTCTCAGATGAGGCTCTCCTGGGGCTGTGGCCACCCCAGCCACACCAGCCATATCAGAGGCCTCCTGACTGCCCTCGTCACTCTGCTCCTCCTCTGGCTGGGCTCAGGTAGGACCCTGAGAGGCTGCTGGGGGCTCTCCCCCCTGGGCCTGGCAGACATGTTGCCATAGGGCAGAGGGGCGGCTGTAGAGCAGGAGGAGCACTAGCCCACAGATCAACCCTGGCTTGGTTTCACTTTCCATTTTGTTCTTCCACACAACACGGGTGCTGCCTTGGCTGTCCTTTCTGGCTTTTCTTCACCCGCCCAAATGCTGCAGAGAAGGCTCCCACTCCCAGCACACCTCCTTCTCCTTCACACCCTCCCTCTTCCTCTCCTGTTTCCCCGGTGGTTCCCCATGCGACACAGCGGGACGCAGCATGCAGCAACTCATGCACTGCTCGCCCTTTGTCACTCACTGCCCCTAAATTTACAATGGCAAAATCTCACCGCCTCTCTGTGCCCTTCTCCATTGCCCAGCCCAGCTCACAGTGGTGGGACCAGGACACCCTCTCACTGCCATTCTTGGGCAGGATGTCGTGCTGCCCTGCCACTTGTCTCCTCAACGCGATGCTCGCAGCTTGGACGTCAGATGGATCCGGGATGAGTTCTCTGAGACAGTGCACCACTACCGCAATGGAGAGGACCTGTACGGGGAGCAGATGGGGGCATATGCCGGGAGGACAGAGTTGTCCAGAGATGGTCTCTCTGCTGGAATCCTGGACTTGCGAATTATGGGGCTGAGACCCTCTGATGATGGCCAGTACGTCTGCACTGTGGAAGATGCTGATGCTTATGACGAAGCCATTGTGGAGCTGGAGGTGTCAGGTTAGTGGCTGGGGTGATGTTGGCAGGGCAGAGTTTATGTGTCCTTTGAATGTTTCAGCTGTTTCACAGCATGGGGCATGCCCATGGATGTGGAGGTAATATTTGGTGAGAGAGCTCCCTGGAGAGTTTTGTCAGTTTTCACTGGTGTCCTTGAAGACAATAATCATAATATTGTGAGGGTACTGGGCACAGGCTGCTGCGCAGCACCTTCAGCTGTGTCAGCAATGGGACCAAAGAGCACACAGGGAGAATCGCAGAGTCCTCTGAGCAGCTGGGCATCTGCTTTACTTTTGCTTTCTGTGCTGGGGGAGACCTGAGAAGTTGTCAGGAAGTCTTGGGGCTTCTTGAACGAGAATGGCTTGGTGCAGCAATGCTGCTTGGAGGTGCTGCAGCTCAGCACTTGCATTTTCTGTGTGATTCGGGGACACTGGCTCTGTGGAGCCCTGCTGTCTGTGTCCGGCACCAGCTGGGATGGTGTTGGGTGAGTGTGGGTCTGTGGAGTGCCCTGCCCCAGAGCCCCTTGGACCGTGACTGGTCTGGGCTGTGTCTGGCATGGGAGCAGATAGGATCTCTGCCTTGGAGCTGCATCACTCCCCAAGTCAGTCCCCAGAGACATTTTTGTTGACCTTCTTTGAAACTTGGGCAATGTTTGACAGCTTAAATTTCAAGACCAAAGACCCTTAACATAGAATTTGGAGAGGTCTCAAGATGACTTTGATTGGGAAAATCTCAAGATTGTCCCAATGCGCACTCTTTGATTCTTCCTTAGATGGGTGGAGATGAATGAGCCTAGAGAGAGGCTTTCCCTGGAGGTCTGGTGAGGCCCCTGCTAGGGACAAGCCCTTCGTGCTTGCTGAAAGCAGTGGACTGGGCATCCAGCTGCGATGGGATGGTGGTGCTGACAGGCAGAAAAGACTCTGCAACCATAGGGTTGTAAAGTAGGTATACTTTATCGCATTGCACTGGGCACACTGGGAATAGCTTCCCTCAGAACGTGTGCTGTTACATATCACATGAGCTCATTATTTTCCCCTGTCCTGGTTTCAGTTAGGCTAGAGTTAATTTTCTTCCTAGTAGCTGGTAGGGTGCTGTGTTTTGGATTAGGATGAGAAGAGTGCTGATAACATGCTGATGTTTTAATTGTTGCAGAGCAGTGCTTACACCAAGCCAAGGATGTTTCAGCTTCTCATTCTGTCCTGCCAGAGAGCAGGCTAGGGATGCAGCAGGAGCTGGGAGGGGACATACCAAGGACAGCTGACCCCAACTGGCCAAAGGGGTATTCCGTACCACCTGACGTCATGCTAAACAATTTATAGGGGTGGCTAGCCGGGGTGGGGAGGCCGGCTGCTCAGTGATAAGCTGGACATTGGTCAGTGGGTGGTGAGCATCTGCATTGTGCAACACTTGTTTGTACACACTGTTAGTAGTAGTACTATTATTATTCTTATCGTTGATATTATTATTTTCCTGTCTTAATAAACTGCTTTTATCTCAATCCACAGGCGGTGGATCACTTCACGGTTCTCTCCATGATCCCAGAGAAGGACGGTGGAGAATAAGCGAATGGCTGTGTGGTGTTTAGCTGCCGAATGGGTTAAACCACAACTTCTCCGAAAAGGCGGACCTCTTCAAGTACTAATTTCCATACTCCTCTCCCTTAGCTCCTCCACGTTGCGTCTGTGCAATGTAGCTTGGTGGTCATGGGCAGGGTTTTTTCAGGATGAAGGCAAAGAGGAAGAGGAGGTCAAACTTTTTACCTTTCTGGACATTGACCTTCTGTTGTACAGTATTGAGGAGGTTTTTGCTTAACTTTACCTGGCTTCCAGCCAACAAGTTTTTTGTCCTTCCCTAACGACTTTTTGTCCTTCCCTCATCCCTTGGCTTTCAGTGATATCTTCCTTTTTGCATCTGCTTCTCATAAGGTTCTCATCTGCATCCCCAATAATCAGGATATTTTACCATATACGTAGCTAAATATTAATTCAGATGAGTTTTAGCATCATCCGCATCTCAGTGTCAGGCACACAGAACTCCCCAGACTCTTGTCCCCACTGCTCCAGGGCCAGAGCTCCTCCTAGAATATTATTGCAAACAGGATGCAGGAAAAGGCTTGGGAAGTTGGGCGTAGCCCTGTGCTTCCTGCAGCATGGGTGGGTGCTGTGAGGGACCTCGCTCTTTTGGTGGGGCTCCCTTGGAGAAGAACACCTGTGGTCACCATCTGCCCACTGGGGGACCTCTCTTTCAGATGGGGCTCTCCTGGGGCTGTGGCTGCCCCAGTCTCAATGGCCATGCCAGGGGCCTTCTGACTTCCCTCATCACTCTGCTCCTCCTCCAGCTGGGCTCAGGTAGGATCCTGCGGGGCTGCTGGGGGCTCTCCCCCTTTGCCTGAGAGTCGTGCTGCTGTTTGGGCAGGGGGGCGGCTGTGGTACAGGGGGGACCCGAGCCCACAGCTCACCCATGCTGGGTTTCACTTTCACTTTGATTCTTTCACACAATACGGGCGCTGCCTTGCCTGCCCTTTCTGGCTCTTCTTCACCTACCCAAATGCTGCAGAGAGGGCTCCCACTCCCAGCACACCTCCTTCTCCTGCACACCCTCCCTCTCCCTCTCCTGTTTCCCCGGTGGTTTCCCATGGCACACGGGGGACGCAGCACGCACCAACTCACGCACCAACTCATGTGCTTTGACACTCACTAACCCTAAATTTACAATGGCAAAATCTCACCACCTCTCTGTGCCCTTCTCCATTGCCCAGCCCAGCTTAGAGTGGTGGGACCAGGACACTCTCTCACTGCCACCATGGGGCAGGATGTCGTGCTGCCCTGCCACTTGTCCCCTCAACGCGATGCTCACACCTTGGAAGTCAGGTGGATTCGGGCCAAGTTCTCTGAGACAGTGCACCACTACCACAATGGACAGGACCTGTACGGGGAGCAGATGGAGGCATATGCCGGGAGGACAGAGTTGTCCAGAGATGGTCTCTCTGCTGGAAGCCTGGACTTGCGAATCACAGGGCTGAGACCCTCTGATGATGGCCAGTACGTCTGCACTGTAAGAGATGCTGATGCTTATGACGAAGCCATTGTGGAGCTGGAGGTGTCAGGTTAGTGTCTGGGGTGATGCTGCCAGGGCAGAGTCTACATGTCCTTTGAATGTTTCAGCAGATTCAGAGTATGGAGCGTGCTCATGGATGCGGGGGTAATATCTGGGGAGAGAGCTCCCTGGATACTTTTGTCAGTTTTCACTGGTGTCCTTGAAGACAATAATCATAATATTGAGAGGGCACTGGGCACAGGCTGCTGAGCACCACCTTCAGCTGTGTCAGCAATGGGACCAAACAGTACACAGGGATAGTCGCAGAGTCCTCTGAGCAGCCGGGCGTCTGCTTTACTTTTGCTTTCTGTGCTGGGGGAGACCTGAGACGTTGTCAGGAAGTCTCGGGGATTCTTGATCCAGCACGGCTTGGTGAAGGACACTGCCTGGAGGTGCTAGAGATTAGTACCTAGGTTTTAAGGGCAATTGGGGTTCACTGGCATTGGGCAGCACTGCTGTCTCTGTGTGGCTCCTGCCAATGTAGTATTGGGCTGAGAGTGGGTGCACAAACCACACGGTCTCTGAGCCCCTGTGGCCGTGGCTGGGTTGGGCAGTGCCTGGCATGGGAGCAGATGGAGTCTTTGCCTTGGAACTGAATCCCTCCCCAAGGCAAGTACCAGCCACGCGCTCTTCCCCAGCGACAGGCGCTGACCCCCACCTCTCCCTGGGGGGCTACGAGGATGGAGGCGTCCGGGTGCTGTGTCGATCAGCCGGCTGGTACCCGCTGCCGCAGCTGCTGTGGAGGGATGCTCGCAGGCAGCACCTGCCCTCGGTTTCCCAGACACATTCCCAGGACCAGGAGGGGCTCTTTGAAATCGAAGGCGCCATCATCGTGACCGAGAGTGTGGAGGGGCCCTTGTCCTGCGTGGTCAGGAGCAGCCGCCTCCAGGAGGAAAAGGAATCATCCCTGCACATTGCAGGTACAAATGGCACAGCCAGGGTGAGGTGTTCCTGGCCACTGCACTTGCCTGCGCTGAGAGAAGTTTGGGTCTTGCTTTTCCATCCACGGGCATATAAACACAACCCTATTCCTGGTGCCTTTTCTCAGTTCCCTTCTTCCACAACGCCCAGCCCTGGATGGTGGCTCTGGCTCTGGTCCTCGTGCTTTTGGCTGTGTCCATTGGCCTCGGTGTTTATCTCTTTCGAAAGCAAGGTAAGCTGGCAGTGCAGGGATGGAGTGGAGGGAGGTGTTCTGCAGGGACCCCCCTGGGTGTGGAGCGGGGCTGAGCCCTGGCCCAGGGAGGTGCGTAGGAGGAGGAAGGGAATGTTCTCCTGGGGATGCCAAAGGCCTTAGGATGGTCTTGGGCCTCTGCCTTGGGCAACGAAGGCAGGGGAGAAGGCAAGGGGCCTTGGGTGGGAGGCCAGGGAGCATGGCTGCAGCGTGGGGCTGGTGGCAAGGCGCAGCCCCCCTGCACATGTTCCCACCCAGCAACCAAGCTGCTCTGCTCACCACCTCTTCCTCCGCCTTTGCTTTTCAGCGGCACAGAGCCGAGAGCTGGGTGAGTCCTTGCAGTCCCTGCCCCCAGCCCCTGGGGAAGTGGTGTCCCTGCGGGAGGGCCTGGTCTGGGTGGGCTCTGGGGCCTTGTGTGCTGGTGGCTCGGGGGTGCTGGAGGAGCAGCTGGAGCCTAGGGTGGGAGTGGGGAGTGCTGGGGCTGGGGTTGAACTGGGCACAGGACACAGCCGGGATGGCTGAAAGGAACGGGGATCAAGATGGGGACGGGGAGTGAGCTGCGGGGCTGTCCTGCTCTGCACTGATGCTTTCAGGGGACGGACATTCTCCAACAATTCTTTATTCACTTCCATAATGGCTTCAGTGGCACAAAGATAAAAGTTGCACAAGTGTCTGTCCTTACAGTTCCACTTACTCAAGCGTTGTACAAAGCTGAGCTAGTATGTCTAGTTCTTTGTTTCCACCTTAGGATAAGGCAATATATTCCCAATCACGAGATGTATTCCGGGTCTATGATGGGCTGAGCAAGTCTCCCCTCTGATCATGCGTTACTTTCACTTTCATTTTCAGAGAAACAAGCTGCAGAGCTGGGTAAGTGTCACAGAGCTTGGGCCCCACGGCCACGCCAAGGCAATATGCAGGGGAGGGTGGGCAGCTGGGACAGAGAAGCCCAGGGCTGGCCCCTCACCCTGCCCACACCCACTGGGCACCAGCCATGGGCTGTGACCAGCTCTCCCCTCTCCTTCCAGCATGGAGAAAGTTTCTGCTGCCTCAAAATCGAGGTAGGTGTGCACTGGGTTTCCCTGTGAGGTACTCCTCCTGCCCTTGCTGGGGCATGTTCAGCAGCCCAGAGGTGCCCCATCTCCTGCCCTGTGGGGCAGCTCCTGGCCCCAAGCTGGGGAAAGCATGCCCAGGGCTGAGTTCTGCCCCTGATGGCCTGGCTCCTTCTGTCCCTGCAGTGAAGGTGACCCTGGATCCAGACACGGCTCATCCCGACCTTGTCCTGTCTCAGGACAAGAGCAGTGTGAGATGGGAAACTGAACGGCAGCAGGTGCCTGACAAACCAGAGAGATTTGACCGTTGGTGCTTCGTGCTGGGCCGTGAGGAGTTCAGGGAGGGGAGGCACTGCTGGTTGGTGGAGGTGGAGGGAGAGCGGCTAAAGTATTCACAGTGGGCTGTGGGGGTGGCCAGGACATCTGTGAAGAGGAAAGAGTTGATCGACATGAGCCCTGAAGAAGGGATCTGGGCTGTGCAGTACTATGAGGGGCTGCTCATATCTCTCACATCTCCTCGCACTCCCTTGTTCCTGTCCCCAGTCCCCACAAGGATCTGGGTCTGTCTGGACTATACCCAGCAACAGGTGTCTTTTATCAACGCTGACAATGTGGTTGAAATCTTCACTTTCACAGCAGCCTCCTTCAATGGGGAGAGCATCCGCCCCTGGTTCTGGGTGGAAACACTGGGAATTCAGCTGTGCCTGAGGGACAGCACCCACCAGACCCTGTCCCCAGCCCTGGGGGGCTCCTGCCGTTCTTCAGCCACTCCTGCATCACCTCTCCTTGGTCCAGCAGGAGCAGCACAGGAATGAGGGGCAGTGGGGCCAGGGGCTGCCCCGTGTTCATCCCTGCTGCTGGAGGAGGGCTGGGATGCTGCAAGCAGGGGCCAGGCCCCTTGCAGCCCCTGGGCTCTGCCCTGCACGTGGCTCCTGTGCTGAGCCACAAGCCCTGCTGGCACCCATGGGTCTCACCCTGCCTCTGAGCCCCAACGGGCAGCACAGGGGCTGCAGCAGCTCTCCACGCTCCTCTCCCCTCTGCTTGCACTGCTTGCAGACCCCAGGGTAAGGGATGTGGTCACTGTGTGCTGCCGGCCATTGCAGGCCACCTTTGCCTCCTAGTTTGGGGTTGATCTTTGCTCTGTGCCTGGTGCTGAGCATGAGCAGCCTGTGGGGGCTCTTTGTTCCTTCCTCTGGAGCACATCAAGGCCCAGCAGCAGCAGGACTGTGGCAAATAAAGTTTTGTACAGGAAGATGGAGTCTGGCAGTGGTATTTCCTGGGTGCTTTGTGTCCTGAGGCCTTGCTGCCTGGGAAGGCGTCTTGCAGCAGACCGTCTCCTCACACGCCTTGCCCTGCAGAGCCTTCGCCCTCCTCGTAGCCCTCCCTTGGAGGCTCTCGCACAGTTTCACGCCCTTCGTTGCTGCGGCGCCCACAGCTGCATGCAGTGCTTGAGGTGAGGCTGCAGGAGGCTGAGCAGAGCAGGATAATCCCTTCCCTCGGCCGGCCAGCAGTGCCATGCCTGAGGTACCCCAGGGCACACTTGGCCCTTTGGGGTCCCATGCCATGTCCCCCACACAAAAATTTCCTCTTGGTGTGACACCGTAGGAGTGTGTGAATCTCTGTCCTGTCCCCAGAACACTGCAGAGACACCAGCGGGGCTTGTGGAGCATCTTTATTGTCTGAGATGGAGTCAACCGGGAGCCGCCGGTGCCAGGAGGTGTCTGTCTGGGGGTCCTCAGATGCTGCCTGGGGAAGGGGGGAACACATAGGGTGAGAGATGGGGTGATTCGCCCCCTCGCCGATGGGAACAGGGATGGGGACACCGTTACCTGCAGGGTAGTTGTCTCCAGGGAGGGGAGTGTAACCTGCAGGGGGGAGAAGAGGAGTCAGCAGAGTCCTCGTTGCCCTTGTCCACGGCCCTGTATCTTCCCAGCCACTCACCCGGGGCGGGAGGCCTGACCCTGAAGCGGTAGACGCCGGCGAGAAATAAGCCAAGTCCCAGCACCATCAGCACGGTGGCCACCGCCACCAGTATGGTCACCTCCAGCATCAGTCTGGGACCTGCGGGGACACAGCTGGGTGAGTGGCAGGAAGGAGCCAAGACCGCTGGCATCCGGCTGCAGTCCTGCGCCTCTCCACTCCCTCCAGTCCTCCAGGAGAGGCTCCTGCAGGCTGACATGCTGCACTGAGCACGTGTAGGTGTCGCCTGCCATCGGGGCCACCACCAGGGACACCTGTGTCTGGTAGCTCCAGTCGCCGTTGGGGGTGGCGGAGATGGGGTTATAGTCATCGGGCTCCACAATGTCCCCATTGTGGAGCCAGATGACGGTCACCTCGGGGGGGTAGAAGCCCCAGATGTGACAGCTGAGGCGGACGGGCACACGGGTATTCCCCGTCTCCGTGAGGATGATTTGGACGTGGGGCTGCACTGGAGCAGGGATGGGGATGGGGTCAGTGGTGGGCGAGCCCCTTTTCCCTGCCATGTGCAACGTCCCCATGCAATGTTCTGTGCAACGCTCCCTTGCAATGCTCCCGTGCAAAGCTCCACGCAACTTCCCCATGCCACTTCCCCATGCAACGCTCCCTTGCAAAGCTCTAGGCATTGTCCATTGTGATGTCATGTGCGACATCCCAATGCGATGCCCTGTGCAACGCCCCTGTGCCACACCCTGCAAGAGGCATTGCTCTGTGCAACATCCCCTTGCAAAGGGCAATGCAATGCGCTGTACAGTGCTCCGTGCAACATCCTTCTGCAACTTCATCACGCAGTGTGCTCCACAACACCCCCATGCAATGCCTGGTGCAACATCTCCTTGCAACATGCTCTACAACACCGCTAGGTAATGTCCCCATACACTGCCCAGTGCAAAATCTTGCTGAGGTGATCAGCTCCAGGGCAGACTCTTTCTGAAGCAGAGCAGGGGATCCCACAGGTAGGGCTATTTTTTTCCGGCATCAAGCCCACTTGAAGGAGCCACCAGGACCCAGCAGCCCTCGCAAGGGAAGCTAACAAGGCGTAGGCAGAGCCAGCAGGGCCCCCTCCGCAGCCATTCAAAAGCAGCCCCCGGGGAGCGGAACAACCAGGAACACGGCAACCCGGGTGAGTAATCAGGACATGGCACATCAGAAGGGAGTGGCAGGCAGTTCACGCAGGCAGGGTGAACAGGGAGGGCAGAGCGTTCCTCCCCGCCCATAAGAATAACTCCTCTAACGGCAGTCTACCGCTAGCTAGGCTGCAATGGTCTCCACCAGGCACAGTGCTCTGTCTAGCAAGTCTGTACACACCCAGACTGACTGCCCACTCAAAAATGCACCAGTTCAGGTCTCTGGGTGCAGGGAGCATCTGAGCCTCTTGCTGCCATCTGTAGGAGGCACTGTGTGAGTGTGAGGTGTGAGCAGGTGGGTCCTGCGAGGTGTGAGCAGGTGTGAGCAGGTGACCTGCTCTGCCTGGTGACAGAGCTCAAGTAGGAGGTTGCAGTGGTTGAGGGCTATCAGGGAGTGTGAGTGGGAGATAGAGTGGTGGGGCAACTCCCTGCGGGGCCTGAAGGAGAGGTACCGGGGTGAGACACCCCAAATGGGGCAGGACTCCCTCCCCTGTCACTGTTGGGCAGAGGGAGGGGACCTAGGAGTTGAGGAGGAATGGAGACAGGTCCCTGCTCGACATCGCAGGCGATGCCACCCCTTGCCTGCCCACCTTCCACAACAGGTTTGAGGCCCTGGAGCTTGAGGGACTGGAAGCTGAGGAAGAGGTAGAAAGTCCAGCCAGGATGATGCCTAGGGTGAGGAAGTCAACTCCATGCCTCAAGACTACTTCCACCAAGACAGAAAGAAGGGAGATTGTTGTAGGCGACTCCCTTCTCAGGGGAACAAAGGACCCGAATTGTTGGCCTGACCCTACCCATAGGGAAGTCTGCTGCCTCCCTGGGGCCAGGGTCAGGGACATTCCAGAAAGCTTCACAACCTGGTTTGCCCCTCTGACTACTATCCTCTTTTGATAGTCCAGGCTGGCAGTGATGACATTGAAGAGAGAAGCCTGAAGGCTCTCAAGCGCGACGTTAGGGGACTGGGGTGGTTAGTGGATGGAGCAGGAGTACAGGTGGAGCAGATCTCCACACTGCAGCCCATAGAGAAGCCCCCAGTGAAGCAGGTGGTTGTGGCCTGGAGGAGGCTGCGGCCCATGGAGAGCCCCCGCAGGAGGAGGCCCCAGGCTGGAGCCACAGCCCGTGGAGAGGAGCCCACACAGGAGATGGGAGTCTGGGGGAGCTGTCATGCGTGGACAACCCAGACTGGAACAGTTTGCTCCTGACAGATGTGCCCTATACTACAGACCCATACAGGAGCAGTTATTAGAGAGCTGCTGCCTGTGGGAAGGACATGTAGGATCAGTTTGGGAAGGACGGCATCTCATGGGAGGAGTTGTGCACTCTGTTGAGGGTGGAAAGCCCTTGTAGGGAGATCTGGACAGACTGGAGAGCTGGGCAATAACCAACTGCATGAAATTTAACAAAGGCAAGTGCCAGGTCCTGCACCTGGGATGGGGCAACTCTGGTGTAGTGGGTTTACGTGGCAAGGTTTTAGCAGCAGGGGTCATAGGGGTGGTTTCTGTGAGAAGGATCTAGAAGCTGCCCCATGTTTGGGAAGGGCCCCATTGTTGACCTGAGCTGAGCCAATAAGCGATGTTGTTTTGCGCCTCTGTGAGAGCATATTTAAGACAGGGAAAAAAACGCTGCGCCACACAGCAGCTGGGAGAGAGAGAGCAGTGAGGAACGGCCTTGCAGGTCAGTGTAGAAGGAGGGGGAGAGGTGCTTCAGGTGCCGGAGCAGAAGTACCCGGTGGCCTGTGGTGAGGACCATGGTGAAGCAGGCTGTCTCCCTGCAGCCCTTGGAGTACCACAGTCGAACAGGTTTCCACGCTGCAGCCCGTGGAGGAGACCACAGTGGAGCAGGTGGACCTGCACCAACAGAGGCTGCCGTCTGTGGAAGACCCCTGCTGGAGCAGATTCCTGGCTGGACCTGTAGCCCGTGGAGAGGAGACCATGCACGAGCAGGTGACCTGGCAGGAGCTGCTGCCCGTGGGGGAGCCAGGTTGGAGCAGTTTTCTCCCGAGGGATGGACCCCGTGGTACGGACCCATATCTGGAGCAGCTCCGGAAGAGCTGCTGCCTGTGGGAAGCCCACGCTGGATCCGTTCATCAAGGACTGTATCCCGTGGGTGGGACCCCACAGCACAGGGGACGAGAGTGACTGAGAAGGAGCAGCAGAGACTGACCATAACCCCCATTCCCCCGTTTCCCTGCGCTGCTTGAGGGGAGGAGGTGGAAGAGGGTGCATGGGGGGGGGGGAGGGAAGATGCATTTGGTTTCTTTCCTTTGTTTCTCACTTCTCTAGCTTGTTAGTAATATGCAAGAAATCTTATTCTCTCCTTATTCTGAGTCTGTTTTGCCCGTTACAATAATTACTGCATGATTTTCTCATCCTTATCTCAACCTTTGAGCCCTTTTCACATATTTTCTCCCCATTGCTCTTTGAGGAGGGGGAGTGAGAGAGCGGCTGTGGTGGAGCTCGGCTGCCCACTCAAGCGGAACCACGACACCTGGCTATACGTGCAGACTGGGGGATGAGACACTGGAGAGCAGCCCTGCAGAGAGAGATCTGGGGGTTGTGGCTGACAGCAAGCTGAACATGAGCCAGCACTGTGCCCTAGCAGCCAGGAGGGCCAACTGTATCCTGGGGTGCAATGAGCACGGCATTGATAGTCAGTCGAGGGAGGTCGAGTTGAGGTCCCACACTACTCTGCACTCTGCGGCCTCACCTCGAGGACTCTGTGCAGTTCTGGCCAACACACTACAAGAAGGACGTGAAACTATTGGAGAGTGTCCAGAGAAGGGCCACAGAGATGGTGAAGGGCCTAGAGTGGAAGATGTATGGCTTCAGCCAGTTCTCTTAGTATTCTGGGATGAATCCCATCAGGCCCTATAGTCTTGTATGCATTCATCTGGAGCAGAAAATCCCACACAAACTCGGAGTTGTTGAGATTTTATCTTTCCTGCAGTCACTGTCCTCCAGCTCAGGGCACCTGGAGTCCCACAGCCCAGCATGTGTTGAATGCAAAGAAAGCAATAAAGATATCTGTGAAGTCGATGACCCTGTCTGACCATCCCCATCAAGTAACAGACCAATGCTTTCTCTCATCCTACTTTTGCTGTTAAGAGAGTTAAATAATAATAATAATAATAATAATAATAATAATAATAATAATTATAATTATAATTATAATAATAATTATAATAAAAATAAAAAAAATCTTGCCCCTCACAATACTATCCAGCTTCAACTCAAATTGAGCTTTGACTTTATGAATTTTCACCCTACAAAGGCAAACAGTACCTCTGTAGTCCTTCCATATTGACTGACTTCCCTTCCAGGAAACATGAGCTTTCCTTATCCACCTAAGATCTTGAAGAAGGTCCCTGCCCATCTGAGCCAACCTTCTGCCACAGTTGCTTTACTGGAGCCGGGAGCGGCACTGGCACTTTACCTTCAGCACCCTGGGCAAAGGGTGGCAGCTCTAGGCTCGGCATCCAGCTGTGCCCCATTTCCTGCAGCCTCCAGTCCTGCTCAGCTCTTCACTGATACCTCCCCCCATGTCCCGTTCCTTATGTTTGATTCCTCCTTGGATGGGTGGAGATGAATGAGCTCAGACAGTGCCTTTCCCTGGAGGTCTGGAAAGGACCCTCCTGGGGACATGCCCCTGGTACTTGGTAAAGGCAGTGGACTGGGCACCCAGCTGCAATGGGATGGTGGTGCCAGCCCTGAAGAGCTCCCCAGACATTGCCCTAGGGGCAGAGCTGCTCCAGAAGGGTTATTGCAAGCAGGAACTGGGCAAAGGTTGGGAAAGTTGGGCGGAGCCCTGTGCTTCCTGCAGCTCTGCTGGGTGCTGTGAGGGACATCTATCTTAATGGGGCTGCCTTCAAGAAGAACCCCTGGGGGGCTGTCTGCCCCCCTGGAGACCTCTCTCTCAGATGGGGCTCCCCTGGGGCTGTGGCCACCCCAGTCTCACCAACCATGCCAGTGATCTCCTAACTTCCCTTGTCACTCTGCTCCTCCTCCGCCTGGGCTCAGGTAGGATCCTGCGGGGCTGCTGGGGGCTCTCCCCCCTGGGCCTTGCAAACAGGGTGCCATAAGGCAGGGAGTAGCCGTGGGACATGGGGGACCCTAGCCCATAGCTCGCCCGTGCTGAGTTTCACTTTGAATTTTGTGCTTTCGCACAATACGGGCGCTGCCTTGCCTGCCCTTTCTGTGTCTCCTTCACCTGCCCGAATGCTACAGAGAGGGCTCCCACTCACAGCACACCTCCTTCTCCTGCACACCCTCCCTCTCCCTCTCCTGTTTCCAGGGTGGTTTTCCATGAGGCACAGGGGATACAGCACACACCAACTCACGCACCAACTCATGTGCTTCGTCACTCACTGCCCCTAAATTTACAATGGCAATATCTCACCGCCTCTCTGTGCCCTTCTCCATTGCCCAGCTCAGCTCAGAGTGGTGGGTCCAGGCCACTCTCCCGTTGTCACCATGGGGCAGGATGTCGTGCTGCCCTGCCACTTGTCCCCTCAATGGGATGCTCGTAGCTGGAGATCAGGTGGATCATGGATGAGTTCTCTGAGACAGTGCACCACTACCACAATGGAGAGGACCTGTACGGGGAGCATATGGAGGCATATGACGGGAGGACAGAGTTGGTCAGAGATGGTCTCTCTGCTGGAAGCCTGGACTTGCGAATCATGGGGCTGAGACCCTCTGATGATGGCCAGTACGTCTGCACTGTGGGAGGTGCTCATGCTTATAAGGAAGTCATTGTGGAGCTGGAGGTGTCAGGTTAGTGGCTGGGGTGATGCTGCCAGGGCAGAGTTTACATGCCCTTTGAATGTTTCAGCTGTTTCACAGCATGGAGCATGCCCATGGATGTGGGGGTAATATCTGGGGAGAGAACTCCCTGGATAGTTCTGTCAGTTTTCACTGGTGTCGTTGAAGACAATAATCATAATATTGTGAGGGCACTGGGCACAGGCTGCTGAGCAGCACCTTCAGCTGTGTCAGCAATGGGACCAAACAGCACACAGGGAGAATCGCATAGTCCTCTGAGCCGCCAGGCATCTGCTTTACTTTTGCTTTCTGTTCTGGGGGAGACCTGAGACTTTGTCAGGAAGTCTTGGGGCTTCTTGACCCAGCATGGATTAGTACAGAGAATCAGCCTGGAGGTGCTGCAGCTCAGCACCTGCGTTTTCTACATGGTTAGGGGACACTGGCTTTGTGCAGCCCTGCTCTCTGGGTCCAGCACCAGCCGGGATGGTTTTGGGTGAGGGTGGGTCCGTGGAGTGCCCAGTCCCAGAGCCCTTTGGACCGTGTGAGGAATGTGTTAACAATTCCAATTTGTGTCCATAAATTCATGTCCATAAAGAACAATTCTGTTTGAATCCTGTCTGCCTCTGGGCCCTGCACTGGCAATTTAATTCTTGAACCACAGATGCAGTGTGTCCCAGTCTCCCCCTCATTCCAGTCAATTTATCACGTCTTCAGAAAACACTCCTTAAATTTATGAATCTGTTTGCTTTTGTTATCCCTGACTTCTAGTTCTAACAGTTACAGTGTTTTTTTTTTTTCCTGTCTTCTTCGAGATTGATTTAACACTGCTAGAGATGTTATGTAGATGACTGTAAATAGCTGGGAAAAAATGTTTTAATTGCTCGTGAGTCGTCAACCTGTTTGGGAGTTTTGGAACAACTGATAATAACTGGTGACTGCTGGTGACTGTTATGAGATCCTTGGTATCTGGCCAGGGGGGCCAAGAGATTAAGAGGAAGAAAAAAGAAGCTGAAGGACGGTTGGGAGACAAGACCTGTGGAGAGTTTACAGAGAGTGTTCCATAAACTTGGAATAGTGCCGAGTAAGTACAAAGGGTGAGAGGAAGACTACGAGCCTTCAGCATGAAAGACCCCTAGAGACCCCCAGAGGAGACTGATGCGCATGCTCCAGTAGGAGGAACTGGACCCCGGAAGCTAATTATAATAATCTATTTTTTTTAGAAGTAGTAATGAATATGTATTAGTCTAGGTGCATAAAAATCAGCTGCTTGATGTAACTGGTGTGCGTCCTGGTGGAGCGGAGACTCCCGGTGCACCCAGCGCTGTTTGCTTACCTCTATTCCTTTATATTCTTTTAATAAATCCTATTTTTTTATCTAATCCTAATTTGAATCCTGAGCCATTTATAACAGACCGTGACTGGTCTGGGCTGTGTCTGGCATGGCAGCAGATGGGATCTTTGCCTTGGAGCTGAATCCCTCCCCGTGTCAGTCCCCAGGGACATTTTTGTTGACCTTCCTCGAAACTGGGGCAATGTTTGACAACTTATATTTCAAGACCAAAGACCCCTGAGATAGAATTTCGAAAGGTCTCAAGATGACTTTATGCAGCTCTGCATTGTCCCAGTTTGATTCCTCCTTAGATGGGTGGAGATGAATGAGCCTAGAGAGAGGCTTTCCCTGGAGGTCTGGTGAGGCCCCTGCTAGGGACAAGCCCTTCGTGCTTGCTGAAGGCAGTGGACTGGGCATCCAGCTGCGATGGGATGGTGGTGCTGACGCGCAGAAAAGACTCTGCAACCATAGGGTCGTAAAGTAGGTATACTTTATTGCATTGCACTGGGCACACTGGGAATAGATTCCCTCAAAAAGTGCACCGTTACGTATTACGTGAGCTCTAATACATATTCATTATTTTCCCCTGTCCTGGTTTCAGTTAGGCTAGAGTTAATTCTCCTCCTAGTAGCTGATATGGCGCTATGTTTTGGCTTAGGATGAGAAGAGTGCTGATAACATGCTGATGTTTTAATTGTTGCAGAGCAATGCTTACACCAAGCCAAGGCCATTTCAGCTTCTCGCTCTGTCCTGCCAGAGAACAGGCTAGGGGTGCAGCAGGTGCTGGGAGGGGACAGACCCAGGACAGCTGTCCCCAATTGGCAAAAGGGGTAATCCATACCATCTGACGTCATGCTAAACAATATATAGGGGTGGCTAGCCGGCGTGGGGATGCCGGCTGCTTGGTGATAGGCTGGACATCGGTCAGTGGATGGTGAGCAACTGCATTGTGCATCACTTGTTTCGTACACCCTGTTAGTAGTAGTACTCATATTATTATTGTTGTTGTTGTTACTATTTTCCTGTCTTAATAAACTGCCTTTATCTCAGTCCACAGGACTCACTTCACGGTTCTCTCCATGATCCCAAAGAAGGAGGGTGGAGAGTGAGTGAACGGCTGTGTGGTGTTTAGCTGCCGAATGGGTTAAACCACAACATCTCGGAAAAGGCGGACCTCTTCCAAGTGCTCGTTTCCATACTCCTCTCCCTTAGCTCCTCCACGTTGCGTCTGTGCAATGTAGCCTAGTGGTCGTGGGCAGGGGTCTTTCAGAATGAAGTCAAAGAGGAAGAGGAGGTCAAACTTTTTACCTTTCTGGACTTTGACCTTCTGTTGGACAGTACCGAGGAGTTTTTTGCTTATCTTTCCCTTGCTTCCTGCCAACAAGTTGTTCATCCTTCCCTAACGACTTGTTTGTCCTTCCCTCATCTGTTGCCCTTGAGCTATATCTTCCTCTTTACATCTGTTTCACATAAGGTTCTCATCTCCATCCCCAACAATTAGGATATTTTTTAGGTTCTCATCTACATCCCCAATAATCAGGACATTTCACCATATATGCAGCTAAATAATAATTCTGATTAGTTTTAGCATCTTCCACATCTCAGTGCCAGGCATGCAGAATTCCCCAGACTCTTGTCCCCACTGCTCCAGAGCCAGAGCTCCTCCTAGATGATTATTGAAACCAGGATGCAGGAAAAGGCTTGGGAAGTTGGGCGTAGCCCTGTGTTTCCTGCAGCATGGGTGGGTGCTGTGAGGGACCTCTCTCTTTTGATGGGGCTCCCTTGGAGAAGAAGACCTGTGGTCACCGTCTGCCCCTTGGGGGACCTCCCTCTCAGATGGGCCTCCCCTGGGGCTGTGGCTGCCCCAGTCTCAATGGCCATGCCAGGTGCTTCCTGTCTTTCCTCATCACTCTGCTCCTCCTCCGCCTGGGCTCAGGTAGGATCCTGCGGAGCTGCTGAGGCCTCTCCCCCCCGTGCATGCAGACGTGCTACTCCAGGACAGGGGAGCGGCTGTGGGAAAGGGGGGACCAGAGCCCACAGCTCGGTCCCTGCTGGGTTTCACTTTCTCTTTGGTTCTTTCACACAATACGGGCGCTGCCTTGCCTGCCCTTTCTGGCTCTTCTTCACCTGCCTAAATGCTGCAGAGAGGGCTCCCAATCCCAGCACACCTCCTTCTCCTGCACACCCTCCCTCTACCTCTCCTGTTTCCCGGGTGGTTTCCCATGGGACACCGGGGACGCAGCATGCACCCTCACGCCATTTGACACTCCTTGCCCCTAAATTTACAATGGCAAAATCTTACCTCCTCTCTGTGCCCTTCTCCATTGCCCTGTGTGAGAAACATCTCAAATAATTTTCTTCATACTGGATCTTCTCTGAAGCTATTTTATTCACAATTGCAACGCTTCTGTCAAACAGGACAACGTTTTAGTAAACAGATCCTAACCTTTTATTCATTATTACCCGATGCCTGATCACCTCCCCTGTTTCCTCATTATCTGAGTACTACAGGTTCACAAGCTACTCGATGCTCCTCTACACCATATATGTACAATTTTTCTGTTTTTTTTTTCTTTTTTTTTCAACCCTTTAATTTCTCCTTTCTTACGTTTTGAGAACATGTGATCTTTGTTTTCGTGTTCTCGCAATGCTCATCCTGTTTTCCTCAAGCTTCTACCTTATTTTGGAACAGTGAGGCCTTCTACAGTCCACTTATTCGCTTAGCATTTCTCCGCTTTCTCACTACACCTTAAACTACAGAAAAATAATTCTCTACTGCAAAAACACAACATTGTTTCTCACACCAGCCCAGGTCAGAGTGGTGGGACCAGGACACCCTATCACTGCCACCGTGGGGAAGGATGTCGTGCTGCCCTGCCACTTGTCCCCTCAACGCGATGCTCGCAGCTTGGAGGTCAGGTGGATCCGGGATGAGTTCTCTGAGACAGTGCACCACTACCACAATGGAGAGGACCTGTATGGGGAGCAGATGGGGACATATGCCGGGAGGACAGAGTTGCTCAGAGATGGTCTCTCTGCTGGAAGCCTGGACTTGCGAATCACGGGGCTGAGACCCTCTGATGATGGCCAGTATGTCTGCACTGTGAGAGATGCTCATGCTTATAAGGAAGTCATTGTGGAGCTGGAGGTGTCAGGTTAGTGGCTGGGGTGATGCTGCCAGGGCAGAGTTTACATGTCCTTTGAATGTTTCAGCTGTTTCACAGCATGGAGCATGCCCATGGATGTGGGGGTAATATTTGGGGAGAGAGCTCCCTGGATAGTTTTGTCACTTTTCACTGGTATCTTCGAAGAAAGTAATCATAATATTGTGAGGGCACTGGGCACAGGCTGCTGAGCACCACCTTCAGCTGTGTCAGCAATGGGACCAAACAACACACAGGGAGAATCGCAGAGTCCTCTGAGCAGCCGGGCGTCTGCTTTACTTTTGCTTTCTGTTCTGGGGGAGACCTGAGACGTTGTCAGAAGGTCTTCGGGCTACTTGAACCAGCACAGCATGGTGCAGAAACTTGGCCTGGAGGTGCTGCAGCTCAGCACCTCGGTTTTAAGGGCAATTTGGAGCCACTGGCTTTGTGCAGCCCTGCTCTCTGCATCTGGCACAAGCCAGGGTGTTTTTGGGCTGAGAGTGAATGCATGGAGTGCCAGGTCCCTGAGCGCCTGGGGACATGTCTGTGCTGGGCTGTGTCTGGGATAGGACCAGAAGGGGTCTTTACCTTGAAATGAATCCCTCCCCGAGTCAAGCACCAGCCACGCGCTCTTCCCCCAGCCACAGGCGCTGATCCCCACCTCTCCCTGGGGGGCTACGAGGCCGGAGGCGTCCGGGTGCTGTGTGGATCAGCCGGCTGGTACCCGCTGCCGCAGCTGCTGTGGAGGGATGCTCACGGGCAGCACCTGCCCTCGGTCTCCCAAACACATTCCCAGGACCAGGAGGGGCTCTTTGAAATCGAAGGTGCCGTCATTGTGACTGGGAGTGTGGAGGGGCCCTTGTCCTGTGTGGTCAGGAGCAGCCGCCTCCAGCAGGAGAGGAAATTTTCCCTGCACATTGCAGGTACAAATGGCACAGGGTGAGGTGTTCCTCACCCCTGCACTTGTCCTGACCCAGGAGAAGTCTGGGTCTTGCTCTTCCATCCATGGACATGTAAACACATCCCCATTCCTGGTGCCTTTTCTCAGCTCCCTTCTTCCACAATGCCCAGCCCTGGATGGTGGCTCTGGCTCTGGTCCTCGTGCTTTTCGCTGTGTCCATTGGCCTCGGTGTTTATCTCTTTCGAAAGCAAGGTAAGCTGGCAGCGCAGGGATGCAGTGGAGGGAGGTGTTCTGCAGGGACCCCCCTGGGTGTGGAGCGGGGCTGAGCCCTGGCCCAGGGAAATGCGTAGGAGGAGGAAGGGAATGTTCTCCTGGGGGTGCCAAAGGCCTTCGGATCGTCTTGGGCCTCTGCCTTGGGCAATGAAGGCAGGGGAGAAGGCAAGGGGCCTTGGGTGGGAGGCCAGGGAGCATGGCTGCAGCGTGGGGCTGGTGGCAAGGCGCAGCCCCCCTGCACATGTTCCCACCCAGCAACCAAGCTGCTCTGCTCACCACCTGTTCCTCCGCCTTTGCTTTTCAGCGGCACAGAGGCGAGAGCTGGGTGAGTCCTTGCAGTCCCTGCCCCCAGCCCCTGGGGAAGTGGTGTCCGTGTGGGAGGGAGTTGGCCTGGTCTGGGTGGGCTCTGGGGGCTTGTGTGCTGGTGGCTCGGGGGTGCTGGAGGAGCAGCTGGAGCCTGGGGTGGGAGTGGGGAGTGCTGGGGCTGGGGCTGCCCTGGGCAAGGGACACGGCTGGGATGGCTGAAAGGAACGGGGATCAAGGTGGGGACGGGGAGCGAGCTGCGGGGCTGCCCTGCTCTGCACTGACGCTTCTGGGACAGGGACGTCCTCCACCCGTCCCCATTCACTTCCCCTTGTGTTTTGGTGGCACGGTGCAGAGAGCTGCACAAGTGTCTGTCCTTACTGCTATAAGTCTTGCAAAATGCTGGGCCTCTGTCCTTGTTAGTCTGGTCACTACAAGTCTGGGAGCAAGGTGGTCTGTGCACATGCTCACGAGCATAAATATTTGGGGTCTAGCCATGGAAGCAGCAATGGCTATAAAAAGTGAAAATCTCTCCACTCTGACAATTCATTCCTTTTGCTTTTCTATATCAGCCAAAAAGGATACAAAGCTGGGGAAGTCTCCTTCCCCAAAGAGAAGGCATTTGATGTCTTCCCACAAGCATACTCCCTTCTGACCACACATTGTTTTTTTCTTTCTTTTCCAGTGCAACAAGCTGCCGAGATAGGTGAGTATCCATCCATGAACTGAAAGAATTTGTGGTATAGACATGGGAAGAGAAGTTTTTTCCCTCTGATCATGTATTCGTTATGCTTTTCCAGAGGAAAAAGCTGCAAGACTGGGTGAGTCTTTCCCCCCCCACAACTGCAGGAGTTGGGGGGTCTTTGGTTTGTAGCAGTCATTGTTGAGAATCTGACTCCTCTCATCCATGCATTGCTTTTCTCTTTCATTTGCAGATGAACAAGCTGCAGAACTGGGTAAGTCTCACTCTCCAAACAGAAAGAATAAAAAAAGGCATCATAGTGAGAGGTATGGAATCAGAAACTGTGCCTTCTTCTCATATTTTCCTTTTCTCTTTCATTTGTAGAGAAACAAGCTGCAGAGCTGGGTAAGTCTCTCAGTGTTCAGACACAAGGTCAACACCAAGGCGATGCGCAGGGGAGGGTGGGCAGCTGGGACAGAGAAGCCCAGGGCTGGCCCCTCACCCTGCCCATACCCACTGGGCACCAGCCATGGGCTCTGACCAGCTCTCCCCTCTCCTTCCAGCATGGAGAAAGTTTCTGCTGCCTCAAAATCGAGGTAGGTGTGCATTGGGTTGCCCTCTGCTGTCCTTCTCCTGCCCTTGCTGGGGCATGTTCAGGAGCCAAGAGGTGCCCCATCTCCTGCCCCGTGGGGCAGCTCCTGGCCCCAAGATGGGGAAAGCCTGCCCAGGGCTGAGCTCTGCCCCTGATGGCCTGGCTCCTTCTGTCCCTGCAGTGAAGGTGACCCTGGATCCAGACACGGCTCATCCCATGCTTCTCCTGTCTCAGGACATTGGCAGTGTGAGATGCGAAAGTGAATGGCAACAGGTGCCTGACACACCAGAGAGATTTGACAAATGTGGCTGCGTGCTGGGCCGTGAGGAGTTCAGAGAGGGGAGGCACTGCTGGTTGGTGGAGGTGGAGGGAGAGCAGCTAAAATATTCACGGTGGGCTGTGGGGGTGGCCAGGGCTTCTGTGAAGAGGAAGGGGTGGATCAACAGGAGCCCTGAAGAAGGGATCTGGGCTGTGCAGTACTATGAGGGGCTGCTCATATCTCTCACATCTCCTCGCACTCCCTTGTCCCTGTCCCCAGTCCCCAGAAGGATCTGGGTCTGTCTGGACTGTACCCAGAGGCAAGTGTCTTTTATCAACGCTGACAATGTGGTCGAGATCTTCACTTTCACAGCAGCCTCCTTCAATGGCGAGAGCATCCGCCCCTGGTTCTGGCTGGAAACACGGCAAATTCAGCTATGCCTGAGGGACAGCACCCCCCAGACCACGTCCCCAGCCCTGGGGAGCTCCTGCCCTTCTCCAGACACTCCTGCATCACCTCTCCTTGGTCCTGTAGGAGCAGCACAGGAATGAGGGGCAGTTGGGCCAGGGGCTGTCCTGTGCTCCTCCCTGCTGCTGGAGGAGGGCTGGGATGCTGCAAGCAGGGGCCAGGCCCCTTGCAGCCCCTGGGCTCTGCCCTGCAGGTGGCTCCTGTGCTGGGGCACAAGCCCTGCTGGCACCCATGGGTCTCACCCTGCCTCTGAGCCCCAGCGGGCAGCACAGGGGCTGCAGCAGCTCTCCACGCTCCTCTCCCCTCTGCTTGCACTGCTTGCAGACCCCAGGGCAAGGGATGTGGTCACCGTGTGCTGCTGGCCATTGCAGGCCACCTTTGCCTCCTAGGTTGGGGTTGATCTTTGCTCTGTGCCTGTTGCTGAGCATGAGCAGCCTGTGGGGGCTCTTTGTTCCCTCCTCTGGAGTAGATGTATCCAAGGCCCAGCAGCAGCAGGACTGTGTCAAATAAAGTTTTGTACAGGAAGATGGAGTCTGGCAGTGCCATTTCCTGGGTGCTTTGTGTCCTGAGGCCTTGCTGCCTGGGAAGGCGTCTTGCAGCAGACCATCTCAACCGTGTCCTGGGGTGCATCAAGCACGGCATCGCTAGCAGGTCGAGGGAGGTGATTGTCCCGCTCTACTCTGCGCTGGTGCGGCCTCACCTCGAGTACTGTGTGCAGTTCTGGGCACCACAGTATAAAAAGGATATGAAAGTGTTGGAGAGTGTCCAGAGGAGGGCTACGAAGATGGTGAAAGGCCTGGAGGGGAAGACGTACGAGGAACGGCTGAGGGCACTGGGCCTGTTCAGCCTGGAGAAGAGGAGGCTGAGGGGAGACCTCATCACAGTCTACAACTTCCTCATAAGGGGGTGTCGAGAGGCAGGAGACCTTTTCTCCATTAACACCAGCGACAGGACCCGCGGGAACGGAGTTAAGCTGAGGCAGGGGAAGTTTAGGCTTGACATCAGGAAGGGGTTCTTCACAGAGAGAGTGGTTGCACACTGGAACAGGCTCCCCAGGGAAGTGGTCACTGCACCGAGCCTGACTGAATTTAAGAAGAGATTGGACTGTGCACTTAGTCACATGGTCTGAACTTGGGTAGACCTGTGCGGTGTCAAGAGTTGGACTTGATGATCCTTAAGGGTCCCTTCCAACTCAGGATATTCTGTGATTCTATGATTCTATGATCTCCTCACACGCTTTGCCCTGCAGAACTTTCGCCGTCCTCGTAGCCCTCCCTTGGAGGCTGTCACACAGTTTCACGCCCTTCATCTGCTGTAGTGCTCACAGCTGCACGCAGTGCTCCAGGCAAGGCCACAGCAAGCCTAGCAGAGCGGGATGATCCCGTCCCTCGGCCGGCCAGCAGGGCCATGCCTGAGGCACCCCAGGGCACACTTGGCTCTTTGGGGTCCCATGCCATGTCCCCCACACGACCGCTCCTCTTGATGCGACACTGTAGGAGTGTGTGAGCCTCTGCCCTGTCCCCAGAACACTCCAGAGACACCAGCAGGACTTGTGGAATATCTTTATTGTCAGCACTATGACATCGGGTCTGAGATGGGGCCAACCGGGAGCCACCGATGCCAGGAGGTGTCCGTCTGGGGGTCATCATATGCCGCCTGGCGAAGGGGGGGACACACAGGGAGAGAGATGGGGTGATTCACCCCCTCGCCGATGGGAACAGGGATGGGGACACCGTTACCTGCGGGGTAGTTGTCTCCAGGGAGGGGAGTGTAACCTGCGGGAGGGAGAAGAGGAGTGAGCAGAGTCCTTGACACCCTTGACCATGGCCCCGGCCCTCCCCGGCCACTCACCTGGGGCAGGAGGCCTGGCACTGAAGCGGTAGATGCCAGTGAGAAAGAAACCAAGTCCCAGCACCATCAGCACGGTGGCCACCGCCACCACTATCGTCACCTCCGGCATCAGTCCGGGACCTGTGGGGACACGGCCGGGTGAGTGGCAGGAAGGAGCCAAGGCCGCTGGTCTCCGAGTGCGGTCCTGCGCCTCTCCACTCACTCCAGTCCTCCAGGAGGGGCTCCTGCAGGCTGACGTGCTGCACCGAGCACGTGTAGGTGTCGCCTGCCACCGGGGCCACCAGTAGGGACACCTGCGTCTGGTAGGTCCAGTCGCCGTTGGGGATGGCGGAGATGGGGTTGTAGTCGTCGGGCTCCACGATGTCCCCGTTGTGCAGCCAGATGACGGTCGCCTCAGGGGGGTAGAGGCCCCAGATGTGGCAGCTGAGCTGGACGGGCACACGGGCGTTCCCCGTCTCTGGTCAGTGGATGGTGAGCAACTGCATTGTGCATCACTTGTTTCGTACACCCTGTTAGTAGTAGTACTCATATTATTATTGTTGTTGTTGTTACTATTTTCCTGTCTTAATAAACTGCCTTTATCTCAGTCCACAGGACTCACTTCACGGTTCTCTCCATGATCCCAAAGAAGGAGGGTGAAGAGTGAGTGAACGGCTGTGTGGTGTTTAGCTGCTGAATGAGTTAAACCACAACATCTCGGAAAAGGCGGACCTCTTCCAAGTGCTCGTTTCCATACTCCCCTCCCTTAGCTCCTCCACGTTGCGTCTGTGCAATGTAGCCTAGTGGTCGTGGGCAGGGGTCTTTCAGGATGAAGTCAAAGAGGAAGAGGAGGTCAAACTTTTTGCTTTTCTAGACTTTGACCTTCTGTTGGATAGTATTGTGTATTTTTTTACTTATCTTTGCCTTTCTTCCTGCCAACAAGTTCTTCATTCTTCCCTAACGACTTGTTTGTCCTTCCCTCATCCGTTGCCCTTGAGCAATATCTTCCTCTTTACATCTGCTTCTCATAAGGTTCTCATCTCCATCCCCAACAATTAGGATATTTTTTAGGTTCTCATCTACATCCCCAATAATCAGGACATTTCACCATATATGTAGCTAAATACTAATTCAGATCAGTTTTAGCGTCTTCTGCATCTCAGTGCCAGGCATGCAGAATTCCCCAGACTCTTGTTCCCACTGCTCCAGGGCCAGAGCTCCTCCTAGACAATTATTGCAAACAGGATGCAGGAAAAGGCTTGGGAAGTTGGGCGTAGCCCTGTGTTTCCTGCAGCATGGGTGGGTGCTGTGAGGGACCTCTCTCTTTTGATGGGGCTCCCTTGGAGAAGAAGACCTGTGGTCACCGTCTGCCCCTTGGGGGACCTCCCTCTCAGATGGGCCTCCCCTGGGGCTGTGGCTGCCCCAGTCTCAATGGCCATGCCAGGGGCCTTCTGACTTCCCTCATCACTCTGCTCCTCCTCCAGCTGGGCTCAGGTAGGATCCTGCGGGGCTGCTGGGGGCTCTCCCCCTTTGCCTGAGAGACGTGCTGCTGTTTGGGCAGGGGAGCGGCTGTGGTACAGGGGGGACCCGAGCCCACAGCTCACCCATGCTGGGTTTCACTTTCACTTTGATTCTTTCACACAATACGGGCGCTGCCTTGCCTGCCCTTTCTGGCTCTTCTTCACCTGCCCAAATGCTGCAGAGAGGGCTCCCACTCCCAGCACACCTCCTTCTCCTGCACGTTCTCCCTCTCCCTCTCCTGTTTCCCGGGTGGTTTCCCATGGGACACGAGGGACGCAGCATGCACCAACTCACACACAGCTCGCCCTTTGTCACTCACTGCCCCTAAATTTACAATGGCAAAATCTCACCACCTCTCTGTGCCCTTCTCCATTGCCCAGCCCAGCTCAATGTGGTGGGACCAGGACACCCTATCACTGCCACCATGGGGAAGGATGTCGTGCTGCCCTGCCACTTGTCCCCTCAACGCGATGCTCGCACCTTGGAGGTCAGGTGGATCTGGGCCAAGTTCTCTGAGACAGTGCACCACTACCACAATGGACAGGACCTATACAGGGAGCAGATGGGGGCATATGCCGGGAGGACAGAGTTGGCCAGAGATGGTCTCTCTGCTGGAATCCTGGACTTGCGAATCACGGGGCTGAGACCCTCTGATGATGGCCAGTATGTCTGCACTGTGAGAGATGCTGATGCTTATGATGAAGCCATTGTGGATCTGGAGGTGTCAGGTTAGTGGCTGGGGTGATGTTGCCAGGGCAGAGTTTACGTGTCCTTTGAATGTTTCAGCTGTTTCACAGCATGGAGCATGCCCATGGATGTGGGGGTAATATTTGGGGAGAGAGCTCCCTGGATACTTCTGTCAGTTTTCACTGGTGTATTCGAAGAAAGTAATCATAATATTGTGAGGGCACTGGGCACAGGCTGCTGAGCAGCACCTTCAGCTGTGTCAGCAATGGGACCAAACAGCACACAGGGAGAATCGCAGAGTCCTCTGAGCAGCAGGGCTTCTTGATCCAGCACGGCTTGGTGCAGGACTCTGCCTGGAGGCACTAGAGATCAGTACCTGGGTTTTAAGGACAATTGGGTTTCACTGGCATTGGGCAGCCCTGCTGTCTGTGTGCGGCTCCTGCCAGGGTAGTTTTGCGGTGAGTGTGAGTGCACAAACCACACGGTCTCTGAGCCCCTGTGGCTGTGGTTGAGTTGGGCTGTGTCTGGCATGGGATCAGATGGGGTCTTTGCCTTGGAACTGAATCCCTCCCCAAGTCAAGCCCCAGCCACGCGCTCTTCCCCCAGCCAGAGGCACTGATCCCCAGTTCTCCCTGGGGCGCTATGAGGCCGGAGGCGTCCGGGTGCTGTGTCGATCGGCCGGCTGGTACCCGCTGCCGCAGCTGCTCTGGAGGGATGCTCGCGGGCAGCACCTGCCCTCGGTCTCCCAAACACATTCCCAGGACCAGGAGGGGCTCTTTGAAATCGAAGGCGCCATCATCGTGACCGAGAGTGTGGAGGGGCCCTTGTCCTGCGTGGTCAGGAGCAGCCGCCTCCAGCAGGAGCTGGAATCATCCCTGCACATTGCAGGTACAAATGGCACAGCCAGGGTGAGGTGTTCCTGGCCCCTGCACTTGTCCTGACCCAGGAGAAGTCTGGGTCTTGCTCTTCCGCCTGTGGCAATGTAAACACAGACCCATTCCTGGTGCCTTTTCTCAGCTCCCTTCTTCCACAACGCCCAGTCCTGGATGGTGGCTCTGGCTCTGGTCCTCGTGCTTTTGGCTGTGTCCATTGGCCTCAGTGTTTATCTCTTTCGAAAGCAAGGTAAGCTGGCAGTGCCGGGATGGAGCAGAGGGAGGTGTTCTGCAGGGACCCCTCTGGGTGTGGAGCGGGGCTGAGCCCTGGCCCAGGGAGGTGTGTAGGAGGAGGAAGGGAATGTTCTCCTGGGGATGCCAAAGGCCTTCGGATCGTCTTGGGTGGGAGGCCAGGGAGCATGGCTGCAGCGTGGGGCTGGTGGCAAGGCGCAGCCCCCCTGCACATGTTCCCACCCAGCAACCAAGCTGCTCTGCTCACCACCTGTTCCTCCGCCTTTGCTTTTCAGCGGCACAGAGGCGAGAGCTGGGTGAGTCCTTGCAGTCCCTGCCCCCAGCCCCTGGGGAAGTGGTGTCCCTGCGGGAGGGCCTGGTCTGGGTGGGCTCTGGAGGCTTGTGTGCTGGTGGCTCGGGGGTGCTGGAGGAGCAGCTGGAGCCTGGGGTGGGAGTGGGGAGTGCTGGGGCTGGGGCTGCCCTGGGCAAGGGACACGGCTGGGATGGCTGAAAGGAATGGGGATCAAGGTGGGGACGGGGAGTGAGCTGCGGGACTGCCCTGCTCTGCACTGATGCTTTTGATAGACAGACATTCTCCAAGAATCCTTTATTCACTTCTGTAGTAGCTTCAGTGGCACAAAGATAAAAGCTGTACAATTATCTGTCAAGTATCAGTACTTATAGTTCTGCTTACAAGAGCATTGTACAAAGCTGGACCACAATGACTATTTCTTTAGTCCCACCTCTGATCAAGGCAGTATTTTTCATTGTCATGGGATGTGTTCACGGTCTACCACGGGCTAAGCAACTCTCCCCTCATGCATTATATTCATACTAATCAGACATTACTTTTGCTTTCCTTTTTAGAGAAACGATCTGCAGAGCTGGGTGAGTGTCACAGAGCTGGGCCCCCAAGGCCAAGCCAAGGCAATGTGCAGGGGAGGGTGGGCAGCTGGGACAGAGCAGCCCAGGGCTGGCCCCTCACCCTGCCCACACCCACTGGCCACCAGCCATGGGCTGTGACCAGCTCTCCCCTCTCCTTCCAGAATGGAGAAAGTTTCTGCTGCCTCAAAATCGAGGTAGGTGTGCATTGGGTTGCCCTCTGAGGTGCTTCTCCTGCCCTTGCTGGGGCATATTCAGGAGCCAAGAGGTGCCCCATCTCCTGCCCTGTGGGGCAGCTCCTGGCCCCGAGCTGGGGAAAGCCTGCCCAGGGCTGAGTTCTGCCCCTGATGGCCTGGCTCCTTCTGTCCCTGCAGAGAAGGTGACCCTGGATCCAGATACGGCTCATCCTGAGCTTGTCCTGTCTCAGGACAACAGCAGTGTGAGATGCGAAGGTGAACGGCAGCAGGTGCCTGACAAACCAGAGAGATTTGACTGTTGGTGCTGTGTGCTGGGCCGTGAGGAGTTCAGAGAGGGGAGGCACTGCTGGTTGGTGGAGGTGGAGGGAGAGGATCCTATGTATTCACACTGCGCTGTGGGGGTGGCCAGGGCTTCTGTGAAGAGGAAAGGGTGGATTGACATGAGCCCTGAAGAAGGGATCTGGGCTGTGCAGTACTATGAGGGGCTGCTCATATCTCTCACATCTCCTCGCACTCCCTTGTCCCTGTCCCCAGTTCCCAGAAGGATCTGGGTCTGTCTGGACTGTACCCAGGGGCAAGTGTCTTTTATCAACGCTGATAATGTGGTCGAGATCTTCACTTTCACAGCAGCCTCCTTCAATGGCGAGAGCATCCGCCCCTGGTTCTGCGTGGACATAGAGGGAATTCAGCTGTGCCTGAGGGACAGCACCCCCCAGACCACGTCCCCAGCCCTGGGGAGCTCCTGCCCTTCTCCAGACACTCCTGTGTCACCTCTCCTTGGTCCTGCAGGAGTAGCACAGGAATGAGGGGCAGTGGGGTCAGGGGTTCCCTGCGTTCCTCCCTGCTGCTGGAGGACGGCTGGGATGCTGCAAGCAGGAACCAGGCCCCTTGTAGCCCCTGGGCTCTGCCCTGCACGTGGCTCCTGTGCTGGGCCACAAGCCCTGCTGGCACCCACGGCTCTCACCCTGCCTCTGAGCCCCAGCGGGCAGCACAGGGGCTGCAGCAGCTCTCCACGCTCCTCTCCCCTCTGCTTGCACTGCTTGCAGACCCCAGGGTAAGGGATGTGGTCACCGTGTGCTGCTGGCCATTGCAGGCCACCTTTGCCTCCTAGGTTGGGGTTGATCTTTGCTCTGTGCCTGTTGCTGAGCATGAGCAGCCTGTGGGGGCTCTTTGTTCCCTCCTCTGGAGTAGATGTATCCAAGGCCCAGCAGCAGCAGGACTGTGTCAAATAAAGTTTTGTACAGGAAGATGGAGTCTGGCAGTGCCATTTCCTGGGTGCTTTGTGTCCTGAGGCCTTGCTGCCTGGGAAGGCGTCTTGCAGCAGACCGTCTCCTCACACGCCTTGCCCTGCAGAGCCTTCGCCGTCCTCGTAGCCCTCCCTTGGAGGCTCTCGCACAGTTTCACGCCCTTCGTCTGCTGCGGTGCCCACAGCTGCACGCAGTGCTCGAGGTGAGGCCACAGCAGGCCGAGCAGAGCGGGACGATCCCTTCCCTTTGGGGTCCCATGCCATGGCTCCCACCCAGCCGCTCCTCTTGGTGAGACACTGTAGGAGTGTGTGAGCCTCTGCCCTGTCCCCAGAACACTGCAGAGACACCAGCGGGGCTTCTGGAGCATCTTTATTGTCTGCACCACAGCATTGGGTCTGAGATGGGGCCAAACGGGAGCCACCGGTGCCGGGAGGTGTCCATCTGGGGGTCCTCATATGCTGCCTGGGGAAGGGGGGGACACACAGGGCGAGAGATGAGGTGATTTTCCCCTCACCGATGGGGATGTGGGTGGGGATACCATTACCTGCAGGGTAGTTGTCTCCAGGGAGGGGAGTGTAACTTGCGGGGGGGAGAAGAGGAGTGAGCAGAGTCCTCATCGTCCTTGACCACGGCCCGGCTCTCTCCCGGCCACTCACCCAGGGCGGGAGGCCTGGCCCTGAAGCGGTAGACGCCGGCGAGAAATAAGCCAAGTCCCAGCACCATCAGCATGGTGGCCACCGCCATCATTATGGTCACCTCCGGCATCAGTCCGGGACCTGTGGGGACACGGCCGGGTGAGTGGCAGCAAGGAGCCAAGACCACCGGCCTCCGGGTGCGGTCCTGCGCCTCTCCACTCACTCCAGTCCTCCAGGAGAGGCTCCTGCAGGCTGACGTGCTGCACCGAGCACGTGTAGGTGTTGCCTGCCACCGGGGCCACCAGCAGGGACACCTGCGTCTGGTAGCTCCAGTCGCCGTTGGGGATGGCGGAGATGGGGTTGTAGTCGTCGGGCTCCACAATGTCCCCGTTGTGCAGCCAGATGACGGTCACCTCGGGGGGGTACAAGCCCCAGATGTGGCAGCTGAGGAGGACAGGCACACGGGGGTTCCCGTCTCTGTGGGGATGATGCGGACTTGGGGCTGCGCTGGAGCAGGGATGGGGATGGGGTCAGTGGTGGGTGAGCCCCTTTTCCCTGCCCTGTGCAACGTCTCCATGCAATGTTCCTTGCAACGCTCCGATGCAATGCCCTGTGCAAAGCTCCACACAACTTCCCCATGCCTCTTCCCCATGCAACGCCCTGTGTAAGGTCTAGGCATTGTCCCATGCAATGTCACACGCGACATCCCCATGCGATGCTCACAAGATGCCCTGTGCAATGCTCCTGTGCCACACACTGCAAGAGGCATTGCTCTGTGCAACATCCCCTTGCAAAGGGCAATGCAATGCACTGTGCAGTGCTGCATGCAACATCCCCCTGTGACGTCCTCACGCAGTGTGCTCTGCAACACCCCCATGCAATGTCCGGTGCAACATCTTGCAAAAGCAATTAGCTGCAGGGCAGATTCTTTCTGCAGCAGAGCAGGGGATCCCAAAGTCAGGGCTATTTTCTTCCAGCATCGAGCCCACTTGAGGGAGCCGCCAGGACCCAGCAGCCCTTTCGAGGGAGGCTAACAAGGCGTAGGCAGAGCCAGCAAGGCCCCATGCATGGCCATTCAAAAGCAACCCCTGGGAAGCGCGACGACCAGGAACGCAGCGACCAGGATGGGCAAACAGGGCATGGCGCATCAGAAGGGAGTGGCAGGCAGTCCATGCAGGCAGGGTGAGCAGGGAGGGCAGAGCGTTCTCTCCCCGCCCATACAAACAACTCCTCTAACGGCGGTCTACTTCTAGCTAGGCTGCTATGATCTCCACCAGGCACAGTGCTCTCTCTAGCAAGTCTGTACACACCCAGACTGACTGCCCGCTCAAAAATGCACCGGTTCAGGTCTCTGGGTGCAGGGAGTGTCTGAGCCTCTTCCTGCCATCTGCGGCAGGCAGAGAGACTGTGTGTGTGTGAGGTGCGAGCAGGTGGATGACCTGGTCCGCCTGGTGGCAGAACTCAAGGAGGAGGTGGAGAGGTTGAGGGCTATCAGGGAGTGTGGGTGGGAGATAGAGTGGTGGGGCAACTCCCTGTGGATCCTGAAGGATAGGTACCAGGCTGAGACACCCCAAATGGGGGTGGACCCCCTCCCCTGTCATTGTCAAGCAAAAGTAGGAGACCTAGGAGTTGAGGAGGACTGGAGACAGATCCCTGCTCGACATCGCAGGCGATGCCACCCCATACAGGCCCCACCTTCCCAGGTGCCCTTCCACAACAGGTTTGGAGCTCTGGAGCTTGAGAGACTGGTAGCTGAGGAAGAGGAAGAAAGTGTAGCCAGGAGGATGCCTAGGGTGAGGAAGTTGACTCCAAGCCTCAGGACTGCTATCCTCTTTTGATGATAGTCCAGGTTGGCAGTGATGACATTGAAGAGAGAAGCCTGAAGGCTGTCAAACAGGACGTTAGGGGACTGGGGCGGTTAGTGGGTGGAGCGGGAGTACAGGTGAAGCAGATCTCCACACTGCAGCCCATGGAGGAGCCCCCGGTGGAGCAGGCGCATGGGGCCTGGTGGAGGGTGCGGTCTGTGGAGAGGAGCCCACACAGGAGATAGGAGTCTGGGGGGAGCTGCCACCAATTGGTAACCGAGATTGGAACAGTTTGCTCCTGACGGATGTACCCCATGCTACAGACCCATACTGGGGCAGTTGCTGGAGAGCTGCTGCCTGTGGGAAGCCCATGTAGGATCAGTTTGGGAAGGACGGCATCCCATGGGAGCAGTTGTTGACTCTGTTGAGGGTGGAAAGCCCTTGCAGGGAGATCTGGACAGACTGGAGAGCTGGGCAATCACCAACTGCATGAAGTTTAACAAAGGCAAGTGCCGGGTCCTGCACCTGGAATGGGGCAACCCTGGCTATACGTACAGACTGGGGGATGAGACTCTGGAGAGCAGCCCCACAGAGAGGGATCTGGGGGTTGTGGTTGACAGCAAGCTGAACATGAGCCAGCAGTGTGCCCTAGCAGCCAGGAGGGCCAACCGTATCCTGGGGTGCATCGAGCATGGCATTGCTAGTCGGTCGAGGAAGGTGATTGTTCTCCTCTGCTCTGCACTCTGCGGCCTCACCTCGAGGACTCTGTGCCGTTCTGGGCACCACAGCACAAGAAGGACGTGAAACTATTGGAGAGTGTCCAGAGAAGGGCCACAGACATGGTGAAGGGCCTTCAGGGGAAGATGTATGACTTCAGCCAGTTCTCTTAGTACTCTGGGATGAATCCCATCAGGCCCTATAGTCTTGTATGCATTCATCTGGAGCAGCAAATCCCACACAAATTCAGGGTTATTGAGACTTTATCATTCCTGCAGTCACTGTCCTCCAGCTCAGGACACTTGGGGTCCCACAGCCCAGCATCAGTGTTGAAGGCAAAGAAAGCAATATACATCTCTGTGAATGACCCTGTCTGACCATCCCCATCAAATAACAGACCAATGCTTTCTTTCATCCTACTTTTGCTGTTAAGATAGTTTAAGGAAAAAAAAAAAAAAAAAAAAAGCATTTTATTTCCCTTCACACTACTGTCCAGCTTCAACTGAAATTGAGCTTTGGCCATATGACTTTTCTCCCTACAAAAGCAAACAGTACCTCTGTAGTCTTTCCATGTTGCCTGACTTCCCTTCCAGCAAACAGGAGTTTTCCTTATCCACCTAAGCTCTTGAAGAAGGTCCCTGCCCATCTGAGCCAACCTTCTACCGCAGTTGCTTTACTGGAGCCGGGAGAGGCACTGGCACTTTGCCTTCAGCACCCTGGGCAAAGGGTGGCAGCTCTGGGCTCAGCACCCTGCTGTGCCCCATTCCCTGCAGCCTCCGATTCTGCTCAGCTCTTCGCTGCCATCTCTCCACATTTTCCCATTGCTCACAGTTTGATTCCTCCTTGCATGCATGGACATGAACGACCTTAGCCAGTGGCTTTCCCTGGAGGTCTGGAGAGGCCTCCACTGGGGACAAGCAACTCGTGCCTGCTAAAGGGCACCCAGCTGCAATGGGATGGTGGAGCCAGCCCTGCAGAGCTCCCCAGACATTGCCCCAGGGGCAGAGCTGTTCCAGGAGGGTTATTGCAGCCAGAAACTGGGCAAAGGTTGGGAAAGTTGGGCGTAGCCTTGTACTTTCTGCAGCTCTGCTGGGTGCCGTGAGGGACATCTCTCTTGGCTTGGAAAAAAACACCAGCGGGGCCAATTGCCCCCTGGGGGACTTCTCTCTCAGATGGGGCTCCCCTGGGGCTGTGCCTGTCCCAGCCTCACCAGCCATGCCAGGGGCCTCCTGACTTCCCTCGTCACTCTGCTTCTCCTCCAGCTGGGCTCAGGTAGGATCCTGCAGAGCTGCTGGGGGCTCTCGCCCCTGTGCATGCAGACTTGCTGCTGTGGGGCAGGGGAGCAGCTGTGGGAAAGGGGGGACCCGAGCCCACAGCTCGCCCATGCTGGGTTTCACTTTAACTTTTGTTCTTTCACGCAATATGGCTGCTGCCTTGCCTGCCCTTTCTGTGTCTCCTTCACCCGCCAGAATGCTGCAGAGAGGGCTCCCACTCCCAGCACACCTCCTTCTCCTGCACGTCCTCCCTCTCCCTCTCCTGTTTCTCCGGTGTTTTCCATGGCACACGGGGGACGCAGCACGCACCAACTCACACACAGCTCGCCCTTTGACACTCATTGTCCCTAAATTTAAAATGGCAAAATCTTACCTCCTCTGTGTGCCCTTCTCCATTGCCCAGCCCAGCTCAGAGTGATGGGACCAGGACACCCTCTCACTGCCACCGTGGGGCAGGATGTCGTGTTGCCCTGCCACTTGTCCCCTCAACGCGATGCTCACAGCTTGGACGTCAGGTGGATTCGGCATACGTTCTCTGAGACAGTGCACCACTACCACAATGGAGAGGACCTGTATGGGGAGCAGATGGGGACATATGCCGGGAGGACAGAGTTGGTCAGAGATGGTCTCTCTGCTGGAAGCCTGGACTTGCGAATCATGGGGCTGAGACCCTCTGATGATGGCCAGTACTTCTGCACTGTGGTAGATGGTCATGCTTATAAGGAAGCCACTGTGGAGCTGGAGGTGTCAGGTTAGTGGCTGGGGTGATGCTGCCAGGGCAGAGTTTACATGTCCTTTGAATGTTTCAGCTGTTTCACAGCATGGAGCATGCCCATGGATGTGGAGGTAATATTTGGGGAGACAGCTCCCTGGATAGTTTTGTCAGTTTTCACTGGTGTCCTTGAAGACAATAACCATAATACCGTGAGGGCACTGGGCACAGGCTGCTGAGCAGCACAATCAGCTGCGTCAGCAATGGGACCAAACAACACACAGGGAGAGTTGCAGAGTCCTCTGAGCAGCCGAGTGTCTGCTTTACTTTTGCTTTCTGTGCTGGGGGAGACCTGACACGTTGCCTGGAAGTCTCGGGGCTTCTTGACCCAACACGGCTTGGTGCAGAGACACTGCCTAGAAGTGCTGGAGCTAAGCACACGTGTTTTCTGCAGGATTTGGGGACACTTCCTTTGTGCAGCCCTGCTCCCAGGATCTGGCACCCAGCAGGGTGGTGAGAGTGAATGCAGGGAGTTCCTGGTCCCTGTACCCCTGTGCCTGTTGCTGTGCTGGGGTGTATTTGGCATGGGAGCAGATGGGGTCTTTGCCTTGAAATGAATCCCTCCCCAAGGCAAGCCCCAGTCACGGACTCTTCCCCCAGCCACAGGCGTTGACCCCCACCTCACCCTGGGGGGCTACGAGGACGGAGGCGTCCGGGTGCTGTGTCGATCGGCCGGCTGGTACCCGCTGCCGCAACTGCTGTGGAGGGATGCTCGCGGGCAGCACCTGCCCTCGGTCTCCCAGACACATTCCCAGGACCAGGAGGGGCTCTTTGAAATTGAAGGCGCCGTCATCGTGACCAGGAGCGTGGACGGGCCCTTGTCCTGCGTGGTCAGGGACAGCCGCCTCCAGCAGGAGCGGGAATCATCCCTGCACATCGCAGGTACAAATGGCACAGCCAGGGTGAGGTGTTCCTGGCTCCTGCACTTGACCTTACCCAGGAGAAGTCTGGGTCTTGCTCTTCAATCCATGGGCATGTAAACACAGCCCTTTTCCTGGTGCCTTTTCTCAGCTCCCTTCTTCCACAATGCCCAGCCCTGGATGGTGGCTCTGGCTCTGGTCCTCGTGCTTTTCGCTGTGTCCATTGGCCTCGGTGTTTATCTCTTTCGAAAGCAAGGTAAGCTGGCAGCGCAGGGATGGAGCGGAGGGAGGTGTTCTGCAGGGACCCCCCTGGGTGTGGAGCGGGGCTGAGCCCTGGCCCAGGGAGGTGCGTAGGAGGAGGAAGGGAATGTTCTCCTGGGGATCCCAAAGGCCTTAGGATAGTCTTGGGCCTCTGCCTTGGGCAACGAAGGCAGGGGAGAAGGCAAGGGGCCTTGGGTGGGAGGCCAGGGAGCATGGCTGCAGCGTGGGGCTGGTGGCAAGGCGCAGCCCCCCTGCACATGTTCCCACCCAGCAACCAAGCTGCTCTGCTCACCACCTGTTCCTCCACCTTTGCTTTTCAGCGGCACAGAGGCGAGAGCTGGGTGAGTCCTTGCAGTCCCTGCCCCCAGCCCCTGGGGAAGTGGTGTCTGTGCGGGAGGGCCTGGGCTGGGTGGGCTCTGGGGGCTTGTGTGCTGGTGGCTCGGGGGTGCTGGAGGAGCAGCTGGAGCCTGGGGTGGGAGTGGGGAGTGCTGGGGCTGGGGCTGCCCTGGGAAGGGGACACGGCCGGGATGGCTGAAAGGAACGGGGATCAAGCCGGGGACGGGGAGCAAGGTGCGGGACTGCCCAGCTCTGCACTGATGCTTTCGGGAGACGGACATTCTCCAGCAATCCTTTATTCACTTCCGTAATGGCTTCAGTGGCACAAAGATGAAAGTTGCACAAGTGTCTGTCCTTATGGTTCTGCTTACAAGAGCATTGTAAAAAGCTGGACTACAATGACTATTTCTGTAGTCCCACCTCTGATCAAGGCAGTAATTTCCCTATCATGGGATGTGTTCAGTGTCTACCACAGGCTAAGCAACTCATGCATTACTTTCATACCCATCATACATTACTTTCCTTTCCTTTTCAGAGAAACAAGCTGCAGAGCTGGGTGAGTGTCACAGAGCTTGGCCTCCAAGGCCAAGCCAAGGCGATGTGCAGGGGAGGGTGGGCAGCTGGGACAGAGAAGCCCAGGGCTGGCCCCTCACCCTGCCCACACCCACTGGCCACCAGCCATGGGCTGTGACCAGCTCTCCCCTCTCCTTTCAGAATGGAGAAGGTTTCTGATGTCTCATAATACAGGTAGGTGTGCATTGGGTTGCCCTCTGAGGTGCTTCCTCTGGCCTTGCTGGGGCATGTTCAGGAGCCAAGAGGTGCCCCATCTCCTGCCCCATGGGGCAGCTCCTGGCCCCGAGCTGGGGAAAGACTGCCCAGGGCTGAGCTCTGCCCCTGATGGCCTGGCTCCTTCTGTCCCTGCAGTGAAGGTGACCCTGGATCCAGACACGGCTCATCCCCTGCTTGTTGTTTCTCAGGACAACTGCAGTGTGAGATGGGAAAGGGAATGGCAGCAGGTGCCTGACACACCAGAGAGATTTGACTACTGGGGCTGCGTGCTGGGCCGTGAGGAGTTCAGAGAGGGGAGGCACTGCTGGTTGGTGGAGGTGGAGGGAGAGTGGGTAAAGTATTCACGGTGGGCTGTGGGGGTGGCCAGGGCATCTCTAGAGAGGAAGGGGTATTTCAAAAGGAGCCCTGAAGAAGGGATCTGGGCTGTGCAGTATGATGAAGGACAGCTCATGTCTCTCACATCTCCTCCCACTCACTTGTCCCTGTCCCCTGTCCCCACGAGGATCTGGGTCTGTCTGGACTGTACCCAGGGGCAGGTGTCTTTTATCAATGCTGACAATGGGGTCCAGATCTTCACTTTCACAGCAGCCTCCTTCAATGGCGAGAGCATCCGCCCCTGGTTCTGGCTATGGACAGAGAAAATTCAGCTGTTCCTGAGGGACAGCACCCCCCAGACCCTGTCCCCAGCCCTGGGGGGCTCCTGCCCTTCTCCAGACACTCCTGCATCACCTCTACTTGGTCCTGCAGGAACAGCACAGGAATGAAGGGCAGTGGGGCCAGGGGCTGCCCCGTGTTCCTCCCTGCTGCTGGAGGAGGGCTGGGATGCTGCAAGCAGGGGACAGGCCCCTTGTAGCCCTGGGCTCTGCCCTGCACGCGACTCCTGTGCTGAGGCACAAGCCCTGCTGGCACCCACGGCTCTCACCCTGCCTCTGAGCCCCAGCGGGCAGCACAGGGGCTGCAGCAGCTCTCCACGCTTTTCTCTCCTCTACTTGCACTGCTTGCAGACCCCAGGGCAAGGGATGTGGTCACTGTGTGCTGCTGGCCATTGCAGGCCACCTTTGCCTCCTAGGTTGGGGTTGATCCTTGCTCTGTGCCTGGTGCTGAGCATGAGCAGCCTGTGGGGGCTCTTTGTTCCCTCCTCTGGAGCACATCCATGCAAGACCCAGCAGCAGCAGGGCAGTGGCAAATAAAGCTTTGCACAGGAAGATGGAGTCTGGCAGTGGCATTTCCTGAGTGCTTTCTTTCCTGAGGCTTTGCTGCCTGGGAAGGCGTCTTGCAGCAGACCTCTCCTTGGTGTTGGTCCTGGGAGTCAGAGCCAGGAGGAACCAAAGCTCCAACTGCCCCTTGGTTCTCCATCTGTTCCCTGGCACTCCCTTGTCCCAGCTGGGTCAGTGCCCTGCCCTGAGCTAGACAGGGTAATGACCCAGCTGGGACAAGTGGATCATCAAGAGCTTCCATCCTCCCATCACACAGGCTTGGTAGAGGCTCTGCCTGCAGGGGGGGCATCACCAGCTTTTTGAAGTCCTCCTAGCAGAGGCAGCAGGTGGCGTCAACCTTAAAGCTGTCCGTCAGCTCCTTTCAAGCCACCTCCATGTCCCATATTTCCCTTCCACCACCCAAGTTGTTCCCGTGGCTGTTTTATTTTCCACTGCTCAGGGCAGGGTTCAGCCAGAAATGGGCTTGCAGGAGCCATGAGGCCACCCCAGCTTCACCAACCCTCAGCAATCAATAACAATCCTGCACTCCCAGAAAACCAGTGCCACTTTTTGCACCTTGTTTAAAAGCAAGCAGGGAAACAAGCTGACATTCTCGAGCCAAATTCATTGTGGTGTGTTTTAAACATCGCAGCATTAAAATCAGGAGCAGACACAGTGCAGAAACAGGGGAAGGAAATGCGTTTGGAAGACACTGCATCCAATAGAAGCAGGTGATCCAAACAGACCGAACCTCAGTGAGAGGGAGCCTTCGTGGCTGCAGGACTCCCTTGGCCTCTTCGAAGGTTTAACTATATGAAGGTGGGAAGCTAAGAATAGGTTATGAACCCAGCTACACAATGAGGAGACACAGATGCTCTCCTCCAGCGGGTTCTCAATGAGAAGCTGAGTGGTCTCCACACCCAACCATCCGTCTTCATGCACGTGGGGTCTCACCATCCCAAAATCCCATCATCCTTCATCCCATTGAGATCCCACCATGCTCACACCCCATCCTCTTTAATCCCAGCAGGGTCCCACCATCCCAAAATCCCATTGTCCTCCACTCCAGTGGGGATCCACCACCACAAACCCCATCCACCTTCACCCCAGTGGGGTCTCATCATCTCCAAAACCCCATCATCCTCCATTCCACTGGGCTCTCACCAACCCCAAACCTCAAAACCCTCCACCCACTGCTGTCCTACCATCCTCTCAGCCAATTATCCTACATCCCACTGGGCTCCCACCATCCCCAAAGCCATCCCAGGGCCAGGGACTGACTGACCACCACGTTCCCTAAGCGCTACGAGAAGCTATGCCATGACCAACAGCTGCATGCCTGGTCCTCCTCAATTCACAGATGTAATCTTCAGAGGGTTGTTTGGGAAGAACAGTAAAAGTTCGGCTCCACATGGCTTTTCTGGTGGAGGAGGAGGGCTGAGGGAACAGTGAAGCCCATCCCGCAGTCAGGGCACTGATGGGGTTTCCCTACCAAGTGCTTTTTCCAATGTTGGTTGAACGCCGAGCTTTCAGAGAAGGCTTCCCCACAGTCAGAGCAGGGATAAGGGGGTTGTCCCCAGTGAGTCCTGAGATGGGCTGAGTAGACTGAATTCTTTGCAAGGCTATACTGCACTGGGGACATTTATAGGTCCCCCAGCCTGCCCGCTGGCAGGACAGAGCAAGAAGCTGAGACGTCCTTGGCTTGGTGTAAGCACTGCTCTGCAACAATTAAAACATCAGCATGTTATCAGCACTCTGCTCATCCTAAGCCAAAACATAGCATTCTACCAGCTACAAGGAGGAAAATTAACTCTATCCTAATTGAAACCAGGACAGGATTTCATGATGACATCAGCCAGTTTTCTTGGTACTCTGGGATGAATCCCATCAGGCCCTATAGTCTCCACCTGTAGGAGCAAATCGCATGCTAATTCAGCATTTGCTGGGAGTTTATCATTCCTGCTCTCACGGTCCTCCAGCTCAGGGTAACTGGGGTCCCAGAGCCCATTGTCAGTGTTGAAGACAAAGGCAAAAAAAGCATTAAACATGCCCCTGTTTGTGAGGAGACCATCCCCATCAAGTAAAGGACCACTGTTTTCTCCGGTTCTACTTTTGCTCTTTAGATATTTTATAAAACTCAGTTTTATTTCCCCCAACAGTTCTGTCAAGCTTCAACTCAAATTGAGCTTTAGCCATATGAATTCACCCTGATAAGGACTAGGGCAGCAGATTCTGAGGCATCGCATTGTTCCTTAAAGAACAATTCATCCATGTCATCATCCTAGCTGCATGCAGAAGCTGTCCCTTTGGTCCTTGGAAGCCATTTCCACACCAAAGTCTCCACCGTGCTGCAGAAGGGCTTTGCTTGCCAGAGGGCAAAAGGTCTGCCCATTTCTGCCTCCACTGGGATGGACAGAGCTGGGAGTGGGGCTGGCTCTTTGTCCCCACCACCCTGGGAAAAGGGTGGCACTGAGATGCTCGGCAGCCAGCTGTGCCTCTTTCCCTGCAGCCTCCGATGTCGCTCTGCCCTGCAGCATCTTGCACCCATACCCCAAGGGTCAGGGCTCCTCCCAGAGTGTTACTGCAGATAAGAACTGAGCAGAAGTTGGTGAAGTCACGTGTAGCCTTCTAGTTCCTGCAGCTATGGTGGGTGCTGTCAGGGACGACTATTTTGGTGAGACTGCCTTGGAGAAGAACACCTGGGGCTGCCTTCTGTGTCCCCCACTCGATGATAAGTGCAGGCTCTGTGCCCTGCCCAAGACGCTGCTGGCTGTGGCTCCCTGTGCCGAGGCCTGCAGCCCCTCAGTACCTTACTCTTCTACCCCCAGATCCTGCTCCCGCTGCAGCACAGATGGGGCTCCCCTGGGGTTGCGGCCGCCCCAGCCTCACCAGCCATGTCAGCGGCTTCCTGACTTCCCTCGTCACTCTGCACCTTCTCCAGCTGGGCTCAGGTAGGATCCTGCAGGGATGCTGGGGGCTCTCCCCCCTGTGCATGCAGATGTGCTGCCATAGGGCAGGGGAGCGGCTCCAGGGTAGGGGGACCAGAGCCCACAGCTCGGTCCCTGCTGGGTTTCACTTTCCCTTTGGATCTTTCACACAATATGGGCGCTGCCTTGACTGCCATTTTTAGTGCTTCTTCACCCATCCGAATGCTGCAGAGAGGGCTCCCACTCCCAGCACACCTCCTTCTCCTGCACGTCCTCCCTCTCCCTCTCCTCTTTCCTGGGTGGTTTCCCATGGAACACAGGGGACGCAGCACGCACCAACTCACACACCAACTCATGCCCTTTGTCACTCACTGCCCCTAAATTTACAATGCCAAAATCTCACCACCTCTCTGTGCCCTTCTCCATTGCCCAGCCCAGCTCAGAGTGGTGGGACCAGGACACTCTGTCACTGCCACCATGGGGCAGGATGTCGTGCTGCCCTGCCACTTGTCCCCTCAACGCGATGCTCGCACCCTGGAGATCAGATGGATCCGGGACCATATCTCTAAGACAGTGCACCACTACCGCAATGGAGAGGACCTGTACAGGGAGCAGATGGAGCCATATGCCAGGAGGACAGAGCTGGCCAGAGATGGTCTCTCTGCTGGAAGCCTGCACTTGCGAATCACGGGGCTGAGACCCTCTGATGATGGCCAGTACTTCTGCACTGTGGGAGATGCTGATTCTTATGCTGAAACCATTGTGGATCTGGAGGTGTCAGGTTAGTGGCTGGGTTGAGGCATTCAAGGGATGGTGCAGGTGTCCCCGCATTTGTGTGTCCCACCCAGGACCCGGTCCCATCTTCATGGCCATTTACGAGGCCACTCATTGAACTCCATCCCCATGGTGTTTTGTGGGCAGTGGGCACAGGTTTCTGAGCAGGTCCTTCAGCTGTGCCACAAATAGGTGTGGGTTAGGGGTGAGAGTGGCTCCGTGTAGTGCCCGGTCCCTGAGCCCCTGTGACCATGGCTGCCCTGGGCTGTGTCTGGCATGGGAGCTGATGGGGTCTTTGCCTTGGAACTCAATCCCTCCCCAAGTCAAGTACCATCCACGCGCTCTTCCCCCAGCCACAGGCGCTGACCCCCACCTCTCCCTGGGGGGCTACGAGGCCGGAGGCGTCCGGGTGCTGTGTCGATCAGCCGGCTGGTACCCGCTGCCGCAGCTGCTGTGGAGGGATGCTCACGGGCAGCACCTGCCCTCGGTCTCCCAGACACATTCCCAGGACCAGGAGGGGCTCTTTGAAATCGAAGGTGCCGTCATCGTGAACGGGAGCGTGGAGGGGCCCTTGTCCTGCGTGGTCAGGAACAGCCGCATCCAGCAGGAGAGGAAATTTTCCCTGCACATCGCAGGTACAAATGGCACAGCCAGGGTGAGCTGTTCCTGGCCCCTGCACTTGTCCTGACCCAGGAGAAGTCTGGGACTTCCTCTTCTAACCCCAGCCATGTAAACACAGCCCTTTTCCTGGTGCCTTTTTTCAGCTCCCTTTTTCATAAACGCCCAGCCCTTGATAGTGGTTCTGGCTCTGGTCCTTGTGTTTTTGGCTGTGTCCATTGGCCTCGGTGTTTATCTCTTTCGAAAGCAAGGTAAGCTGGCAGCGCAGGGATGGAGCGCAGGGAGGTGTTCTGCAGGGACCCCCTGGGTCTGGAGCAAGGGGCCTTGGGTGGGAGGCCAGGGAGCATGGCTGCAGCGTGGGGCTGGTGGCAAGGCGCAGCCCCTCTGCAGATATTCCCACCCAGCAACCAAGCTGCTCTGCTCACCACCTGTTCCTCCGCCTTTGCTTTTCAGCGGCACAGAGCCGAGAGCTGGGAGAGTCCTTGCAGTCCCTGCCCCCAGCCCCTGGGGAAGTGGTGTCTGTGCGGGAGGGCCTGGTCTGGGTGGGCTCTGGGGGCTTGTGTGCTGGTGGCTCGGGGGTGCTGCAGGAGCAGCTGGAGCCTGGGGTGGGATTGGGGAGTGCTGGGGCTGGGGCTGCCCTGGGCACGGGACACGGCCGGGATGGCTGAAAGGAACGAGGATCAAGGTGGGGACGGGGAGCGATCTGTGGGGCTGCCCCGCTCAGCACTGATGCTTTCGGGAAACGGACATTGTCCAACAATCCTTTCTTCACTTCTGTAATGGCTTCAGTGGCACAAAGATAAAAGCTGCAGAAATGTCAGTCCTTAAAGTTCTGCTTACAAGAGCATTGTACAAAGCTGAACCACAATGACTGTTTCTTTAGTCCCACCTCTGATCAAGGCAGTGTTTTACCCTTTCATGGGATGTCATAGGGTCAACTACGGGCTAAGCAAGTCTTCCCTCATGCTTTACTTTCTTACCCATGATATATTACTTTCACTTTCCTTTTCAGAGAAACAAGCTGCAGAGCTGGGTGAGTATCACATTCCTTGGGCCCCATGGCCACACTAAGGCAATGTGAGGGGAGGGTGGGCAGCTGGGACAGAGAAGCCCAGGGCTGGCCGCTCACCCTGCCCACACCCACTGGGCACCACCCATGGGCTGAGACCAGCTCTCCCCTCTCCTTCCAGCATGGAGAAGGTTTCTGATGTCTCATAATAGAGGTAGGTGTGCATTGGGTTGCCCTCTGAGGTGCTTCTCCTGCCCTTGCTGGGGCATGTTCAGCAGCCAAGAGGTGCCCCATCTCCTGCCCCGTGGGGCAGCTCCTGGCCCCGAGCTGGGGAAAGCCTGCCCAGGGCTGAGCTCTGCCCCTGATGGCCTGGCTCCTTCTGTCCCTGCAGAGAAGGTGACCCTGGATCCGGACACAGCTCATCCTGAACTTGTTGTGTCTCAGGACAAGAGCAGTGTGAGATGCGAAATTGAACAGAAGCACGTTCCTGACACATCAGAGAGATTTGAGAACCGGTGGTGTGTGCTGGGCCTTGAGGAGTTCAGAGAGGGGAGGCACTGCTGGTTGGTGGAGGTGGAGGGAGAGTGGCTAAAGTACTCAGGGTGGGCTGTGGGGGTGGCCGGGGCTTCTATGGAGAGAAGGAAGTGGATGAACATGAGCCCTGAAGGACGGATCTGGGCTCTGCAGTACGATGAGGGGCAGCTCAAGTCTCTCACATCTCCTCCCACCCCCTTGTCCCTGTCCCCTATCCCCACGAGGATCTGGGTCTGTCTGGACTGTACCCAGGGACAGGTGTCTTTCATCAACGCTGACAATGGGGTCGAGATCTTCTCTTTCACAGAAGCCTCCTTCAATGGGGAGAGCATCCGCCCCTGGTTCTGGGTGGAGAAATCGGGAATTCAGCTGTACCTGAGGGACAGCACCCACCAGACCTCGTCCCCAGCCCCGGGGGGCTCCAGCCCTTTTCCAGACACTCCTGCATCACCTCTACTTGGTCTTGCAGGAGCAGAACAGGTATGAGGGGCAATGGGGCCAGGGGCTGCCACAGGCTCCTCCCTGCTGCTGGAGGAGGGCTGGGATGCTGCAAGCAGGGGCCAGGCCCCTTGCAGCCCCCGGGCTCTGCCCTGCACGCAGCTCCTGTGCTGGGGCACAAGCCCTGCTGGCACCCACGGCTCTCACCCTGCCTCTGAGCCCCAGCGGGCAGCACAGGGGCTGCAGCAGCTCTCCACACTCCTCTCCCCTCTGCTTGCACTGCTTGCAGACCCCAGGGCAAGGGATGTGGTCACCGTGTGCTGCTGGCCACTGCAGGCCGCCTTTGCCTCCTAGTTCGGGGTTGATCCTTGCTCTGTGCCTGGTGCTGAGCATGAGCAGCCTGTGGGGGCACTTTGTCCCCTCCTCTGGAGCACATCAAGGCCCAGCAGCAGCAGGACTGTGTCAAATAAAGTTTTGTACAGGAAGATGGAGTCTGGCAGTGGCATTTCCTGGGTGCTTTGTGTCCTGAGGCCTTGTTGCCTGGGAAGGCGTCTTGCAGCAGACCGTCTCCTCACACGCCTTGCCCTGCAGAGCCTTCGCCAGCCTCGTAGCCCTCCCTTGGAGGCTCTCGCACAGTTTCACGCCCTTCGTCTGCTGCGGTGTCCACAGCTGCACGCAGTGCTCGAGGAGAGGCCGCAGCAGGCCAAGCAGAGTGGGACGATCCCTTCCCTCGGCCGGCCAGCAGTGCCATGCCTGAGGCACCCCAGGGCAAACGTGGCCGTTTGGGGTCCCATGCCATGGCCCCCACACACCCGCTCCTCTTGGTGCAACACCGTAGGAGTGTGTGAGCCTCTGCCCTGTTCCCAGAACTCTGCAGAGACACCAGCAGGGCTTGTGGAGTATCTTTATTGTCAGCACCACAACATCGGTTCTGAGATGGGGCCAACCGGGAGCCACCGGTGCCATGAGGTGTCCTTCTGGGGGTCCTCAGATGCTGCCTGGGGAAGGGGGGAACACACAGGGCGAGAGATGGGGTGATTCGCCCTTCGCAGATGAGGACGGGGATGGGGACACCATTACCTGCGGGGTAGTTGTCTCCAGGGAGGGGAGTGTAACCTGCGGGGGAGAGAAGAGGAGTGAGCAGAGTCCTCGACGCCCTTGACCACGGCCCCGGTTCTCCCCGGACACTCACCCGGGGCGGGAGGCCTGGCCCTGAAGCGGTAGATGCCGGTGAGAAATAAGCCAAGTCCCAGCACCATCAGCATGGTGGCCACCGCCACCAGTATCATCACCTCCGGCATCAGTCCGGGACCTGTGGGGACACGGCCGGGTGAGTGGCAGCAAGGTGCCAAGACCGCCGGCCTCCGGGTGCGGTCCTGCGCCTCTCCACTCACTCCAGTCCTCCAGGAGAGGCTCCTGCAGGCTGACGTGCTGCACCGAGCACGTGTAGGTGTCGCCTGCCACCGGGGCCACCAGCACGGACACCTGCGTCTGGTAGCTCCAGTCGCCATTGGGGATGGCGGAGATGGGGTTGTAGTCGTCGGGCTCCACGATGTCCCCGTTGTGCAGCCAGATGACGGTCACCTCGGGGGGTAGAAGCCCCAGATGTGGCAGCTGAGGCAGACGGGCACACGGGCGTTCCCCATCTCCGCGGGGATGATGCGGACTTGGGGCTGCACTGGAGCAGGGATGGGGATGGGGTCAGTGGTGGGCGAGCCCCTTTTCCCTGCCCTATGCAACGTCCTCACGCAATGTTGTGCAATGCTCTCGTGCAAAGCTCCACACAACTTCCCCATGCCACTTCCCCATGCAACGCCCTGTGCAAGCTCTAGGCCTTGTCCTGTGTGATATCACATGTGACATCCCCATGCGATGCCCTGTGCAACACCCCTGTGCCACACCCTGCAAGAGGCATTGCTCTGTGCAACATCCCCTTGCAAAGGGCAATGCAATGCGCTGTGCAGTGCTCCGTGCAACATCCCCCTGTGATGTTCTCACGCAGTGTGCTCTGCAACATCCCCATGCAATGCCCGGTGCAACATCTCCTTGCAACATGCTCTACAACACCTCTGGGTAACTACTGGGGCAGCAGACTGGGGGCTGCGCTGGAGCAGGGATGGGGATGGGGTCAGTGGTGGGCGAGCCCCTTTTTCCTGCTCTGTGCAATGTCCCCACGGAATGTTCCGTGCAACGCTCCCATGCAACACTCCTGTACAAAGCTCTAGGCATTATCCCACGCGATGTCAGGTGTGACATACCCATGCGATGCCCTGTGCAACGCCCTTGTGCCACACCCTGCAAGAGGCATGGCTATCTGCAACATCCCCTTGCAAAGGGCAATGTAATGCGCTGTGCAGTGCTGTGTGCAGCATCCCCCTGCGACATCCTCACGCAGTGTGCTCTGCAACACCCCCATGCAATGCCTGGTGCAAGTGCAACATCTTGCCGAGGTGATCAGCTCCAGAGCAAACCCTTTCTGCAGCAGAGCAGGGGATCGGACAGGCAGGGCTATATTTTTCTAGCATCAAGCCCACTTGTGGGAGATGCCAGGACCCAGCAGCCCTCACCACAGAGGCTGACAAGGCTTTGGCAGAGCCAGCAGGGCCCCCTCCTTGGCAGTTCAAAAGCTGCCCCTGGGGAGCGCAACAACCAGGAACGCAGCGATCCGGGAGGGCAAACAGGGCATGGCGCATCAGAAGGGAGTGGGAGGCAATTCATGCAGGCAGGGCAAGAAGGGAGGGCAGAGCGTTCCCCCCCGGACCATATGAACAACTCCTCTAAAGGCGGTCTACCACTAGCTAGGCTGCAATGGTCTCCACCAGGCACAGTGCTCTCTCTAGCAAGTCTGTGCACACCCAGAATGACTGCCCGCTCAAAAATGCACCAGTTCAGGTCTCTGGGTGCAGGGAGCGTCTGAGCCTCTTGCTGCCATCTGCGGGAGGCAGAGAGACTGTGTGTGCGTGAGGTGCGAGCAGGTGGATGACCTGGTCCACCTGGTGGCAGAACTCAAGGAGGAGGTGGAGAGGTTGAGGGCTATCAGGGAGTGTGAGCGGGAGATAGAGTGGTGGGGCAACTCCCTGCGGGGCCTGAAGGAGAGGTACCGGGGTGAGACACCCCAAATGGGGGTGGACCCCCTCCCCTGTCGCTGTTGGGCAGAGGGAGGGGACCTAGGAGTTGAGGAAGAATGGAGACAGGTCCCTGCTCGACATCACAGGCGATGCCCTCCCCAAAAGGCCCCACCTTCCCAGGTGCCCTTCCAGAACAGGTTTGAGGCCCTGGAGCTTGAGGGAATGGGAGCTGAGGAAGAGGTAGAAAGTGTAGCCAGGAGGATGCCTAGGGTGAGGAAGTTGACTCCACGCCTCAGGACTGCTATCCTCCTTTGATAGTCCAGGCTGGCAGTGATGACATTGAAGAGAGAAGCCTGAAGGCTATCAAACGGGACGTTAGGGACTGGGGCAGTTAGTGGATGGAGCGGGAGTACAGGTGGTGCAGATCTCCACACTGCAGCCCATGGAGGAGCCATATGAATTTCCACCCTACAAAGGCAAACAGTACCTCTGCAGTCTTTCCATGTTGACTGACTTCCCTTCCAGCAAACTGTAACTTTCCTTATCCACCTAAGCTCTTGAAGAAGGTCCCTGCCCATCTGAGCAAACCTTCTGCCACAGCTGCTTTACTGGAGCCGGGAGAGGCACAGGCATTTTGCCTTCAGCACAGAGGGCAAAGGGTGGCAGCTCTGGGCTCGGCACCCAGCTGTGCCCCGTTCCCTGCAGCCTCCGATCCTGCTCAGCTCTTCACTGCCAGCTCTCCACATTTTCCCATTGCTCACAGTTTGATTCCTCCTTGCATGCACGGAGATGAACAACCTTAGCCAGTGGCTTTCCCTGGAGCTCTGGAGAGGCCCCCACTGGGGACAAGCCTCTCGTGCTTGCTAAAGGCAGTGGGCTGGGCACCCAGCTGCAATGGGATGGTGGTGCCAGCCCTGCAGAGCTCCCCAGACATTGCCCTAGGGGCAGAGCTGTTCCAGGAGGGTTATTGCAGCCAGGAACTGGGCAAAGGTTGGGAAAGTTGGGCGTAGCCTTGTACTTTCTGCAGCTCTGCTGGGTGCCGTGAGGGACATCTACCTTGGCTTGGAGAAAAACCCCTGGGGGGCCCCCTGCCCCCTGGGGGACCTCTCTCTCAGATGGGGCTCACCTGGGGCTGCAGCCACCCCAGCCTCACCGGCTATGCTAGGGGCCTCCTGACTTCCCTCATCACTCTGCTCCTCCTACAGCTGGGCTCAGGTAAGATCCTGCGGGGCTGCTGGGGGCCCCTGTGAAGGCACACATGCTGCTGTGGGACAGGAGAGCGGCTTTGGGAAGGGGGGTCTGGAGCCCACAGCTCGCCCATGTTGGGTTTCACTTTCACTTTGGTTCTTTCACGCAATATGGCTGCTGCCTTGCCTGCCCTTTCTGTGTCTCCTTCACCCACCTAAATGCTGCAGAGAGGGCTCCCACTCCCCGCACACCTCCTTTTCCTATATGTCCTCCCTGTGTTTCTCCTCTTTCCCTGGTGTTTTCCCACGATACACAAGGGACGCAGCACACACCAACACACGCACAGCTCGCCCTTTGACACTCATTGCCCCTAAATTTACAATGGCAAAATCTCACCGCCTCTCTGTGCCCTTCTCCATTGCCCAGCCCAGCTCACAGTGGTGGGACCAGGACACCCTCTCACTGCCATTCTTGGGCAGGATGTCGTGCTGCCCTGCCACTTGTCCCCTCGACGCGATGCTCGCACCTTGGAAATCAGGTGGATTCGGCACAGGTTACCTGAGACAGTGCACCACTACCGCAATGGAGAGGACCTGTACAGGGAGCAGATGGAGGCATATGCCGGGAGGACAGAGTTGTCCAGAGATGGTCTCTCTGTTGGAAACCTGGACTTGCGAATCATGGGGCTGAGACCCTCTGATGATGGCCAGTACGTCTGCACTGTGGGAGATGCTGATGCTTATGCTGAAACCATAGTGGAGCTGGAGGTGTCAGGTTAGTGGCTGGGGTGATACATCCAAGTGGTGGTGCAGGTGTCCCTGGGTTTGTGTGTCCCACCCAGGACCTGGTCCCATCCTCATGGCCACCTACGTGCCCTTTCGAACTGTATAGTGTGATGAGCCTTCTCCTCTGTCAGTGAGCACTTGTCCACTAAGAAGTACACCTGTGCCCTTGCAGGCTTTTTATTGAGAGAGAGCTGCATGAATGCAATGATTTAATTCAGTCTCAGGGACCCTATTTGAACTCCATCCCCATGCTGTTGTGTGGACAATGGGCACAGGTTTCTGAGCAGGTCCTTCAGCTGTGCCAACAATAGGTGCTGTTTAGGGGTGAGAGTGGCTCCTTGAAGCGTCCAGTCCCTGAGCCCCTGGGGACATGGCTTGTCTGTGCTGTGTCTGGCATGGGAGCAGATGGGGTCTTTGCCTTGGAACTGAATTCCTCCCCAAGTCAAGCCCCAAACACGCGCTCTTACCCCAGCCACAGGCACTGACCCCCACCTTTCCCTGGGGGGCTACGAGGACGGAGGCGTCCGGGTGCTGTGTCGATCGGTCGGCTGGTACCCGCAGCCGCAGCTGCTGTGGAGGGATGCTCGCGGGCAGCACCTGCCCTCGGTCTCCCAGACACATTCCCAGGACCAGGAGGGGCTCTTTGAAATCGAAGGCGCCGTCATCGTGACCGGGAGCGTGGAGGGGCCCTTGTCCTGCATGGTCAGGAACAGCCACCTCGAGGAGGAAAAGGAATCATCCCTGCACATTGCAGGTACAAATGGCACAGCCAGGGTGAGGTGTTCCTGGCCCCTGCACTTGTCCTGACCCAGGAGAAGTCTGGGTCTTGCTCTTCCATCCATGGACATGTAAACACAGCCCTTTTCCTGGTGCCTTTTCTCAGTTCCCTTCTTCCACAACACCCAGCCCTGGATGGTGGCTCTGGCTCTGGTCCTCGTGCTTTTGGCTGTGTCCATTGGCCTCAGTGTTTATCTCTTCCGAAAGCAAGGTAAGCTGGCAGCGCAGGGATGGAGCAGAGGGAGGTGTTCTGCAGGGACCCCCTTGGGTCTGGAGCGGGGCTGAGCCCTGGCCCAGGGAGGTGCGTAGGAGGAGGAAGGGAATGTTCTCCTGGGGATGCCAAAGGCCTTAGGATCGTCTTGGGTGGGAGGCCAGGGAGCATGGCTGTAGCGTGGGGCTGGTGGCAAGGTGCAGCCCCCCTGCACATGTTCCCACCCAACAACCAAGCTGCTCTGCTCACCACCTGTTCCTCCGCCTTTGCTTTTCAGCGGCACAGAGCCGAGAGCTGGGAGAGTCCTTGCAGTCCCTGCCCCCAGCCCCTGGGAAGTGGTGTTGTCCCTGTGGGAGGGTCTGGTCCTGGTCTGGGTGGGCTCTGAGGGCTTGTGTGCTGGTGGCTCGGGGGTGCTGGAGGAGCAGCTGGAACCTGGGGTGGGAGTGGGGAGTGCTGGGGCTGGGGCTGCCCTGGGCACGGGACACGGCCGGGATGGCTGAAAGGAACGGGGATCAAGGTGGGGACGGGGAGCGAGCTGCGGGGCTGCCCCGCTCTGCACTGACACTTCTGGGACAGGAACGGAATATCCTCCAACAATCTTTTTTTCATTTTGGTAATGTCTACGGTACCACTGAGATATAATCTGCACAAGTGTCTGTGTTTACAGATGCACTAAGAGCATTGTTCATAGCTGGACCACTATGTTTTGGGTCCCACCTTGGAACAAGGCTGTATTATCCCTGTCATGGGATGTGTTCAGGGTCTAATATGGGCTGAACAACTCTCCCTCTGATCATGCATTACTTTCACTTTCCTTTTCAGAGAAACAAGCTGCAGAGCTGGGTGAGTGTCCTGGTGCTTCGACACATGGCTATGCCAAGGCAATGTGAGGGGAGGGTGGGCAGCTGGGACAGAGCAGCCCAGGGCTGGCCCCGCACCCTGCCCACACTCACTGGGCACCAGCCATGGGCTGTGACCAGCTCTCCCCTCTCCTTCCAGCATGGAGACGGTGTCTGCTGCCTCATAATAGAGGTAGGTGTGCATTGGGTAGCCCTCTGAAGTGCTTCTCCTGCCCTTGGTGGGGCATGTTCAGGAGCCAAGAGGTGCCCCATCTCCTGCCCCGTGGGGCAGCTCCTGGCCCCGAGCTGGGGAACGCCTGCCCAGGGCTGAGCTCTGCCCCTGATGGCCTGGCTCCTTCTGTCCCTGCAGTGAAGGTGACCCTGGATCCACACACGGCTCATCCCTGGCTTGTGGTGTCTCAGGACAACAGCAGTGTGAGATGCGGAAGTGAACGGCAGCAGGTCCCTGACACACCAGAGAGATTTGACTGTCAGTGCTGCCTGCTGGGCCGTGAGGAGTTCAGAGAGGGGAGGCACTGCTGGTTGGTGGAGGTGGAGGGAGAGCGGCTAAAGTATTCACGGTGGGCTGTGGGGGTGGCCAGGGCTTCTGTGGAGAGAAAGAAGTGGATCAACATAATCCCTGAAGAAGGGATCTGGGCTCTGCAGTACTATGAGGGGCAGCTCAAGTCTCTCACATGGCCTCCCACTCCCTTGTCCCTGTCCCATGTTCCCACAAGGATTTGGGTCTGCCTGGACTGTACCCAGGGGCAGGTGTCTTTTATCAACGCTGACAATGGGGTCCAGATCTTCACTTTCAAAGCAGCCTCCTTCAATGGGGAGAGCATCCACCCCTGGTTCCTGTTGTGGACACGTGGAATTCAGCTGTGCCTGAGAGATAGCACACTACCGACCCCATCCCGAGGCCTTGGGTCCTCCTGCTCTTCTCCAGACACTCCTGCATCACCTCTCCTTCATACTGCAGGAGCAGCACAGGAATGAGGGGCAGGGGTTCCCTGCATTCCTCCCTGCTGCTGGAGGAGGGCTGGGATGCTGCAAGCAGGAACCAGGCCCCTTGCAAACCCTGGGCTCTGCCCTGCATGCGGCTCCTGTGCTGGGGCACAAGCCCTGATGGTACCCACAGGTCTCACCCTGCCTCTGACCCCAGCGGGCAGCACAGGGGCTGCAGCAGCTCTCCACGCTCCTCTCCCCTCTGCTTGCACTGCTTGCAGACCCCAGGGCAAGGGATGTGGTCACTGTGTGCTGCTGGCCAGTGCAGGCCACATTTGCCTCCTAGTTCGGGGTTGATCCTTGCTCTGTGCCTCTTGCTGAGCATGAGCAGCCTGTGGGGGCTCTTTGTTCCCTCCTCTGGAGCACATCAAGGCCCAGCAGCAGCAGAACTGTGTCAAATAAAGTTTTGTACAGGAAGATGGAGTCTGGCAGTGGCATTTCCTGGGTGCTTTGTGTCCTGAGGCCTTGCTGCCTGGGAAGGCGTCTTGCAGCAGACCTCTCCTTGGTGTTGGTCATGGGAGTCATAGCCGGGAGGAACCAAAGCGACAACTGCCCCTTCGTTCTCCATCTGTTCCCTGGCACCCCCTTTTCCCATCTGGGTCATTGCCCTGCCCTGGGCTAGACAGGGTAATGACCCAGCTGGGACAAGGGGATCCCCAAGAGCTTCCATCCTCCCATCACACAGGCTCGGTTGAGGTTCTGCCTGCAGGGGGGGCATCACCAGCTTTTTGAAGTCCTCCAAGAAGAGGCAGCAGGTGGCGTCAACCTTAAAGCTGTCCATCAGCTCCTTTCAAGCCACCTCCCTGTCCCATATTTCCCTTCCACCACCCAAGTTGTTCCCGTGGCTGTTTTATTTTCCACTGCTCAGGGCAGGGTTCAGCCAGAAATGGGCTTGCAGGAGCCACGGGGCCACCCCAGCTTCACCAACCCTCAGCAATCAATAACAATCCTGCACTCCCAGAAAACCAGTGCCACTTTTTGCACCTTGTTTAAAAGCAAGCAGGGAAACAAGCTGACATTCTTGCCCAAATTCATTGCAGCATGTTTTAAACCTCGCAGCATTAAAATCAGGAGCAGACAGTGCAGAAACAGGGGAAGGAAATGCGTTCGGAAGACACTGCATCCAATAGAAGTAGGTGATCCAAACAGACCAAACCTCAGTGAGATGGAGCCTCCGTGGCTGCAGGACTCCCTTGGCCTCTTCGAAGGTTTAACTATATGAAGGTGGGAAGCTAAGAATAGGTTTTGAACCCAGCTACACAATGAGCAGACACAGATGCTCTCCTCCAGCTGGTTCTCAATGCCAAGCTGAGTGATCTCCACACCCAACCACCCATCTTCATGCACGTGGGGTCTCACCATCCCAAAATCCCATCATCCTTCATCCCATTGAGATCCCACCATCCTCACACCCATCTCTTTAATCCCAGCAGGGTGCCACCATCCCCAAACCCCATTGTCCTCCACTCCAGTGGGGATCCACCACCACAAACCTTATCCACCTTCACCCCAGTGGGGTCTCATCATCTCCAAAACCCCATCATCCTCCATTCCACTGGGCTCTCACCAACCCCAAACCTCAAAACCCTCCACCCACTGCTGTCCTACCATCCTCTCAGCCAATTATCCTACATCCCACCGGGCTCCCACCATCCCCAAAGCCATCCCAGGGCCAGGGACTGACTGACCACCACGTTCCCTAAGTGCTACGAGAAGCTATGCCATGACCAACAGCTGCATGCCTGGTCCTCCTCAATTCACAGATGTAATCTTCAGAGGGTTGTTTGGGAAGAACAGTAAAAGTTAGGCTCCACATGGCTTTTCTGGTGGAGGACGAGGGCTGAGGGAACAGTGAAGCCCATCCCGCAGTCAGGGCACTGATGGGGTTTCCCTACCAAGTGCTTTTTCCAATGTTGGTTGAACGCCGAGCTTTCAGAGAAGGCTTCCCCACAGTCAGAGCAGGGATAAGGGGGTTGTCCCCGGTGAGTCCTGAGATGGGCTATGTAGACTGAATTCTTTGCAAGGCTATACTGCACTGGGGACATTTATAGGTCCCCCAGCCTGCCCGCTGGCAGGACAGAGCAAGAAGCTGAAAAGTCCTTGGCTTGGTGTAAGCACTGCTTTGAAACAATTGAAACATCAACATGTTATCAGCACTCTTCTCATCCTAAGCCAAAACATAGCATTCTACCAGCTACAAGGAGGAAAATTAACTCTATCCTAATTGAAACCAGGACAGGATTTCATGATGACATCAGCCAGTTTTCTTAGTACTCTGGGATGAATCCCATCAGGCCCTATAGTCTCCACTTGTAGGAGCAAATTGCATGCTAAGTCAGTATTTGCTGGGAGTTTATCATTCCTGCTCTCACGGTCCTCCAGCTCAGGGCAACTGGGGTCCCAGAGCCCATTGTCAGTGTTGAAAACAAAGGCAAAAAAAGCATTAAACATGCCCCTGTTTGTGAGGAGACCATCCCCATCAAGTAAAGGACCACTGTTTTCTCCGGTTCTACTTTTGCTCTTTAGATATTTTATAAAACTCAGTTTTATTTCCGCCAACAGTTCTGTCAAGCTTCAACTCAAATTGAGCTTTAGCCATATGAATTCACCCTGATAAGGACTAGGGCAGCAGATTCTGAGGCATCACATAGTTCCTTAAAGAACAGTTCATCCATGTCATCATCCTAGCTGCATGCAGAAGCTGTCCCTCTGGTACTTAGAAGCCATTTCCACACCAAAGTCTCCACTGTGCTGCAGAAGGGCTTTGCTTGCCAGAGGGCAAAAGGTCTGCCCATTTCTGCCTCCACTGGGATGGACAGAGCCGGGAGTGGGGCTGGCTCTTTGTCCCCACCACCTTGGGAAAAGGGTGGCACTGAGATGCTCGGCAGCCAGCTGTGCCTCTTTCCCTGCAGCCTCCGATGTCACTCTGCTCTGCAGCATCTTGCACCCATCCCCCAAGGGTCAGGGCTCCTCCCAGAGGGTTACTGCAGGCAAGAGCTGAGCAGAAGTTGGTGAAGTCACGTGTAGCATTCTAGTTCCTGCAGCTATGGTGGGTGCTGAGAGGGACGACTATTTTGGTGAGACTGCCTTGGAGAAGAACACCTGGGGCTGCCTTCTGTGTCTCCCAGCCCATGATAAGCGCAGGCTCTGCACCCTGCCCAAAGCGCTACTGGCCGTGGCTCCCTGTGCCCAGGCCTGCAGCCCCTCAGTACCTTACTCTTCTACCCCCAGATCCTGCTCCCGCTGCAGCACAGATGGGGCTCCCCTGGGGTTGCGGCCGCCCCAGCCTCACCGGCCATGCCAGCGGCTTCCTGACTTTCCTCGTCACTCTGCACCTTCTTCAGCTGGGCTCAGGTAGGATCCTGTAGGGATGCTGGGGGTTCTCCCCCCTGTGCATGCAGATGTGCTGCCATAGGGCAGGGGAGCAGCTCCAGGGTAGGGGGACCAGAGCCCACAGACCGGTCCCTGCTGGGTTTCACTTTCACTTTGGTTCTTTCACACAATATGGGCGCTGCCTTGACTGCCCTTTCTGGCTCTTCTTCTCCTGCCCAAATGCTGCAGAGAGGGCTCCCACTCCCAGCACACCTCCTTCTCCTCCACGTCCTCCCTCTCCCTCTCCTGTTTCCCCAGTGGCTTCCCATGGGACACAGGGGACGCAGCACACACCAACTCACACACAGCTCGCCCATGGTCACTCACTTCCCCTAAATTTACGATGCCAAAATCTCACCGCCTCTCTGTGCCCTTCTCCATTGCCCAGCCCAGCTCAGAGTGGTGGGACCAGGACACCCCGTCACTGCCACCGTGGGGCAGGATGTCGTGCTGCCCTGCCACTTGTCCCCTCAACGCGATGCTCGCAGCTTGGAGATCAGGTGGATTCGGCACAGGTTATCTGAGACAGTGCACCACTGCCGCAATGGAGAGGTCCTGTACGGGGAGCAGATGGGGGCATATGCCAGGAGGACAGAGTTTGCCAGGGATGGTCTCTCTGCTGGAAGCCTGGACTTGCGAATCACGGGGCTGAGACCCTCTGATGATGGCCAGTACGTCTGCACTGTGGGAGATGCTGATTTTTATGACGAAGCCATTGTGGAGCTGGAGGTGTCAGGTTAGTGGCTGGGGTGATGCTTCCAGGGCAGCGTTTACGTGTCCTTTGAATGTTTCAACTGTTTCACAGCATGGAGCATGCCCATGGATGTGGAGGTAATACATGGGGAGAGAGCTCAATGAATATTTTTGTCAATTTTCACTGGTGTTCTTGAAGACAATAATCATAATATTGTGAGGGCACTAGGCACAGGCTGCTGAGCAGCCCCTTCAGCTGTGTCAGCAATGGGACCAAACAGCACACAGGGAGAATTGCAGAGTCCTCTGAGCAGCTGGACATCTGCTTTACTTTTGCTTTCTGTGCTGGGGCAGACCTGAGACATTGCCTGAAAGTCTTGGGGCTTCTTGAACCAGCACAGCTTGGTGCAGAGACGCTGCCTGGAGGTGCTGAAGCTCAGCACTTGGGTTTTCTGGGTAACTTCAAGCCAGTGGAATTGTGCAGCTTTGCTCTCTCGGTCCGGTACATAGGAGTGGTTTTTGGGTTGAGGGTGAGTGCATGAAGTCCTGGTCCTTGAGCCCCTGGAGCCGTAGCTGTGATGGACTGTGTCTGGCATGGGAGCAGATGGGGTCTTTGCCTTGGAACTCAATCCCTCCTCAAGGCAAGCCCCAGCCACGCGCTCTTCCCCCAGCCACAGGCGCTGACCCCCACCTCTCCATGGGGGGCTACGAGGCTGGGGGCGTCCGGGTGCTGTGTCGATCGGCCGGCTGGTACAAGCTGCCGCAGCTGCTGTGGAGGGATGCTCGCGGGCAGCATCTGCACTCGGTCTCCCAGACACATTCCCAGGACCAGGAGGGGCTCTTTGAAATCGAAGGCGCCGTCATCGTGACCGAGAGTGTGGAGGGGCCCTTGTCCTGCGTGGTCAGGAGCAGCCGCCTCCAGCAGGAGCGGGAATCATCCCTGCACATCGCAGGTACAAATGGCACAGCCAGGGTGAGGTGTTCCTGGCCCCTGCACTTCTCCTGACCCAGGAGAAGTCTGGGTTTTGCTCTTCCACCTGTGCACAGGGAAATGCAGCCCCTTTCCTGGTGCCTTTTCTCAGCTCCCTTCTTCCACAACGCCCAGCCCTTCATAGTGGCTCTGGCTCTGGTCCTCGTGCTTTTGGCTGTGTCCATTGGCCTCGGTGTTTATCTCTTTCGAAAGCAAGGTAAGCTGGCAGTGCCGGGATGGAGCAGAGGGAGGTGTTCTGCAGGGACCCCTCTGGGTCTGGAGCGGGGCTGAGCCCTGGCCCAGGGAGGTGCGTAGGAGGAGGAAGGGGATGTTCTCCTGGGGATCCCAAAGGGCTTCGCATCGTCTTGGGTGGGAGGCCAGGGAGCATGGCTGCAGCGTGGGGCTGGTGGCGAGGTGCAGCCCCCCTGCACATGTTCCCACCCAGCAACCAAGCTGCTCTGCTCACCACCTCTTCCTCCGCCTTTGCTTTTCAGCGGCACAGAGGCGAGAGCTGGGTGAGTCCTTGCAGTCCCTGCCCCCAGCCCCTGGGGAAGCGGTGTCCCTGCGGGAGGGCCTGGTCTGGGTGGGCTCTGGGGGCTTGTGTGCGGGTGGCTTGGGGGTGCTGGAGGAGCAGCTGGATCCTGGGGTGGGAGTGGGGAGTGCTGGGGCTGGGGCTGCGCTGGGCACGGGACACGGCCGGGATGGCTGAAAGGAACGGGGATCAAGGTGGGGATGGGGAGCGAGCTGCGGGGCTGCCCCAATCTGCACTGATGCTTTCGGGAGATGGACATTCTCCAACAATCCTTTATTCACTTTCGTAACGGCTTCAGTGGCACCAAGATAAAGACACTTGCACAAGTGTCTGTCCTTACAGTTCTGCTTACAAGAGCATTGTACAAAGCTGGACCACAATGACTATTTCTCTAGTTCCACCTCTGATCAAGGCAGTGTTTTCCCTGTCATGGGATGTATTCGGGGTCTACCACGTGCTAAGCAACTCTCCCCTCATGCATTACTTTCATACCCATCATACATTACTTTCACTTTCCTTTTCAGAGAAACAAGATTCAGAACTGGGTGAGTGTCACAGGGCTTGGGCCCCATGGCCACACTTATGCAATGTGAGGGTTGGGTGGGCAGCTGGGACAGAGCAGCGCAGGGCTGGCCCCTCACCCTGCCCACACCCACTGGCCACCAGCCATGGGCTGTGACCAGCTCTCCACTCTCCTTCCAGCATGGAGAAATCTTCTGCTGCCTCAAAATCGAGGTAGGTGTGCATTGGGTTGCCCTCTGCAGTGCTCCTCCTGCCTTTGCTGGGGCATATTGAGGAGCCCAGAGGTGCCCCATCTCCTGCCCCGTGGGGCAGCTCCTGGCCCCGAGCTGGGGAACGCCTGCCCAGGGCTGAGCTCTGTCCCTGATGGCCTGGCTCCTTCTGTCCCTGCAGTGAAGGTGACCCTGGATCCGCGCACGGCTCATCCCCAGCTTGTTGTGTCTCAGGACAACTGCAGTGTGAGATTGGAAAGTGAACGGCAGCAGGTGCCTGACACACGAGAGAGATTTATATATAGGTTCTGTGTGCTGGGCCGTGAGGAGTTCAGAGAGGGGAGGCACTGCTGGATGGTGGAGGTGGAGGGAGAACGGCTAAAGGATTCTTGGTGGGCTGTGGGGGTGGCCAGGGCATCGGTGAAGAGAAAGAAATTTATCAACATTAGCCCTAAAGAAGGGATCTGGGCTGTGCAGTACTATGAGGGGCTGCTCATGTCTCTCACATCTCCTCGCACCCCCTTGTTCCTGTCCCCTGTCCCCACAAGGATTTGGGTCTCTCTGGACTGTACCCAGCAGCAGGTGTCTTTTATCAACGCTGACAATGGGGTCCAGATCTTCACTTTCACAGAAGCCTCCTTCAATGGGGAGAGCCTCTACCCCTGGTTCTGGATAAGGACACTGGGAATTCAGCTGTTCCTGAGGGACAGCACCCCCCAGACCCTGTCCCCAGCCCTGGGGGGCTCCTGCCCTTCTCCAGACACTCCTGCATCACCTCTCCTTGGTCCTGCAGGACCAGCACAGGAATGAGGGGCACTGGGGCCAGGGGCTGCCCTGCATTCCTCCCTGCTGCTGGAGGAGGGCTGGGATGCTGCAAGCAGGGGTCAGGCCCCTTGCAGCCCCTGGGCTCTGCCCTGCACGCGGCTCCTGTGCTGGGGCACAAGCCCTGCTGGCACCCACGGGTCTCACCCTGCCTCTGAGCCCCAGCGGGCAGCACAGGGGCTGCAGCAGCTCTCCACGCTCCTCTCCCCTCTGCTTGCACTGCTTGCAGACCCCAGGGCAAGGGATGTGGTCACCGTGTGCTGCTGGCCATTGCAGGCAACCTTTGCCTCCTAGGTTGGGATTGATCCTTGCTCTGTGCCTGGTGCTGAGCATGAGCAGCCTGTGGGGGCTCTTTGTTCCCTCCTCTGGAGCACATCTATGCAAGATGCAGCAGCAGGACTGTGTCAAATAAAGTTTTGAACAGGAAGATGGAGTCTGGCAGTGGCATTTCCTGGGTGCTTTGTGTCCTGAGGCCTTGCTGCCTGGGAAGGTGTCTTGCAGCAGACCGTCTCCTCACACGCCTTGCCCTGCAGAGCCTTTGCCGTCCTCGTAGTCCTCCCTTGGAGGCTCTCACAAAGTTTCACGCCCTTCGTCTGCTGCGGTGCCCACAGCTGCACGCAGTGCTCGAGGCGAGGCCGCAGCAGGCCGAGCAGAGCGGGACGATCCCTTCCCTCGGCCGGCCAGCAGTGCCCTGCCTGAGGCACCCCAGGGCACGCTTGGCCCTTTGGATTCCCATGCCATGGCCCCCACACACCCGCTCCTCTTGGTGAGACAACGTAAGAGTGTGTGAGCCTCTGCCCTGTGCCCAGAACTCTGCACAGACACCAGCGGGGCTTGTGGAGCATCTTTATTGTCAGCACCACGGCATCGGGTCTGAGATGGGGCCAAACGGGAGCCGCCGGTGCCAGGAGGTGTCCGTCTGGGGGTCCTCAGATGCTGCCTGGGGAAAGGGGGGGACACACAGGATGAGAGATGGGGTAATTCGCCCCTCGCCAATGTGGATGGGGATCGGGACACCGTTACCTGCGGGGTAGTTGTCTCCAGGGAGGGGAGTGTAACCTGCGGGGGGGAGAAGAGGAGTGAGCAGAGTCCTCGTTGCCCTTGACCATTGCCCCAGCTCTCCCCGGCCACTCACCCGGGGTGGGAGGCCTGGCCCTGAAGCGGTAGACGCCGGCGAGAAAAAAGCCAAGTCCCAGCACCATCAGCACGGTGGCCACCGCCACCAGTATCGTCACCTCCGGCATCAGTCCGGGACCTGCGGGGACACGGCCGGGTGAGTGGCAGCAAGGAGCCAAGGCCGCCAGCCTCCGGGTGCGGTCCTGCGCCTCTCCACTCACTCCAGTCCTCCAGGAGAGGCTCCTGCAGGCTGACGTGCTGCACCGAGCACATGTAGGTGTCGCCTGCCACCGGGGCCACCAGCAGGGACACCTGCGTCTGGTAGCTCCGGTCGCCATTGGGGATGGCGGAGATGGGGTTGTAGTCGTCGGGCTCCACGATGTCCCCAGAAGCCCCAGATGTGGCAGCTGAGGCGCACGGGCACACGGGCGTTCCCCGTCTCCGTGGGGATGATGAGGACTTGGGGCTGCACTGGAGCAGGGATGGGGATAGGGTCAGTGGTGGGCGAGCCCCTTTTCCCTGCCCCGTAAAACGTCCCCACACAATGTTCCGTGCAACACTCCCGTGCAATGCTCCTGTGCAATGCTGCCGTGCAAAGCTCCACGCGACTTCCCCATGCTACTTCCCCATGCAACGCCCTCTCCAAGCTCTAGGAATTGTCCCATGCGATGTGAAATGCGACATCCCCATGCGATGCCCTGTGCAACGCCCCTGTGCCACACTCTGCAAGAGGCATTGCTCTCTTCAACATCCCCTTGCAAAGGGCAATGCTATGCCATGTGCAGTGCTCCATGCAACATCACCCTGCGATGTCCTCATGCAGTGTGCTCTGCAACACCCCCATGCAATGCCTGGTGCTACACCTTGCCAAGGCAATCAGCTCCAGGGCAGACTCTTTCTGCAATGCTGCAGGGGATAAGACAGGTAGGGCTATTTTTTCCTGGCATCAGGCCCACTTGAGGGAGCTGCCAGGACCCAGCAGCCCTCACCAGGGAGGCTGACGAGGCATAGGCAGAGCCAGCAGGGCTCCCTACCCCACCCGTTCAAACTCTGCCCCTGGGGAGTGCAACGACCAGGAACGTGGCGACCCCTGCACGACATGGCAGGCGATGCCCTCCCCTTCCAGCCCCACCTTCCCAGGTGCCCTTACAAAACAGGTTTGAGGCCCTGGAGAATGAGAGATCAACAGCAACTGAGGAAGAGGTAGAAAGTGTTCCCAGGAGGATGCCTAGGGCGAGGAGGTCGACTCCACGCATCAGGACTGCCTCCACCAAGAAAGAAAGAAGGGTGATTGTCATGGGAGACTCTATCCTTAGGGGGACAGAGGGCCCTATTTGTCGGCCTGACCCTACCCGTAGGGAAGTCTGCTGCCTCCCTGGGGCCAGGGTCAGGGACGTTGCCAGGAAGCTCCCCAACCTGGTACGCCCCTCAGACTATTATCCTCTTGTGATAGTCCAGGCAGGTAGTGATGACATTGATGACAGAAGCCTGAAGGCTATCAAAAGAGACTTTAGGGGGCTGGGACGGTTAGTGGACGGAGCGGGAGTGCAGGTAGTATTTTCGTCCATCCCTACGTTGACAGGGAGGGGTACGGAGAGGACAAGGAAAGCCCACCTGCTAAACACGTGGCTCCGGGGCTGGTGCCTACGCAGAAATCTTGGGTTTTTCGACCATGGGGCAGTTTACTCAGCACCTGGTCTGATGGCCGTAGACGGGTCCCTATCCTTTAGGGGAAAAAGGATCCTGGGCCAGGAGCTGGCGGGGCTCATTGATAGGGCTTTAAACTAGGTAAGAAGGGGGATGGGGCTGAAGCAAGGACTGTTGGGGCTGTGCCAGGGGGAGCAATGGCAAGGCCGGAGGATAAGGTGAAGGCCCAGCTGAAGTGCATCTACACCAATGCACGCAGCATGGGTAACAAACAGGAGGAGCTGGAAGCCATCGTGCAGCGGGCTGGCTACGACTTGGTTGCTATCACGGAAACGTGGTGGGACCAGTCTCATGACTGGAGTGCTGCGATGCCTGGCTATAGGCTCTTCAGAAGGGACAGGCAGCACAGAAGGGGTGGCGGTGTGGCTCTCTATATTAGAGAGTCTTTCGATGTTGTAGAACTCGAGGCTAGGAATGACAAGATCGAGTCCCTTTGGGTTAGGATCGGCAGGGACAACAAGGCTAGTGTCCTGGTTGGGGTCTGCTATAGACCGCCGAACCAGGATGAGGAGACGGATGAGGAGTTCTACAGGCAGCTGACAGAAGTTGCGAATTCGTCGGCGCTTGTACTCGTGGGGGACTTCAACTTCCCTGACATATCCTGGAAGCACAACACAGCCCAGAGGAAGCAGTCTAGGAGGTTTGTGGAGAAAGTGGAAGATAGCTTCCTGACGCAGCTGATTAGTGAACCTACCAGGGGTGGTGCCCTGCTAGACCTTCTCTTCACAAACAGAGAAGGACTGGTGGAGGATGTGATTGTCGGGAGCTGTCTTGGGCAGAGTGACCACGAAATGGTGGAGTTCACTATTCTTGGCGGGGCCAGGAAGGGAACCAGTAAAACCACTGTATTGGACTTTCGGAGGGCTGACTTTGGGCTGCTCAGGACACTAGTTGGTGGAGTCCCATGGGAGGCGGTTCTGAAGGGCAGAGGGGTCCAGAAAGGCTGGGCGCTCTTTAAGAGGCAAATCCTAATGGCGCAGGAGCGGTCTGTCCCCATGTGCCCAAAGATGAGCCAGCGGGGAAGACGACCAGCCTGGCTCAACAGAGAATTGTGGCTTGAGCTTAGGAGGAAAAAGAGGGTTTATAATCTTTGGAAAATTGGGCAGGCCACTAAGGAGGACTATAAGGATGTAGCGAGGCTGTGCAGGGACAAGATTAGGAAGGCCAAAGCTCATCTGGAGCTCAATCTGGCTACTGCTGTTAAAGAGAACAAAAAACGTTTTTATAAATACATCAACACAAAACGGAGGACTAGGGAGAATCTCCATCCTTTACTGGATGCGGGGGGAAACTTAGTTACAAGAGATGAGGAAAAGGCGGAGGTCCTCAATGCCTTCTTTGCCTCAGTCTTTAGCGGCAAAACCGGTTGCTCTCTGGATACCCAGTATCCAGAACTGGTGGAAGGGGACGGGGAGCAGGATGTGGCCCTCACCATCCACGAAGAACTGGTTGGTGACCTGCTACGGCACTTGGATGTCCACAAATCGATGGGGCCGGATGGGATCCACCCAAGGGTACTGAGAGAACTGGCAGAGGAGCTGGCCAAGCCCCTATCCATCATTTATCAGCAGTCCTGGCTATCGGGGGAGGTCCCAGCTGACTGGCGGCTAGCAAATGTGACGCCCATCTACAAGAAGGGCCGGAGGGCAGACCCGGGGAACTACAGGCCGGTCAGTTTGACCTCAGTACCAGGGAAGCTCATGGAGCAGATCCTCTTGGGAGTCATCATGCGGCACTTGAAGGGCAAGCAGGCGATCAGGCCCAGCCAGCATGGGTTTATGGAAGGCAGGTCCTGCTTGACGAACCTGATCTCCTTCTACGACAAAGTGACGCGCTGGGTGGACGAGGGAAAGGCTGTGGATGTGATCTACCTTGACTTCAGCAAGGCTTTTGACACCGTCTCCCACAGCATTCTCCTCAAGAAACTGGCTGCTCTTGGCTTGGACTGGCGCACGCTTCGTTGGGTTAGAAACTGGCTGGATAGCCGGGCCCAAAGAGTTGTGGTGAATGGAGCCAAGTCCAGTTGGAGGCCAGTCACTAGTGGCGTCCCCCAGGGCTCGGTGCTGGGGCCGGTCCTCTTTAACATCTTCATCAATGATCTGGATGATGGCATTGAGTGCACCCTCAGTAAGTTTGCAGATGACACCAAGCTAGGTGCGTGTGTCGATCTGCTCGAGGGTAGGAAGGCTCTGCAGGAGGATCTGGATAGGCTGCACCGATGGGCTGAGGTCAACTGCATGAAGTTCAACAAGGCCAAGTGCCGGGTCCTGCACCTGGGGCGCAATAACCCCAAGCAGAACTACAGGCTGGGAGAGGAATGGTTGGAGAGCTGCCAGGCAGAGAAGGACCTGGGAGTGATGGTAGACAGTCGGCTGAATATGAGCCAGCAGTGTGCTCAGGTGGCCAAGAAGGCCAACGGCATCCTGGCTTGTATCAGAAACAGTGTGACCAGCAGGGCTAGGGAGGTGATCGTCCCCCTGTACTCGGCTCTGGTGAGGCCGCACCTCGAGTACTGTGTTCAGTTTTGGGCCCCTCGCTACAAGAAGGACATCGAGGTGCTTGAGCGGGTCCAAAGAAGGGCGACGAAGCTGGTGAGGGGCCTGGAGAACAAGTCCTACGAGGAGCGGCTGAGGGAGCTGGGCTTGTTCAGCCTGGAGAAGAGGAGGCTCAGGGGTGACCTTACTGCTCTTTATAAGTACATTAAAGGAGGCTGTAGAGAGGTGGGGGTTGGCCTGTTCTCCCATGTGCCTGGTGACAGGACGAGGGGGAATGGGCTAAAGTTACGCCAGGGGAGCTTTAGGTTAGATGTTAGGAAGAATTTCTTTACTGAAAGGGTTGTGAGGCACTGGAACGGGCTGCCCAGGGAGGTGGTGGAGTCACCATCCCTGGAAGTCTTCAAAAGACGTTTAGATGTAGAGCTTAGGGATATGGTTTAGTGGGGACTGTTAGTGTTAGGTTAGAGGTTGGACTCGATGATCTTGAGGTCTCTTCCAACCTAGAAATTCTGTGATTCTGTGATTCTGTGATATGGTGGGCAAACAGGGCACATCAGAAGGCAGAGGCAGGCAGTTTGCACAGGCAGGGCGAGCAGGGAGGGCAGAGTGTTCCCCCCCACCCATACAAACACCTCCTCTAACGGTGGTCTACTGCTAGCTAGGCTGCAATGGTCTCCACCAGGCACAGTGCTCTCTCTAGCAAGTCTGTACACACCCAGACTGACTGCCCGCTCAAAAATGCACCAGTTCAGGTCTCTGGGTGCAGGGAGCGTCTGAGCCTCTTGCTGCCATCTGCGGCAGGAAGAGAGAATGTGTGTGCGTGAGGTGCGAGCAGGTGGATGACCTGGTCCGCCTGGTGGCAGAGCTCAAGGAGGAGGTGGAGAGGTTGAGGGCTATCAGGGAGTGAGAGCGGGAGATAGAGTGGTGGGGCAACTCCTTGTGGGGCCTGAAGGAGAGGTACCAGGGTGAGACACCCCAAATGGGGGTGGACCCCCTCCCCTGTTGCTGTCGGGCAGAGGCAAGAGACCTAGGAGTTGAGGAGGAATGGAGACAGGTCCCTGCTCGACATCGCAGGCGATGACACCCCATATAGGCCCCACCTTCCCAGGTGCCCTTCCACAACAGGTTTGGAGCTCTGGAGCTTGAGGGACCGGTAGCTGAGGAAGAGGTAGAAAGTGTAGCCAGGAGGATGCCTAGTGTGAGAAGGTCGACTCCACGCCTCAGGACTGCTATCCTCTTTTGGTAGTCCAGGCTGGCAGTGATGACATTGAAGAGAGAAGCCTGAAGGCTATCAAACAGGACCTTAGGGGTCTGGGGCAGTTAGTGGATGGAGCGGGAGTACAGGTGGAGCAGATCTCCACACCGCAGCCCATGGAGGAGCCCCGTGTGCAGGAGGTGGATGGGGCCTGGTGGAGGCTGCAGCCCATGGAGAGCCCCTGTAGGAGCAGGCCCCAGGCTGGAGCCACAGCCCGTGGAGAGGAGCCCACTCAGGATCAGGTGCTCTGGGGGGAGCTGCCACCAGTGGGCGACCCAGTTTGGAACAGTTTGCTCCTGACAGATGTACCCCATGCTACAGACCCATACTGGGGCAGTTGCTGGAGAGCTGCTGCCTGTGGGAAGCCCATGTAGGATCAGTTTGGGAAGGACGGCATCCCATGGGAGGAGTTGTTGACTTGGCTGAGGGTGGAAAGCCCTTGCAGGGAGATCTGGACAGACTGGAGAGCTGAGCAATCACCAACTGCATGAAGTTAAAAAAAGGCAAGTGCCAGGTCCTGCACCTGGGACACAGCAAGCCTGGCTATACGTGCAGACTGAGGGATGAGACGCTGGAGAGCAGCCCTGCAGAGAGGGATCTGGGGGTTGTGGTTGACAGCAAGATGAACATGAGCCAGCAGTGTGCACTGGCAGCCAGGAGGGCCAACCGTATCCTGGGGTGCATTGAGAACGGCATTGCTAGTCAGTTGAGGGAGGTGATTGTCCCACTCTACTCTGCGCTCTGCGGCCTCACCTCGAGGACTCTGTGCAGTTCTGGGCACGACAGTACAAGAAGGGCATGAAACTATTGGAGAGTGTCCAGAGAAGGGCCACAGAGATGGTGAAGGGCCTTGAGGGGAAGACGTATGCCTTCAGCCAGTTCTCTTAGTACTCTGGAATGAATCCCATCAGGCCCTATAGTCTTGTATGCATTCATCTGGAGCAGCAAATCACACACAAATTCAGGGTTTGTTGGGACTTTATCGTTCCTGCAGTCACTGTCCTCCAGCTCAGGGCACTTGGGGTCCCACAGCCCAGTGATGCTGAAGGCAAAGGCAAAGAAAGCAATAAACATCTCTGTGAATGACCCTGTCTGACCATCCCCATCAAGTAACAGACCAATGCTTTCTCTCATCCTACTTTTGCTGTTAAGATAGTTTAAAAAAAAAAAAAAAAAAAAACTTTTATTGCCCCTCACATTACTTTCCAGCCTCAACTCAAATTGATCTTTGGCCATATGAATTTTCTCCCTACAAAGGCAAACAGTACCTCTGCAGTCCTTCCATATTGATTGACCTTGCCTCCAGCAAACAGAAACTTTCCTTATCCACCTAAGCTCTAGAAGAAGGTCCCTGCCCATCTGAGCCAACCTTCTGCCATGCCTACTTTACTGGAGCCGGGAGAGGCACTGGCACTTTGCCTTCAGCACCCTGGGTAAAGGGTGGCAGCTCTGGGCTCGACACCCAGCTGTGCCCCATTCCCTGCAGCCTCCGATCCTGCTCAGCTCTTCACTGCCAGCTCTCCACATTTTCCCATTGCTCACAGTTTGATTCCTCCTTGCATGCATGGAGATGAACGAACATAGCCAGTGGCTTTCCCTGGAGGTCTGGAGAGGCCCCTGCTGGGGACAAGCACCTCGTGCTTGCTAAAGGCTGTGGACTGGGCACCCAGCTGCAATGGGATTGTGGTGCCAGCCCTGCAGAGCTCCCCAGACGTTCCCCTAGGGGCAGAGCTGCTCCAGGAAGGTTATTGCAGCCAGGAACTGGGCAAAGGTTGGGAAAGTTGGGCGGAGCCTTTTACCTTCTGCGGCTCTGCTGAGAGCTGTGAAGGACATCTACCTGGCCTTGGAGAAAAACCTCTGGGGGGCAACCTGTCCCCTGGGGGACCCCTCTCTCACATGGTGCTACCCTGGGGCTGCAGCCACCCCAGCTTCACCGGCCATGCCAGGGGCCTCCTGACTTCCCTCGTCACTCTGCTCCTCCTCCGCCTGGGCTCAGGTAGGATCCTGAGAGGCTGCTGGGGGCTCTCCCCCCTGTGCATGCAGACTTGCTGCTGTGGGGCAGGGGAGCAGCTTTGGGAAAGGGGGGACTGGAGCCCACAGCTCGCCTGTGCTGGGTTTCACTTTCACTTTGTTTTTTCACGCAATATGGCTGCTGCCTTGCCTGCCCTTTCTGTGTCTCCTTCACCCGCCCGAATGCTGCAGAGAGGGCTCCCACTCCCAGCACACCTCCTTCTCCTGCACGTCCTCCCTCTCCCTCTCCTGTTTCTCCGGTCATAGCCCATGGGACACGGGACGCAGCACACACCAACTCATGCACCAAATCATGCCCTTTGTCACTCACTTCCCCTAAATTTACGATGGTAAAATCTTACCTCCTCTCTGTGCCCTTCTCCATTGCCCAGTGTCAGAAACATCTCAAATAATTTTCTTCAGACTGGATCTTCTCTGAAGCTATCTTATTCGCGATTGCAACTGTCCTGTCAATCAGGAGCACATTTTAGTAAACAAATCCTAACCTTTTATTCCCTATTACCCGATGCCTGATCACCTCCCCTGTTTCCTCATTGGATGAGTACTACAGGTTCACAAGCTACTCGATGCTCCTCTATACTATATATGTGCAATTTTTCTTTTTTTTTTTTCAACCCTTTAATTTCTCCTTTCTTATGTTTTGAGAACTTTTGATCTTTGTTCTCCTGTTCTCACACTGCTCATCCTCTTTTTCTCAAACTTCTACCTTATTTTGGAACAGTGAGGCCTTCTACGGTCCACTTATCTACTTAGCATTTCTCCTTATTATGACTACACAATTACCTTGGAATACAGAAAAATAATTCTCTACTGCAAAAATAGAACTTTGTTTCTCACAGTTCCCCCCTCTTCTTTTCTTACTCCTATTGAAGTTTTTCCAACATTAGTTTCTCCCAAATATCTCTAAATCCCCAGGAAGTGTCATCTTGAGTTACTCTATGCAGGATCTTGTGGTTTTTTGTTTGTTTGTTTGTTTGCTTGTTTTGGTTTGGTTTTCCCAAATAATTTTTTAGATCAGTGAAATTCTTCCCATTTGATCTACATATATACAGAAACTAGTATTAATTACAGGGCATGTTCCTCTCATGAGGTTATTCATAAATCTAATATTATTTGATTCTAGAGTACTATTTTTGCAAACTTTATCTTATTTTCTAGATCTTCAATATTTTTACAATATTTTTGTGTTTTGAGATGTTTACAATAACTTTTTCAAATTCACGCACCCTTACCCAAGGTAAAAAACACCTTGCAAAACTGTAAAATGCTAGAGAGTTTTACTAAAGGATTATCTGGAGTCCACTTAATTCTGTGTGTGTGGTCTCAAGGGGGCTTTGGCTTTGTGGGTCTTCAATAATAGTTACATTTGGAATTATCGCCTCCAGGGTGCAAGCTCCCTTCCATCCTAGGGGCAACACCTTCCTAGCTTTATTGCCATATAGCCAGTACCACCCCTAGCCATTCAGGACAGGCCATCTGGTTACAGGATTCTCATGTTGCATCTGGTGTGCATTATGCATATTAGCATTCCCGTGGTTACCATAGTTGGTACAGTACGGATGATTCCCTACTTCATGGATATTTCCACACACAGGGTCAGTACTATTGCCCCCGGAGTTTCTATCAATATTGTTTAAAAGGCACCTTTGGTAACACAGCATATTGTAGCCAGGGTTACATGTAGGGAACTCAATTTCAAAATCTGTTCCTTCCCGGGACTGTGTATGATCTGTCCTTTCTAGAAATCTAGAGATTCCAGACACAGTTGCTGCCGGAAATAGTAATCAGGGACAAGGCCTTTCCAGTCTTTCTAGGCATCTGGGTGCAAATCCAACAATTATTTCAAGATGGAACTCAAGAGATGTTCTGGATTAATTGGGAATGCTGATTTTTCCTTCCATACTATCACTAATCCATTGAGAATAGGTATTACTAAGATAAACTCAAAATACATCATTACTATGTATATATACACACCCCTAAAATAATAAAGAAATAATAAGTAAGAAAAACAATAGAAATCACATACTAATAAGGATTCTTCTGGTGGGGATTAAATACCCTTCTTTCTCCTACTTCCAGGGAGTGTTCCCTGGAAACACTCCAATTCTGTGTAATTCAATCCCTCTTACTCATTAATTCATTACAAATTCTTCTAAGGAGAAGTTAAAGATTTACAATAAATAGTTTCAACAGTTTTAACCTGGAAAGTCTTTGTTAATGCAGTCTCTCTGGTATCAGAGTTAACTGATGCTTTTACCCAGATATGAATCCACCCTTTCTCAGCTGTTCTTACTGTCATTTCAATAGTCAGGAGCACTTGGAACAGTCCATCCCACTCAGGTTGCAGTTTCAGTTCTCTCCATATTCGCATCAGAACCCAAGCTCCTTCTCAAAATGGTTGGATCAGGGCTTCCAAGGGTGGGGTTTGAGCTAACAGTCCACGGCTCCTTGGAGATGAAAAGAGGATGACAGCCCGAGTACATAGTTTTTAAGAAAAGCATCTTTTGTCTCAAATTGAGGTAATTCGTTCCCTTTGTCCATGTACAGCAATCCAAATAATATTTCATATGGTGAAACTCCCACATCTTTTCTTGGTGCAGTTTGAATTCGGAGAAGTGCCAAAGGCAAGCACTTTTTGGGGGGAAGCTGAGTTTCCAGGACTTAGTCAATTGCTTCTTTACTGTCTAATCTACTTGTTCAGCCAGAGTGTATGTATTCCTACACATACTTATTTCCATAGCACAGCGCCACACGTTGCTTGAATCACCTCCCCTGTTTCCTCATTACCTGAGTACTACAGGTTCACAAGCTACTCGACACTCCTCTATACCAATATAAGTATAATATTTCTTTTTTTTTTTCAACCCTTTAATTTCTTCTTTCTTATGTTTTGAGAACATGTGTTCTTTGTTTTCCTGTTCTTGCAATGCTCATCCTATTTTCCTCAAGCTTCTTCCTTATTTTGGAACAGTGACGCCTTCTACGGTCCACTTAGCTACTTAGCATTTCTCCTTATTCTGAGTACACCTTGAAATGCAGAAAAATATTTCTCCACTGCAAAAACATAACATTGTTTCTCACACCATCCCAGCTCAGAGTGGTGGGACCAGGCCACCCTGTCACTGCCACCGTGGGGCAGGATGTCGTGCTGCCCTGCCACTTGTCCCCTCAACGCGATGCATCGTTCATCCGGCCCTGGTTCCTGTTGTGGACACAGGGAATTCAGCTTTGCCTGAGGGACAGCACCCTGTAGACCCCATCCCCAGCCCTGGGGGGCTCCTGCCCTTCTCCAGACACTCCTGCATCACCTCTCCTTGGTCCTGCAGGAGCAGCACAGGAATGAGGGGCACTGGGGCCAGGGGCTGCCCTGCGCTCCTCCCTGCTGCTGGAGGAGGGCTGGGATGCTGCAAGCAGGGGCCAGGCCCCTTGTAGCCCCTGGGCTCTGCCCTGCACACGGCTCCTGCGCTGGGGCAAAAGCCCTGCTGGCACCCACAGGTCTCACCCTGCCTCTGAGCCCCAGCGGGCAGCACAGGGGCTGCAGCAGCTCTCCACGCTCCTCTCCCCTCTGCTTGCACTGCTTGCAGACCTCAGGGCAAGGGATGTGGTCACTGTGTGCTGCTGGCCATTGCAGGCCACCTTTGCCTCCTAGGTTGGGGTTAATCTTTGCTCTGTGCCTGGTGCTGAGCATGAGCAGCCTGTGGGGGCTCTGTGTTCCCTCCTCTGGAGCACATCCATGCAAGACACAGCAGCAGCAGGACAGTGGCAAATAAAGCTTTGCACAGGAAGATGGAGTCTGGCAGTGGCATTTCCTGGGTGCTTTCTTTCCTGAGGCTTTGCTGCCTGGGAAGGCGTCTTGCAGCAGACCTCTCCTTGGTGTTGGTCCTGGGAGTCAGAGCCAGGAGGAACCAAAGCGCCAACTGCCCCTCGGTTCTCCATCTGTTCCCTGGCACCCCCTTGTCCCAGCTGGGTCACTGCCCTGCCCTGAGCTAGACAGGGTAATGACCCAGCTGGGACAAGTCGATCCCCAAGAGCTTCCATCCTCCCATCACACAGGCTCGGTAGAGGCTCTGCCTGCAGGGGGGGGCTCACCAGCTTTTTGAAGTCCTCCTAGCAGAGGCAGCAGGTCACGTCAACCTTACAGCTGTCCATCAGGTCCTTTCATGCCATCTCCATGTCCCATATTTCCCTTCCACCACCCAAGTTGTTCCCGTGGCTGTTTTATTTTCCACTGCTCAGGGCAGGGTTCAGCCAGAAATGGGCTTGCAGGAGCCATGGGGCCACCCCAGCTTCACCAACCCTCAGCAATCAGTAACAATCCTGCACTCCCAGAAAACCAGTGCCACTTTTTGCACCTTGTTTAAAAGCAAGCAGGGAAACAAGCTGACATTCTCGAGCCAAATTCATAGCGGTGTGTTTTAAACCTCGCAGCATTAAAATCAGGAGCAGACACAGTGCAGAAACAGGGGAAGGAAATGCATTCGGAAGACACTGCATCCGATAGAAGCAGGTGATCCAAACAGACCAAACCTCAGTGAGATGGAGCCTCCGTGGCTGCAGGACTCCCTTGGCCTCTTTGAAGGTTTAACTATATGAAGGTGGGAAGCTAAGAATAGGTTTTGAACCCAGCTACACAATGAGGAGACACAGATGCTCTCCTCCAGCTGGTTCTCAATGCCAAGCTGAGTGGTCTCCACACCCAACCATCCATTTTCATGCACATGGGGTCTCACCATCCCAAAATCCCATCATCCTTCATCCCATTGAGATCCCACCATCCTCACACCCCATCCTCTTTAATCCCAGCAGGGTCCCACCATCACAAAACCCCATTGTCCTCCACTCTAGTGGGGATCCACCACCACAAACCCCATCCACCTTCACCCCAGTGGGGTCTCAGCATCTCCAAAACCCCATCATCCTCCATTCAACTGGGCTTTCACCAACCCCAAACCTCAAAACCCTCCACCCACTGCAGTCCTACCATCCTCTCAGCCAATTATCCTACATCCCACTGGGCTCCCACCATCCCCAAAGCCATCCTAGGGCCAGGGACTGACTGACCACCACGTTCCCTAAGTGCTACGAGAAGCTGTGCCATGACCAACAGCTGCATGCCTGGTCCTCCTCAATTCACAGATGTAATCTTCAGAGGGTTGTTTGGGAAGAACAGTAAAAGTTAGGCTCCACATGGCTTTTCTGGTGGAGGAGGAGGGCTGAGGGAACAGTGAAGTCCATCCCGCAGTCAGGGCACTGATGGGGTTTCCCTACCAAGTGCTTTTTCCAATATTGGTTGAATGCCGAGCTTTCAGAGAAGGCTTCCCCGCAGTCACAGCAGGGATAAGGGGGTTGTCCCCAGTGAGTCCTGAGATGGGCTAAGTAGACTGAATTCTTTGCAAGGCTATACTGCACTGGGGACATTTATAGGTCCCCCAGCCTGCCCACTGGCAGGACAGAGCAAGAAGCTGAAAAGTCCTTGGCTTGGTGTAAGCACTGCTTTGAAACAATTGAAACATCAGCATGTTATCAGCACTCTTCTCATCCTAAGCCAAAACATAGCATTCTACCAGCTACAAGGAGGAAAATTAACTCTATCCTAATTGAAACCAGGACAGGATTTCATGATGACATCAGCCAGTTTTCTTAGTACTCTGGGATGAATCCCATCAGGCCCTACAGTCTCCACCTGTAGGAGCAAATCGCATGCTAAGTCAGCATTTGCTGGGAGTTTATCATTCCTGCTCTCACGGTCCTCCAGCTCAGGGCAACTGGGGTCCCAGAGCCCATTGTCAGTGTTGAAGACAAAGGCAAAAAAAGCATTAAACATGCCCCTGTTTGTGAGGAGACCATCCCCATCAAGTAAAGGACCACTGTTTTCTCCGGTTCTACTTTTGCTCTTTAGATATTTTATAAAACTCAGTTTTATTTCCGCCAACAGTTCTGTCAAGCTTCAACTCAAATTGAGCTTTAGCCATATGAATTCACCCTGATAAGGACTAGGGCAGCAGATTCTGAGGCATCACATAGTTCCTTAAAGAACAGTTCATCCATGTCATCATCCTAGCTGCATGCAGAAGCTGTCCCTCTGGTACTTAGAAGCCATTTCCACACCAAAGTCTCCACTGTGCTGCAGAAGGGCTTTGCTTGCCAGAGGGCAAAAGGTCTGCCCATTTCTGCCTCCACTGGGATGGACAGAGCCGGGAGTGGGGCTGGCTCTTTGTCCCCACCACCTTGGGAAAAGGGTGGCACTGAGATGCTCGGCAGCCAGCTGTGCCTCTTTCCCTGCAGCCTCCGATGTCACTCTGCTCTGCAGCATCTTGCACCCATCCCCCAAGGGTCAGGGCTCCTCCCAGAGGGTTACTGCAGGCAAGAGCTGAGCAGAAGTTGGTGAAGTCACGTGTAGCATTCTAGTTCCTGCAGCTATGGTGGGTGCTGAGAGGGACGACTATTTTGGTGAGACTGCCTTGGAGAAGAACACCTGGGGCTGCCTTCTGTGTCTCCCAGCCCATGATAAGCGCAGGCTCTGCACCCTGCCCAAAGCGCTACTGGCCGTGGCTCCCTGTGCCCAGGCCTGCAGCCCCTCAGTACCTTACTCTTCTACCCCCAGATCCTGCTCCCGCTGCAGCACAGATGGGGCTCCCCTGGGGTTGCGGCCGCCCCAGCCTCACCGGCCATGCCAGCGGCTTCCTGACTTCCCTCGTCACTCTGCACCTTCTTCAGCTGGGCTCAGGTAGGATCCTGTAGGGATGCTGGGGGTTCTCCCCCCTGTGCATGCAGATGTGCTGCCATAGGGCAGGGGAGCAGCTCCAGGGTAGGGGGACCAGAGCCCACAGACCGGTCCCTGCTGGGTTTCACTTTCACTTTGGTTCTTTCACACAATATGGGCGCTGCCTTGACTGCCCTTTCTGGCTCTTCTTCTCCTGCCCAAATGCTGCAGAGAGGGCTCCCACTCCCAGCACACCTCCTTCTCCTCCACGTCCTCCCTCTCCCTCTCCTGTTTCCCCAGTGGCTTCCCATGGGACACAGGGGACGCAGCACACACCAACTCACACACAGCTCGCCCATGGTCACTCACTTCCCCTAAATTTACGATGCCAAAATCTCACCGCCTCTCTGTGCCCTTCTCCATTGCCCAGCCCAGCTCAATGTGGTGGGACCAGGCCAGCCTGTCATTGCCACCGTGGGGCAGGATGTCGTGCTGCCCTGCCACTTGTCCCCTCAACACGATGCTCGCACCTTGGAGGTCAGGTGGATTCGGCACAGGTTATCTGATACAGTGCACCACTACCACAATGGAGAGGACCTGTACGGGGAGCAGATGGAGGCATATGCCGGGAGGACAGAGTTGGTCAGAGATGGTCTCTCTGCTGGAAGGCTGGATTTGCGAATCACGGGGCTGAGACCCTCTGATGATGGCCTGTACGTCTGCACTGTGAAAGATGCTGATGCTTATGACGAAACCATTGTGGAGCTGGAGGTGTCAGGTTAGTGGCTGAGGTGATGCTGCCAGGGCAGAGTTTACATGTCCTTTGAATGTTTCAGCTGCTTCAGAGTATGGAACATGCCCATGGATGTGGAGGTAATATTTGGGGAGAGAGCTCCCTGGAGGGTTTTGTTAGTTTTCATTGGTGTCCTTGAAGACAATAATCATAATATTGTGAGGGTACTGGGCACAGGCTGCTGCGCAGCACCTTCAGCTGTGTCAGCAATGGGACCAAACAGCACACAGGGAGAATCGCAGAGTCCTCTGAGCAGCCGGACGTCTGATTTACTTTTGCTTTCTGTGCTGGGGGAGACCTGAGACGTTGTCAGGAAGTCTTGGGACTTCTTGAACAAGCACGGCTTGGTGCAGAGATGCTGCCTGGAGGTGCTGAAGCTCAGCACTTGGGTTTTCTGGGCAGTTTCAATCCACTGGAATTGTGCAGCCTTGCTCTCTGGGTCCGGTACATAGGAGGGTGTTTTTGGGGTGAGGGTGAGTGCAGGGACTGCCTGTAACTTGAGCCCCTGGAGACGTAGCTGTGAAGGGTTGTGTCTGGCATGGGAGCAGATGGGGTCTTTGCCTTGGAACTCAATCTCTCCCCAAGTCAAGCCCCAGACACATGCTCTTTCCCCAGCCACAGGCGCTGACCCCCACCTCTCCCTGGGGGGCTACGAGGACGGAGGCGTCCGGGTGCTGTGTCGATCGGCCGGCTGGTACCCGCTGCCGCAGCTGCTGTGGAGGGATGCTCGCGGGCAGCACCTGCCCTCGGTCTCCCAGACACATTCCCAGGACCAGGAGGGGCTCTTTGAAATTGAAGGCGCCGTCATCATGACCGGGAGCGTGGAGGGGCCCTTGTCCTGCGTGGTCAGGAGCAGCCGCCTCCAGCAGGAGCGGGAATCATCCCTGCACATCGCAGGTACAAATGGCACAGCCAGGGTGAGGTGTTCCTGGCCCCTGCACTTGTCCTGACACAGGAGAAGTCTGGGTCTTGCTTTTCTAATCCCAGGCATGTAAATACAGCCCTTGTCCTGGTGCCTTTTTTCAGCTCCCTTCTTCCACAACGCCCAGCCCTGGATGGTGGCTCTGGCTCTGGTCCTGGTGCTTTTGGCTGTGTCCATTGGCCTTGGTGTTTATCTCTTTCGAAAGCAAGGTAAGCTGGCAGCACAGGGATGGAGCGGAGGGAGGTGTTCTGCAGGGACCCCCCTGGGTGTGGAGCGGGGCTGAGCCCTGGCCCAGGGAGGTGCGTAGGAGGAGGAAGGGAATGTTCTCCTGGGGATGCCAAAGGCCTTAGGATCCTCTTGGGTGGGAGGCCAGGGAGCATGGCTGTAGCGTGGGGCTGGTGGCAAGGCGCAGCCCCCCTGCACATGTTCCCACCCAACAACCAAGCTGCTCTGCTCACCACATGTTCCTCCGTCTTTGCTTTTCAGCGGCACAGACACGAGAGCTGGGTGAGTCCTTGCAGTCCCTGGGGAAGTGGTGTCTGTGTGGGAGGGCCTGGTCTGGGTGGGCTCTGGGGGCTTGTGTGCTGGTGGCTCGGGGGTGCTGGAGGAGCAGCTGGAGCCTGGGGTGGGAGTGGGGAGTGCTGGGGCTGGGGCTGCCCTGGGCACGGGACACGGCCGGGATGGCTGAAAGGAACGGGGATCAATTGGGGATGGGGAGCGAGCTGCGGGGCTGCCCCGCTCAGCACTGATGTTTCTGGGAGACGGGCATTCTCCAACAATCCTTTATTAACTTCCGTAATGGCTTCAATGGCACAAAGATAAAAGTTGTACAAGCGTCTGTCCTTACAGTTCTGCTTACAAGAGCATTGTACAAAGCTGGACCACAATGACTATTTCTCTAGTCCAACCTCTGATCAATGCAGAATTTTTCCCTGTCATGGGATGTGTTCAGGGTCAACCACGGGCTAAGCAACTCTCCCACATGTATTACTTTCATACCCATCATACATTATTGTCGCTTTCCTTTTCAGAGAAACAAGCTGCAGAGCTGGGTGAGTATCACAGAACTTGTGCCCCAGGGCATCTCCAAGGCGATGTGCAGGGGAGGGTGGGCAGCTGGGACAGAGTAGCCCAGGGCTGGTCCCTCACCCTGCCCACACCCACTGGCCACCAGCCATGGCTGTAACCAGCTCTCCCCTCTCTTCCCAGCATGGAGAAGGTGTCTGCTGCCTCAAAATCGAGGTAGGTCTGCGGTGGGATGCACTCTGCGATGCTTCTCCTGCCCCTGCTGGGGCATGTTCAGGAGCCAAGAGGTGCCCTATCTCCTGCCCTGTGGGGCAGCTCCTGGCCCCAAGCTGGGGAGAGCCTGCCCAGGGCTGAGCTCTGCCCCTGATGGCCTGGCTCCTTCTGTCCCTGCAGTGAAGGTGACCCTGGATCCACACACGGCTCATCCCCAGCTTGTTGTGTCTCAGGACAACTGCAGTGTGAGATATGAAAGTGAATGGCACCAGGTGCTTGACACGCCAGAGAGATTTGACCATTGGTGCTTCATACTGGGCTGTGAGGAGTTCAGAGAGGGGAGGCACTGCTGGTTGGTGGAGGTGGAGGGAGAGCAGCTAAAGTATTCTTGGTGGGCTGTGGGGGTGGCCAGGGCATCTGTGGAGAGGAAAGTGTTGATCGACATGAGCCCTGAAGAAGGGATCTGGGCTGTGCAGTACTATGAGGGGCAGCTCAAGTCTCTCACATCTCCTCCTACTTACTTGTCCCTGTCTGCTGCCCCCACGAGGATCTGGGTCTGTCTGGACTGTACCCAGAAGCAGGTGTCTTTCATCAACGCTGACAATGGGGTCGAGATCTTCACTTTCACAGCAGCCTCCTTCAACGGGGATAGCATCCGCCCCTGGTTCTGGGTGGAGACAAATGGAATTCAGCTGTGCCTGAGGGACAGCACCCCCCAGACCCTGTCCCCAGCCCTGGGGGGCTCCTGCCCTTCTCCAGACACTCCTCAAACACCTCTCCTTGATCCTGCAGGAGCAGCACAGGAATGAGGGGCAGTGGGGCCAGGGGCTCTCCTGTGTTCCTCCCTGCTGCTGGAGGAGGGCTGGGATGCTGCAAGCAGGGGACAGACCCCTTGCAGCCCCTGGGCTCTGCTCTGCATGTGGCTCCTGTGCTGGGGCACAAGCCCTGCAGGCACCCACGGCTCTCACCCTGCCTCTGAGCCCCAGCGGGAAGCACAGGGGCTGCAGCAGCTCTCCATGCTCCTCTCCCCTCTGCTTGCACTGCTTGCAGACCCCAGGGCAAGGGATGTGGTCAACGTGTGCTGCTGGCCACTGCAGGCCGCCTTTGCCTCCTAGGTTGGGGTTGATCCTTGCTCTGTGCCTGGTGCTGAGCATGAGCAGCCTGTGGGGGCTCTTTGTTCCCTCCTCTGGAGCACATCAAGGCCCAGCAGCAGCAGCACTGTGGCAAATAAAGTTTTGTACAGGAAGATGGAGTCTGGCAGTGGCATTTCCTGGGTGCTTTGTGTCCTGAGGCCTTGCTGCCTGGGAAGGCGTCTTGCAGCAGACCGTCTCCTCACACGCCTTGCCCTGCAGAGCCTTCGCCGTCCTCGTAGCCCTCCCTTGGAGGCTCTCGCACAGTTTCACGCCCTTCGTCTGCTGCGGTGCCCACAGCTGCACGCAGTGCTCGAGGCGAGGCCGCAGCAGGCCGAGCAGAGCGGGACGATCCCTTCCCTTCGCCAGCCAGCAGTGCTGTGCCTGAGGCACCCCAGGGCATGCTTGGCCCTTTGGGGTCCCATGCCATGGCCCCCACACACCCGCTCCTCTTGGTGAGACACCGTAGGACTGTGTGAGCCTCTGCCCTGTCCCCAGAACACTGCCGAGACACCAGCGAGGGTTGTGGAGCATCTTTACTGTCAGCACCACGGCATCGAGTCTGAGATGCGGCCAACCGGAAGCCTCCAGTGTCAGGAGGTGTCCGTCTGTGGGTCCTCAGATGCTGCCTGGGGAAGGGTGGGACACACAGGGCGAAAGATGGGGTGATTCACCCCTCGCTGATGTGGATGGGGATTGGGACATCGTTACCTGTGGGGTAGTTGTCTCCAGGGAGGTTAGGGTAACCTGCGGCGGGGAGAAGAGGAGTGAGCAGAGTCCTCGTCACCCTTGACCACGGCCCCGGCTCTCCACGGACACTCACCCAGGACGGGAGGCCTGGCCCTGAAGCGGTAGACGCCCGTGAGAAAGAAGCCAAGTCCCAGCACCATCAGCACCGTGGCCACCGCCACCAGTATCTTCACCTCCGGCATCAGTCCAGGACCTGCGGGGACACGGCCGGGTGAGTGGCAGCAAGGAGCCAAGACCGCCGGCCTCCGGGTGCTGTCCTGCACCTCTCCACTCACTCCAGTCCTCCAGGAGAGGCTCCTGCAGGCTGACGAGCTGCACCGAGCACATGTAGGTGTCGCCTGCCACCGGGGCCACCAGCAGGGACACCTGCGTCTGGTAGGTCCAGTCGCCGTTGGGGATGGCGGAGATGGGGTTGTAGTCGTCGGGCTCCACGATGTCCCCGTTGTGCAGCCAGATGACGGTCATCTCGGGGGGGTAGAAGCCCCAGATGTGGCAGCTGAGGCAGACAGGCACCCGGGCGTTCCCCGTCTCCGCGGGGATGATGTGGACTTGGGGCTGCGCTGGAGCAGGGATGGGGATGGGTTCAGTGGTGGGTGAGCCCCTTTTCCCTGCCTTGTGCAATGTCACCACGGAATGTTCTGTGCAACACTCCCATGCAACGCTCCCATGCAAATCTCTAGTCATTCTCCCATGGGATGTCACGTGCGACATCCCCATGCAATGCCCTGTGCAACGCCCCTGTGCCACACCCTGCAAGAGGCATTGCTCTGTGCAACATCCCCTTGCAAAGGGCAATGCAATGCGCTGTGCAGTGCTCCGTGCAACATCCCCCTGAGACGTCCTCATGCAGTGTGCTCTACAACACCCCCATGCAATGTCCGCTGCAACATCTCCTTGCAACATGCTCTACAACACCCTTGTGCAACATCCCAATGAAATGCCCAGTGCAACATCTTGCCAAGGCATTTAGCTCCAGGGCAGACTCTTTCTGCAGTGGAGCAGGGGATCGGACAGGCAGGGCTATTTTTTCCGTCATCGAGCCCACTTGAGGGATCTGCCAGGACGCAGGAGGCGTTGTCACGGAGGGTAACAAAGCGTTGGCATAGCCAGCAGGGCCCCCTCTCAGGCCATTCAAAAGCAGCCGCTGGGAAGCGCGATGACCAAGAATGTCGCGACCCAGGTGGGAAAACAGGGCATGGCACATCAGAAGGGAGTGGCACAGCAGTTCACACAGGCAGGGTGAGCAGGGAGGGCAGAGCGTTCCCCCCCCTCCCATAAAAACACCTCCTCTAACGGCGGTCTACTGCTAACTAGGCTGCAATGGTCTCCACCAGGCACAGTGCTCTCTCTAGCAAGTCTGTACACACCCAGACTGACTGCCCGCTCAAAAATGCACCAGTTCAGGTCTCTGGGTACAGGGAGCATCTGAGCCTCTTGCTGCCATCTGCGGGAGGCAGAGAGACTCTGTGTGCGTGAGGTGCGAGCAGGTGGATGACCTGGTCTGCCTGGTGGCAAAATTCGAGGAGGTGGAGAGGTTGAGGGCTATCAGGGAGTGTGAGCGGGAGATAGAGTGGTGGGGAACTCCCTGCGGGGCCTGAAGGAGAGGTACCGGGGTGAGACACCCCAAATGGGGGTGGACCCCCAACCCTGTCGCTGTCGGGCAGAGGGAGGGGACCTAGGAGTTGAGGAGGAATGGAGACAGGTCCCTGCTCGACATCGCAGGTGATGCCACCCCATGCAGGCCCCACCTTCCCAGGTGCCCTTCCACAACAGGTCCTGGAGCTTGAGAGACCGGGAGCTGAGGAAGAGGTAGAAAGTGTAGCCAGGAGGATGCCTAGGGTGAGGAAGTCGACTCCACGCCTCAGGACTGCTATCCTCTTTTGATAGTCCAGGCTGGCAGTGATGACATTGAAGAGAGAAGCCTGAAGGCTATCAAACGGGACGTTAGGGGACTGAGGTGGTTAGTGGATGGAGCGGGAGTACAGGTGGAGCAGATCTCCACACTGCAGCCCATGGAGGAGCCCCTGGTGCAGGAGGTGGAAGGGGCCTGGAGGAGGCTGCGGCCCATGGAGAGCCCCTGCAGGAGCAGGCCCCAGGCCAGAGCCACAGCCCGTTCAGAGGAGCCCACACAGGATCAGGAGCTCTGGGGGAGCTGTCAACCATGGGGGACCAAATTGGAACAGTTTGCTCCTGACAGATGTACCCCATACTACAGAGCCATACAGTAGCAGTTGTTGAAGAACTGCTGACTCGGCTGAAGGTGGAGAGTCCTTGCAGGGAGATCTGGACAGATTAGAGAGCTGGGCAATCAGCAACTGCATGAAATTTAACAAAGGCAAGTGCCAGGTCCTGCACCTGGGATGGGGCAACCCTGGCTATACGTACAGACTGTGGGATGAGACGCTGGAGAGCAGCCCTGCAGAGGGGGATCTGGGGGTTGTGGTTGACAGCAAGATGAACATGAGCCAGCAGTGTGCCCTAGCAGCCAGGAGGGACAACTGTATCCTGGGGTGCATAGAGCACGGCATCGCTAGTTGGTCGAGGGAGGTGATTGTCCCACTCTACTCTGCGCTCTGCAGCCTCACCTCGAATACTGTGTGCAGTTCTGGGCACCACAGTACAAGAAAGATGTGAAACCCATCAGGCCCTATAGTCTTGTATGCATTCATCTGGAGCAGCAAATCCCACACAAATTCAGGGTTTGTTGGGACTTTATCGTTCCTGCAGTCACTGTCCTCCAGCTCTCCAGCTCAGGGCACCTGGAGTCCCACAGCCCAGCATCAGTGTTGAAGGCAAAGAAAGCAATAAACATCTCTGTGAATGACCCCGTCTGACCATCCCCATCAAGTAACAGACCAATGCTTTCTCTCATCCTACTTTTGCTGTTAAGATAGTCTGAAAAAAAAAAAAAAAAAAAAAAAAAAAAAAAAAAAAAACATTTTATTGCCCCTCACAGTACTGTCCAGCCTCCACTCAAATTGAGCTTTGGCCATATTAATTTTCTCCCTTCAAAAGCAAAGAGTACCACTCTAGTCCTTCCATATTGACTGACTTCTCCTCCAGCAAACGAGAATCTTTCCTTATCCACCTAAGCTCTAGAAGAAGGTCCCTGCCCATCTGAGCCAACCTTCTGCCATGGCTGCTTTACTGGAACCGGGAGAGGCTCTGGCATTTTGCCTTCAACACCCTGGGCAAAGGTTGGCAGCTCTGGGCTCGGCACCCAGCTGTGCCCTGTTCCCTGCAGCCTCCGATTCTGCTCAGCTCTTCACTGCCATCTCTCCACATTTTCCCATTGCTCACAGTTTGATTCCTCCTTGCATGCATGGAGATGAACGAACATAGCCAGTGGCTTTCCCTGGAGGTCTGGAGAGGCCCCTGCTGGGGACAAGCACCTCGTGCTTGCTAAAGGCTGTGGACTGGGCACCCAGCTGCAATGGGATGGTGGTGCCAGCCCTGCAGAGCTCCCCAGACATTCCCCTAGGGGCAGAGCTGCTTCAGGAAGGTTATTGCAGCCAGGAACTGGGCAAAGGTTGGGGAAGTTGGGCGGAGCCTTGTACTTTCTGCAGCTCTGCTGAGTGCTGAGAAGGACATCTATCTTGACTTGGAGAAAAACCCCTGGGGGGCCACCTGTCCCCTAGGGGACCTCTCTCTCAGATGGGGCTCCCCTCGGACTGTGGCCGCCCTAGCCTCACCGGCCATGCCAGGGATCTCCTGACTTCTCTCGTCGCTCTGCTCCTCCTCCGCCTGGGCTCAGGTAGGATCCTGAGAGGCTGCTGGGGGCTCTCCCCCCTGTGCATGCAGACTTGCTGCTGTGGGACCAGGGAGCAGCTTTGGGAAAGGGGGGACTGGAGCCCACAGCTCGCCTGTGCTGGGTTTCACTTTCACTTTGTTTTTTCACGCAATATGGCTGCTGCTTTGCCTGCCCTTTCGCTGTCTCCTTCACCCACCCGAATGCTGCAGAGAGGGCTCCCACTCCCAGCACACCTACTTCTCCTGCACGTCCTCCCTCTCTCCCTCTCCTGTTTCCCTGGTCATAGCCCATGGGACACAGGGGAAGCAGCACGCACCAACTCACGCACCAAATCACGCCCTTTGTCACTCACTTCCCCTAAATTTACGATGGTAAAATCTTACCTCCTCTCTGTGCCCTTCTCCATTGCCCAGTGTCAGAAACATCTCAAATAATTTTCTTCAGACTGGATCTTCTCTGAAGCTATCTTATTCGCGATTGCAATGGTCCTGTCAATCAGGAGCACATTTTAGTAAACAAATCCTAACCTTTTATTCCCTATTACCCGATGCCTGATCACCTCCCCTGTTTCCTCATTGGATGAGTACTACAGGTTCACAAGCTACTCGATGCTCCTCTATACTATATATGTGCAATTTTTCTTTTTTTTTTTTCAACCCTTTAATTTCTCCTTTCTTATGTTTTGAGAACTTTTGATCTTTGTTCTCCTGTTCTCACACTGCTCATCCTCTTTTTCTCAAACTTCTACCTTATTTTGGAACAGTGAGGCCTTCTACGGTCCACTTATCTACTTAGCATTTCTCCTTATTATGACTACACAATTACCTTGGAATACAGAAAAATAATTCTCTACTGCAAAAATAGAACTTTGTTTCTCACAGTTCCCCCCTCTTCTTTTCTTACTCTTATTGTTGTTTTTGCACTTCTTTACATACCGCACTCTGAAGTTTTTCCAACATTAAGGTGCAGTATTTTTTTCACACGTCACAGGGCATGATAGATATATAATGCCATTATTTTACAATTCCAACAAATAGTTGTTCGAACCAATTCCATGCAGCCAATAACAAAATTAGTTTCTCCCAAATATCTCTAAATCCCCAGGAAGTGTCATCTTGAGTTACTCTATGCAGGATCTTGTGGTTTTTTGTTTGTTTGTTTGTTTGCTTGTTTTGGTTTGGTTTTGGTTTTCCCAAATAATTTTTTAGATCAGTGAAATTCTTCCCATTTGATCTACATATATACAGAAACTAGTATTAATTACAGGGCATGTTCCTCTCATGAGGTTATTCATAAATCTAATATTATTTGATTCTAGAGTACTATTTTTGCAAACTTTATCTTATTTTCTAGATCTTCAATATTTTTACAATATTTTTGTGTTTTGAGATGTTTACAATAACTTTTTCAAATTCACTCACCCTTACCCAAGGTAAAAAACACCTTGCAAAACTGTAAAATGCTAGAGAGTTTTACTAAAGGATTATCTGGAGTCCGCTTAATTCTGTGCGTGTGGTCTCAAGGGGGCTTTGGCTTTGTGGGTCTTCAATAATAGTTACATTTGGAATTATCGCCTCCAGGGTGCAAGCTCCCTTCCATCCTAGGGGCAACACCTTCCTAGCTTTATTGCCATATAGCCAGTACCACCCCTAGCCATTCAGGACAGGCCATCTGGTTACAGGATTCTCATGTTGCATCTGGTGTGCATTATGCATATTAGCATTCCCGTGGTTACCATAGTTGGTACAGTACGGATGATTCCCTACTTCATGGATATTTCCACACACAGGGTCAGTACTATTGCCCCCGGAGTTTCTATCAATATTGTTTAAAAGGCACCTTTGGTAACACAGCATATTGTAGCCAGGGTTAAATGTAGGGAACTCAATTTCAAAATCTATTCCTTCCCGGGACTGTGTATGATCTGTCCTTTCTAGAAATCTAGAGATTCCAGACACAGTTGCTGCCGGAAATAGTAATCAGGGACAAGGCCTTTCCAGTCTTTCTAGGCATCTGGGTGCAAATCCAACAATTATTTCAAGATGGAACTCAAGAGATGTTCTGGATTAATTGGGAATGCTGATTTTTCCTTCCATACTATCACTAATCCGTTGAGAATAGGTATTACTAAGATAAACTCAAAATACATCATTACTATGTATATATACACACCCCTAAAATAATAAAGAAATAATAAGTAAGAAAAACAATAGAAATCACATACTAATAAGGATTCTTCTGGTGGGGATTAAATACCCTTCTTTCTCCTACTTCCAGGGAGTGTTCCCTGGAAACACTCCAATTCTGTGTAATTCAATCCCTCTTACTCATTAATTCATTACAAATTCTTCTAAGGAGAAGTTAAAGATTTACAATAAATAGTTTCAACAGTTTTAACCTGGAAAGTCTTTGTTAATGCAGTCTCTCTGGTATCAGAGTTAACTGATGCTTTTACCCAGATATGAGTCCACCCTTTCTCTGCTGTTCTTACTGTCATTTCAATAGTCAGGAGCACTTGGAACAGTCCATCCCACTCAGGTTGCAGTTTCAGTTCTCTCCATATTCACATCAGAACCCAAGCTCCTTCTCAAAATGGTTGGATCAGAGCTTCCAAGGGTGGGGTTTGAGCTAAGAGTACACAGCTCCTGAGAGATGACAAAGAGGATGACAGCCCGAGTACATAGTTTTTAAGAAAAGCATCTTTTGTCTCAAATTGAGGTAATTCGTTCCCTTTGTCCATGTACAGCAATCCAAATAATATTTCATATGGTGAAACTCCCACATCTTTTCTTGGTGCAGTTTGAATTCGGAGAAGTGCCAAAGGTAAGCACTTTTTTGGGGAAGCTGAGTTTCCAGGACTTAGTCAATTGCTTCTTAACTGTCTAATCCGCTCCACCCTTCCAGAAGAAGATAGATGCCAAGGAGTGCGAAATTTCCAGTTAATTCCTACAGTCTACGTTAGCCCTTGCAATATTTCTGACATAAAGTGATTTCCTTCATCAAAGTCAATATTTTCAACAATTCCATATCTGGGAGTTATTTGTTCCAGAATTACTTTAGTTACTATGTTCGCAGTAGCAGATACTGAAGGGAAAGCTTCCACACACCCTGACAAATGATCTACCAAGACTAGTAAGTATTTAAATCTACCTGCTCTAAGGAGTTCTGTAAAATCCTCCTGTACATTTTGGAAGCATTGAAATCCTGTTTCTTGCCCTCTTCGGGCTGACTGTTTTAAAGTCCTATTTCCCTTTTAACATACTACACAACTCCTGCGTACTTGTTCAGCCAGAGTATATGTATTCCTACACATACTTATTTCCATAGCACAGCGCCACACGTTGCTTGAATCACCTCCCGTGTTTCCTCATTACCTGAGTACTACAGGTTCACAAGCTACTCGACACTCCTCTATACCAATATAAGTAAAATTTTTCTTTTTTTTTCAAACCTTTAATTTCTTCTTTCTTATGTTTTGCGAACTTGTGATCTTTGTTTTCCTGTTCTCGCAATGCTCATCCTGTTTTCCTCAAGCTTCTACTTTATTTTGGAACAGTGACGCCTTCTACGGTCCACTTAGCTACTTAGCATTTCTGCTTATTCTGACTACACCTTGAAATGCAGAAAAATAATTCTCTACTGCAAAAACACAACATTGTTTCTCACACCAGCCCAGCTCAGAGTGGTGGGACCAGGACACCCTGTCACTGCCACCGTGGGGCAGGATGTCGTGCTGCCCTGCCACTTGTCCCCTCAACGCGATGCTCGCAGCTTGGACGTCAGGTGGATCCGGGATGATTTGTCTAAGACAGTGCACCACTACCGCGATGGAGAGGACCTGTACAGGGAGCAGATGGAGGCATATGCCGGGAGGACAGAATTGGTCAGAGATGGTCTCTCTGATGGAAGCCTGGACTTGCGAATCACGGGACTGAGACCCTCTGATGATGGCCTGTATGTCTGCACTGTGGGAGATGCTGATTTTTCTGACGAAGCAATTGTGAAGCTGGAGGTGTCAGGTTAGTGGCTGGGGTGATGCTTCCAGGGCAGAGTTTACGTGTCCTTTGAATGTTTCAGCTGTTTCACAGCATGGAGCATGCCCATGGATGTGGAGGTAATATCTGGGGAGAGAGCTGCCTGTATAGTTTTGTCAGTTTTCATTGGTGTCTTTGAAGACAATAATCATAATATTGTGAGGGCACTGGGCACAGGCTGCTGAGCAGCACCTTCAGCTGTGTCAGCAATGGGACCAAACAGCACACAGGGAGAATCGCAGAGTCCTCTGTTTAGTCGGATGTCTTCTTTGCTTTTGCTTTCTGTGCTGGGGGAGACCTGAGATGTTGTTAGGAAGCTCAGCACCTGGGTTTTCTGGGCAATTTGGAGCCTCTGGCATTGTGCAGCCTTGCTCTCTGGGTCCGGCGCCTACCAGGGTGTTTTGGGGGTGAGGGTGTGTGCACGGAGTGCCTGGTCCCTGAGCCCCTGACGTCATTGGTGTGCTAAGCTGTGTCTGTCATGGGAGCAGATGGGGTATTTGGCTTGAAATGAATCCCTCCCCAGGTCAAGCCACAGACACACGCTCTTTCCCCAGCCACAGGCGCTGACCCCCACCTCTCCCTGGGGGGCTACGAGGCCGGAGGCGTCCGGGTGCTGTGTCGATCGGCCGGCTGGTACCCGCTGCCACAGCTGCTGTGGAGGGATGCTCGCGGGCAGCACCTGCCCTCGGTCTCCCAGACACATTCCCAGGACCAGGAGGGGTTCTTTGAAATCGAAGGTGCCGTCATCGTGACCAGGAGCGTGGACGGGCCCTTGTCCTGCGTGGTCAGGGACAGCCGCCTCCAGCAGGAGCGGGAATCATCCCTGCACATCGCAGGTACAAATGGCACAGCCAGGGTGAGGTGTTCCTGGCCCCTGCACTTGTCCTGACACAGGAGAAGTCTGGGTCTTGCTCTTTTAACCACAGCCATATAAATACAGCCCTTTTCCTGGTGCCTTTTCTCAGCTCCCTTCTTCCACAACGCCCAGCCCTGGAAGGTGGCTCTGGCTCTGGTCCTGGTGCTTTTGGCTGTGTCCATTGGCCTCGGTGTTTATCTCTTTCGAAAGCAAGGTAAGCTGGCAGCGCAGGACTGGAGCAGAGGGAGGTGTTCTGCAGGGACCCCCCTGGGTGTGGAGCGGGGCTGAGCCCTGGCCCAGGGAGGTGTGTAGGAGGAGGAAGGGAATGTTCTCCTGGGGATGCCAAAGGCCTTCGGATCGTCTTGGGTGGGAGGCCAGGGAGCATGGCTGCAGCGTGGGGCTGGTGGCAAGGCGCAGCCCCCCTGCACATGTTCCCACCCAGCAACCAAGCTGCTCTGCTCACCACATGTTCCTCCGCCTTTGCTTTTCAGCGGCACAGACACGAGAGCTGGGTGAGTCCTTGCAGTCCCTGGGGAAGTGGTGTCTGTGCGGGAGGGCCTGGTCTGGGTGGGCTCTGGGGGCTTGTGTGCTGGTGGCTCGGGGGTGCTGGAGGAGCAGCTGGAGCCTGGGGTGGGAGTGGGGAGTGCTGGGGCTGGGGCTGCCCTGGGCACGGGACAGGGCCGGGATGGCTGAAAGGAACGGGGATCAAGGTGGGGACGGGGAGCGAGCTGCGGAGCTGCCCCACTCTGCACTGACACTTCTGGGACAGGAACGGAATGTCCTCCAACAATCCTTTCTTCACTTCCGTAATGCCTACAGTGCCTCTGAGATATAAGCTGCACAGGTTTATGTGTTTCCAGATGCACTAAGAGCATTGTTCATAGCTGGACCTCTATTTTTTTGGTCCCAGCTTGGAACAAGGCTGTATTATCCCAGTCATGGGATGTTTTCATGGTCTACCATGGGCTGAGCAACTCTCCCTCTGATCATGCATTACTTTAACTTTTGTTTTCAGAGAAACAAGCTGCAGAGTTGGGTGAGTGTCACAAAGCTTGGGCCCATGGCAATGCCAAATCCATGTACAGGGGAGGGTGGGCAGCTGGGACAGAGCAGCCCAGGGCTGGCCCCTCACCCTGCCCACACTCACTGGGCACCAGCCATGGGCTGTGACCAGCTCTCCCCTCTCCTTCCAGCATGGAGAAAGTTTCTGCTGCCACAAAATCAAGGTAGGTGTGCATTGGGTTGCCTTCTGCACTGCTCCTTCTCCCCCTGGTGGGGCATGTTCAGGAGCCAAGAGGTGCCCCATCTCCTGCCCCGAGGGACAGATCCTGGCCCCAAGCTGGGGAAAGCCTGCCCAGGGCTGAGCTCTGCCCCTGATGGCCTGGCTCCTTCTGTCCCTGCAGTGAAGGTGACCCTGGATCCAGACACCGCTCATCCCATGCTTGTTGTGTCTCAGGACAACAAGAGTGTGAGAAAGCAAAAGCAACAGCAGCAGGTTCCTGACACACCAGAGAGATTTGACTGTTGGTGCTGCGTGCTGGGCCAGGAGGAATTCAGAGAGGGGAGACACTGCTGGTTGGTGGAGTTGGAGGGAGAGCAGCTAAAGTATTCTTGGTGGGCTGTGGGGGTGGCCAGGACATCTGTGGAGAGAAAGGGGTATTTCAATAAGAGCCCTGAAGAAGGGATCTGGGCTGTGCAGTACGATGAGGGGCAGCTCAAGTCTCTCACATCTCCTCCCACTTACTTGTCCCTGTCTGCTGTCCCCACGAGGATCTGGGTCTGTCTGGACTGTACCCAGGGGCAGGTGACTTTCATCAACGCTGACAATGGGGTCCAGATCTTCACTTTCACAGCAGCCTCCTTCAATGGGGAGAGCATCCGGCTCTGGTTCTGGCTATGGACAGAGGAAATTCAGCTGTGCCTGAGGGACAGCACCCCCCAGACCCCGTCCCCAGCCCTGGGGACCTCCTGCCCTTCTCCAGCCACTCCTGCATCACCTCTCCTTGGTCCTTCTGGAGCACCACAGGAATGACGGGCAGTGGGGCAGGGGCTCTCCTGTGTTCCTCCCTGCTGCTGGAGGAGGGCTGGGATGCTGCAAGCAGGGGCCAGGCCCCTTGCAGCCCCTGGGCTCTGCCGTGCACACAGTTCCTGTGCTGGGGCACAAGCCCTGCTGGCACCCACAGGTCTCACCCTGCCTCTGAGCCCCAGCGGGCAGCACAGGGGCTGCAGCAGCTCTCCACGCTCCTCTCCCCTCTGCTTGCACTGCTTGCAGACCCCAGGGCAAGGGATGTGGTCACTGTGTGCTACTGGCCATTGCAGGCCACCTTTGCCTCCTAGGTTGGGGTTGATCTTTGCTCTGTGTCTGGTACTGAGCATGAGCAGCCTGTGGGGGCACTTTGTCCCCTCCTCTGGAGCACATCAAGGCCCAGCAGCAGCAGGACTGTGTCAAATAAAGTTTTGTACAGGAAGATGGAGTCTGGCAGTGGCATTTCTTGGGTGCTTTGTATCCTGAGGCCTTGCTGCCTGGGAAGGCGTCTTGCAGCAGACCGTCTCCTCACACGCCTTGCCCTGCAGAGCCTTCGCCGTCCTCGTAGCCCTCCCTTGGAGGCTCTCGCACAGTTTCCCGCCCTTCGTCTGCTGCAGTGCCCACAGCTGCACGCAGTGCTTGAGGTGAGGCCGCAGCAGGCCGAGCAGAGCGGGACGATCCCTTCCCTTGGCCGGCCAGCAGTGCTGTGCCTGAGGCACCCCAGGGCACGCTTGGCCCTTTGGGGTCCCATGCCATGTCCCCCACACACCCGCTCCTCTTGGTGAGACACCCTAGGAGTGTGTGAGCCTCTCTCTTGTGCCCAGAACACTGCAGAGACACCAGCGGGGCTTATGGAGCATCTTTATTGTCAGCACCGTGACATCGGGTCTGAGATGGGGCCAACCGGGAGCCGTCGGTGCCAGGAGGTGTCCGTCTGGGGGTCCTCAGATGCTGCCTGGGGAAGGGTGGGACACACAGGGTAAGAGATGGGGTGATTTGAGCCTCGCTGATGTGGATGGGGATGGTGACACCGTTACCTGCGGAGTAGTTGTCTCCAGGGAGGGGAGTGTAACCTGCGGGGGGGAGAAGAGGAGTGAGCAGAGTCCTCGTCACCCTTGACCACAGCCCCGGCTCTCCCCAGACCCTCACCTGGGGCAGGAGGCCTGGCCTTGTAGCGGTAGACGCCGGCGAGAAATAAGCCAAGTCCCAGCACCATCAGCACGGTGGCCACCACCACCAGTATCGTCACCTCCGGTATCAGTCCGGGACCTGTGGGGACACGGCCGGGTGAGTGGCAGCAAGGAGCCAAGACCACCAGCCTCAGGATGCGGTCCTGCGCCTCTCCACTCACTCCAGTCCTCCAGGAGAGGCTCCTGCAGGCTGACGTGCTGCACCGAGCACGTGTAGGTGTCACCTGCCACCGGGGCCACCAGCACGGACACCTGCGTCTGGTAGGTCCAGTCGCCGTTGGGGATGGCGGAGATGGGGTTGTAGTCGTCGGGCTCCACGATGTCCCCGTTGTGCAGCCAGATGACAGTCACCTCGGGGGGGTAGAAGGCCCAGATGTGGCAGCTGAGGCTCACGGGCACACGGGCGTTCCCCATCTCCACGGGGATGATGCGGACTTGGGGCTGCGCTGGAGCAGGGATGGGGATGGGGTCAGTGGTGGGCGAGCCCCTTTTCCCTGCCCTGTGCAATGTCCCCACGTAATATTCTGTGCAAAGCTCCTGTGCAACGCTCCCGTACAATGCCCTGTGCAAAGCTCTCCACAACTTCCCCATGCCACTTCCCCATGCAACGCCCTGTGCATGCTCTAGGCATTGTCCCTTGCAATGTCTCATGTGACATCCCCATGCAATTCCTACAAGGTGCCAAGTGCAACACCCCTGTGCCACACCCTGCAAGAGGCATGGCTATCTGCAACATCCCCTTGTAAAGGGCAATGTAATGCGCTGTGCAGTGCTCCGTGCAACATCCTCCTGCGACGTCCTCACGCAGTGTGCTCTGCAACACCCCCATGCAATGCCCAGTGCAAGTGCAACATCTTGCCGAGGTGATCAGCTCCAGAGCAAACTCTTTCTGCAACAGAGCAGGGGATTGGACAGGCAGGACTATATTTTTCCAGCATCAAGCCCACTTGAAGGAGCCGCCAGGATCCAGCAGCCCTCGCGAGGGAGGATGACGAAGCGTAGGCAAAGCCAGCAGGGCCCCCTCCTCAGCCGTTCAAAAGCTGCCCCTGGGGAGCACAAAGACCAGTAACGCAGTGACCAGGACGGGCAAACAGGGCATGGCACATCAGAAGGGAGTGGCAGGCAGTTCACGCAGGCAGGGCGAGCAGGGAGGGCAGAGCATTCCTCCCCGCCCATACAAACACCTCCTCTAAGGGCAGTGTACCACTAGCTAGGCTGCAATGGTCTCCACCAGGCACAGTGCTCTCTCTAGCAAGTCTGTACACACCCAGACTGACTGCCCGCTCAAAAATGCACCAGTTCACGTCCCTGGGTGCAGGGAGTGTCTGAGCCTCTTGCTGCCATCTGCGGGAGGCAGAGAGACTGTGCGTGTGAGGTGAGAGCAGGTGGATGACCTGGTCCACCTGGTGGCAGAACTCAAGGAGGAGGTGGAGAAGTTGCGGGCTATCAGGGAGTGAGAGCGGGAATTAGAGTGGTGGGGCAAGTCCCTGCGGGGCCTGAAGGAGAGGTACCGGGGTGAGACACCCCAAATGGGGGTGGACCCCCTCCCCTGTCGCTGTCAAGCAGAGGGAGGGGACCTAGGAGTTGAGGAGGAATGGAGACAGGTCCCTGCTCGACATCGCAGGTGATGCCACCCTCTGCCGGCCCCACCTTCCCAGGTGCCCTTCCACAACAGGTTTGAGGCCCTGGAGCTTGAGGGACTGGTAGCCGAGGAAGAGGTAGAAAGCGTAGCCAGGAGGATGCCTTGGGTCGACTCCACGCCTCAGGACTGCTATCCTCTTTTGATAGTCCAGGCTGGCAGTGCTGACATTGAAGAGAGAAGCCTGAAGGCTATCAAACGGGACGTTAGGGGACTGGGGCGGTGAGTGGGTGGAGCGGGAGTACAGGTGGAGCAGATCTCCACACTGCAGCCCATGGAGGAGCCATATGAATTTCCACCCTACAAAGGCAAACAGTACCTCTGTAGTCTTTCCATGTTGACTGACTTCCCTTCCAGCAAACAGGAACTTTCCTTATCCACCTAAGTTCTAGAAGAAGGCCCAGCCTATCTAAGCCAAACTTCAGCCATGCCTGCTTTACTGGAGCCGGGATCAGGGCTAACACTTTGCCTTCAGCACCCTGGGCAAAGGGTGGCAGCTCTGGGCTCAGCACCCAGCTGTGCCCCATTCCCTGCAGCCTCCGATCCTGCTCAACTCTTCACTGCCATCTCTCCACATTTTCCCATTGCTCACAGTTTGATTCCTTCTTGCACACATGGAGATGAACGAACATAGCCAGTGGCTTTCCCTGGAGATCTGGAGAGGCCCCCAATGGGGTCAAGCAACTCGTGCTTGCTAAAGGCAGTGGACTGGGCACACAGCTGCAATGGGATGGTGGTGCCAGCCCTGCAGAGCTCCCCAGACATTGCCCTAGGGGCAGAACTACTCCCAGAGGGTTATTGCAGCCAGGAACTGGGCAAAGGTTGGGAAAGTTGGGCATAGCCTTGTACTTTCTGCAGCTCGCTGAGTGCTGAGAAGGACGTCTAACTTGGCTTGGAGAAAAACACCTGGGGGGCCAATTGCCCCCTGGGGGACCTCTCTCTCAGATGGGGCTCCTCTGGGGCTGCGGCCACCCCAGCCTCACGGGCCATGCCAGGGGCCTCCTGACTTCCCTCATCACTCTGCTTCTCCTCCACCTGGGCTCAGGTAGGATCCTGCGGGGCTGCTGGGGACCCCTGTGAAGGCACACATGCTGCTGTGGGGCAGGGGAGCGGCTTTGGGAAAGGGGGTCTGGAGCCCACAGCTCGCCCGTGCTGGGTTTCACTTTCACTTTGGTTCTTTCACGCAATATGACTGCTGCCTTGCCTGCCCTTTCTGTGTCTCCTTCACCCACCTAAATGCTGCAGAGAGGGCTCCCACTCCCAGCACACCTCCTTTTCCTATACGTCCTCCCTGTGTTTCTCCTCTTTCCCTGGTGTTTTCCCACGATGCACAAGGGACGCAGCACGCACCAACTCACGCACAGCTCGCCCTTTGTCACTCATTGCCCCTAAATTTACAATGGTAAAATCTGACCGCCTCTCTGTACCCTTCTCCATTGCCCAGCCCAGCTCACAGTGGTGGGACCAGGACACCCCGTCACTGCCATTATTGGGCAGGATGTCGTGCTGCCCTGCCACTTGTCCCCTCAACGCGATGCTCGCAGCTTGGAGGTCAGGTGGATTCGGCACAGGTTATCTGAGACAGTGCACCACTACCGCAATGGAGAGGACCTGTACGGGGAGCAGATGCAGGCATATGCCGGGAGGACAGAGCTGGCCAGAGATGGTCTCTCTGTTGGAAACCTGGACTTGCGAATCACAGGGCTGAGACCCTCTGATGATGGCCAGTACTTCTGCACTATGGAAGATGCTGATGTTTATAACGAAGCCATTGTGGAGCTGGAGGTGTCAGGTTAGCGGCTGGGGTGATGCATCCAAGGGGTTGTGCAGGTGTCCCCGGGTTTGTGTGTCCCACCCAGGACCCGGTCCCATCCTCATGGCCATCTACGTGGCGTTTCAAACAGTACAGTGTGATGAGGCTTCTCCTCTGTCAGTGAGCACTTGTCCAGCAAGGAGTACACCTGTGCCCTTGCAGGCTTTTTATTGAGAGAGAGCTGCATGAATGCAATGATTTAATTCAGTCTCAGGGACCCTATTTGAACTCCGTCCCCATGCTGTTGTGTGGGCAGTGGGCACAGGTTTCTGAGCAGGTCCTTCAGCTGTGCCAACAATAGGTGTGGGTTAGGGGTGAGAGTGGCTCCGTGGAGTGCCTGGTCCCTGAGCCCCTGTGACCATGGATGTCCTGGGCTGTGTATGGCATGGGAGCAGATGGGGGCTTTGCCTTGAAATGAATCCCTCCCCAAGTCAAGCCCCAGACACACGCTCTTCCCCCAGCCACAGGCGCTGACCCCCACCTCTCCCTGGGGGGCTACGAGGACGGAGGCGTCCGGGTGCTGTGTCGATCGGCCAGCTGGTACCCGCTGCCGCAGCTGCTGTGGAGGGATGCTCGCGGGCAGCACCTGCCCTCGGTCTCCCAGACACATTCCCAGGACCAGGAGGGGCTCTTTGAAATCGAAGGCGCCATCATCGTGACCGGGAGCGTGGAGGGGCCCTTGTCCTGCGTGGTCAGGAACAGCCGCCTCCAGCAGGAGCGGGAATTTTCCCTGCACATCGCAGGTACAAATGGCACAGCCAGGGTGAGGTGTTCCTGGCCCCTGCACTTGTCCTGACCCAGGAGAAGTCTGGGTCTTGCTCTTCCACCTGTGGCAATATAAACACAGCCCTTTTCCTGGTGCATTTTCTCAGCTCCCTTCTTCCACAACGCACAGCCCTGGATGGTGGCTCTGGCTCTGGTCCTTGTGCTTTTGGCTGTGTCCATTGGCCTCGGTGTTTATCTCTTTCGAAAGCAAGGTAAGCTGGCAGCGCAGGGATGGAGCAGAGGGAGGTGTTCAGCAGGGACCCCCCTGGGTCTGGAGCAAGGGGCCTTGGGTGGGAGGCCAGGGAGCATGGCTGCAGCGTGGGGCTGGTGGCAAGGCGCAGCCCCCCTGCACATGTTCCCACCCAGCAACCAAGCTGCTCTGCTCACCACCTCTTCCTCCGCCTTTGCTTTTCAGTGGCACAGAGCCGAGAGCTGGGTGAGTCCTTGCAGTCCCTGCCCCCAGCCCCTGGGGAACTGGTGTTGTCCCTGCAGGAGGGCCTGGTCTGGGTGGGCTCTGGGGGCTTGTGTGCTGGTGGCTCGGGGGTGCTGGAGGAGCAGCTGGAGCCTGGGGTGGGAGTGGGGAGTGCTGGGGCTGGGGCTGCCCTGGGCACGGGACACGGCCAGGATGGCTGAAAGGAACGGGGATCAAGGTGGGGATGGGGAGCGAGCTGCGGGGCTGCCCTGCTCTGCACTGATACTTCTGGGACAGGGACGTCCTCCACCCATCCCCATTCACTTTCCCTTGTGTTTTGGTGGCACGGTGCAGAGAGATGCACAAGTGTCTGTCCTTAATGCTACAAGTCTTGCAAAATGCTGGCCCTAGGTCTTTGTTAGTGGGGTGGCTACAAGTCTGGGAGCAAGGTGCTCTGTGCCCATGCATGAGAGCAAAACCTTTGAGGTCTAGCCATCTAGCCATGGAAGCAGCATTGGATTGAAAGTCTCTCCACTCTGACCATTCATTCCTTTTGCTTTTTATAGCAGCGAAAAAGGATGCAGAGCTGGGTAAGTCTCCTTCCGCAAAGAGAAGGAATTTGGTGTCTTCCCACAAGCATACTCCCCTCTGACCTTACATTGCTTTTGTTTTTCTTTTTCTTTTCCAGGGAAACAAGCTGCAGAGATGAGTGAGTGTCCATCCCTAACCTGAAAGAATTTTCTGCATAGACAGTGGGTGAGAAATCTTATCATGCATTCCTTATGCTTTTCTTTTCCAGAGGAAAAAGATACAAGGCTGGGTGAGTCTCTCTTCCTCCCCCCAACTGTAGGAATTGGGGGTCTTTGGTTTGTAGCATTCATTGTTGAGAAACTGACTCCTCTCATTGATGCATTGCTTTTCTATTTTGTTTGTAGATGAACAAGCTGCAGAGCTCGGTAAGTCTCACTCTCCAAACAGAAAAAAACAACGAAAAAAAAAGGCATCATAGCGAGAGGTATGGAATCAGAAACAGGGCCTCCTTCTCATGTTTTCCTTTTTCCTTTCATTTGTAGAGAAACAAGCTGCAGAGCTGGGTAAGTCTCCTGGTGTTCAGACCCAAGGGCAACACCAAGGCGATGTGCAGGGGAGGGTGGGCAGCTGGGACAGAGAAGCCCAGGGCTGGCCCCTCACCCTGCCCACACCCACTGGGCACCAGCCATGGGCTGTGACCAGCTCTCCCCTCTCCTTCCAGCATGGAGAAGGTTTCTGCTGCCTCACAATACAGGTAGGTGTGCACTGGGTTACCCTCCGGGGTGCTTCTCCTGCCCTTGGTGGGGCATGTTCAGGAGCCAAGAGGTGCCCCATCTCCTGCCCCGTGGGGCAGCTCCTGGCCCCAAGCTGGGGAAAGCCTGCCCAGGGCTGAGTTCTGCCCCTGATGGCCTGGCTCCTTCTGTCCCTGCAGTGAAGGTGACCCTGGATCCAGACACGGCTCATCCCATTCTTGTTGTGTCTCAGGACAACAGCAGTGTGAGACGGGAAACTGAACGGCAGCAGGTTCCTGACACACCAGAGAGATTTGACTATTGGTGCTGCGCGCTGGGCCGTGAGGAGTTCAGAGAAGGGAGACATTGCTGGCAGGTGGAAATGGATGGAGAGTGGAACAAGTATTCTTGGTGGGGTGTGGGGGTGGCCAGGGCATCTGTGGAGAGGAAGAAGTGGATAGACAAAAACCCCGAAACAGGGATCTGGGCTGTGGAGTACTATGAGGGGCAGCTCAAGTCTCTCACATCTCCTCGCACCCCCTTGTCCCTGTCCCCTGTCCCCACGAGGATCTGGGTCTGTCTGGACTGTACCCAGCAGCAGGTGTCTTTTATCAACGCTGACAATGGGGTCGAGATCTTCACTTTCACAGCAGCCTCCTTCAATGGGGAGAGCATCCGCCCCTGGTTCTTTCTGGGGACACAGGGAATTCAGCTGTGCCTGAGGGACAGCACCCCCAAGACTCTGTCCCCAGCCCTGGGGAGCTCCTGTCCTTCTCCAGACACTCCTCAAACACCTCTTCTTGGTCCTGCAGGAGCAGCACAGGAATGAGGGGCAGTGGGGCCAGGGGATGCCCTGCTTTCCTCCCTGCTGCTGGAGGAGGGCTGGGATGCTGCAAGCAGGGGCCAGGCCCCTTGCAGCCCCTGGGCTCTGCCCTGCACGTGGCTCCTGTGCTGGGGCACAAGCCCTGCTGGCACCCATGGGTCTCACCCTGCCTCTGAGCCCCAGCGGGCAGCACAGGGGCTGCAGCAGCTCTCCACGCTCCTCTCCCCTCTGCTTGCACTGCTTGCAGACCCCAGGGCAAGGGATGTGGTCACCGTGTGCTGCCGGCCAGTGCAGGCCACCTTTGCCTCCTAGGTTGGGGTTGATCCTTGCTCTGTGCCTGGTGCTGAGTGTGAGCAGCCTGTGGGGGCTCTTTTTTCCTTTCTTTGGTGTATATGTATCCAAGGCCCAGCAGCAGCAGGACTGTGGCAAATAAAGTTTTGCACAGGAAGATGGAGTCTGGCACTGGCATTTCCTGGGTGCTTTGTGTCCTGAGGCCCTGCTGCCTGGGAAGGCATCTTGCAGCAGACCGTCTCCTCACACGCCTTGCCCTGCAGAGCCTTCGCCGTCCTCGTAGCCCTCCCTTGGAGGCTCTCGCACAGTTTCACGCCCTTCGTCTGCTGCGGTGCCCACAGATGCACGCAGTGCTCGAGGCGAGGCCGCAGCAGGCCGAGCAGAGCGGGACCATCCTTTCTCTCGGCCGGCCAGCAGGGCGATGCTTGAGGCACCCCAGGGCACGCTTGGCCCTTTGGGGTCCCATGCCATGTCCCCCACCCAGCCGCTCCTCTTGGTGAGACACCGTAGGAGTATGTGAGCCTCTGCCCTGTCCCCAGAACACTGCAGAGACACCAGCGAGGGTTGTGGAGCATCTTTATTGTCTGCACCACAGCATCGGGTCTGAGATGGGGCCAACTGGGAGCCGCCAGTGTCAGGAGGTGTCCATCTGGGGGTCCTCAGATGCTGCCTGGGGAAGGGTGGGACACACAGGGTGAGAGATGGGGTGATACGCCCCTCGCTGATGTGGACAGGGATGGGGACACCGTTACCTGCAGGGTAGTTGTCTCCAGGGAGGGGAGTGTAACCTGCGGGGGGAAGAAGAGGAGTGAGCAGAGTCCTCGTCACCCTTGACCACGGCCCCGGCTCTCCACGGACACTCACCCGGGCCAGGAGGCCTGGCCCTGAAGCGGTAGACGCCGGCGAGAAATAAGCCAAGTCCCAGCACCATCAGCACGGTGGCCACCGCCACCAGTATCGTCACCTCCGGCATCAGTCCGGGACCTGCGGGGACACGGCCGCGTGAGTGGCAGCAAGGAGCCAAGACCGCTGGGCTCCGGGTGCGGTCCTGCGCCTCTCCACTCCCTCCAGTCCTCCAGGAGAGGCTCCTGCAGGCTGACGTGCTGCACCGAGCACGTGTAGGTGTCGCCTGCCACCAGGGCCACCAGCACGGACACCTGCGTCTGGTAGGTCCAGTCGCCGTTGGGGATGCCGGAGATGGGGTTGTAGTCGTCGGGCTCCACGATGTCCCCGTTGTGCAGCCAGATGACGGTCACCTCGAGGGGGTAGAAGCCCCAGATGTGGCAGCTGAGGCGCACGGGCACACGGGCGTTCCCCGTCTCCGCGGGGATTTTGCGGACTTGGGGCTGCGCTGGAGCAGGGATGGGGATGGGGTCAGTGGTGGGTGAGCCCCTTTTTCCTGCCCTATGCAATGTCCCCACGCAATGCTGTGCAATGCTCCCATGCAAAGCTCCACGCAACTTCCCCATGCCACTTCCCTATGCAACGCCCTGTGCAAGCTCTAGTCATTGTCCCGTGTGATATCACGTGTGACATCCCCATGTGATGCCCTGTGCAACGCCCCTGTGCCACAATCTGCAAGAGGCATTCCTCTCTGCAACATCCCCTTGCAATGCCCAATGCAATGCGCTGTGCAGTGCTCTGTGCAACATCCCTCTGCGATGTCCTCACGCAGTGTGCTCTTCAACAGCCCCGTGCAATGCCCAGTGCCACATCTTGCAACATGGTCTACAACACCCCTGTGCAATGCACTCCGCCACTGAACACCCCTGTGCAACTATCCCATGCAACATGCTCCGCAAACCCCTGTGCAATGCCCCCATGCAACAAGCTCTGCAACACCTTCATGCAATGCCCTTTGCAACATTCCTCTACTTTTCTCCATGCAACATCCCCATGGAACATGCTCTGCAACAGCCCCACACAATGCTCGCCATGCATTATGCCCATGCAACATGCTCTGCAACATTCCTGCGTAACAACCCAGGCAAAATTCTCCTGAAATACCTCCACACCACAGCCCCATGCTAAGCCCCCCCAGGGGCTCACTGCACCTCAGCTCTGTCCAGTCCCAGTAGTGCAGGGCCAGGTTACTGCAGGCCTGGTGCCGAGCCTCAATGCGCTGCACCCAGGTGCTGTCATTGTTGAGCTGGGTGGTGAGGTGGGTGGAGTGCAGCTGCAGCAGTCCCCTGCTCCTCCCGGTTTTCAGTTCCCCGGCTGTGCCCACGGGGTCAGCATGAGCTCTTGGAAGTCCTCCAAGAATACACAGCAGATGGCCTCAGACTTGAAGCTCTCCATAAGGTCTGTGCAAGCCACCTCCCTGCGCCAACAACCAACCTGCTCTGCTCATGTTTCACCTCCCAGCACCCAAATTCTTCATGAGATGGGCTTGCAGGAGCCATAGCACCACCCCAGCTTCCCCCAACTCTCAGCAATCAATAACTCTGCACTCCCACAAGCCAATTCCACTTCATTGCACCTCATTTTAAAGCAAGCATGGAAAAGGCAGTCACTCTCGAGCCAATTTTGTTGGGGTGTATTTTCAATATTGCAGCATTAAAATCAAGAGCAGACATGGTGGGTAAACCAGAGAAGAAACGTGTGTTTGGAAGGCACCGCATCCAATAGAAGTGGGTGATCCAAGAAGACCGAACCTCAGTGAGATTGAGCCTCCGTGGCTGCAGGACTCCTTTGGCCTCTTTCAAGGTTTCAATATATGAAGGTGGGAAGCTAAGAAGAATCTCTCAACCCAGCTACACAATGAGGAGACACAGAAGCTCTCCTCCATCTGGTTCTCAATTCACAAGCCAATCTGAGCTGTGCCCAAACCCCAGCATCCACCTCCAACCACATCGGGTCTCACCATCCTCAAAACACCATCGTCCTCCATCCCACTGGGCTCCCACCATCCCCAAAGCCATCCTGGGACTGGGGACTCACTCACCACTGCTTTTCCTAAGCACTACAAGAAGCTGTGCCACGACCAACAGCTGCATGCCTGGTCCTCCTCAATTCACACAAATCATCTTAAGAAGGTTGTTTAGGAGGAACAGTAAAAGTTATGCTCGGAGTTGAAGGCACGAGCAGCAACGCAACTCAAGTTCTAGGATGGATGGCCTTCTCACCCATGTGGATGTGCTGGCGCCTGCGGAGGGTCATGGTCTCCCAAAAGACTGTCTCGCAGTCACAGCAGACATGAGGACTGGGCCCTGTGAGGCTTTTTCCTGATCCCAGAGAAAGAAGGTGAAGAGTGAGCGAACGGCTGTGTGGTGTTTAGCTGCCGAATGGGTTAAACCACAACATCTCTGACAAGGTGGACCTCTTCCAAGTACTCATTTCCATATCCCCATCCTTAGCTCCTCCAGCTTGCGTCTGCACAATGTAGCCTGGTGGTTGTGGGCAGGGGTCTTTCAGAATGGAGGCAAAGAGGAAGAGGAGGTCAAACTTTTTACCTTTCTGGACTTTGACCTTCTGTTGGACAGTATTGAGGAGTTTTTTGCTTATCTTTCCCTCGCTTCCTGCCAACAAGTTGTTTGTTCTTCCCTAAGGACTTTTTTGTCCTTCCCTCATCCGTTGCCCTTGAGCGATATCTTACTTTTTACATCTGCTTCTCATTAGGTTCTCATCTCCATCCCCAACAATCAGGATATTTTTAGGTTCTCACCTACATCTCCAATAATCAGGATATTTTACCATATATGTAGCTAAATATTAATTCAGATCAGTTTTAGTGTCTTCCGCATCTCAGTGCCAGGCATGCAGAACTCCTCAGACACTTGTCCCCACTGCTCCAGGGCCACAGCTCCTCCTAGACAATTATTGCAGCCAAGATGTAGGAAAAGGCTTGTGAAGTTGGGCGTAGCCCTGTGCTTCCTGCAGCATGGTTGGGTGCTGTGAGGGAGCTCTCTCTTTTTGTGGGGCTCCGTTGGAGAAGAAGACCTGCGGGGGCCATCTGCCCCCTGGGGAACCTCCCTCTGAGATGGGGCTCCCCTGGGGCTGTGGCTGCCCCAGTCTCACCAGGCATGCCAGGGGCATCCTGACTTCCCTCTTCACTCTGCTCCTCCTACAGCTGGGCTCAGGTAGGATCCTGCGGGGCTGCTGGGGGCTCTCCCCCTTTGCCTGAGAGTCGTGCTTCTGTGGGGCAGGGGAGCAGCTGCGGGACAGAGGGACTGAAACACAGCTCGCCCATGCTGGGTTTCACTTTCACTTTGGTTCTTTCACACAATACGGGCGCTGTCTTGCCTGCCTTTCTGTGTCTCCTTCACCCACCTGAATGCTGCAGAGAGGGCTCCCACTCCCAGCACACCTCCTTCTCCTGCACGTCCTCCCTCTCCCTCTCCTGTTTCCCCGGTCATTTCCCATGGGACACGGGGGACGCAGCACGCACCAATTCATGCATCAACTCATGCCCTTTATCACTCACTTCCCCTAAATTTACGATGCCAAAATCTTACCTCCTCTCTGTGCCCTTCTCCATTGCCCAGTGTCAGAAACATCTCAAATAATTTTCTTCAGACTGGATCTTCTCTGAAGCTAATTTATTCATGATTGCAATGGTCCTGTCAATCAGGAGAACATTTTAGTAAACAAATCCTAACCTTTTATTCCCTATTACCTGACGCCTGATCACCTCCCCTGTTTCCTCATTTGCTGAGTACTACAGGTTCACAAGCTACTCGATGCTCCTCTATACTATATATGTGCAATTCTTCTTTTTTTTTTTTCAACCCTTTAATTTCTCCTTTCTTATGTTTTGAGAACTTTTGATCTTTGCTTTCCTGTTCTCACACTGCTCATACTGTTTTTCTCAAGCTTCTACCTTATTTTGGAACAGTGAGGCCTTCTACGGTCCACTTATCTCCTTAGCATTTCTCCTTATTATGACTACACAATTACCTTGGAATACAGAAAAATAATTCTCTGCTGCAAAAACACAACATTGTTTCTCACACCAGCCCAGCTCAGAGTGGTGGGACCAGGACACCCCGTCACTGCCACCGTGGGGCAGGATGTCATGCTGCCCTGCCACTTGTCCCCTCAACGCGATGCTCGCACCTTGGAGGTCAGGTGGATCCGGGACCATATTTCTGAGACAGTGCACCACTACCGCAATGGACAGGACCTGTACGGGGAGCAGATGGAGGCATATGTTGGGAGGACATAGCTGGTCAGAGATGGTCTCTCAGCTGGCAGTCTGCACTTACGAATCACAGGACTGAGACCCTCTGATGATGGCCAGTACGTCTGCACTGTGGGAGATGCTGATGTTTATGACGAAGCCATTGTGGATCTGGAGGTGTCAGGTTAGAGGCTGGGGTGATGCTGCCAGGGCAGAGTTTACGTGTCCTATGAATGTTCCAGCTGTTTCACAGCATGGAGCATGCCCATGGATGTGGAGGTAATATTTGGGGAGAGAGCTCCCTGGATAGTTTTGTCAGTTTTCACTGGTGTCTTTGAAGACAATAATCATAATATTGTGAGGGCACTAGGCAGAGGCTGCTGAGCAGCACCTTCAGCTGTGTCAGCAATGGGACCAAACAGCACACAGGGAGAATCTGAGAGTCCTCTGAGCAGACGGGCGTCTGCTTTACTTTTGCTTTCCATGCTGGGGGAGACCTGAGACGTTGTCAGGAAAACTCGGAGCTTCTTGAACCAGCACTGCTTGGTGCAGAGACACTGCCTGGATGTGCTGAAGCTTGACACCTGGGTTTTCTGTGTGATTTGAGGTCACTGGCTTTGTGCAGCCCTGCTCTCTGGGTTCTGCACAAGCCAGGATACTTTAGGATGATGGTGGCTCCTTTGAGCACCAGTCCAAAGAGTCCCATGGACCATGATTGCTCTGGGATGTGTATGTCATGGGTGCAGATGGGGTTTTGCCTTGGAACTGAATCCCTCCCCAAGTCAAGCACCAGACACGCGCTCTTCCCCTAGCCACAGGCGCTGACCCCCACCTCTCCCTGGGGGGCTACGAGGCCGGAGGCGTCCGGGTGCTGTGTCGATCGGCCGGCTGGTACCCGCTGCCGCAGCTGCTGTGGAGGGACGCTCGCGGGCAGCACCTGCCCTCGGTCTCCCAGACACATTCCCAGGACCAGGAGGGGCTCTTTCAAATCAAAGGCGCCGTCATCGTGACCGGGAGCGTGGAGGGGCCCTTGTCCTGCGTGGTCAGGAGCAGCCACCTCCAGCAGGAGCGGGAATCATCCCTGCACATCGCAGGTACAAATAGCACAGCCAGAGTGAGGTGTCCCTGGCCACTGCACTTGTCCCAACACACGAGAGGTCTGGGTCTTGCTCTTCTAATCCCAGCCATGTAAATACAGCCCTTTTCTTGGTGCCTTTTCTCAGCTCCCTTCTTCCACAACGCCCAGCCCTGGAGGGTGGCTCTGGCTCTGGTCCTCGTGCTTTTGGCTGTGTCCATTGGCCTCGGTGTTTATCTCTTTCGAAAGCAAGGTAATCTGGCAGTGCAGGGATGGAGCAGAGGGAGGTGTTCTGCAGGGAACCCCCTGGGTGTGGAGCGGGGCTGAGCCCTGGCCCAGGGAGGTGCATATGAGGAGGAAGGGAATATTTTCCTGGGGATGCCAAAGGCCTTAGGATCGTCTTGGGTGGGAGGCCAGGGAGCATGGCTGCAGCGTGGGGCTGGTGGCAAGGCGCAGCCCCCCTCCACATGTTCCCACCCAGCAACCAAGCTGCTCTGCTCACCACCTGTTCCTCCACCTTTGATTTTCAGCAGCACAGAGCCGAGAGCTGGGTCAGTCCTTGCAGTCCCTACCCCCAGCCCCTGGGGAACTGGTGTTGTCCCTGCAGGAGGGCCTGGTCTGGGTGGGCTCTGGGGGCTTGTGTGCTGGTGGCTCGGGGGTGCTGGAGGAGCAGCTGGAGCCTGGGGTGGGAGTGGGGAGTGCTGGGGCTGGGGCTGCCCTGGGCACGGGACAGGGCCGGGATGGCTGAAAGGAACGGGGATCAAGGTGGGGACAGGGAGCTAGCTGTGGGGCTGCCGCGCTCAGCACTGATGCTTCTGGACAGGGACGTCCTCCATCCATCCCCATTCACTTCCACTTGTGTTTTGGTGGCATGGTGCAGAGAGCTGCACAAGTGTCTGTCCTTACTGCTAAAAGTCTTGCAAAATGCTGGGCCTTGGTCTTTGTTAGTCTGGTCACTACAAGTCATGGAGCAGGGTGGTCTGAGCTCATGGACGAAAGCAAAAGAATTTGGGGTCTAGCCATGGAAGCAGAAACGGGGTGAAAGTCTTTCCACTCTGACCATTCATTCCTTTTGCTTTTCTGTAGCAGAGAAAAAGGATGCAAAGCTGGGTAAGTCTCCTTCCCCAAAGAGAAGGCATTGGGTGTCTTCCCACAGGCATACTCCCCTCTGACCATACATTGCTTTTCTCTTTCTTTTTCTTTTCCAGGGAAACAAGCTGCAGAGATAGGTGAGTGTCCATCCCTGAACTGGAAGAATTTGAAGTGTAGACAGTGGTTTAGAAGTTTTTTCCCTCTGATCATGCATTCCTTATGCTTTTCTTTTCCAGAGGAAAAAGATGCAAGACTGGGTGAGTTTCTCTTCCTCACCCCAACTGAAGGAATTAGGGGGTCTTTGGTTTGTAGCAGTCATTGTTGAGAAACTGACTCCTCTCATCGATGCATTGCTTTTCATTTTCTCTTTGATTTGTAGAGAAACAAGCTGCAGAGCTGGGTAAGTCTCCCAGTGTTCAGACCCAAGGGCAACACCAAGGCAATGTGCAGGGGAGGGTGGGCAGCTGGGACAGAGAAGCCCAGGGCTGGCCCCTCACCCTGCCCACACCCACTGGGCACCAGCCATGGGCTGTGACCAGCTCTCCCCTCTCCTTCCAGCATGGAGAAAGTTTCTGCTGCCTCACAATACAGGTAGGTGTGCATTGGGTTACCCGCTGAAGTGCTTCTCCTGCCCCTGGTGGGGCATGTTCAGGAGCCAAGAGGTGCCCCATCTCCTGCCCCATGGGGCAGCTCCTGGCTCCGAGCTGGGGAAAGCCTGCCCAGGGCTGAGCTCTGCCCCTGATGGCCTGGTTCCTTCTGTCCCTGCACTGAAGGTGACCCTGGATCCAGACACGGCTCATCCCTGGCTTGTTGTATCTCAGGACAACAGCAGTGTGAGACGGGAAATTGAATGGCAGCAGGTTCCTGACACACCAGAGAGATTTGACGATAGTTGCTGCGTGCTGGGCCGTGAGGATTTCAGAGAGGGGAGGCACTGCTGGTTGGTGGAGGTAGAGGGGGAGTCGCTAAAGTATGCTTGGTGGGCTGTGGGGGTGGCCAGGGCTTCTGTGGAGAGAAAGAAGTGGAACAAAATAAGCCCTAGAAACGGTATCTGGGTTGTGCAGTACTATGACGGGCAGCTCAAGTCTCTCACATGGGATCCCACCCCCTTGTCCCTGTCCCCTATCCCCACGAGGATCTGGGTTTGTCTCGACTGTACCCAGGGGCAGGTGTCTTTTATCAATGCTGACAATGGGGTCGAGATCTTCACTTTCACAGAAGCCTCCTTCAACGGGGAGAGCATCCGCCCCTGGTTCTGGCTATGGACAGAGAAAATTCAGCTGTTCCTGAGGGACAGCACCCCCCAGACCCTGTCCCCAGCCCTGGGGGGCTCCTGCCCTTCTCCAGCCACTCCTGCATCACCTCTCCTTGGTCCTACTGGAGCAGCACAGGCATGAAGAGCAGTGGGGCCAGGGGCTGCCCTATGTTCCTCCCTACTGCTGGAGGAGGGCTGGGATGCTGCAAGCAGGGGCCAGGCCCCTTGCAGCCCCTGGGCTCTGCCCTGCACGCGGCTCCTGTGCTGGGGCACCAACCCTGCTGGCACCCACGGGTCTCACCCTGCCTCTGACCCCAGCGGGCAGCACAGGGGCTGCAGCAGCTCTCCACGCTCCTCTCCCCTCTGCTTGCACTGCTTGCAGACCCCAGGACAAGGGATGTGGTCACTGTGTGCTACTGGCCATTGCAGGCCACCTTTGACTCCTAGGTCAGGGTTGATCCTTGCTCTGTGCCTGGTGCTGAGCATGAGCAGCCTGTGGGGGCTCTTTGTTCCCTCCTCTGGAGTATATCTATCTAAGACCCAGCAGCAACAGGACTGTGGCAAATAAAGTTTTGTACAGGAAGATGGAGTCTTGCAGTGGCATTTCCTGGGTGCTTTGTGTCCTGAGGCCTTGCTGCCTGGGAAGGTGTCTTGCAGCAGACCGTCTCCTCACACGCCTTGCCCTGCAGAGCCTTCGCCTTCCTCGTAGCCCTCCCTTGGAGGCTCTCGCACAGTTTCATGCCCTTCGTCTGCTGCAGTGCCCACAGCTGCATGCAGTGCTCAAGGCAAGGCCATAGCAGGCTGAGCAGAGTGGGACGATCCCTTCCCTCGGCTGGCCAGCTGTGCCATGCCTGAGGCACCCCAGGGCACGCTTGGCCCTTTGGGGTCCCATGCCATGGCCCCCACACACCCACTCCTCTTAGTGAGACACCGTAGGAGTGTGTGAGCCTCTGCTCTATGCCCAGAACACTGCAGAGACACCAGCGGGGGGAACATCTTTATTGTAGGAGATGGGGCCAACCGGGAGCCGCCGGTGCTGGGAGGTGTCCGTCTGGAGTCCTCAGATGCTGCCTGGGGAAGGGGGGGACACACAGGGTGAGAGATGGGGTGATTTACCCCTCGCCGATGGCTATGGGGATGGGGACAGGGTACCTGTGTGGTAGTTGTCTCCAGGGAGGGGAGTGTAACCTGCGGGGGGGAGAAGAGGAGTGAGCAGAGTCCTCGTCATCCTTGACCACGGCCCCAGCTCCCCCGGCCACTCACCCAGGGCGGGAACCCTGGCCCTGAAGCGGTAGACGCCGGCGAGAAATAAGCCAAGTCCCGGCACCATCAGCACGGTGGCCACCATTATGGTCAACTCTGGCATCAGACCAGGACCTGCAGGGACACAGCTGGGTGAGTGGCAGCAAGGAGCCAAGACCGCCGGCCTCCAGGTGCGGTCCCGCTCCTCTCCACTCACTCCCCATGCGACATCCCCATGCGATGCCCTGTGCAGTGCCCCTGTGCCACACCCTGTAAGAGGCATTGCTCTGTGCCACATCCCCTTGCAAAGGGCAATGCAATGTGCTGTGCAGTACTCCTTGCAACATCCCCCTGCGACGTCCTCACACAGTATGCTCTGCAACACCCCCATGCAATGCCCGGTGCAACATCTTGCCAAGGCGATCATATCCAGGGAAGACTCTTTCTGCAGCAGAGCAGGGGATCCCACAGGCAGGGCTATTATTTTACAGCATCTTGAAGGAGCTGCCAGGACCCAGCAGCCCTCACCACGGAGGAAGACAAGGCGTAGGCAGAGCCAGCAGCACCCCCTGCCCGGCCATTCAAAAGTAGCACCTGGGGAGCGTGACGACCGGGAATATGGTGACCATGGTTTGTGAACAGGGCATGGCGCATAAGAAGGGAGTGGCAGGCCATTCACGCAAGTAGGGCGAGCAGGGAGGGCAGAGCGTTCCTCCCCGCCCGTACAAACACCTCCTCTAAGGGCAGTGTGCTACTAGCTAGGCTACAATGTACTCCACCAGGCACAGTGCTCTCTCTAGCAAGTCTGTACACACCCAGACTGACTGCCCGCTCAAAAATGCACCAGTGCAGGGAGCGTCTGAGCCTCTTGCTGCCATATGTAGGTGGCACTATGTGAGTGTGAGGTGCGGGTAGGTGGATGACCTGGTCCACCTGGTGGCAGAACTCAAGGAGGAGGTGGAGAGGTTGAGGGCGATCAGGGAGTGTGAGCGGGAGACAGAGTGGTGGGGTAACTCCCTGCGGGGCCTGAAGGAGAGATACCGGGGTGAGACACCCCAAATGGGGGTGGACCCCCTCCCCTGTCGCTCTCAGGCAGAGGGAGGGGACCTAGGAGTTGAGGAGCAATGGAGACAGGTCCCTGCTCGACATCGCATGTGAAGCCACCGCCAGCTAGCCCCACCTTCGAAAACAGTTTTGAGGCCCTGGATCTTGAGAGACTGGTACCTGATGAAGAGGTAGAAAGTGCATCCTGGAGGATGCCTAGGGTGAGGAAGTCGACTCCAAGCCTCAGGACTGCTATCCTCTTTTGATAGTCCAGGCTGGCAGTGCTGACATTGAAGAGAGAAGCCTGAATGCTATCAAATGGGACCTTAGGGGACTGGGGCGGTTAGTGGGTGGAGCGGGAGTACAGGTGGAGCAGATCTCCAAACTGCAGCCCATGGAGGAGTCACCAGTGGAGCAGGAGGATGGGGCCTGGAGGAGGCTACAGCCCATGGAGAGCCCCCGCAGAAGCAGGCCCCAGGCCGTAGCTGCAGCTCATGGAGAGGACCCCACACAGGAGATGGGAGTCTGGGGGGAGCTGTCATATATGGGCAACCTAGACTGGAAGAGTTTGCTCCTGACAGATGTGCCCTATACTACAGACCCATACTGGGGCAGTTGTTAGAGAGCTGCTGCCTGTGGGAAGCATATGTAGGATCAGTTTGGGAAGGACGGCATCTCTTGGGAGGAGTTGTTGACTCGGCTGAGGGTGGAAAGCCCTTGCAGGGAGATCTGGACAGATTGGAGAGTTGGGCAATCACCAACTGCATGAAGTTTAACAAGAGCAAGTGCTGGGTCCTGCAGCTGGGATGGGGCAACACTGGCTATACGTGCAGATTGGGGGATGAGACGCTGGAGAGCAGCCCTGAAGAGGGGGATCTGGGGGTTGTGGTTGACAGCAAGCTGAGCATGAGCCAGCAGTGTACCCTAGCAGCCAGGAGGCCCAACTGTATCCTGGGGTGCTGATAACATGCTGATGTTTTAATTGTTGCAGAGCAGTGCTTACACCAAGCCAAGGATGTTTCAGGTTCTCGCTCTGTCCTGCCAGAGAGCAGGCTAGGGGTGCAGCAGGAGCTGGGAGGGGACAGACCCAGGACAGCTGAATCCAACTGGCCAAAGGGGTATTCCGTATCATTTGGGATCATGCTAAACAATATATAGGAGTGGCTAGCCGCGGGGGGGGGAGCAGACTGCTCAGGGTTAGGCTGGGCATCGGTCAGTGGGTGGTGAGCATTGTGCATCACTTGTTTCATACACACTGTTAGTAGTAGTACTACTATTATTCTTGTTGTTGTTATTATTATTTTCCTGTCTTAATAAACTGCCTTTATCTCAATCCACAGGCTTCACTTCACGGTTCTCTCCGTGATCCCAGAGAAGGAGGGTGGAGAATGAGCGAACGGCTGTGTGCTGTTTAGCAGCTGAATAGGTTAAACCACAACATCTCGGAAAAGGCGGACCTCTTCCAAATGCTCATTTCCATACTCCCCTCCCTTAGCTCCTCCAGGTTGCGTCTGTGCAATGTAGCCTGGTGGTTGTGGGAAGGGGTCTTTCAGGATGAAGGCAAAGAGGAAGAGGAGGTCACACTTTTTACCTTTCTGGACTTTGACCTTCCGTTGGACAGTATTGAGGAGGTTTTTGCTTCTCTTTCCCTTGCTTCCTGCCAACAAGTTGTTCGTCCTTCCCTAACGACTTGCTTGTCCTTCCCTCATCCATTGGCGTTGAGCTATATCGTCCTTTTTACATCTGCTTCTCATTAGGTTCTCATCTCCATCCCCAACAACTAGGATATTTTTAGGTTCTCATCTACATCTCCAATAATCAGGATATTTTACCATATATGTAGCTAAATATTAATTCAGATCAGTTTTAGTGTCTTCCGCATCTCAGTGGCAGGCATGCAGAACTCCCCAGACACTTGTCCCCACTGCTCCAGGGCCACAGCTCCTCCTAGAGGATTATTGCAACCAGGAAGTGGGACAAGGCTTGTGAAGTTGGGCGTAGCCCTGTGCTTCCTGCAGCATGGTTGGGTGCTGTGAGGGACCTCGCTCTTTTGTTGGGGTTCCCTTGGAGAAGAACACCTGCGGGGTCCATCTGCCCCCTGGGAAACCTCTCTCTCCGATGGGGCTCCCCTGGGACTGTGGCTGCCACAGTCTCACCAGGCATGCCAGGGGCATCCTGACTTCCCTCATCACTCTGCTCCTCCTACAGCTGGGCTCAGGTAGGATCCTGCAGGGCTGCTGGGTGCTCTCCTGCTCTGGCTGATAGACTTGCTGCTGTGGGGCAGGGGAGCGGCTGTGGGAAAGGGGGGACCCGAGCCCACAGCTTGCCCGCGCTGGGTTTCACTTTCACTTTGGTTCTTTCACGCAATATGGCTGCTGCCTTGCCTGCCCTTTCTGTGTCTCCTTCACCCGCCCGAATGCTGCAGAGAGGGCTCCCACTCCCAGCACACCTCCTTCTCCTGCACGTCCTCCCTCTCCCTCTCCTGTTTCCCTGGTCATTTCCCATGGGACACGGGGGACGCAGCACGCACCAATTCATGCACCAACTCATGCCCTTTGTCACTCACTTCCCCTAAATTTACAATGCCAAAATCTTACCTCCTCTCTGTGCCCTTCTCCATTGCCCAGTGTGAGAAACAACTCAAATAATTTTCTTCAGACTGGATCTTCTCTGAAGCTATTTTATTCACGATTGCAACAGTCCTGCCAATCAGGAGCACATTTTAGTAAACAAATCATAACCTTTTATTCCCTATTACCTGACGCCTGATCACCTCCCCTGTTTGCTCATTAGCTGAGTACTACAGGTTCACAAGCTACTCAACACTCCTCTATACCAATATTTGTATAATTTTTCTTCTTTTTTTTTTTTTTTTCAACACTTTAATTTCTCCTTTCTTATGTTTTGAGAACTTGTGATTTGTTTTACTGTTCTCACACTGCTCATCCTGTTTTTCTCAAGCTTCTACCTTATTTTGGAACAGTGAGGCCTTCTATGGTCCACTTTATCTACTTAGCATTTCTCCTTATTATGACTAAACCTTAAAATACAGAAAAATAATTCTCTACTGAAAAAAAAAAAAAAAAAAAAAAAAACACAACATTGTTTCTCACACCAGCCCAGCTCAGAGTGGTGGGACCAGGACACCCTCTCACTGCCACCGTGGGGCAGGATGTCGTGCTGCCCTGCCACTTGTCCCCTCAACGCGATGCTCGCACCCTGGAGGTCAGGTGGATCCGGGACCATATCTCTGAGACAGTGCACCACTACCGCCATGGAGAGGACCTGTACAGGGAGCAGATGGGGGCATATGCCAGGAGGACAGAATTGGCCAGAGATGGTCTCTCAGCTGGAAGCCTGGACTTGCGAATCATGGGGCTGAGACCCTCTGATGATGGCCAGTACTTCTGCACTGTGGGAGATGGTCATGCTTATGCTGAAACCATTGTGGATCTGGAGGTGTCAGGTTAGTGGCTGGGGTGATGCTGCCAGGGCAGAGTTTACGTGTCCTATGAATGTTCCAGCTGTTTCACAGCATGGAGCATGCCCATCGATGTGGAGGTAATATTTGGACAGAGAGGTGCCTGGATAGTTTTGTCAGTTTTCACTGGTGTCTTTGAAGACAATAATCATAATATTGTGAGGGCACTAGGCAGAGGCTGCTGAGCAGCACCTTCAGCTGTGTCAGCAATGGGACCAAACAGCACACAGGGAGAGTCGCAGAGTCCTCTGAGCAGCCGGACATCTGCTTTACTTTTGCTTTCTGTGCTGGGGGACACCTGAGACGTTGTCTGGATGTCTCGAGGCTTCTTGAACCAGCACAGCTTGGTGCAGAGACGCTGCCTAGAGGTGCTGGACAGGACCCGCGGCAACGGGGTTAAGCTGAGGCAGGGGAAATTTAGGCTTGACATCAGGAGGGGGTTCTTCACAGAGAGGGTGGTTGCACACTGGAACAGGCTCCCCAGGGAAGTGGTCCCTGCACCGAGCCTGTCTGAATTTAAGAAGAGATTGGACTGTGCACTTAGTCACATGGTCTAAACTTCTGGGTAGACCTGTGCGGTGTCAAGAGTTGGACTTGATGATCCTTAAGGGTCCCTTCCAAGTCAGGATATTCTATGATTCTATGATTCTACATCTGTTTTCTGTGTGATTTGGAGAAACTGGATTTGTGCAGCCCTGCTCTCTGGATCTGGCACCTACCAGGCTGGTCTTGGGGTGAGGGTGAGTGCATAGATTGCCTGGTCCCTGAGCCCCGTGGACCGTTGGTGTGCTGGGCTGTGTCTGGCATGGGAGCAGATGGGGTCTTCGCCTCGGGACTCAAACCCTCCCCTAGTCAAGCCCCAGACACGCGCTCTTCCCCTAGCCACAGGCGCTGACCTCCACCTCTCCCTGGGGGACTACGAGGCCGGAGGCGTCCGGGTGCTGTGTCGATCGGCCGGCTGGTACCCGCTGCCGCAGCTGCTGTGGAGGGATGCTCGTGGGCAGCACCTGCCCTCGGTCTCCCAGACACATTCCCAGGACCAGGAGGGGCTCTTTGAAATCGAAGGCGCCGTCATCGTGACCGGGAGCGTGGAGGGGCCCTTGTCCTGCGTGGTAAGGAGCAGCCACCTCCAGCAGGAGCGGGAATCATCCCTGCACATCGCAGGTACAAATAGCACAGCCAGAGTGAGGTGTCCCTGGCCACTGCACTTGTCCCAACACACGAGAGGTCTGGGTCTTGCTCTTCTAATCCCAGCCATGTAAATACAGCCCTTTTCTTGGTGCCTTTTCTCAGCTCCCTTCTTCCACAACGCCCAGCCCTGGATGGTGGCTCTGGCTCTGGTCCTCGTGCTTTTGGCTGTGTCCATTGGCCTCGGTGTTTATCTCTTTCGAAAGCAAGGTAAGCTGGCAGCGCAGGGATGGAGCGCAGGGAGGTGTTCTGCAGGGACCCGCGTGTGTCTGGAGAGGGGCTGAGCCCTGGCCCAGGGAGGTGCATAGGAGGAGGAAGGGAATGTTCTCCTGGGGATGCCAAAGGCCTTAGGATCATCTTGGGTGGGAGGCCAGGGAGCATGGCTGCAGCGTGGGGCTGGTGGCAAGGCGCAGCCCCCCTGCACATGTTCCCACCCAGCAACCAAGCTGCTCTGCTCACCACCTCTTCCTCCGCCTTTGCTTTTCAGCGGCACGGATGCGAGATCTGGGTGAGTCCTTGCAGTCCCTACCCCCAGCCCCTGGGGAAGTGGTGTCCCTGTGGGAGGGCCTGGTCTAGGTGGGCTCAGGGGGCTTGTGTGCTGGTGGCTCGGGGGTGCTGGAGGAGCAGCTGGAGCCTGGGGCGGGAGTGGGGAGTGTTGGGGCTGGGGCTGCCCTGGTTACGGGACACGGCTGGGATGGCTGAAAGGAACGGGGATCAAGATGGGGACAGGGACTGAGCTGCGGGGCTGCCCTGCTCTACACTGATGCTTTCGATAGACGGACATTCGCCAACAATCCTTTATTCACTTCCATAATGGCTTCAGTGGCACAAAGGTAAAAGTTGCACTTTTGTGTCTGTCCTTTCAGTTCTGCTTACAAGAGCATTGTACAAAGCTGGACCACAATGACTATTTCTCTAATCCCAACTCTGATTAAGACAGAATTTTTCCCTGTCATGGGATGTGTTCAGGGTCGACCACGGGCTAAGCAACTCTCCCCTCATGCATTACTTTCATACCCATCATACATTACTTTCCTTTCCTTTTCAGAGAAACAAGCTGCAGAGCTGGGTGAGTATCACAGAGCGTGGGCCCCATGGCCACGCTAAGGCAATGTGAGGGGAGGGTGGGCAGCTGGGACAGAGCAGCCCAGGGCTGGCCCCTCACCCTGCCCACACCCACTGGGCACCAGCCATGGGCTGTGACCAGTTCTCCCCTCTCCTTCCAGCATGGAGAAAGTTTCTGCTGCCTCAAAATCGAGGTAGGTTTGCATTGGATTGCCCTCTGCACTGCTCCTCCTACCTTTAGTGGGGCATGTTCAGGAGCCAAGAGGTGCCCCATCTCCTGCCCCGTGGGGCAGCTCCTGGCCCCGAGCTGGGGAAAGCCTGCCCAGGGCTGAGCTCTGGCCCTGATGGCCTGGCTCCTTCTGTCCCTGCAGTGAAGGTGACCCTGGATCCGGACACGGCTCATCCCCAGCTAGTTGTGTCTCAGGACAAGAGCAGTGTGAGATGCGAAAGTAAAAGGCAGCAGGTGCCTGACACACCAGAGAGATTTGACTATTGGTACTGCGTGCTTGGCCATGAGGAGTTCAGAGAGGGGAGGCACTGCTGGTTGGTGGAGGTGAAGAGAGAGCAGAAAGGGAATTTAGGGTGGGCTATGGGGGTGGCCAGGGCTTCTGTGGAGAGAAAGAGAGGGATGAATATGAGCCCTGAAGGAGGGATCTGGGCTGTGGAGTACTATAAAGGGCTGCTCATGTTTCTCACATCTCCTCCAACTCCCTTGTCCCTGTCCCCTGTCCCCATGAGGATCTGTGTCTGTCTAGACTGTACACAGGGGCAGGTGTCTTTTATCAATGCTGAAAATGGGGTCGAGATCTTCACTTTCACAGCAGCCTCCTTCAATGGGGAGAGCATCCGCCCCTGGTTCTGGGTATGGACATGGGGAACTCAGCTGTGCCTGAGGGACAGCACCCCCCAGACCCTATCCCCAGCCCTGGGGGAATCCTGCCCTTCTCCAGACACTACTGCATCACCTCTCCTTGGTCCTGGAGGAGCAGTGCAGGAATGAGGGGCAGTGGGACCAGGGGCTGCCCCGCGCTCCTCCCTGCTGCTGGAGGAGGGCTGGGATGCTGCAAGCAGGGGCCAGGCCCCTTGCAGCCCCTGGGCTCTGCCCTGCACGCGGCTCCTGTGCTGGGGCACAAGCCCTGCTGGCACCCACGGCTCTCACCCTGCCTCTGAGCCCCAGCGGGCAGCACAGGGGCTGCAGCAGCTCTCCACGCTCCTCTCCCCTCTGCTTGCACTGCTTGCAGACCCCAGGGCAAGGGATGTGGTCACTGTGTGCTGCCGGCCATTGCAGGCCACCTTTGCCTCCTAGTTTAGGGTTGATCTTTGCTATGCGACTGGTGCTGAGCATGAGCAGCCTGTGGGGACTCTTTGTTCCTTCCTCTGGAGCACATCAAGCCACAGCAGCAGCAGGACTGTGGCAAATAAAGTTTTGTACAGGAAGATGGAGTCTGGCAGTGGCATTTCCTGGGTGCTTTGTGTCCTGAGGCCTTGCTGCCTGGGAAGGCGTCTTGCAGCAGACCGTCTCCTCACACGCCTTGCCGCGCAGAGCCTTCGCCGTCCTCGTAGCCCTCCCTTGGAGGCTCTCGCACAGTTTCACGCCCTTCATCTGCTTTGGTGCCCACAGCTGCACGCAGTGCTCGAGGAGAGGCCGCAGCAGGCCGAGCAGAGCGGAACAATCCCTTCCTTCAGCCGGCCAGCAGTGCCATGCCTGAGGCACCCCAGGGCATGCTTGGCCCTTTGGGGTCCCATGCCATGGCCCCCACACACCCACTCCTCTTGGTGAGACACCGTAGGAGTGTGTGAGCTTCTGACCTGTCCCCAGAACATTGCACAGACACCAGCGAGGCTTTTGTAGCATCTTTATTGTCAGCACCACGGCATCGGGTCTGAGATGGGGCCAACCGGGAGCCGCCGGTGCCAGGAGGTGTCCGTCTGGGGGTCCTCAGATGCTACCTGGGGAAAGGGAGGACACACAGGGTGAGAGATGGGATGATTTGCCCCTCGCTGATGTGGATGGGGATGGGGATATCGTTACCTGTGGGGTAGTTGTCTCCAGGGAGGGTAGGGTAACCTGCGGGGGGAAGAAGAGGAATGAGCAGAGTCCTTGTCGCTCTTGACCACGGCCCCAGCTCTCCACGGACACTGACCCGGGGCGGGAGGCCTGGCCCTGAAGCGGTAGACGCCCGTGAGAAAGAAGCCAAGTCCCAGCACCAGCAGCACGGTGGCCACCACCACCAGTATCGTCACCTCCGGCATCAGTCCGGGACCTGCGGGGACACGGCCGGGTGAGTGGCAGCAAGGAGCCAAGGCCACCGGCCTCCGGGTGCTGTCCTGCACCTCTCCACTCACTCCAGTCCTCCAGGAGAGGCTCCTGCAGGCTGACGTGCTGCACCGAGCACGTGTAGGTGTCGCCTGCCACCGGGGCCACCAGCAGGGACACCTGCGTCTGGTAGCTCCAGTCGCCGTTGGGGATGGTAGAGATGGGGTTGTAGTCGTCGGGCTCCACGATGTCCCCGTTGTGCAGCCAGATGACGGTCACCTCGGTGGGGTAGAAGCCCCAGATATGGCAGCTGAGGCGCACGGGCACACGGGCGTTCCCCGTCTCCGCGGGGATGATGCGGACTTGGGGCTGCGCTGGAGCAAGGATGGGGATGGGGTCAGTGGTGGGCGAGCCCCTTTCCCTGCCCTGTGCGACGTCCCTATGCAACGTTCTGTGCAACTCTCCCATGAAATGCTCCCATTCAAAGCTCTAAGCATTGTCCCATGCGATGTTGCATGTGACATCCCCATGCAATGCCCTGTGTAAAACCCCTGTGCCACACCCTGCAAGAGGCATTGCTCTGCGCAACATCCCCTTGCAAAGGGCAATGCAATGCGCTGTGCAGTGCTGCGTGCAACATCCCTCTGCGACGTCCTCACGCAGTGTGCTCTGCAACACCCCCATGCAATGCCCGGTGCAAGTGCAACATCTTGCCGAGGTGATCAGCTCCAGAGCAAACTCTTTCTGCAGCAGAGCAGGGGATCAGACAGGCAGGGCTATATTTTTCCAGCATCAAGCCCACTTGTGGGAGCTGCCAGGACCCAGCAGCCCTCACCGCGGAGGCTGACAAGGCTTTGGCAGAGCCAGCAGAGCCCCCTCTCAGGCTGTTCAAAAGCAGCCCCTGGGGAGCGTGACGACCAGGAACACAGCTACCAAGGTGGGCAAACAGGGCATGGTGCATCAGAAGGGAGTGGCACGGCAGTCCATGCAGGCAGGGTGAGCAGGGAGGGCAGAGCGTTCCCCCCCCTCCCATACAAACAACTCTTCTATCAGTCCCGGTAGACTGGAAGCTGGCAAATGTTGTGCCGATTTTCAAGAAGGGTCAGAAAGAAGACCCTAGCAATTACAGGCCTGTCAGTCTTATGTCAGTGCCTGGTAAAATCATGGAGAAGATGGTTCTCAAACGTATTGAGGGGCTCCTGGGGGACAAAGCAGTCATTGGTCCCAGCCAGCATGGGTTTGTGAAGGGTAGGTCCTGCCTAACTAACCTGATTTCCTTTTATGATAAGATCACCCGTATGGTGGACCAAGGGAAACCAGCTGATGTGATTTTTTTGGACTTCAGCAAGGCTTTTGACACGGTTTCCCATAGGATCCTACTGGACAAAATGTCCACCATACAGCTAAATAAAAACATCATACGATGGGTGAGCAATTGGCTAACGGGCAGGGCCCAAAGGGTTATGGTGAATGGGGCTGCGTCAGGCTGGCGGGCAGTCACCAGTGGGGTCCCTCAAGGCTCCATTTTAGGGCCGGTACTTTTCAATATTTTTATAAACGATCTGGATGTAGGAATAGAAGGCATTTTGAGCAAGTTTGCTGATGACACCAAACTTGGAGGAGTTGTGGACTCGAATGAGAGTGGAAAGGCCTTGCAGAGGGATCTGGATAGGTTGGAGAGCTGGGCGATCGCCAACCGCATGAAGTTCAATAAGAGCAAGTGCCGGGTCCTGCACCTGGGACGGGGAAACCCTGGCTGCACGTACAGAGTGGGCGATGAGACGCTGGAGAGCAGCCTAGAAGAGAGGGATCTGGGGGTCGTGGTAGACAGCAAGTTGAATATGAGCCGACAGTGTGCCCTGGCAGCCAGGAGGGCCAACCGTGTCCTGGGGTGCATCAAGCACGGCATCGCTAGTAGGTCGAGGGAGGTGATTGTCCCGCTCTACTCTGCGCTGGTGAGGCCTCACCTCTAGTACTGTGTGCAGTTCTGGGCACCACAGTATAAAAAGGACATGAAACTGTTGGAGAGTGTCCAGAGGAGGGCTACGAAGATGGTGAAAGGCCTGGAGGGGAAGACGTACGAGGAACGGCTGAGGGCACTGGGCCTGTTCAGCCTGGAGAAGAGGAGGCTGAGGGGAGACCTCATCGCAGTTTACAACTTCCTTGTAAGGGGGTGTCGAGAGGCAGGAGACTTTTTCTCCATTAACACCAGTGACAGGACCCGCAGGAACGGGGTTAAGCTGAGGCAGGGGAAATTTAGGCTTGACATCAGGAGGGGGTTCTTCACAGAGAGGGTGGTTGCACACTGGAACAGGCTCCCCAGGGAAGTGGTCACTGCACCGAGCCTGTCTGAATTTAAGAAGAGATTGGGCTGTGCACTTAGTCACATGGTCTGAACTTTTGGGTAGACCTGTGCGGTGTCAAGAGTTGGACTTGATGATCCTTAAGGGTCCCTTCCAACTCAGGATATTCTATGATTCTATGATTCTATGATCCCTGAACTGGAAGAATTTGAAGTGTAGACATTGGGTGAGAAGTTTTTTTCCTCTGATCATGCATTCCTTATGTTTTTCTTTTCCAGAGGAAAAAGATGCAAGACTGGGTGAGTCTCTCCTCCTCGCCCCAACTGAAGGAATTAGAAGTCCTTGGTTTGTAGCAGTCATTGTTGAGAAACTGACTCCTCTCATCAATGCACTGCCTTTCTCTTTCGTTTGTAGATGAACAAGCTGCAGAACTGGGTAAGTCTCCAGGTGTTCAGACCCAAGGGCAACACCAAGGCAATGTGCAGGGGAGGGTGGGCAGCTGGGACAGAGCAGCCCAGGGCTGGCCCCTCGCCCTGCCCACACCCACTGGGTACCAGCTGTGGGCTGTGACCAGCTCTCCCCTCTCCTTCCAGCATGGAGAAGGTCTCTCCTGCCTCATAATAGAGGTAGGTGTGCACTGGGTTGCCCTCTGCAGTGCTCCTCCTACCCCTGGTGGGGCATGTTCAGGAGCTAAGAGGTGCCCCATCTCCTGCCCCATGGGGCAGCTCCTGGCCCCAAGCTGGGGAAAGCCTGCCCAGGGCTGAGCTCTGCCCCTGATGGCCTGGCTCCTTCTCTCCCTGCAGTGAAGGTGACCCTGGATCCAGACACGGCTCATCCCCTGCTTGTTGTTTCTCAGGACAACTGCAGTGTGAGATGGGAAAGGGAATGGCAGCAGGTGCCTGACATACCAGAGAGATTTGACTACTGGGGCTGCGTGCTGGGCCGTGAGGAGTTCAGAGAGGGGAGGCACTGCTGGTTGGTGGAGGTGGAGGGAGAGTGGGTAAAGTATTCACGGTGGGCTGTGGGGGTGGCCAGGGAATCTCTAGAGAGGAAGGGGTATTTCAAAAGGAGCCCTGAAGAAGGGATCTGGGCTGTGCAGTACGATGAAGGACAGCTCATATCTCTCACATCTCCTCCCACTCACTTGTCCCTGTCCCCTGTCCCCACAAGGATCTGGGTCTGTCTGGACTGTACCCAGGGGCAGGTGTCTTTTATCAATGCTGACAATGGGGTCGAGATCTTCACTTTCACAGAAGCCTCCTTCAACGGGGAGAGCATCCGCCCCTGGTTCTGGCTATGGACAGAGAAAATTCAGCTGTTCCTGAGGGACAGCACCCCCCAGACCCTGTCCCCAGCCCTGGGGGGCTCCTGCCCTTCTCCAGACACTCCTGCATCACCTCTCCTTGGTCCTGCAGGAGCAGCACAGGAATGAGGGACAGTGGGGCCAGGGGCTGCCCCGTGTTCCTCCCTGCTGCTGGAGGAGAGCTGGGATGCTGCAAGCAGGGGCCAGGCCCCTTGCAGCCCCTGGGCTCTGCCCTGCACGCGGCTCCTGTGCTGGGGCACAAGCCCTGCTGGCACCCACGGCTCTCACCCTGCCTCTGAGCCCCAGCGGCAGCACAGGGGCTGCAGCAGCTCTCCACGCTCCTCTCCCCTCTGCTTGCACTGCTTGCAGACCCCAGGCCAAGGGATGTGGTCACTGTGTGCTGCTGGCCATTGCAGGCCACCTTTGCCTCCTAGGTTGGGGTTGATCCTTGCTCTGTGCCTGGTGCTGAGCATGAGCAGCCTGTGGGGGCTCTTTGTTCCCTCCTCTGGAGCACATCCATGCAAGACCCAGCAGCAGCAAGACTGTGTCAAATAAAGTTTTGTACAGGAAGATGGAGTCTGGCAGTGGCATTTCCTGGGTGCTTTCTAACCTGAGGCTTTGCTGCCTGGGAAGGCATCTTGCAGCAGACCTCTCCTTGGTGTTGGTCCTGGGAGTCAGAGCCAGGAGGAACCAAAGCGCCAACTGCCCCTTGGTTCTCCATCTGTTCCCTGGCACCCCCTTGTCCCATCTGGGTCAGTGCCCTGCCCTGAGCTAGACAGGGTAATGACCCAGCTGGGACAAGTGGATCATCAAGAGCTTCCATCCTCCCATCACACAGGCTCGGTAGAGGCTCTGCCTGCAGGGGGGGGCTCACCAGCTTTTTGAAGTCCTCCTAGCAGAGGCAGCAGGTGGCGTCAACCTTAAAGCAGTCCATCAGGTCCTTTCAAGCCACCTCCATGCCCTATATTTTCCTTCCATCACCCAATTTGTTTCCGTGGCTGCTTTATTTTCCACTGCTCAGGGCAGGGGTCAGCCAGAAATGGGCTTGCAGGAGCCATGGGGCCACCCCAGCTTCACCAACCCTCAGCAATCAGTAACAATCCTGCACTCCCAGAAAACCAGTGCCACTTTTTGCACCTTGTTTAAAAGCAAGCAGGGAAACAAACTGACATTCTTGAGGCAAATTCATTGTGGTGTGTTTTAAACATCGCAGCATTAAAAACAGGAGCAGACACAGTGCAGAAACAGGGGAAGGAAATGCGTTTGGAAGACACTGCATCCGATAGAAGCAGGTGATCCAAACAGACCAAACCTCAGTGAGAGGGAGCCTCCGTGGCTGCAGGACTCCCTTGGCCTCTTCGAAGGTTTAATTATATGAAGGTGGGAAGCTAAGAATAGGTTTTGAACCCAGCTACACAATGAGGAGACACAGATGCTCTCCTCCAGCTGGTTCTCAATGCCAAGCTGGGTGGTCTCCACACCCAACCACCCATCTTCATGCACGTGGGGTCTCACCATCCCAAAATCCCATCATCCTTCATCCCATTGAGATCCCACCATCCTCACACCCCATCCTCTTTAATCCCAGCAGGGTCCCACCATCCCAAAACCCCATTGTCCTCCACTCCAGTGGGGATCCACCACCACAATCCCCATCCACCTTCACCCCAGTGGGGTCTCAGCATCTCCAAAACCCCATCATCCTCCATTCCACTGGGCTCTCACCAACCCCAAACCTCAAAACCCTCCACCCACTGCTGTCCTACCATCCTCTCAGCCAATTATCCTACATCCCACTGGGCTCCCACCAACCCCAAAGCCATCCCAGGGCCAGGGACTGACTGACCACCACGTTCCCTAAGCGCTACGAGAAGCTATGCCATGACCACCAGCTGCATGCCTGGTCCTCCTCAATTCACAGATGTAATCTTCAGAGGGTTGTTTGGGAAGAACAGTAAACGTTAGGCTCCACATGGCTTTTCTGGTGGAGGAGGAGGGCTGAGGGAACAGTGAAGCCCATCCCGCAGTCAGGGCACTGATGGGGTTTCCCTACCAAGTGCTTTTTCCAATGTTGGTTGAACACCGAGCTTTCAGAGAAGGCTTCCCCACAGTCAGAGCAGGGATAAGGGGGTTGTCCCTGGTGAGTCCTGAGATGGGCTAAGTAGACTGAATTCTTTGCAAGGCTATACTGCACTGGGGACATTTATAGGTCCCCCAGCCTGCCCGCTGGCAGGACAGAGCAAGAAGCTGAGAAGTCCTTGGCTTGGTGTAAACACTGCTCTGCAACAATTGAAACATCAGCATGTTATCAGCACTCTTCTCATCCTAAGCCAAAACATAGCATTCTACCAGCTACAAGGAGAAAAATTGACTCTATCTTAATTGAAACCAGGACAGGATTTCATGATGACCTCAGCCAGTTTTCTTGGTACTCTGGGATGAATCCCATCAGGCCCTATAGTCTCCACCTGTAGGAGCAAATTGCATGCTAAGTCAATATTTGCTGGGAGTTTATCATTCCTGCTCTCACGGTCCTCCAGCTCAGGGCAACTGGGGTCTCAGAGCCCATTGTCAGTGTTGAAGACAAAGGCAAAAAAAGCATTAAACATGCCCCTGTTTGTGAGGAGACCATCCCCATCAAGTAAAGGACCACTGTTTTCTCCGGTTCTACTTTTGCTCTTTAGATATCTTATAAAACTCAGTTTTATTTCCCCCAACAGTTCTGTCAAGCTTCAACTCAAATTGAGCTTTAGCCATATGAATTCACCCTGATAAGGACTAGGGCAGCAGATTCTGAGGCATCGCATAGTTCCTTAAAGAACAGTTCATCCATGTCATCATCCTAGCTGCATGCAGAAGCTGTCCCTCTGGTCCTTGGAAGCCATTTCCACACCAAAGTCTCCACCGTGCTGCAGAAGGGCTTTGCTTGCCAGAGGGCAAAAGGTCTGCCCATTTCTGCCTCCACTGGGATGGACAGAGCCGGGAGTGGGGCTGGCTCTTTGTCCCCACCACCCTGGGAAAAGGGTGGCACTGAGATGCTCGGCAGCCAGCTGTGCCTCTTTCCCTGCAGCCTCCGATGTCGCTCTGCCCTGCAGCATCTTGCACCCATCCCCCAAGGGTCAGGGCTCCTCCCAGAGTGTTACTGCAGATAAGAACTGAGCAGAAGTTGGTGAAGTCACGTGTAGCCTTCTAGTTCCTGCAGCTATGGTGGGTGCTGTGAGGGACGACTATTTTGGTGAGACTGCCTTGGAGAAGAACACCTGGGGCTGCCTTCTGTGTCCCCCAGCCCATGATAAGTGCAGGCTCTGCACCCTGCCCAAGACGCTGCTGGCCGTGGCTCCTTGTGCCCAGGCCTGCAGCCCCTCAGTACCTTACTCTTCTACCCCCAGATCCTGCTCCCGCTGCAGCACAGATGGGGCTCCCCTGGGGTTGCGGCCGCCCCAGCCTCACCGGCCATGCCAGCGGCTTCCTGACTTCCCTCGTCACTCTGCACCTTCTCCAGCTGGGCTCAGGTAGGATCCTGCAGGGCTGCTGGGGGCTCTCCCCCCTGTGCATGCAGATGTGCTGCCATAGGGCAGGGGAGCGGCTCCAGGGTAGGGGGACCAGAGCCCACAGCTCGGTCCCTGCTGGGTTTCACTTTCCCTTTGGATCTTTCACACAACATGGGCGCTGCCTTGACTGCCATTTTTAGTGCTTCTTCACCCATCCGAATGCTGCAGAGAGGGCTCCCACTCCCAGCAGACTTCCTTCTCCTGCACGTCCTTCCTCTCCCTCTCCTCTTTCCTGGGTGGTTTCCCATGGAACACAGGGGACGCAGCACGCACCAACTCACACACCAACTCATGCCCTTTGTCACTCACTGCCCCTAAATTTACAATGCCAAAATCTCACCACCTCTCTGTGCCCTTCTCCATTGCCCAGCCCAGCTCAGAGTGGTGGGACCAGGACACTCTGTCACTGCCACCATGGGGCAAGATGTCGTGCTGCCCTGCCACTTGTCCCCTCAACGCGATGCTCGCACCCTGGAGATCAGATGGATCCGGGACCATATCTCTAAGACAGTGCACCACTACCGCAATGGAGAGGACCTGTACGGGGAGCAGATGGAGCCATATGCCAGGAGGACAGAGCTGGCCAGAGATGGTCTCTCTTCTGGAAGCCTGCACTTGCGAATCACGGGGCTGAGACCCTCTGATGATGGCCAGTACGTCTGCACTGTGAGAGATGCTCATGTTTATGACAAAGCCATTGTGGATCTGGAGGTGTCAGGTTAGTGGCTGGGTTGAGGCATTCAAGGGATGGTGCAGCTGTCCCCGCATTTGTGTGTCCCACCCAGGACCCTGTCCCATCTTCATGGCCATTTACGAGGCCACTCATTGAACTCCATCCCCATGGTGTTTTGTGGGCAGTGGGCACAGGTTTCTGAGCAGGTCCTTCAGCTGTGCCACAAATAGGTGTGGGTTAGGGGTGAGAGTGGCTCCGTGTAGTGCCCGGTCCCTGAGCCCCTGTGACCATGGCTGTCCTGGGCTGTGTCTGGCATGGGAGCAGATGGGGTCTTTGCCTTGGAACTCAATCCCTCCCCAAGTCAAGTACCATCCACGCGCTCTTCCCCCAGCCACAGGCGCTGACCCCCACCTCTCCCTGGGGGGCTACGAGGCCGGAGGCGTCCGGGTGCTGTGTCGATCGGCCGGCTGGTACCCGCTGCCGCAGCTGCTGTGGAGGGATGCTCGTGGGCAGCACCTGCCCTTGGTCTCCCAGACACATTCCCAGGACCAGGAGGGGTTCTTTGAAATCGAAGGTGCCGTCATCGTGAACGGGAGTGTGGAGGGGCCCTTGTCCTGTGTGGTCAGGAACAGCCGCATCCAGCAGGAGAGGAAATTTTCCCTGCACATCGCAGGTACAAATGGCACAGCCAGGGTGAGGTGTTCCTGGCCCCTGCACTTGTCCTGACCCAGGAGAAGTCTGGGACTTCCTCTTCTAACCCCAGCCATGTAAACACAGCCCTTTTCCTGGTGCCTTTTTTCAGCTCCCTTTTTCATAAACGCCCAGCCCTTGATAGTGGTTCTGGCTCTGGTCCTTGTGTTTTTGGCTGTGTCCATTGGCCTCGGTGTTTATCTCTTTCGAAAGCAAGGTAAGCTGGCAGCGCAGGGATGGAGCGCAGGGAGGTGTTCTGCCGGGACCCCCTGGGTCTGGAGCAAGGGGCCTTGGGTGGGAGGCCAGGGAGCATGGCTGCAGCGTGGGGCTGGTGGCAAGGCGCAGCCCCTCTGCAGATATTCCCACCCAGCAACCAAGCTGCTCTGCTCACCACCTCTTCCTCCGCCTTTGCTTTTCAGCGGCACAGAGCCGAGAGCTGGGAGAGTCCTTGCAGTCCCTGCCCCCAGCCCCGGGGGAAGTGGTGTCTGTGCGGGAGGGCCTGGTCTGGGTGGGCTCTGGGGGCTTGTGTGCTGGTGGCTTGGGGGTGCTGGAGGAGCAGCTGGAGCCTGGGGTGGGAGTGGGGAGTGCTGGGGCTGGGGCTGCCCTGGGCACGGGACACGGCCGGGATGGCTGAAAGGAACGGGGATCAAGGTGGGGACGGGGAGCGAGCTGTGGGGCTGCCCCGCTCAGCACTGATGCTTTCGGGAAACGGACATTCTCCACCAATCCTTTCTTCACTTCTGTAATGGCTTCAGTGGCACAAAGATAAAAGCTGCAGAAATGTCAGTCCTTAAAGTTCTGCTTACAAGAGCATTGTACAAAGCTGGACCACAATGACTGTTTCTTTAGTCCCACCTCTGATCAAGGCAGTGTTTTACCCTTTCATGGGATGTCATAGGGTCAACCACGGGCTAAGCAAGTCTTCCCTCATGCTTTACTTTCTTACCCATCATATATTACTTTCACTTTCCTTTTCAGAGAAACAAGCTGCAGAGCTGGGTGAGTATCACATTCCTTGGGCCCCATGGCCACACTAAGGCAATGTGAGGGGAGGGTGGGCAGCTGGGACAGAGCAGCCCAGGGCTGGCCCCTCACCCTGCCCACACCCACTGGGCACCAGCCATGGGCTGTGACCAGCTCTCCCCTCTCCTTCCAGCATGGAGAAGGTTTCTGATGTCTCATAATAGAGGTAGGTGTGCATTGGGTTGCCCTCTGAGGTGCTTCTCCTGCCCTTGCTGGGGCATGTTCAGCAGCCCAGAGGTGCCCCATCTCCTGCCCCGTGGGGCAGCTCCTGGCCCCGAGCTGGGGAAAGCCTGTGCAGGGCTGAGCTCTGGCCCTGATGGCCTGGCTCCTTCTGTCCCTGCAGTGAAGGTGACCCTGGATCCGGACACAGCTCATCCTGAACTTGTTGTGTCTCAGGACAAGAGCAGTGTGAGATGCGAAATTGAACAGAAGCACGTTCCTGACACATCAGAGAGATTTGAGAACCGGTGGTGTGTGCTGGGCCTTGAGGAGTTCAGAGAGGGGAGGCACTGCTGGTTGGTGGAGGTGGAGGGAGAGTGGGTAAAGTACTCAGGGTGGGCTGTGGGGGTGGCCGGGGCTTCTATGGAGAGAAGGAAGAGGATGAACATGAGCCCTGAAGGAGGGATCTGGGCTCTGCAGTACGATGAGGGGCAGCTCAAGTCTCTCACATCTCCTCCCACCCCCTTGTCCCTGTCCCCTATCCCCACGAGGATCTGGGTCTGTCTGGACTGTACCCAGGGGCAGGTGTCTTTCATCAACGCTGACAATGGGGTCCAGATCTTCACTTTCACAGCAGCCTCCTTCAATGGGGAGAGCATCCGCCCCTGGTTCTGGCTGGATAAATCGGGAATTCAGCTGTACCTGAGGGACAGCACCCACCAGACCCTGTCCCCAGCCCTGGGGGGCTCCAGCCCTTTTCCAGACACTCCTGCATCACCTCTACTTGGTCCTGCAGGAGCAGAACAGGTATGAGGGGCAATGGGGCCAGGGGCTGCCCCGTGTTCCTCCCTGCTGCTGGAGGAGGGCTGGGATGCTACAAGCAGGTGCCAGGCCCCTTGCAGCCCCTGGGCTCTGCCCTGCACGTGGCTCCTGTGCTGGGGCACAAGCCCTGCTGGCACCCACGGCTCTCACCCTGCCTCTGAGCCCCAGCGGGCAGCACAGGGGCTGCAGCAACTCTCCACACTCCCCTCCCCTCTACTTGCACTGCTTGCAGACCCCAGGGCAAGGGATGTGGTCACCGTGTGCTGCTGGCCAGTGCAGGCCACCTTTGCCTCCTAGTTCGGGGTTGATCCTTGCTCTGTGCCTGGTGCTGAGCATGAGCAGCCTGTGGAGGCTCTTTGTTCCCTCCACTGGAGCACATCAAGGCCCAGCAGGAGCAGGACTGTTTCAAATAAAGCTTTGCACAGGAAGATGGAGTCTGGCAGTGGCATTTCCTGGGTGCTTTGTGTCCTGAGGCCTTGCTGCCTGGGAAGGCGTCTTGCAGCAGACCGTCTCCTCACACGCCTTGCCCTGCAGAGCCTTCGCCGTCCTCGTAGCCCTCCCTTGGAGGCTCTCGCACAGTTTCACGCCCTTCGTCTGCTGCGGTGCCCACAGCTGCACGCAGTGCTCGAGGCGAGGCTACAGCAGGCCGAGCAGAGCGGGACGATCCCTTCCCTCGTCCGGCCAGCAGTGCCGTGCCTGAGGCACCCCAGGGCACGCTTGGCCCTTTGGGGTCCCATGCCATGGCCCCCACACACCCGTTCCTCTTGGTAACACACTGTAGGAGTGTGTGAGCCTCTGCCCAGTGCACAGAACACTGCAGAGACACCAGCAGGGCTTGTGGAGCATCTTTATTGTCAGCACCACAGCATCGGGTCTGAGATGGGGCCAACCGGGAGCCGCCGGTGCTGGGAGGTGTCCGTCTGGGGGTCCTCAGATGCTGCCTGGGGAAGGGGGGAACACACAGGATGAGAGATGGGATGATTCACCCCTCGCCAATGCAGATGGGGACACCATTACCTGCGGGGTAGTTGTCTCCAGGGAGGGGAGTGTAACCTGCGGGGGAGAGAAGAGGAGTGAGCAGAGTCCTCGTCATCCTTGACCACGGCCCCAGCTGTCCACGGACACTCACCCGGGGCGGGAGGCCTGGCCTTGTAGCGGTAGACGCCGGCGAGAAATAAGCCAAGTCCCAGCACCATCAGCACGGTGGCCACCGCCACCAGTATCGTCACCTCCGGCATCAGTCCGGGACCTGCGGGGACACGACCGGGTGAGTGGCAGCAAGGAGCCAAGACCGCCGGCCTCCGGGTGTGGTCCTGCGCCTCTCCACTCACTCCAGTCCTCCAGGAGAGGCTCCTGCAGGCTGACGTGCTGCACCGAGCACGTGTAGGTGTCGCCTGCCACCAGGGCCACCAGCACGGACACCTGCGTCTGGTAGCTCCAGTCGCCGTTGGGGATGGCAGAGATGGGGTTGTAGTCGTCGGGCTCCATGATGTCCCCGTTGTGCAGCCAGATGACGGTCACCTCGGGGGGGTAGAAGCCCCAGATGTGGCAGCTGAGGTGCACGGGCACACGGGCGTTCCCCGTCTCCGCGGGGATGATGCGGACTTTGGGCTGAGCTGGAGCAGGGATGGGGATGGGGTCAGTGGTGGGCGAGCCCCTTTTCCCTGCCCTGTGCAACGTCCTCACGCAATGCTGTGCAATGCTCCCGTGCAAAGCTCCACACAACTTCCCCATGCCACTTCCCCATGCAACGCCCTGTGCAAGCTCTAGGCATTGTCCCATGCGATGTCAAATGCGACATCCCCATGCGATGCCCATAAGACACCCTGTGCAATGCCCCTGTTCCACACCCTGCAAGAGGCATTGCTCTGTGCAATATCCCCTTGCAAAAGGCAATGCAATGCCCTGTGCAGTGCTCTGTGAAACATCCCCTGTGACGTCCTCACACAGTGTGCTCTGCAACACCCCCATGCAATGCCCGGTGCAACATCTCCTTGCAACATGCTCTACAACACCCCTAGGTAATGTCCCCATGCACTGCCCAGTGCAAAATCTTGCTGAGGTGATCAGCTCCATTGCAGACTCTTTCTGCAGCGGAGCAGGGGATCTCACAGGCAGGGCTATTTTTTTTCCGGCATCAAGCCCACTTGTGGGAGCTGCCAGGACCCAGCAGCCCTCACAAGGGAAGCTAACAAGGCGTATGCAGAGACAGCAGGTCCCCCTCCGCGGCCATTCAAAAGCAGCCCCTGGGGAGTGGAACAACCAGGAACGCGGTGACCATGGTGGGCAAGCAGGGCATGGTGCATCAAAAGGGAGTGGCAGACAGTTCAGGCAGGCAGGGCAAGCAGGGAGGGCAGAGCGTTCCCCCGCACGGCCCATAAGAACACCTCCTCTAGCGGTGGTCTACTGCTAGCTAGGCTGCAATGGTCTCCACCAGGCACAGTGCTCTCTCTAGCAAGTCTGTACACACCCAGACTGACAGCCCGCTCAAAAATGCACCAGTTCAGGCCTCTGGGTGCAGGGAGCGTCTGAGCCTCTTGCTGCCATATGCAGGAGGCATAGAGACTGTGTGTGCATGAGGTGAGAGCAGGTTGATGACCTGGTCCACCTGGTGGCAGAAATCAACGAGGAGGTGGAGAGGTTGAGGGCTATCAGGGAGTGTGAGCGGGAGATAGAGTGGTGGGGCAAGTCCCTGCGGGGCCTGAAGGAGAGGTACCGGGGTGAGACACCCCAAATGGGTGTGGACCCCCTCCCCTGTCGCTGTTGGGCAGAGGGAGGGGACCTGGGAGTTGAGGAGGAATGGAGACAGGTCCCTGCTCGACATCACAGGCGATGCCACCCTCTGCCGGCCCCACCTTCCCAGTTTCCCTTACAGAAGAGGCTTGAGGCCCTGGAGCTTCAGGGACCGGGAGCTGAGGAAGAGGTAGAAAGTGTAGCCAGGAGGATGCCTAGGATGAGGAAGTCGACTCCAAGCCTCAGGACTGCTATCCTCTTTTGGTAGTCCAGGCTGGCAGTGCTGATATTGAAGAGAGAAGCCTGAAGGCTATCAAACGGGACTTTAGGGGACTGGGGCAGTTAGTGGATGGAGCGGGACTACCTCTGTAGTCCTTCCATATTGACTGACCTCGCCTCCAGCAAACAAGAAACTTTCCTTATCCACCTAAGCTCTTGAAGAAGGTCCCTGCCCATCTGAGCAAACCTTCTGCCACGGCTGCTTACTGGAGCCAGGAGTGGGGCTGGCACTTTGCCTTCAGCACCCTGGACAAAGGGTGGCAGCTCTGGGCTCAGCACCCAGCTGTGCCCCATTCCCTGCAGGCTCTGATCCTGATCAGCTCTTCACTGCCATCTCTACAAATTTTCCCATTGCTCACAGTTTGATTCCTCTTTGCATGCATGGAGATGAATGACCTTAGCCAGTGGCTTTCCCTGGAGGTCTGGAGAGGCCCCTGCTGGGGACAAGCAACTTGTGCTTGCTAAAGGCAGTGGACTGGGCACCTAGTTGCAATGGGATGGTGGTGCCAGCCCTGCAGAGCTCCCCAGACATTGTCCTATGGGCAGAGTTGCTCCAGGAGGGTTATTGCAGCCAGGAACTGGGCAAAGGTTGGGAAAGTTGGGCGGAGCCTTGTGCTTTTCTGCAGCTCTGCTGGGTGCCACGAGGGAGATCTATCTTGGCTTGGAGAAAACCCCCTGGGGTCCACCTGTCCCCTGGGGGACCTCTCATTCAGATGGGGCTTCTCTTAGGCTGCACCCACCCCAGTCTCACCGGCCATGCCAGGGGCCTCCTGACTTCTCTCGTCACTCTGCTCCTCCTCCGCCTGGGCTCAGGTAGGATCCTGTGGGGCTGCTGGGGGCTCTCCCCACTGTGCATGCAGACTTGCTGCTGTGGGACAGGGGAGCGGCTTTGGGAAAGGGGGGATACGAGCCCACAGCTTGCCTGTGCTGGGTTTCACTTTCACTTTGGTTCTTTCACGCAATATGGCTGCTGCCTTGGCTGCCCTTTCTGTGTCTCCTTCACCCACCAGAATGCTGCAGAGAGGGCTCCCACTCCCAGCACACCTCCTTCTCCTGCACGTCCTCCCTGTGTCTCTCCTCTTTCCCGGGTGTTTTCCCACGATACACAGGGGATGCAGCATGCACCAACTCATGTACAGCTCGCTCTTTGTCACTCACTGCCCCTAAATTTACAATGCCAAAATCTTTCCTCCTCTCTGTGCCCTTCTCCATTGCCCAGCCCAGCTCAGAGTGGAGGGTCCAGACCACCCTGTCACTGCCACCGTGGGGCAGGATGTCATGCTGTCCTGCCACTTGTCCCCTCAACGCGATGCTCACAGCTTGGACGTCAGGTGGATTAGGAAGAAGTTCTCTGAGACCGTGCACCACTACCGCAATGGAGAGGACCTGTACGGGGAGCAGATGGGGGCATATGCCGGGAGGACAGAGTTGGTCAGAGATGGTCTCTCTGCTGGAAGCCTGGACTTGCGAATCATGGGGCTGAGACCCTCTGATGATGGCCTGTACGTCTGCACTGTGGGAGATGCTGATTTTTATGATGAAGCCATTGTGGAGCTGGAGGTGTCAGGTTAGTGGCTGGGGTGATGATGCCAGGGCAGAGTTTACATGTCCTTTGAATGTTTCAGCTGTTTCACAGCATGGAGCATGCCCATCGATGTGGAGGTAGTATTTGGGGAGAGAGCTCCCTGGATACTTCTGTCAGTTTTCACTGGTGTCTTTGAAGACAATAATCATAATATTGTGAGGGCACTGGGCACAGGCTGCTGAGCAGCACCTTCAGCTGTGTCAGCAATGGGACCAAACAGCACACAGGGAGAGTCGCAGAGTCCTCTGAGCAGCCGGGCATCTGCGTTACTTTTGCTTTCTGTGCTGGGGGAGACCCGAGACGTTGTCACGAATTCTTGAGGCTTCTTGACCCAGCATGGCTTGGTGTAAAGATGCTGCCTGGAGGTGTGCAGCTCAGCACCTGGGTTTACAGGGTAATTTGGGGTAACTGATGTTGCGCAGCCCGGCTCTCTGGGTCTGGCATAAGCAGGGATAGTTTAGGATGATGGGGGGTTCGTGGAGCGCCCAGTCCCTGAGGCCCTTGGACCGTGACTGGTCTGGGATGTGTGTGGCATGTGAGCATATAGGGTCTTTGCCTTGAACTGAATCCCTCCCCAAGTCAAGCCCAGGCCACACGCTCTTCCCACAGCCACAGGAACTGACCCCCACCTCTCCCTGGGGGGCTACGAGGCCGGAGGCGTCCGGGTGCTGTGTCGATCGGCCGGCTGGTACCCGCTGCCGCAGCTGCTGTGGAGGGATGCTCGCGGGCAGCACCTGCCCTCGGTCTCCCAGACACATTCCCAGGACCAGGAGGGGCTCTTGGAAATTGAAGGCACCGTCATCATGACCGGGAGCATGGAGGGGCCCTTGTCCTGCATGGTCAGGAGCAGCCGCCTCCAGGAGGAAAAGGAATCATCCCTGCACATCTCAGGTACAAATGGCACAGCCAGGGTGAGGTGTTCCTGGCCCCCACACTTGTCCTGAGCTGGGAGAAGTCTGGGTCTTGCTCTTCCATCCATGGGCATGTAAACACAGCCCTTTTCCTGGTGCCTTTTCTCAGCTCCCTTCTTCCACAACGCCCAGCCCTGGATGGTGGCTCTGGCTCTGGTCCTCGTGCTTTTGGCTGTGTCCATTGGCCTCGGTGTTTATCTCTTTCGAAAGCAAGGTAAGCTGGCAGCTCAGGGATGGAGCGGAGGGAGGTGTTCTGCCGGGACCCCCCTGGGTGTGGAGCGGGGCTGAGCCCTGGCCCAGGGAGGTGCGTAGGAGGAGGAAGGGAACGTTCTCCTGGGGATGCCAAAGGCCTTAGGATCATCTTGGGTGGGAGGCCAGGGAGCATGGCTGCAGCATGGGGCTGGTGGCGAGGCGCAGCCCCCCTGCACATGTTCCCACTCAGCAACCAAGCTGCTCTGCTCACCACCTCTTCCTCCGCCTTTGCTTTTCAGCGGCACAGAGCCAAGAGCTGGGTGAGTCCTTGCAGTCCCTGCCCCCAGCCCCTGGGGAAGTGGTGTCCCTGCGGGAGTGCCTGGTCTGGGTGGGCTCTGGGGGCTTGTGTGCTGGTGGCTTGGGGGTGCTGGAGGAGCAGCTGGAGCCTGGGGTGGGAGTGGGGAGTGCTGGGGCTGGGGCTGCCCTGGGCACGGGACACGGCCGGGATGGCTGAAAGGAACGGGGATCAAGGTGGGAACAAGGAGCGAGCTGCGGGGCTGCCCAGCTCAGCACTGATTCTTTCGGGAGACAGACATCCTCCACAATGACTTTAGTCCCACCTCTGATCAAGGCAGTGTTTTTCCTTGTCATGGGATGTGTTCTGGGTCTACCATGGGCTAAGCAACTCTCCCGTCATGCATTAATTTCATACGCATCATACATTACTTTCCTTTCCTTTTCAGAGAAACGATCTGCAGAGCTGGGTGAGTGTCACAGAGCTTTGCCCCCAAGGCCAAGCCAAGGCCATGTGCAGGGGAGGGTGGGCAGCTGGGACAGAACAGCCCAGGGCTGGCCCCTCACCCTGCCCACACCCACTGGGCACCAGCTGTGGGCTGTGACCAGCTCTCCCCTCTCCTTCCAGCATGGAGAAAGTTTCTGCTGCCTCACAATACAGGTAGGTGTGCATTGGGTTGCCCTCTGAGGTTCTCCTCCTGCCCTTGCTGGGCCATGTTCAGGAGCCAAGAGGTGCCCCATCTCCTCCCCGTGGGGCAGCTCCTGGCCCCGAGCTGGGGAAAGCCTGCCCAGGGCTGAGCTCTGCCCCTGATGGCCTGGCTCCTTCTGTCCCTGCAGTGAAGGTGACCCTGGATCCAGACACGGCTCATCCCCAGCTTGTTGTGTCTCAGAACAACAGCAGTGTGAGATTGGAAAGTGAACGGCAGCAGGTTCCTGACACACCAGAGAGATTTGACAACTGGGGCTGTGTGCTGGGCCATGAGGAGTTCAGAGAGGGGAGGCACTGCTGGTTGGTGGAGGTGGAGGGAGAGCAGATAAAGGATTCAGTGTGGGCTGTGGGGGTGGCCAGGGCTTCTGTGGAGAGGAAGGTGGAGATCAACATGAGCCCTGAAGATGGGATCTGGGCTGTGCTGTACTATGAGGGGCAGCTCAGGTCTCTCAAATCTCCTCTCACTCCCTTGTCCCTGTCCCCTGTCCCCACGAGGATCTGGGTCTGTCTGGACTGTACCCAGCAGCAGGTGTCTTTTATCAACGCTGACAATGGGGTCCAGATCTTCACTTTCACAGCAGCCTCCTTCAATGGGGAGAGCATCCACCCCTGGTTCCAGTTGTTTACAGAGGGTTTTCAGCTGAGCCTGAGGAACAACACCCCCCAGACCCTGTCCCCAGCCCTGGGGGGCTCCTGCCCTTCTCCAGACACTCCTGCATCACCTCTACTTGGTCCTGCAGGAGCAGAACAGGTATGAGGGGCAATGGGGCCAGGGGCTGCCCCGTGTTCCTCCCTGCTGCTGGAGGAGGGCTGGGATGCTGCAAGCAGGGACCAGGCCCCTTGCAGCCCCTGGGCTCTGCCCTCCACACGGCTCCTGTGCTGGGGCACAAGCCCTGCTGGCACCCACGGGTCTCACCCTGCCTCTGAGCCCCAGCGGGCAGCACAGGGGCTGCAGCAGCTCTCATTGCTCCTCTCCCCTCTGCTTGTACTGCTTTCAGACCCCAGGGCAAGGGATGTGGTCACCGTGTGCTGCCGGCCATTGCAGGCCACCTTTGCCTCCTAATGTGGGGTTGATCCTTGCTGTGTGCCTGGTGCTGAGCATGAGCAGCCTGAGGGGGCTCTTTGTTCCCTCCTCTGGAGCACATCAAGGCCCAGCAGCAGCAGGACTGTGTCAAATAAAGTTTTGTACAGGAAGATGGAGTCTGGCAGTGGCATTTCCTGGGTGCTTTGTGTCCTGAGGCCTTGCTGCCTGGGAAGGCGTCTTGCAGCAGACCGTCTCCTCACACGCCTTGCCCTGCAGAGCCTTCGCCGTCCTCGTAGCCCTCCCTTGGAGGCTCTCGCACAGTTTCACGCCCTTCGTCTGCTGCGGTGCCCACAGCTGCACGCAGTGCTCGAGGCGAGGCTACAGCAGGCCGAGCAGAGCGGGACGATCCCTTCCCTCGGCCGGCCAGCAGTGCCGTGCCTGAGGCACCCCAGGGCACGCTTGGCCCTTTGGGGTCCCATGCCATGGCCCCCACACACCCGATAATCTTGGTGAGACACTGTAGGAGTGCGTGACCCTCTGCCCTGTCCCCAGAACACTACAGAGACACCAGCAGGGCTTGTGGAGCATCTTTATTGTCAGCACCACGGCATCGGGTCTGAGATGGGGCCAAACGGGAGCCACCGGTGCCAGGAGGTGTCCGTCTGGGGGTCCTCAGATGCTGCCTGGGGAAGGGGGGGACACACAGGATGAGAGATGGGTTGATTCACACCTCACCGATGTGGATGGGGATGGGGACACCGTTACCTGCGGGGTAGTTGTCTCCAGGGAGGGGAGTGTAACCTGCGGGGGGGAGAAGAGGAGTGAGCAGAGTCCTCGTCACCCTTGACCACAGCCCCGGCTCTCCCCAGACCCTCACCTGGGGCAGGAGGCCTGGCCTTGAAGCGGTAGACGCCGGCGAGAAATAAGCCAAGTCCCAGCACCATCAGCACCGTGGCCACCACCACCAGTATCGTCACCTCCGGCATCAGTCCAGGACCTGCGGGGACACGGCCGGGTGAGTGGCAGCAAGGAGCCAAGACCACCAGCCTCAGGATGCGGTCCTGCGCCTCTCCACTCACTCCAGTCCTCCAGGAGAGGCTCCTGCAGGCTGACGTGCTGCACCGAGCACGTGTAGGTGTCGCCTGCCACCGGGGCCACCAGCACGGACACCTGCGTCTGGTAGCTCCAGTCACCGTTGGGGATGGCCGAGATGGGGTTGTAGTCGTCGGGCTCCACGATGTCCCCGTTGTGCAGCCAGATGACGGTCACCTCGGTGGGGTAGAAGCCCCAGATGTGGCAGCTGAGGCGCACGGGCACACGGGCGTTCCCCGTCTCCGCGGGGATGATGCGGACTTGGGGCTGTGCTGGAGCAGGGATGGGGATGGGGTCAGTGGTGGGCGAGCCCCTTTTCCCTGCCCTGTGCAACGTCCCCACGCAATGCTGTGCAATGCTCCCGTGCAAAGCTCCCATGCAAAGCTCCACGCAACTTCCCCATGCCACTTCCCCATGCAACGCCCTGTGCAAGCTCTAGGCATTGTCCCATACGATGTCAAATGCGACATCCCCATGTGATGCCCTGTGCAATGCCCCTGTGCCACACCCTGCAAGAGGCATTGCTCTGTGCAACATCCCCTTGCAATGCCCAATGCAATGCGCTGTGCAGTGCTCTGTGCAACATCCCCCTGTGACGTCCTCACGCAGTGTGCTCTGCAACACCCCCATGCAATGCCCGGTGCAACATCTTGTCAATGTGATCAGCTCCATTGCAGATTCTTTCTGCAGCGGAGCAGGGGATCGGACAGGCAGGGCTATTTTTTTCTGGCATCGAGCCCACTTGAGGGTGCCGCCAGGACCCGGCAGATCTCGCGACGTAGGCTGACGACACGTAGGCAGAGCCAGCAGGGCCCCCTCCTTGGCAGTTCAAAAGCTGCCCCTGGGGAGCGCAACAACCAGGAATGCAGCGATCCGGGAGGGCAAACAGGACATGGCGCATCAGAAGGGAGTGGCAGGCAATTCATGCAGGCAGGGCGAGAAGGGAGGGCAGAGCGTTCCCCCCCAGACCATACGAACAACTCCTCTAACGGCGGTCTACCATTACCTAGGCTGCAATGGTCTCCACCAGGCACAGTGCTCTCTCTAGCAAGTCTGTACACACCCAGACTGACTGCCCACTCAAAAATGCACCAGTGCAGGTCTCTGGGTGCAGGGAGCGTCTGAATGCAATGATTTAATTCAGTCTCAGGGACCCTCATTGAACTCCATCCCCATGGTGTTGTGTGGGCAGTGGGCACAGGTTGCTGAGCAGGTCCTTCAGCTGTGCCAACAATAGGTGTGGGTTAGGGGTGAGAGTGGCTCCATGGAGTACCCGGTCCCTGAACCCCTGTGACCATGGCTGTCCTGGGCTGTGTCTGCAATAGGAGCAGATGGGGTCTTTGCCTTGGAACTCAATCCCTCCCCAAGTCAAGCCTCAGCCACGCGCTCTTCCCTCAGCCACAGGCGCTGACCCCCACCTCTCCCTGGGGGGCTACGAGGCCGGAGGCGTCCGGGTGCTGTGTCGATCGGCCGGCTGGTACCCGCTGCCGCAGCTGCTGTGGAGGGATGCTTGCGGGCAGCACCTGCCCTCGGTCTCCCAGACACATTCCCAGGACCAGGAGGGGCTCTTTCAAATCGAAGCTGCCGTCATCGTGACCGGGAGCGTGGAGGGGCCCTTGTCCTGCGTGGTCAGAAACAGCCGCCTCCAGCAGGAGAGGGAATCATCCCTGCACATTGCAGGTACAAATGGCACAGCCAGGGTGAGGTGTTCCTGGCTCCTGCACTTGCCTGCACGGAGAGAAGTTTGGGTCTTGCTCTTCCATCCATGGGCATGTAAACACAGCCCTTTTCCTGGTGCCTTTTCTCAGCTCCCTTCTTCCACAACGCCCAGCCCTGGATGGTGGCTCTGGCTCTGGTCCTCGTGCTTTTGGCTGTGTCCATTGGCCTCAGTGTTTACCTCTTTGTAAAGAAAAGTAAGTTGGCAGTGCAGGAATGGAGCGGAGGGAGGTGTTCTGCAGGGACCCCCCTGGGTGTGGAGCGGGGCTGAGCCCTGGCCCAGGGAGGTGCGTAGGAGGAGGAAGGGAATGTTCTCCTGGGGATGCCAAAGGCCTTAGGATCATCTTGGGTGGGAGGCCAGGGAGCATGGCTGCAGCATGGGGCTGGTGGCGAGGCGCAGCCCCCCTGCACATGTTCCCACCCAGCAACCAAGCTGCTCTGCTCACCACCTCTTCCTCCGCCTTTGCTTTTCAGCGGCACAGAGCCGAGAGCTGGGAGAGTCCTTGCAGTCCCTGCCCCCAGCCCCTGGGAACTGGTGGTGTCCCTGCGGGAGTGCCTGGTCTGGGTGGGCTCTGAGGGCTTGTGTGCTGGTGGCTCAGGGGTGCTGGAGGAGCACCTGGAGCCTGGGGTGGGAGTGGGGAGTGCTGGGGCTGGGGCTGCCCTGGGCACGGGACACGGCCAGGGTGGCTGAAAGGAACGGGGATCAAGGTGGGGACGGGGAACGAGCTGCGGGGCTGCCCCACTCAGCACTGATGCTTTCGGGAGAGGGACATTCTCCAAGAATCCTTTCTTCACTTCTGTAATGGCTTCAGTGGCACAAAGATAAAAGTTGCACAAGTGTCTGTCCTTAGAGTTCTGCTTACAAGAGCATTGTACAAAGCTGGACCACAATGACTATTTCTCTAGTCCCACCGCTGATCAAGGCAGAATTTTTCCCTGTCATGGGATGTATTCAGGGTCTCCCATGGGCTAAGCAACTCTCCCCTCATGCATTACTTTGATACCCATCATACATTACTTTCCTTTCCTTTTCAGAGAAACAAGCTGCAGAGCTGGGTAAGTCTCACTCTCCAAACAGAAAAAACAACAAAAAAATGACATCATAGTGAGAGATATGGAATCAGAAACTGTGCTTTCTTCTCATGTTTTCCTTTTCTCTTTCATTTGTAGAGAAACAAGCTGCAGAGCTGGGTAAGTCTCCCAGTGTTCAGACCCAAGGGCAACACCAAGGCGATGTGCAGGGGAGGGTGGGCAGCTGGGACAGAGCAGCCCAGGGCTGGCCCCTCACCCTGCCCACACCCACTGGGCACCAGCCGTGGGCTGTGACAAGCTCTCCCCTCTCCTTCCAGCATGGAGAAAGTTTCTGCTGCCTCACAATACAGGTAGGTGTGCATTGGGTTGCCCTCTGAGGTGCTTCTCCTGCCCTTGCTGGGGCATGTTCAGGAGCCCAGAGGTGCCCCATCTCCTCCCCGTGGGGCAGCTCCTGGCCCCGAGCTGGGGAAAGCCTGTGCAGGGCTGAGCTCTGGCCCTGATGGCCTGGCTCCTTCTGTCCCTGCAGTGAAGGTGACCCTGGATCCGGACACGGCTCGTCCCGGGCTTGTTGTGTCTCAGGACAACAGCAGTGTGAGACGGCAAACTGAACGGCAGCAGGTGCCTGACACACCAGAGAGATTTGACGATGGTTGCTTCGTGCTGGGCCGTGAGGCTTTCAGAGAGGGGAGGCACTGCTGGTTGGTGGAGGTGGAGGGAGAGCAGATAAAGGATTCAGTGTGGGCTGTGGGGGTGGCCAGGGCTTCTGTGAAGAGAACGGAAGAGACAATGATAATGTCTATAGGAGAGATCTGGGCTGTGCTGTACTACAAGGGGCAGCTCAGGTCTCTCACATCTCCTCGCACTCACTTGTCCCTGTCCCCTGTCCCCACGAGGATCTGGATCTGTCTGGACTGTACCCAGCAGCAGGTGTCTTTCATTAACTCTGACAATGGGGTCGAGATCTTCACTTTCACAGCAGCCTCCTTCAATGGGGAGAGCATCCGCCCCTGGTTCTGGATAAGGACACTGGGAATTCAGCTGTGCCTGAGGGAAAGCACCCCCCAGACCCCGTCCCCAGCCCTGGGGAGCTCCGGCCCTTCTCCAGACACTCCTGCATCACCTCTCCTTGGTCCTGCAGGAGCAGCACAGAAATGAGGGGCAGTGGGGCCAGGGGCTCTCCTTTATTCCTCCCTGCTGCTGGGGGAAGGCTACGATTCTAAAACCAGGGGCCAGGCCCCTTGCAGCCCCTGGGCTCTGCCCTGCACGCGGCTCCTGTGCTGGGGCACAAGCCCTGCTGGCACCCACGGCTCTCACCCTGCCTCTGAGCCCCTGCAGGCAGCACAGGGGCTGCAGCAGCTCTCATTGCTCCTCTCCCCTCTGCTTGCACTGCTTGCAGACCCCAGGGCAAGGGATGTGGTCACCGTGTGCTGCCGGCATTGCAGGACACCTTTGCCTCTTAGTTTGGGGTTGATCCTTGCTGTGTGCCTGGTGCTGAGCATGAGCAGCCTGTGGGGGCTCTTTGTTCCCTCCTCTGGAGCACATCAAGGCCCAGCAGCAGCAGGACTGTGGCAAATAAAATTTTGCACAGGAAGATGGAGTCTGGCAGTGGCATTTCCTGGGTGCTTTGTGTCCTGAGGCCTTGCTGCCTGGGAAGGCGTCTTGCAGCAGACCATCTCCTCACACGCCTTGCCCTGCAGAGCCTTCGCCGTCCTCGTAGCCCTCCCTTGGAGGCTCTCGCACAGTTTCCCGCCCTTCGTCTGCTGCAGTGCCCACAGCTGCACGCAGTGCTTGAGGTGAGGCCGCAGCAGGCTGAGCCGAGCGGGACGATCCCTTCCCTCGGCCGGCCAGCAGTGCCGTGCCTGAGGCACCCCAGGGCACGCTTGGCCCTTTGGGGTCCCATGCCATGGCTCCCATACACCCACTCCTCTTGGTAAGACACCGTAGGAGTCTGTGAGCCTCTGCCATGTGCCCAGAACTCTGCACAGACACCAGAGGGGCTTGTGGAGCATCTTTATTGTCAGCACCATGACATTGGGTCTGAGATGGGGCCAACCTGGAACCGCCGGTTCTGGGAGATGTCCGTCTGGGGGTCCTCAGATGCTGCCTGGGGAAGGGGGGGACACACAGGGTGAGAGATGGGATGATTTGCCCCTCGCCAATGGGGACGGGGATGGGGACACCATTACCTGCAGAGTAGTTTTCTTCAGGAAGGGGAGTGTAACCTGCGGGGGGGAGAAGAGTAGTCAGCAGAGTCCTCGTCACCCTTGACCATTGCCCTGGCTCTCCCCGGCCACTCACCCGGGTCAGGAGGCCTGGCCCTGAAGTGGTATACGCCGGTGAGAAAGAAGCCAAGTCCCAGCACCATCAGCACCGTGGCCACCGCCACCAGTATCGTCACCTCTGGCATCAGTCCGGGACCTGCGGGGACACGACCGGGTGAGTGGCAGCAAGGAGCCAAGAGTGCCGGCCTCCGGGTGCGGTTCTGCACCTCTCCACTCACTCCCGTCCTCCAGGAGAGGCTCCTGCAGGCTGACGTGCTGCACCGAGCACATGTAGGTGTCGCCTGCCACCGGGGCCACCAGCAGGGACACCTGTGTCTGGTAGCTCCAGTCACCGTTGGGGATGGCGGAGATGGGGTTGTAGTCGTCGGGCTCCACGATGTCCCCGTTGTGCAGCCAGATGACGGTCACCTCGGGGGCGGAAGAGCCGCACATGTGGCAGCTGAGGCGCACGGGCACACGGGCGTGAGCCTCTTGCTGCCATCTGCGGCAGGCAGAGAGACTGTGTGTGCGTGAGGTGTGAGCAGGTGGATGACCTGTACCGCCTGGTGGCAGAAATCAACGAGGAGGTGGAGAGGTTGAGGGCTATCAGGGAGTGTGAGTGAGAGATAGAGTGGTGGGGCAATTCCCTGCGGGGCCTGAAGGAGAGGTACCGGGGTGAGACACCCCAAATGGGTGTGGACCCCCTCCCCTGTTGCTCTCATGCAGAGGGAGGGGACCTAGGAGTTGAGGAGGAATGGAGACAGGTCCCTGCTCGACATCACAGGCGATGACACCCCCTGCCAGCCCCACCTTCCCAGGTGCCCTTACACAACAGGTTTGGAGCTCTGGAGCTTGACGGACCGGTAGCTGAGGAAGAGGTAGAAAGTGTAGCCAGGAGGATGCCTAGGGTGAGGAAGTCGACTCCATGCCTCAGGACTTCCTCCACCAGGACGGAAAGAAGGGAGATTGTTGTAGGCGACTCCCTTCTCAGGGGAACAAAGGGCCCTAATTGTCAGCCTGACCCTAGCTGTAGGGAAGTCTGCTGCCTCCCTGGTGCCAGGGTCAAGGAAATTGCCAGAAAACTTCCCAACCTGGTTTAACCCTCTAACTACTACCCCCTTTGATAGTCCAGGCTGGCAGTAATGACATTGAAGAGAGAAGTCTGAAGGCTATCAAACGGGACGTTAGGGGACTGGGGCGGTTAGTGGGTGGAGCGGGAGTACAGGTGGAGCAGATCTCCACACTGCAGCCCATGGAGGAGCCCCCGGTGCAGGAAGTGGAAGGGGCCCGGAGGAGGCTGCAGCCCATGGAGTGCTGCAGGAGCAGGCCCCAGGCCAGAGCCACAGCCCATGGAGAGGAGCCCCCACAGGATCAGGAGGTCTGGGGGGAGCTGCAACCCATGGGTTACCCAGATTGGAACAGTTTGCTCCTGACAGATGTACCTCATACTACAGACCCACACTGGGGCAGTTGCTGGAGAGCTGCTGCCTGTGGGAAGCCCATGTAGGATCAGATTGGGAAGGACGGCATCCCATGGGAGGAGTTGTGCACTCAGCTGAGGGTGGAAAGCCCTTGCAAGGAGATCTGGACAGATTGGAGAGTTGGACAATCACCAACTGCATGAAGTTTAACAAAGGCAAGTGCCAGGTCCTGCACCTGGAATGGGGCAACCCTGGCTATACGTACAGTCTGGGGGATGAGACACTGGAGAGCAGCCCTGCAGAGAGGGATCTGGGGGTTGTGGTTGACAGCAAGCTGAACATCAGCCAGCAGTGTGCCCTAGCAGCCAGGAGGGCCAACCGTATCCTGGGGTGCATCGAGCACAGCATCACTAGTTGGTCAAGGGAGGTGATTGTCCCACTCTGCTCTGAGCTCTTCGGCCTGACCTCGAGGACTCTGTGCAGTTCTGGCCACCACAGCACAAGAAGGACGTGAAACTATTGGAGAGTGTCCAGAGAAGGGCCACAGAGATGGTAAAGGGCCTTGAGGGGAAGATGTATGCATTCAGCCAGATCTCTTCGTACTCTGGGATGAATCCCATCAGGCCCTATAGTCTTGTATGAATTCATCTGGAGCAGAAAATCCCACACAAATTCAGGGTTGTTGAGACTTTATCGTTCCTGCAGTCACTGTCCTCCAGCTAGGGCACCTGGAGTCACACAGCCCAGCATCAGTGTTGAAGGCAAAGGCAAAGAAAGCAATAAACATTTCTGTGAATAACCCTGTCTGACCACCCCCATCAAGTAACAGACCAATGCTTTCTTTCACCCTACTTTTCCTGTTAAGATAGTTTAAGAAAAAAAAAAAAAAAAAAAAAGCATTTTATTTCCCCTCACAGTACTGTCCAGCTTCAACTCAAATTGAGCTTTGGCCATAGGAATTTTCTCCATACAAAAGCAAACAGTACCTCTGTAGTCATTCCATGTTGCCTGACTTCTCTTCCAGCAAACAGGAACTTTCCTCATCCACCTAAAATCTAGAAGAATGTCCCTGCCTATCTGAGACAATCTTCTGCTATGCCTGCTTTACTGGAGCTGGGAGAGGCACTGGCACTTTGCCTTCAGCACCCTGGGCAAAGGGTGGCAGCTCTGGGCTCGACACCCAGCTGTGCCCCATTCCCTGCAGCCTCCGATCCTGCTCAGCTCTTCACTGCCATCTCTCCACATTTTCCCATTGCTCACAGTTTGATTCCTCCTTACATGCATGGAGATGAACGAGCTTAGCCAGTGGCTTTCCCTGGAGGTCTGGAGAGGTCCCCACTGGGGACAAGCAACTCGTGCTTGCTAAAGGCAGTGGACTGGGCACCCAGCTACAATGGGATGGTGGTGCCAGCCCTGCAGAGCTCCCCAGACATTGCCCCAGGGGCAGAGCTGTTCCAGCAGGGTTATTGCAGCCAGGAACTGGGCAAAGGTTGGGAAAGTTGGGCGGAGCCTTGTACCTTCTGCGGCTCTGCTGAGTGCTGTGAAGGGCATCTACCTGGCCTTGGAGAAAAACACCTGGGGGGCCACCTGTCCCCGGGGGGACCTCTCTCTCACATGGTGCTACCCTGGGGCTGCAGCCACCCCAGCTTCACCGGCCGCACCAGGGGCCTCCTGACTTTCCACGTCACTCTGCTCCTCCTCCGCCTGGGCTCAGGTAGGATCCTGAGAGGCTGCTGGGGGCTCTCCCCCCTGTGCATGCAGACTTGCTGCTGTGGGGCAGGGGAGAGGCTGTGGGACAGGGGGGACCCGAGCCCACAGCTCGCCCGTGCTGGGTTTCACTTTCACTTTGGTTCACGCAATATGGCTGCTGCCTTGCCTGCCCTTTCTGTGTCTCCTTCACCCGCCCGAATGCTGCAGAGAGGGCTCCCACTCCCAGCACACCTCCTTCTCCTGCACGTCCTCCCTCTCCCTCTCCTCTTTCCCTGGTGGTTTCCCACAATAGACAGGGGACGCAGCACGCACCAACTCACAGACAGCTCGCTTTTTGTCACTCACTGACCCTAAATTTATGATGGCAAAATCTCACCACCTCTTTGTGCCCTTCTCCATTGCCCAGCCCAGCTCAGAGTGGTGGGACCAGGACACCCTCTCACTGCCACCGTGGGGCAGGATGTCGTGCTGCCCTGCCACTTGTCCCCTCAACGCGATGCTCGCACCTTGGAGGTCAGGTGGATCCAGGACCATATCTCTGAGACAGTACACCACTACCGCAATGGAGAGGATCTGTACAGGGAGCAGATGGAGGCATATGCCAGGAGGACAGAGTTGCTCAGAGATGGTCTCTCTGCTGGAAGCCTGGACTTGCGAATCATGGGGCTGAGACCCTCTGATGATGTCCAGTACATCTGCACTGTGGGAGATGCTGATGCTTATGCTGAAGCCATTGTGGTGCTGGAGGTGTCAGGTTAGTGGCTGGGGTGATGGTTCCAGGGCAGAGTTTCCGTGTCCTTTGAATGTTTCAGCTGTTTCACAGCATGGAGCATGCCCATAGATGTGGAGGTAATATCTGGGGAGAGAGCTCCCTGGATAGTTTTGTCAGTTTTCACTGGTGTCCTTGAAGACAATAATCATAATATTGTGAAGGCACTGGGCACAGGCTGCTGAGCAGCACCTTCAGCTGTGTCAGCAATGGGACTAAACAGCACACAGGGAGAACTGCAGAATCCTCTGAGCAGCTGGACGTCTGATTTACTTTTGCTTTCTGTGCTGGGGGAGACCTGAGACATTGCCTGGAAGTCTCGGGGCTTCTTGAACCAGCACAGCTTGGTGCAGAGATGCTGCCTGGAGGTGCTGAAGCTCAGCACTTGGTTTTTCTGGGCAATTTCAAGCCACTGGAATTGTGCAGCCTTGCTCTCTCGGTCCGATACATAGGAGTGTGTTTTTGGGTGAGGGTGGGTCCATGTAGCACCCAGTCCCAGAGACCCTTGGACCATGACTGATCTGGGCTGTGTCTGACATGGGAGCAGATGGGGTCTTTGCCTTGGAACTGAATCCCTCCCCAAGTCAGTCCCCAGGGACATTTTTATTGACCTTCTTGGTAACTGGGGCAATGTTTGACTGCTTAAATTTAAAGACCAAAGAACCCTTGAGATAGAATTTGGAAAGGTCTCGAGATGACATTATGCAGCTGTGCATTGTCCCAATGCTCACTGTTTGATTCCTCCTTAGATGGGTGGAGATGAATGAGCCTAGACAGTGGCTTTCACTCGAGCTCTGGAGAGGCCCCTGTTGGGGACAAGCCCCTCTTACTTGCTGAAGGTGTTTGACTAGGCACGAAGCTGCAGTGGAATGGTGGTGCTGACACACAGAAAAGACTCCACAACCATAAGGTTTTAAAGTAGGTATACATTTTTGCGGTACACCAGGCACATTGGGAATTGATTCCCTCAAAAAGAGCACTGTTACATATTACATGAGCTCTAATACATATTCATTATTTTCCCCTGTCCTGGTTTCAGTTAGGCTAGAGTTAATTTTCCTCCTAGTAGCTGGTAGGGTGCTATGTTTTCTATTAGGATGTGAAGAATGCTGGTAACATGCTGATGTTTTAATTGTTGCAGAGCAGTGCTTACACCAAGCCAAGGATGTTTCAGCTTCTTGCTCTGTCCCGCCAGAGAGCAGACTAGGGATGCATCAGGAGCTGGGAGGGGACAGACCCAGGACAGATAACCCCAACTGGTCAAAGCGGTATTCCGTGTCATTTGGGATCATGCTAAACAATCTGTAGGGGTGGCTAGCTGGGGGGGGTGGGAGCAGACTGCTCGGGGTTAGGCTGGGCATCGGTCAGTGGGTGGTGAGCATTGTGCATCATTTGTTTCGCACACACTGTTAGTAGTAGTACTATTATTATTCTTGTTGTTGTTATTATTATTTTCCTGTCTTAATAAACTGCCTTTATCTCAATCCACAGGCTTCACTTCACGGTTCTCTCCATGATCCCAGAGAAGGAGGGTGGAGAATGAGCGAACAGCTGTGTGGTGTTTAGCTGCCAGCCAGGTTAAACCACAACATCTCGGAAAAGGCGGACCTCTTCCAAGTGCTCATTTCCATACTATTACCTTTGTTGAACAGTATTGAGGAGTTTTATGCTTAACTTTGCCTTCCTTCCTGCCAACAAGTTGTTCATCCCTCCCTAACAACTTGTTTGTCCTTCCCTCACCGTTGCCCTGGAGCGATATCTTCCTTTTTACGTCTGCTTCTCATAAGGTTCTCATCTCCATCCCCAACAATTAGGATATTTTAAGGTTCTCAACAGCATCCCCAATATTCAGGATATTTTTCCATATATGTAGCTAAATATTAATTCAGATCAGTTTTAGCATCTTCCGCATCTCAGTGCCAGGCATGCAGAACTCTCCAGACACTTGTCCCCACTGCTCCAGGGCCAGAGCTCCTCCTAGACGATTATTGCAAACAGGATGCAGGAAAAGGCTTGGGAAGTTGGGCGTAGCCCTGTGCTTCCTGCAGCATGGCTGGGTGCTGTGACGGACCTCTCACTTTTGGTGTGTCTCCCTTGGAGAAGAAGACCTGCGGGGGCCATCTGCCCCCTGGGGGACCTCCCTCTCCGATGGGGCTCTCCTGGGATTGTGGTTGCCCCAGTCTCACCAGGCATGCCAGGGGCCTCCTGACTTCCCTCATCACTCTGCTCCTCCTACAGCTGGGCTCAGGTAGGATCCTGCGGGGCTACTGGGGGCTCTCCCCCCTGTGCATGCAGACTTGCTGCTGCGGGACAGGGGAGCGGCTGTGAGAAAAGGGGGGCCTGAGCCCACAGCTCAGCCCCCCGCTAGGTTTCACTTTCACTTTTGTTCTTTCACACAATACGGAGGCTGCCTTGCCTGCCCTTTCTGTGTCTCCTTCACCCACCGAATGCTACAGAGAGTGATCCCATTCCCAGCACACCTCCTTCTCCTGCACGTCCTCCCTCTCCCTCTCCTGTTTCCCTGGTTGTTTCCCATGGCACCCAGGGGACACAGCACGCACCAACTCACACACCAACTCATGCCCTTTGTCACTCACTGACCCTAAATTTACAATGGCAAAATCTTACCTCCTCTCTGTGCCCTTCTCCATTGCCCAGTGTGAGAAACATCTCAAATAATTTTCTTCAGACTGGATCTTCTCTGAAGCTATTTTATTCACGATTGCAACAGTCCTGCCAATCAGGAGAACATTTTAGTAAACAAATCCTAACCTTTTATTCCGTATTACCCAAAGCCTGATCACCTCCCCTGTTTGCTCATTAGCTGAGTACTACAGGTTCACAAGCTACTCAACACTCCTCTATACCATATTTGTATAATTTTTCTTCTTTTTTTTTTTTTTTTCAACACTTTAATTTCTCCTTTCTTATGTTTAGAGAACTTGTGATCTTGTATTACTGTTCTCACACTGTTCATCCTGTTTTTCTAAAGCTTCTACCTTATTTGGAACACTGAGGCCTTCTACGGTCCAGTTATCTACTTAGCATTTCTCCTTATTATGACTAAACCTTAAAATACAGAAAAATAATTCTCTACTGAAAAAAAAAAAAAAACATTGTTTCTCACACCAGCACAGCTCAGAGTGGTGGGACCAGGACACCCCGTCACTGCCACCGTGGGGCAGGATGTTGTGCTGCCCTGCCACTTGTCCCCTCAACGCGATGCTCACAGCTTGGACGTCAGGTGGATCCGGGACCATATCTCTGAGACAGTGCACCACTACCGCAATGGACAGGACCTGTATGGGGAGCAGATGGGGACATATGCCGGGAGGACAGAGTTGGTCAGAGACGGTCTCTCTGCTGGAAGCCTGGACTTGCGAATCATGGGGCTGAAACCCTCTGATGATGGCCAGTACTTCTGCACTGTGGGAGATGATGATGCTTATGCTGAAGCCATTGTGGTGCTGGAGGTGTCAGGTTAGTGGCTGGGGTGATGCTGCCAGGGCAGAGTTTACGTACCCTATGAATGTTCCAGCTGTTTCACAGCATGGAGCATGCCAATGGATGTGGAGGTAATATTTGGGGAGAGAGCTCCCTGGATAGTTTTGTCAGTTTTCACTGGTGTTCTTGAAGACAATAATCATAATATTGTGAAGGCACTGGGCACAGGCTGCTGAGCAGCACCTTCAGCTGTGTCAGCAATGGAACCAAACAGCACACAGGGAGAATTGCAGAGTCCTCTGAGCAGCCGGACATCTGCTTTACTTTTGCTTTCTGTGCTGGGGGACACCTGAGACGTTGTCTGGATGTCTCGGGACTTCTTGAACCAGCACAGCTTGGTGCAGAGACGCTGCCTAGAGGTGCTGGACAGGACCCGCGGGAACGGGGTTAAGCTGAGGCAGGGGTAATTTAGGCTTGACATCAGGAGGGGGTTCTTCACAGAGAGGGTGGTTGCACACTGGAACAGGCTCCCCAGGGAAGTGGTCACTGCACCGAGCCTGTCTGAATTTAAGAAGAGATTGGACTGTGCACTTAGGCACATGGTCTGAACTTTTGGGTAGACCTGTGCGGTGTCAAGAGTTGGACTTGATGATCCTTAAGGGTCCCTTCCAACTCAGGATATTCTATGATTCTACCTCTGTTTTCTGTGTGATTTGGGGAAACTGGCTTTGTGCAGCCCTGCTGACTGGATCTGGCACCTACCAGGCTGGTTTTGGGGTGAGGGTGAGTGCATGGATTGCCTGGTCCCTGAGCCCCTTGGACCGTTGGTGTGCTGGGCTGTGTCTGGCATGGGAGCAGATGGGGTCTTTGCCTTGGAACTGAATCCCTCCCCAAGTCAAGCCCCAGCCACACGCTCTTCCCCCAGCCACAGGAACTGACCCCCATCTCTCCCTGGGGGGCTACGAGGCCGGAGGCATCCGGGTGCTGTGTCGATCGGCCGGTTGGTACCCGCTGCCGCAGCTGCTGTGGAGGGATGCTCGCGGGCAGCACCTGCCCTCGGTCTCCCAGACACATTCCCAGGACCAGGAGGGGCTCTTTCAAATCGAAGGTGCCATCATCGTGACCGGGAGCGTGGAGGGGCCCTTGTCCTGCATGGTCAGGAGCAGCCGCCTCCAGCAGGAACGGGAATCATCCCTGCACATTTCAGGTACAAATGGCACAGCCAGGGTGAGGTGTTCCTGGCCCCTGCACTTGTCCCGACCCAGGAGAAGTCTGGGTCTTGCTCTTCCACCTATGGCAATGTAAACACAGCCCTTTTCCTGGTGCCTTTTCTCAGCTCCCTTCTTCCACAACGCCCAGCCCTGGATGGTGGCTCTGGCTCTGGTCCTCGTGCTTTTGGCTGTGTCCATTGGCCTCGGTGTTTATCTCTTTCGAAAGCAAGGTAAGCTGGCAGCGCAGGGATGGAGCAGAGGGAGGTGTTCTGCAGGGTCCTGCATGGGTCTGGAGCAAGGGGCCTTGGGTGGGAGGCCAGGGAGCATGGCTGCAGCGTGGGGCTGGTGGCAAGGCGCAGCCCCCCTGCACATGTTCCCACCCAGCAACCAAGCTGCTCTGCTCACCACCTGTTCCTCTGCATTTGCTTTTCAGCGGCACAGAGCCGAGAGCTGGGTGAGTCCTTGCAGTCCCTGCCCCCAGCCCCTGGGGAAGTGGTGTCCCTGCGGGAGGGCCTGGTCTGGGTGGGCTCTGGGGGCTTGTGTGCTGGTGGCTCGGGGGTGCTGGAGGAGCAGCTGGAGCCTGGGGTGGGAGTGGGGAGTGCTGGGGCTGGGGCTACCCTGGGTATGGGTCAAGGGACACGGCCAGGATGGCTGAAAGGAACGGGGATCAAGGTGGGGACGGGGAGAGAGCTGCGGGGCTGCCCCGCTCTGCACTGATGCTTCTAGAACAGAGATGTCCTCCACCCGTCCCCATTCACTTCCACTTGTGTTTTGGTGGCACGGTGCAGAGAGCTGCACAAGTGTCTGTCCTTAATGCTCCACGTGCTCAAACCTTGCTCTAAGCTGGGTCTTGCTCCCTGTTAGTCTGGTCCCTACTAGTCTGAGAGCAAGACTGTCTGTGCCCATTCACCAGGTCAAACACCTTTGGGGTCTAGCCATGGAATTAGTCATGGAATTTGAAGCACTCCTCTCTGATCATTCATTGCTTTTGCTTTCCTTTTCCAGTGAGAAAAGATGCAAGGATGGGTAAGACTATCTTAATGAACCCAAAGAGTTGACAACTTTCCATGGCAGCAGCCATGGGCTGAGGAGCTCCCCTCTCATTGTGCCTTTCTTTTCTCTTCCTTTTCCAGTGGAACAAGCTGCAGAGCTGGGTGAGTGTCACAGAGCTCGGGCTGCATGACATCTCCAACGCGATGTGCCAGGGAGGGTGGGCAGCCTGGACATAGCAGCCCAGGGCTGGCCCCTCACCCTGCCCACACACACTGGGCACCAGCCATGGGCTGTGACCAGCTCTCCCCTCTCCTTCCAGCATGGAGAAGGTGTCTGCTGCCTCATAACAGAGGTAGGTGTGCATTGGGTTGCCCTCTGAGGTGCTTCTCCTGCCCCTGCTGGGGCATGTTCAGGAGCCAAGAGGTGCCCCATCTCCTGCACCGTGGGGCAGCTCCTGGCCCCGAACTGGGGAAAGCCTGCCCAGGGCTGAGCTCTGCCCCTGATGGCCTGGCTCCTTCTGTCCCTGCAGTGAAGGTGACCCTGGATCCGGACACGGCTCATCCCCAGTTTGTCCTGTCTCAGGACAAGAGCAGTGTGAGATGGGAAGACATACCACCTCAGGTTCCTGACACACCAGAGAGATTTCAGGAGAGTTTATGCGTGCTGGGCCGTGAGGAGTTCAGAGAGGGGAGACACTGCTGGTTGGTGGAGGTGGAGGGGGAGTCGCTAAAGTATTCTTGGTGGGCTTTGGGGGTGGCCAGGGCTTCTGTGGAGAGGAAGGGGAAGATCAACATGAGCCCTACAGCAGGGATCTGGGCTGTGGAGTACTATTATGAACATCTCAAGTCTCTCACATCTCCTCCCACTGACTTGCCCCTGTCCCCTGTCCCCACAAGGATCTGGGTCTGTCTGGACTGTACCCAGCAGCAGGTGTCTTTTATCAATGCTGACAATGGGGTCGAGATCTTCACTTTCACAGCAGTCTCCTTCAATGGGGAGACCATCCGCCCCTGGTTCATGATGCGGAAACGGGGAGTTCAGCTGTGCCTGAGGGACAGAACCCTGTAAACCCTGTTCCCAGCCCTGGGGACCTCCTGCCCTTCTCCAGACACTCCTGCATCACCTCTCCTTGGTCCTGCAGGAGCAGCACAGGAATGAGGGGCAGTGGGGCCAGGGGCTGCCCCATGTTCCTCCCTGCTGCTGGAGGAGGGCTGGGATGCTACAAGCAGGGGCCAGGCCCCTTGAAGCCCTGCGCTCTGTCCTGCATGCGGCTCCTGTGCTGGGGCACAAGCCTTCCTATCACCCACGGGTCTCACCCTGCCTCTGAGCCCCAGCAGGCAGCACAGGGGCTGCAGCAGCTCTCCACGCTCCTCTCCCCTCTGCTTGCACTGCTTGCAGACCCCAGGATGTGGTCACCATATGCTGACGGCCATTGCAGACCACCTTTGCCTCCTAATTTGGGGTTGATCCTTGCTTTGTGCCTGGTGCTGAGCATGAGCAGCCTGTGGGGGCTCTTTGTTCCCTCCTCTGGAGCACATCAAGGCCCAGCAGCAGCAGGACTGTGTCAAATAAAGTTTTGCTCAGGAAGATGGAGTCTGGCAGTGGCATTTGCTGGGTGTTTTTTGTCCTGAGGCCTTGCTGCCTGGGAAGGTGTCTTGCAGCAGACCTCTCCTTGGTGTTGGTCCTGGGAGTCAGAGCCAGGAGGAACCAAAGCGCCAACTGCCCCTCGGTTCTCCATCTGTTCCCTGGCACCCCCTTGTCCCAGCTGGGTCATTGCCCTGCCCTGGGCTAGACAGGGTAATGACCCAGCTAGGACAATGGGATCCCCAAGAGCTTCCATCCTCCCATCACAAAGGCTCGGCAGAGGATGTGCTTGCAAGGGTGCATCACGAGATATTTGAAGTCCTCCAAGAAGAGGCAGCAGGTGGCGTCAACCTTAAACCTGTCCATCAGGTCCTTTCAAGCCACCTCCATGTCCCATGTTTCCCTTCCACCACCCAAGTTGTTCCTGTGGCTGTTTTATTTTCCACTGCTCAGGGCAGGGTTCAGCCAGAAATGGGCTTGCAGGAGCCATGGGGCCACCCCAGCTTCACCAACCCTCAGCAATCAGTAACAATCCTGCACTCCCAGAAAACCAGTGCCATTTTTTGCACCTTGTTTAAAAGCAAGCAGGGAAACAAGCTGACATTCTCGAGCCAAATTCATTGCGGTGTGTTTTAAACATCGCAGCATTAAAATCAGGAGCAGACACAGTGCAGAAACAGGGGAAGGAAATGCGTTCGGAAGACACTGCATCCGATAGAAGCAGGTGATCCAAACAGACCGAACCTCAGTGAGAGGGAGCCTCCGTGGCTGCAGGACTCCCTTGGCCTCCTCGAAGGTTTAACTATATGAAGGTGGGAAGCTAAGAATAGGTTTTGAACCCAGCTACACAATGAGGAGACACAGATGCTCTCCTCCAGCTGGTTCTCAATGCCAAGCTGAGTGATCTCCACACCCAACCACCCATCTTCATGCACGTGGGGTCTCACCATCCTAAAATCCCATCATCCTTCATCCCATTGAGATCCCACCATCCTCACACCCATCTCTTTAATCCCAGCAGGGTGCCACCATCCCCAAACCCCATTGTCCTCCACTCCAGTGGGGATCCACCACCACAAACCCCATCCACCTTCACCCCAGTGGGGTCTCATCATCTCCAAAACCCCATCATCCTCCATTCCACTGGGCTCTCACCAACCCCAAACCTCAAAACCCTCCACCCACTGCTGTCCTACCATCCTCTCAGCCAATTATCCTACATCCCACTGGGCTCCCACCATTCCCAAAGCCATCCCAGGGCCAGGGACTGACTGACCACCATGTTCCCTAAGCGCTACGAGATGCTATGCCATGACCACCAGCTGCATGCCTGGTCCTCCTCAATTCACAGATGTAATCTTCAGAGGGTTGTTTGGGAAGAACAGTAAAAGTTCGGCTCCACATGGCTTTTCTGGTGGAGGAGGAGGGCTGAGGGAACAGTGAAGCCCATCCCGCAGTCAGGGCACTGATGGGGTTTCCCTACCAAGTGCTTTTTCCAATGTTGGTTGAACGCCGAGCTTTCAGAGAAGGCTTCCCCGCAGTCAGAGCAGGGATAAGGGGGTTGTCCCCAGTGATTCCTGAGTTGGGCTAAGTAGACTGAATTCTTTGCAAGGCTATACTGCACTGGGGACATTTATAGGTCCCCCAGCCTGCCCGCTGGCAGGACAGAGCAAGAAGCTGAGAAGTCCTTGGCTTGCTGTAAGCACTGCTCTGCAACAATTGAAACATCAGCGTGTTATCAGCACTCTTCTCATCCTAAGCCAAAACATTGCATTCTACCAGCTACTAGGAGGAAAATTATCCTAATTGAAACCAGGACAGGATTTCATGATGACATCAGCCAGTTTTCTTAGTAACCTGGGATGAATCCCATCAGGCCCTATAGTCTCCACTTGCAGGAGCAAATCGCATGCTAAGTCAGCATTTGCTGGGAGTTTATCATTCCTGCTCTCACGGTCCTCCAGCTCAGGGCAACTGGGGTCTCAGAGCCCATTGTCAGTGTTGAAGACAAAGGCAAAAAAAGCATTACACATTCATACACGTGGGGTCTCACCATCCCAAAATCCCATCATCCTTCATCCCATTGAGATCCCACCATCCTCACATCCCATCCTCTTTAATCCCAGCAGGGTCCCACCATCACAAAACCCCATTGTCCTCCACCCTGCTGCAGAAGGGCTTTGCTTGCCAGAGGGCAAATGGTCTGCCCATTTCTGCCTCCACTGGGATGGACAGAACCGGGAGTGGGTCTGGCTCTTTGTCCCCACCACCCTGGGAAAAGGGTGGCACTGAGATGCTCGGCAGCCAGCTGTGCCTCTTTCCCTGCAGCCTCCGATGTCGCTCTGCTCTGCAGCATCTTGCACCCATCCCCCAAGGGTCAGGGCTCCTCCCAGAGGCTTACTGCAGGCAAGAGCTGAGCACAAGTTGGTGAAGTCACGTGTAGCCTTCTAGTTCCTGCAGCTATGGTGGGTGCTGAGAAGGACGACTATTTTGGTGAGACTGCCTTGGAGAAGAACACCTGGGGCTGCCTTCTGTGTCCCCCACTCCATGATAAGTGCAGGCTCTGCACCCTGCCCAAGGCGCTGCTGGCCGTGGCTCCCTGTGCCCAGGCCTGCAGCCCCTCAGTACCTTACTCTTCTACCCCCAGATCCTGCTCCTGCTGCAGCACAGATGGGGCTCCCCTGGGGTTGCGGCCACCCCAGCCTCACCGGCCATGCCAGGGGCCTCCTGACTTCCCTCGTCACTCTGCTCCTCCTCCAGCTGGGCTCAGGTAGGATCCTGCGGGGGTGCTGGGGGCTCTCCCCCCTGGGCCTGAGAGACGTGCTGCTGTGGGGCAGGGGAGCGGCTCCAGGGCAGGGGGACCAGAGCCCACAGCTCGTTCCATGCTGGGTTTCACTTTCCCTTTGGTTCTTTCACACAATATGGGCACTGTCTTGGCTGCCCTTTCTGGCTCTTCTTCTCCTGCCCAAAAGCTGCAGAGAGGGCTCCCACTCCCAGCACACCTCCTTCTCCTGCACGTCCTCCCTCTCCCTCTCCTCTTTCCCTGGTGGTTTCCCATGGGACATGGGGGATGCAGCACGCACCAACTCACACACCAACTAACGCCCTTTGTCACTCACTGCCGCTAAATTTACGATGGCAAAAATTCACCGCCTCTCTGTGCCCTTCTCCATTACCCAGCCCAGCTCACAGTGGTGGGACCAGGCCACTCTGTCACAGCTACCATGGGGCAGGATGTCGTGCTGCCCTGCCACTTGTCCCCTCAACGCGATGCTCGCAGCTTGGAGGTCAGGTGGATCCGGGACCATATCTCTGAGACAGTGCACCACTACCGCAATGGAGAGGACCTGTATGAGGAGCAGATGGGGGCATATGCCGGGAGGACAGAGTTGGTCAGAGATGGTCTCTCTGCTGGAAGCCTGGACTTGCGAATCATGGGGCTGAGACCCTCTGATGATGGCCAGTACGTCTGCATTGTGGGAGATGCTGATGCTTATGCTGAAGCCATTGTGGAGCTGGAGGTGTCAGGTTAGTGGCTGGGTTGAGGCATTCAAGGGATGGTGCAGGTGTTCCCGGGTTTGTGTGTCCCTCCCAGGACCCAGTCCCATCCTCATGGCCATCTACGATGCCTTCCAAACAGTACAGTGTGATGGGGCTTCTCCTCTGTCAGTGAGCACTTGTCCACCAAGAAGTACACCTGTGCCCTTGCAGGTTTTTTATTGAAAGAGATCTGCATGATTGCAATGATTTAATTCAGTCTCAGGGACCCTCATTGAACTCCATCCCCATGCTGTTGTGTGGGCAGTGGGCACAGGTTTCTGAGAAGGTCCTTCAGCTGTGCCAACAACAGGTGTGGGTAAGGGGTAAGAGTGGCTCCTTGAAGCTTCCAGGCCCTGAGCCCCTGGGGACATGGCTGGTCTGTGCTGTGTCTGGCATGGGAGCTGATGGGGTCTTTGCCTTGGAACTGAATCCCTCCCCAAGTCAAGCACCAGCCACACGCTCTTCCCCCAGCTACAGGCGCTGACCCCCACCTCTCCCTGGGGGGCTACGAGGCCAGAGGCGTCCGGGTGCTGTGTCGATCGGCCGGCTGGTACCCGCTGCCGCAGCTGCTGTGGAGGGATGCTCGCGGGCAGCACCTGCCCTCAGTCTCCCAGACACATTCCCAGGACCAGGAGGGGCTCTTTGAAATCGAAGGTGCCGTCATCGTGACCGGGAGCATGGAGGGGCCCTTGTCCTGCGTGGTCAGGAGCAGCCGCCTCCAGCAGGAGAAGGAATCATCCCTGCACATCACAGGTACAAATAGCACAGCCAGGGTGAGGTGTTCCTGGCCCCTGCACTTGTCCTGACCCAGGAGAAGTCTGGGACTTGCTCTTCTAACCCCAGCCATTTAATACAGCCCTTTTCCTGGTGCCTTTTCTCAGCTCCCTTCTTCCACAACGCCCAGCCCTGGATGGTGGCTCTGGCTGTGGTCCTGGTGCTTTTGGCTGTGTCCATTGGCCTCGGTGTTTATCTCTTTGTAAAGAAAAGTAAGTTGGCAGTGCAGGAATGGAGTAGAGGGAGATTTTCTGCAGGGACCCGCCTGGATCTGGAGCAAGGGGCCTTGGGTGGGAGGCCAGGGAGCATGGCTGCAGCGTGGGGCTGGTGGCGAGGCGCAGCCCCCCTGCACATGTTCCCACCCAGCAACCAAGCTGCTCTGCTCACCACCTCTTCCTCCGCCTTTGCTTTTCAGCGGCACAGAGCCGAGAGCTGGGAGAGTCCTTGCAGTCCCTGCCCCCAGACCCTGGGGAAGTGGTGTCCCTGCGGGAGGGCCTGGTCTGGGTAGGCTCTGGAGGCTTGTGTGCTGGTGGCTCAGGGGGTGCTGGAGGAGCAGCTGGAGCCAGGGGTGGGAGTGGGGACTGCTGGGGCTGGGGCTGCCCTGGGCACGGGACACGGCCGGGATGGCTGAAAGGAACGGGGATCAAGGTGGGGATGGGGAGCGAGCTGTGGGGCTGCCCCGCTCAGCACTGATGCTTTCGGGAAATGGACATTCTCCAACAATTCTTTCTTCACTTCTGTAATGGCTTCAGTGGCACAAAGGTAAAAGCTGCACAAATGTCAGTCCTTAAAGTTCTGCTTACAAGAGCATTGTACAAAGCTGGACCACAATGACTATTTCTCTAGTCCCACCTCTGATCAAGGCAGAATTTTCCCTGTCATGGGATGTGTTCAGGATCGACCACGGGCTAAGCAACTCTTCCCTCATGCATTACTTTCATAGCCATCATACATTACTTTCACTTTCCTTTTCAGAGAAACAAGCTGCAGAGCTGGGTAAGTCTCACTCTCAAAACAGAAAAAAAAAAAAAAAAAAAAAAATGGCATCATAGTGAGAGGTATGGAAGGAGAAACTGTGCCTTCTTCTCATATTTTCCTTTTCTCTTTCATTTGTAGAGAAACAAGCTGCAGAGCTGGGTAAGTCTCCCAGTGTTCAGACCCAAGGGCAACACCAAGGCGATGTCCAGGGTTGGGTGGGCAGCTGGGACAGAGCAGCCCAGGGCTGGCCCCTCACCCTGCCCACACCCACTGGGCACCAGTTGTGGGCTGTGACCAGCTCTCCACTCTCCTTCCAGCATGGAGAAGGTTTCTGCTGCCTCAAAATAGAGGTAGGTGTGCACTGGGTTGCCCGTTGAGGTGCTTCTGCCCTTGCTGGGGCATGTTCAGGAGCCAAGAGGTGCCCCATCTCCTGCCCCATGGGGCAGCTCCTGGCCCCGAGCTGGGGAAAGCCTGCCCAGGGCTGAGCTCTGCCCCTGATGGCCTGGCTCCTTCTGTCCCTGCAGTGAAGGTGACCCTGGATCCCGACACGGCTCATCCCCAGCTTGTCCTGTCTCAGGACAACTGCAGTGTGAGATGGGAAAGTGAATGGCAGCAGGTGCCTGACACACCAGAGAGATTTAACTACCGGTGGTGTGTGCTGGGCCGTGAGGAGTTCAGAGAGGGGAGGCACTGCTGGTTGGTGGAGGTGGAGGGAGAGCGGCTAAAGAATTCACGGTGGGCTGTGGGGGTGGCCAGAAAATCTGTGAAGAGGAAGGGGCATTTCAAAAGGAGCCCTGAAGAAGGGATCTGGGCTGTAGAGTACTATGAGGGGCAGCTCAAGTCTCTCACATCTCCTCGCACTCCCTTGTCCCTGTCCCCTTTCCCCACGAGGATCTGGGTCTGTCTGGACTGTACCCAGGGGCAGGTGTCTTTTATCAATGCTGACAATGGGGTCGAGATCTTCACGTTCACAGCAGCCTCCTTCAATGGGGAGAGCATCCACCCCTGGTTCTGGGTGGAGACAGAGGAAATTCAGCTGTGCCTGAGAGACAGCACCCCCAAGACTCTGTCCCCAGCCCTGGGGGGCTCCTGTCCTTCTCCAGACACTCCTGCATCACCTCTCCTTGCTCCTGCAGGACCAGCACAGGAATGAGGGGCAGTGGGGTCAGGGGCTGCCCTGTGTTCCTCCCTGCTGCTGGAGGAGGGCTGGGATGCTGCAAGCAGGGACCAGGCCCCTTGCAGCCCCTGGGCTCTGCCCTGCACACGGCTCCTGTGCTGGGGCACAAGCCCTGCTGGCACCCACGGCTCTCACCCTGCCTCTGAGCCCCAGCGGGCAGCACAGGGGCTGCAGCAGCGCTCCACGCTCCTCTCCCCTCTGCTTGCACTGCTTGCAGAATCCAGGGCAAGGGATGTGGTCACCGTGTGCTGCCGGCCATTGCAGGCCACATTTGCCTCCTAGGTTGGGGTTGATCCTTGCTCTGTGCCTGGTGCTGAGCATGAGCAGCCTGTGGGGGCTCTTTGTTCCCTCCTCTGGAGCACATCAAGGCCCAGCAGCAGCAGGACTGTGTCAAATAAAGTTTTGTACAGGAAGATGGAGTCTGGCAGTGGCTTTTCCTGGGTGCTTTGTGTCCTGAGGCCTTGCTGCCTGGGAAGGCGTCTTGCAGCAGACCTCTCCTTGGTGTTGGTCCTGGGAGTCAGAGCCAGGAGGAACCAAAGCGCCAACTGTCCCTTGGTTCTCCATCTGTTCCCTGGCACTCCATTGTCCCATCTGGGTCAGTGCCCTGCCCTGAGCTAGACAGGGTAATGACCCAGCTGGGACAAGTGGATCATCAAGAGCTTCCATCCTCCCATCACACAGGCTTGGTAGAGGCTCTGCCTGCAGGGGGGGCATCACCAGCTTTTTGAAGTCCTCCTAGCAGAGGCAGCAGGTGGCGTCAACCTTAAACCTGTCCATCAGGTCCTTTCAAGCCACCTCCATGTCCCATATTTCCCTTCCACCACCCAAATTGTTGCCGTGGCTGTTTTATTTTCCACTGCTCAGGGCAGGGTTCAGCCAGAGATGGGCTTGCAGGAGCCATGGGGCCACCCCAGCTTCACCAACCCTCAGCAATCAATAACAATCCTGCACTCCCAGAAAACCAGTGCCACTTTTTGCACCTTGTTTAAAAGCAAGCAGGGAAACAAGCTGACATTCTCGAGCCAAATTCATTGCGGTGTGTTTTAAACATCGCAGCATTAAAATCAGGAGCAGACACAGTGCAGAAACAGGGGAAGGAAATGCGTTCGGAAGACACTGCATCCGATAGAAGCAGGTGATCCAAACAGACCGAACCTCAGTGAGAGGGAGCCTCCGTGGCTGCAGGACTCCCTTGGCCTCCTCGAAGGTTTAACTATATGAAGGTGGGAAGCTAAGAATAGGTTTTGAACCCAGCTACACAATGAGGAGACACAGATGCTCTCCTCCAGCTGGTTCTCAATGCCAAGCTGAGTGATCTCCACACCCAACCACCCATCTTCATGCACGTGGGGTCTCACCATCCCAAAATCCCATCATCCTTCATCCCATTGAGATCCCACCATCCTCACACCCCATCCTCTTTAATCCCAGCAGGGTCCCACCATCCCAAAACCCCATTGTCCACCAATCCAGTGGGGATCCACCACCACAAACCCCATCCACCTTCACCCCAGTGGGGTCTCATCATCTCCAAAACCCCATCATCCTCCATTCCACTGGGCTCTCACCAACCCCAAACCTCAAAACCCTCCACCCACTGCTGTCCTACCATCCTCTCTGCCAATTATCCTACATCCCACTGGGCTCCCACCATCCTCAAAGCCATCCCAGGGCCAGGGACTGACTGACCACCACGTTCCCTAAGCGCTACGAGAAGCTGTACCATGACCACCAGCTGCATGCCTGGTCCTCCTCAATTCACAGATGTAATCTTCAGAGGGTTGTTTGGGAAGAACAGTAAAAGTTCGGCTCCACATGGCTTTTCTGGTGGAGGAGGAGGGCTGAGGGAACAGTGAAGCCCATCCCGCAGTCAGGGCACTGATGGGATTTCCCTACCAAGTGCTTTTTCCAAAGTTGGTTGAACGCCGAGCTTTCAGAGAAGGCTTCCCCGCAGTCAGAGCAGGGATAAGGGGGTTGTCCCCAGTGAGTCCTGAGATGGGCTATGTAGACTGAATTCTTTGCAAGGCTATACTGCACTGGGGATATTTATATGTCCCCCAGCCTGCCCGCTGGCAGGACAGAGCAAGAAGCTGAAAAGTCCTTGGCTTGGTGTAAGCACTGCTTTGAAACAATTGAAACATCAACATGTTATCAGCACTCTTCTCATCCTAAGCCAAAACATAGCATTCTACCAGCTACAAGGAGGAAAATTAACTCTATCCTAATTGAAACCAGGACAGGATTTCATGATGACATCAGCCAGTTTTCTTGGTACTCTGGGATGAATCCCATCAGGCCCTATAGTCTCCACCTGTAGGAGCAAATTGCATGCTAAGTCAGTATTTGCTGGGAGTTTATCATTCCTGCTCTCACGGTCCTCCAGCTCAGGGCAACTGGGGTCCCAGAGCCCATTGTCAGTGTTGAAAACAAAGGCAAAAAAAGCATTAAACATGCCCCTGTTTGTGAGGAGACCATCCCCATCAAGTAAAGGACCACTGTTTTCTCCGGTTCTACTTTTGCTCTTTAGATATTTTATAAAACTCAGTTTTATTTCCCCCAACAGTTCTGTCAAGCTTCAACTCAAATTGAGCTTTAGCCATATGAATTCACCCTGATAACGACTAGGGCAGCAGATTCTGAGGCATCACATAGTTCCTTAAAGAACAGTTCATCCATGTCATCATCCTAGCTGCATGAGAAGCTGTCCCTCTGGTCCTTGGAAGCCATTTCCACACCAAAGTCTCCACCGTGCTGCAGAAGGGCTTTGCTTGCCAGAGGGCAAAAGGTCTGCCCATTTCTGCCTCCACTGGGATGGACAGAGCCGGGAGTGGGGCTGGCTCTTTGTCCCCACCACCTTGGGAAAAGGGTGGCACTGAGATGCTTGGCAGCCAGTTGTGCCTCTTTCCCTGCAGCCTCCGATGTCGCTCTGCCCTGCAGCATCTTGCACCCTTCCCCCAAGGTCAGGGCTCCTCCCAGAGGGTTACTGCAGGCAAGAGCTGAGCACAAGTTGGTGAAGTCACGTGTAGCCTTCTAGTTCCTGCAGCTATGGTGGGTGTTGTGAGGGACGACTATTCTGGTGAGACTGCCTTGGAGAAGAACACCTGGGGCTGCCTTCTGTGTCCCCCAGCCCATGATAAGCGCAGGCTCTGCACCCTGCCCAAGGAGCTGCTGGCCGTGGCTCCCTGTGCCCAGGCCTGCAACCCCTCAGTACCTTACTCTTCTACCCCCAGATCCTGCTCCCGCTGCAGCACAGATGGGGCTCTACAGGTTCTGCGGCCGCCCCAGCCTCACCAGCCATGCCAGCGGCTTCCTGACTTCCCTCGTCACTCTGCTCCTCCTCCAGCTGGGCTCAGGTAGGATCCTGCAGGGATGCTGGGGGCTCTCCCCCCTGTGCATGCAGATGTGCTGCCATAGGGCAATGGAGCAGCTCCAGGGTAGGGGGACCAGAGCCCAGAGCTTGTTCCCCGCTGGGTTTCACTTTCCCTTTGGTTCTTTCACACAATACCGGCGCTACCTTGACTGCCCTTTCTGGCTCTTCTTCTCCTGCCCAAAAGCTGCAGAGAGGGCTCCCACTCCCAGCACACCTCCTTCTCCTGCACATCCTCCCTCTCCCTCTCCCGTTTCCCTGGTGGTTTCCCATGGGACACGGGGGACACAGCACGCACCAACTCACATACCAACTCACGCCCTTTGTCACTCACTGCCCCTAAATTTACAATGGCAAAATCTCACTGCCTCTCTGTGCCCTTCTCCATTGCCCAGCCCAGATCAGAGTGGTGGGACCAGGACACCCTGTCACTGCCACCGTGGGGCAGGATGTCGTGCTGCCCTGCCACTTGTCCCCTCAACGCGATGCTCGCAGCTTGGAGGTCAGGTGGATCCGGGCCAAGTTCTCTGAGACAGTGCACCACTACCGCAATGGAGAGGACCTGTATGGGGAGCAGATGGGGGCATATGCCGGGAGGACAGAGCAGGTCAGAGATGGTCTCTCTGCTGGAATCCTGGACTTGAAAATCACGGGGCTGAGACCCTCTGATGATGGCCAGTACTTCTGCACTGTGGGAGATGCTGATGCTTATGCTGAAACCATTGTGGAGCTGGAGGTGTCAGGTTAGTGGCTTGGGTGATACATCCAAGGGGTGGTGCAGCTGTCCCCGGGTCTGTGTGTCCCACCCAGGACCCGGTCCCATATTCATGGCCATCTACGAGGCCCTGGAAACAGTAGAGTGTGATGAGGCTTCTCCTCTGTAAGTGAGCACTTGTCCACCAAGAAGTACACCTGTGTCCTTGCAGGCTTTTTATTGAGAGAAAGCTGCATGAATGCAATGATTTAATTCAGTCTCAGGGACCCTATTTGAACTCCATCCCCATGCTGTTGTGTGGACAATGGGCACAGGTTGCTGAGCAGGTCCTTCAGCTGTGCCAACAATAGGTGTGGGTTAGGGGTGAGAGTGGCTCCGTGGAGAGCCCGGTCCCTGAGCCCCTGTGACCATGGCTGTCCTGGGCTGTGTCTGGCATGGGAGCTGATGGGGTCTTTGCCTTGAAATGAATCCCTCCCCAAGTCAAGCCCCAGCCACGCGCTCTTCCCCCAGCTACAGGCGCTGACCCCCACCTCTCCCTGGGGGGCTATGAGGACAGAGGCGTCCGGGTGCTGTGTCGATCGGCCGGCTGGTACCCGCTGCCGCAGCTGCTGTGGAGGGATGCTCGCGGGCAGCACCTGTCCTCAGTCTCCCAGACGCATTCCCAGGACCAGGAGGGGCTCTTTGAAATCAAAGGCGCCGTCATCGTGACCGGGAGTGTGGAGGGGCCCTTGTCCTGCGTGGTCAGGAGCAGCCGCCTCCAGCAGGAGCGGGAATCATCCCTGCACATCGCAGGTACAAATGGCACAGCCAGGGTGAGGTGTTCCTGGCCCCTGTACTTGTCCTGACCCAGGAGAAGTTTGGGTCTTGCTTTCCTAATCCCAGGCATGTAAACACAGCCCTTTTCCTGGTGCCTTCTCTCAGCTCCCTTCTTCCACAATGCCCAGCCCTGGATGGTGGCTCTGGCTGTGGTCCTCGTGCTTTTGGCTGTGTCCATTGGCCTCGGTGTTTATCTCTTTCGAAAGCAAGGTAAGCTGGCAGCGCAGGGATGGAGCGCAGGGAGGTGTTCTGCAGGGACCCCCCTGGGTCTGGAGCGGGGCTGAGCCCTGGCCCAGGGAGGTGTGTAGGAGGAGGAAGGGAATGTTCTCCTGGGGATGCCAAAGGCCTTAAGATCGTCTTGGGTGGGAGGCCAGGGAGCATGGCTGCAGCGTGGGGCTGGTGGCAAGGCGCAGCCCCCCTGCACATGTTCCCACCCAGCAACCAAGCTGCTCTGCTCACCACCTCTTCCTCCGCCTTTGCTTTTCAGCGGCACAGAGGCGAGAGCTGGGTGAGTCCTTGCAGTCCCTGCCCCCAGCCCCTGGGGAAGTGGTGTCCGTGTGGGAGGGCCTGGTCTGGGTGGGCTCTGGAGGCTTGTGTGCTGGTGGCTCGGGGGTGCTGCAGGAGCAGCTGGAGCCTGGGGTGGGAGTGGGGAGTGCTGGGGCTGGGGCTGCCCTGGGCACGGGACACGGCCGGGATGGCTGAAAGGAACGGGGATCAAGGTGGGGATGGGGAGCGAGCTGCAGGGCTGCCCCACTCTGCACTGACGTTTCTGGGACAGGGACGTCCTCCACCCGTCCCCATTCACTTCCCCTTGTGTTTTGGTGGCACGGTGCAGAGAGCTGCACAAGTGTCTGTCCTTAATGATACAAGACTTGCAAAATGCTGGGACCTGGTCCTTGTTAGTCTGGTTCCTGCAAGTCTGGGAGCAAGGTCGTCTGTGCCCTGCATGAGAGCAAAAAAAAATTGGGGTCTAGCCATGGAAGCAATAATTTGGTATAAGTCTCTCCACTCTGACCTTTCATTCCTTTTGCTTTTCTATAGCAGCAAAAAAGGATGCAAAGCTGGGTAAGTCTCCTTCCCCAAAGAGAAGGCATTTGGTGTCTTTCCACGGGCATACTCCCCTCTGATTATACATTGCTTTTCTCTTTCCTTTTCTTTTCCAGGGAAACAAGCTGCAGAGATAGGTGAGTGTCCATCCCTGAACTGTAAGAATTTGCAATGTAGACAATAGATGAGAAGTTATTTCCTCTGATCATGCATTTCTTACGCTTTTCTTTTCCAGAGGAAAAAGATGTAAGACTGGGTGAGTCTTTATTCCTCCCCCCAACTGAAGGAATTAGGGGTCCTTGGTTTGTAGCAGTCATTGTTGAGAAACTGACTCCTTTCATCGATGCATTGCTTTTCTATTTTGTTTGTAGATGAACAAGCTGCAGAGCTGGGTAAGTCTCACTCTCCAAACAAACAAACAAACAAAAAGGCAAAAAAAAAAAAAAAAAAGGCATCATACTGAGAATTATGCAATCAGAACCTGTGCTTTCTACTCATAATTTGCTTTCTCTTTACTTTGTAGAGAAACAAGCTGCAGAGATAGGTGAGTGTCCATCCCTGAACTGTAAGAATTTGCAGTGTAGACAATGGATGAGAATTTTTTCCCTCTGATCATGCATTCCTTATGCTTTTCTTTTCCAGAGGAAAGAGTTGCAATACTGGGTGAGTCGCTCTTCCCCCCCCCACCCACAACTGAAGGAATTTGGGGTCTTTGGTTTGTAGCAGTCATTGATGAGAAGCAGACTCTATTCATCCATGCATTGCTTTTCTCTTTCGTTTGTAGATGAACAAGCTGCAGAGCTGGGTAAGTCTCGCTCTCCAAACAGAAAAGAAAAAAAAAAAAAAAAGGAAAAAAAAAAAAAGGCATCATAGTGAGAGAATCAGAAACTGTGCCTTCTGCTTATATTTTCCTTTTCTCTTTCATTTGTAGAGAAACAAGCTGCAGAGCTGGGTAAGTCTCCTGGTGTTCAGACCCAAGCGCAACACCAAAGCAATGTGCAGGGGAGGGTGGGCAGCTGGGACAGAGCAGCCCAGGGCTGGCCCCTCACCCTGCCCACACCCACTGGGCACCAGCCATGGGCTGTGACCAGCTCTCCCCTCTCCTTCCAGCATGGAGAAGGTTTCTGCTGCCTGAAAATACAGGTAGGTGTGCATTGGGTTGCCCTCTGAGGCGCTTCTCCTGCCCTTGCTGTGGCATGTTCAGGAGCCAAGAGGTGCCCCATCTCCTGCCCCGTGGGGCAGCTCCTGGCCCCGAGCTGGGGAAAGCCTGCCCAGGGCTGAGCTCTGCCCCTGATGGCCTGGCTCCTTCTGTCCCTGCAGTGAAGGTGACCCTGGATCCGGACACGGCTCATCCCCAGCTTGTCCTGTCTCAGGACAACTGCAGTGTGAGACGAGAAAGTGAACGGCAGCAGGTTCCTGACACACCGGAGAGATTTGATCATTGGTGCTGTGTGCTGGGCCGTGAGGAGTTCAGAGAGGGGAGGCACTGCTGGTTGGTGGAGGTGGAGGGAGAGCAGCTACAGTATTCAGGATGGGGTGTGGGGGTGGCCAGGGCTTCTATGGAGAGAAAGAAGTGGATCAACATGAGACCTGAAGAAGGGATCTGGGCTGTGCTGTACTATAAGGGGAAGCTCAAGTCTCTCACATCTCCTCCCACCCCCTTGTCCCTGTCCCCTGTCCCCACAAGGATCTGGGTCTGTATGGACTGTACCCAGGGACAGGTGTCTTTTATCAACGCTGACAATGGGGTCGAGATCTTCACTTTCACAGCAGTCTCCTTCAATGGGGAGAAAATCCACCCCTGGTTCCTTCTGGTGACAAAGAGAATTCAGCTGTGCCTGAGGGACAACACCCCCCAGACCCTCTCCCCAGCCCTGGGGAGCTCCTGCCCTTCTCCAGCCACTCCTGCATCACCTCTCCTTGGTCCTGCAGGACCAGCACCACAGGAATGAGGGGCAGTGGGTTCAGGGGCTGCCCCGCGCTCCTCCCTGCTGCTGGAGGAGGGCTGGGATGCTGCAAACAGGGGCCAGGCCCCTTGCAGCCCCTGGGCTCTGCCCTGCAGGTGGCTCCTGTGCTGGGGCACAAGCCCTGCTGGCACCCACGGCTCTCACCCTGCCTCTGAGCCCCAGCGGGCAGCACAGGGGCTGCAGCAGCTCTCCACGCTCCTCTCCCCTCTGCTTGCACTGCTTGCAGACCCCAGGGCAAGGGATGTGGTCACCATATTCTGCCAGCCATTGCAGGCCACATTTGACTCCTAGGTTGGGGTTGATCCTTGCTTTGTGCCTGGTGCTGAGCATGAGCAGCCTGAGGGGGCTCTTTTTTCCCCCCTCAGAGGCACATCAAGGCCCAGCAGCAGCAGGACTGTGTCAAATAAAGTTTTGCACAGGAAGATGGAGTCTGGCAGTGGCATTTCCTGGGTGCTTTGTGTCCTGAGGCCTTGCTGCCTGGGAAGGCGTCTTGCAGCAGACCGTCTCCTCACACGCCTTGCCCTGCAGAGCCTTCGCCGTCCTCGTAGCCCTCCCTTGGAGGCTCTCGCACAGTTTCACGCCCTTCATCTGCTGCGGTGCTCACAGCTGCACACAGTGCTTGAGGCGAGGCCGCAGCAGGCCGAGCAGAGCGGGACGATCCCTTCCCTCGGCCGGCCAGCAGTGCCATGCCTGAGGCACCCCATGGCACGCTTGGCACTTTGGGGTCCCATGCCATGGCCCCCGCACACCCGATACTCTTGGTGAGACACCGTAGGAGTGTGTGAGCCTCTGCCCTGTCCCCAGAACACTGCAGAGACACCAGCGGGGCTTGTGGAGCATTTTTATTGTAGGAGATGGGTCCTACCGGGAGCCGCCGGTGCCAGGAGGTGTCCGTCTGGGGGTCCTCAGATGCTGCCTGGGGAAGGGGGGGATACAAAGGGTGAGAGATGGGGTGATTCGCCCCTCGCCGTAGTGGACGGGGATGGGGACACCTTTACCTGCGGGGTAGTTGTCTCCAGGGAGGGGAGTTTAACCTGCTGGGGGGAGAAGAGGAGTGAGCAGAGTCCTCGTCGCCCTTGACCACGGCCCCGTCTCTCCCCGGACACTCACCCGGGGCAGGAGGCCTGGCCCTGAAGCGGTAGACGCCAGCGAGTAATAAGCCAAGTCCCAGCACCATCAGCACGGTGGCCACCGCCACCAGTATCGTCACATCTGGAATCAGTCCGGGACCTGCGGGGACACGGCTGGGTGAGTGGCAGCAAGGAGCCAAGGCCGCCGGCCTCCAGGTGAGGTGCTGCGCCTCTCCACTCCCTCCAGTCCTCCAGGAGAGGCTCCTGCAGGCTGACGTGCTGCACCGAGCACGTGTAGGTGTCGCCTGCCACCGGGGCCACCAGCAGGGACACCTGCGTCTGGTAGCTCCAGTCGCCGTTGGGGATGGCGGAGATGGGGTTGTAGTCATCGGGCTCCACGATGTCCCCGTTGTGCAGCCAGATGACGGTCACCTCGGGGGGGTAGAAGCCCCAGATGTGGCAGCTGAGGCGCACGGGCACACAGGCGTTCCCCGTCTCCGTGGGGATGATGCGGACTTGGGGCTGCGCTGGAGCAGGGATGGGGATGGGGTCAGTGGTGGGCAAGCCCCTTTTCCCTTCCCTGTGCGACGTCCCCACGCAATGTTCCATGCAATGCTCCCGTGCAATGCTCCCATGCAACTCTCCCATGCAAAGCTCTAGGCATTGTCCCTTGCGATGTCTCGTGTGACATCCCCACGCGATGCCCTGTGTAACGCCCCTGTGCCACACCCTGCAAGAGGCATTGATCTGTGCAATATCCCCTTGCAAATGGCAATGCAATGCGCTGTGCAGTGCTCCGTGCAACATCCCCCTGCGACGTCCTCACACAGTGTGCTCTGCAACACCCCCATGCAATGCCCGGTGCAACATCTCCTTGCAACATGCTCTGAAACACCCCTGTGCAACATCCCCATACAGTGCCTGGTGCAAAATCTTGACGAGGCGATCAGCTCCAGGGCAGACTCTTTCTGCAGCGAAGCAGGGGATCAGTCAGGTAGGGCTATTTTTTTCCGCTATTGAGCTCACTTGTGGGAGCTGCCAGGACCCAGCAGCCCTTGCCAGGGAGGCTAACAAGGCATTGGCAGAGCCAGCAGGGTCCCCCTCCCCGGCCGTTCAAAAGCTGCTCCTGGGGAGGGTGACAACCAGGAATGCGGTGACCATGGTGGGCAAACAGGGCATGGCACATCAGAAGGGAGTGGCAGGCAGTTCGAGCAGGCAGGGCGAACAGGGAGGGCGGAGCGTTCCCCCCATGCCTATAAGAACAACTCATCTAAGGGCGGTCTACCATTAGCTGGGCTACAATGTACTCCACCAGGCACAGTGCTCTCTCTAGCAAGTCTGTACACACCCAGACTGACTGCCCGCTCAAAAATGCACCAGTTCAGGTCTCTGGGTGCAGGGAGCGTCTGAGCCTCTTGCTGCCATCTGCGGGAGGCAGAGAGACTGTGTGTGCGTGAGGTGCGATCAGGTGGATGACCTGGTCCACCTGGTGGCAGAACTCAAGGAGGAGGTGGAGAGGTTGAGGGCTATCAGGGAGTGTGAGCGGGAGATAGAGTGGTGGGGAAACTCCCTGTGGATCCTGAAGGAGAGATACTGGGGTGAGACACCTCAAATGGGGGTGGACCCCCTCCCCTGTCGCTGTCGGGCAGAGGGAGGGGACCTAGGAGTTGAGCAGGAATGGAGACAGGTCCCTGCTCAACATTGCAGGCGATGCCACCCCATACAGGCCCCACCTTCCCAGGTGCCCTTCCACAACAGGCTTGAGGCCCTGCAGCTTGAGAGACCGGTAGCTGAGAAAGAGGTAGAAAGTGTAGCCAGGAGGATGCCTTGGGTCGAATCCAAGCCTCAGGACTGCTATCCTCTTTTGATAGTCCAGGCTGGCAGTGATGACATTGAAGAGAGAAGCCTGAAGGCTGTCAAACGGGACGTTAGGGGACTGGGGCAGTTAGTGGATGGAGCGGGAGTACAGGTGGAGCAGATCTCCACACTGCAGCCCATGGAGGAGCCCCCAGTGAAGGAGGTGGAAGGGGCCTGGAGGAGGCTGCGGCCCATGGAGAGCCCCACAAATCCAGGCCCCAGGCAGAAGCTGCAGCCCATGGAGAGGAGCCCACACAGGATCAGGAGGTCTGGGGGGAGCTGCCACCCGTGGGGGACCCAGATTGGAACAGTTTGCTCCTGACAGATGTACCCCATGCTACAGACACATACTGGAGCAGTTGCTGGAGAGCTGCTGCCTGTGGGAAGCACATGTAGTATCAGCTTGGGAAGGACGACATTCCGTGGCAGGAGTTGTTGAATATGTTGATGGTAGAAAGCCCATGCAGTGAGATCTGGACAGACTGGAGAGCTGGGCAATCACCAACTGCATGAAGTTTAACAAAGGCAAGTGCCAGGTCCTGCACCTGGGACACAGCAACCCTGGCTATACGTGCAGACTGGGGGATGAGACGCTGGAGAGCAGCCCTGCAGAGAGGGATCTGGGGGTTGTGGTTGACAGCAAGCTGAACATGAGCCAGCAGTGTGCCCTAGCAGCCAGGACGGCCAAACGTATCCTGGGGCGCATCGAGCATGGCATTGCTAGTCAGTCAAGGGAAATGATTGTCCCACTCTACTCTGCACTCTGCGGCATCGCCTCGAGGACTCTGTGGAGTTCTGGGCACCACAGTACAAGAAGGACGTGAAACTATTGGAGAGTGTCCGGAGAAGGGCCACAGAGATGGTGAAGGGCCTAGAGGGGAAGATGTATGCCTTCAGCCAGTTCTCTTCGTACTCTGGGATGAATCCCATCAGGCCCTATAGTCTTGTATGCATTCATCTGGAGCAGCAAATCCCACACAAATTCGATGTTGTTGGGACTTTATTCTTCCTGCAGTCACTGTCCTCCAGCTCAGGGCACATGGGGTCCCACAGCCCAGCATCAGTCTTAAAGGCAAAGAAAGCAATAAACATCTCTGTGAATGACCCTGTTTGACCATCCACATCAAGTAACAGACCAATGCTTTCTCTCATCCTACTGTAGCTCTTAAGACAGTTTAAAACAAAAAGTATTTTATTTCCCCTCACAGTACTGTCCAGCTTCAACTCAAATTGATCTTTGGCCATATGAATTTTCTCCCTACAAAGGCAAACAGTACCTCTGTACTCCTTCCATGTTGCCTGACTTCCCTTCCAAACAGGAACTTTCTTTATCCACCTAAGCTCTTGAAGAAGGTCCCTGCCCATCTCAGCCAAACTTCTGCCATGCCTGCTTTACTGGAGCCGGGATCAGGGCTGGCACTTTGCCTTCAGCACCCTGGGCAAAGGGTGGCAGCTCTGGGCTCGGCACCCAGCCATGCCCCATTCCCTGCAGCCTCCAATTCTGCTCAGCTCTTCACTGCCATCTCTCCACATTTTCCCATTGCTCACAGTTTGATTCCTCCTTGCATGCATGGAGATGAACGAACATAGCCAGTGGCTTTCCCTGGAGGTCTGGAGAGGCCCTTCCTGGTCACAAGCAACTGGTGCATGCTAAAGGGCACCCAGCTGCGATGGGATGGTGGTGCCAGCCCTGCAGAGCTCCCCAGACATTGCCCTATGGGCAGAGTTGTTCCAGGAGGGTTATTGCAGCCAGGAACTGGGCAAAGGTTGGGAAAGTTGGGCGTAGCCTTCTACTTTCTGCAGCTCTGCTGGGTGCCACGAGGGAGGTCTATCTTAGCTTGGAGAAAAACCTCTGGGGGGCCACCTGCCCCCTGGGCAACCACTCTCTCAGATGGGGCTCCCCTGGGGCTGCAGCCAGCCCAGCTTCACCGGCCATGGCAGAGATCTCCTGACTTTCCTCGTCACTCTGCTCCTCCTCCGGCTGGGCTCAGGTAGGATCCTGTGGGGCTGCTTTGGGGCTCTCCCCCCTGGGCCTTACAGACGTGCTGCTGCGGGGCAGGGGAGCGGCTGTGGGAAAGGGGGGACCTGAACCCACAGCTCGGTCCCTGCTGGGTTTCACTTTCACTTTTGTTCTTCCACACAAGACGGGTGCTGCCCTAACTGCCCTTTCTGACTCACTTTCACCTGCCCGAATGCTGCAGAGAGGGCTCCCACTCCCAGCACACCTCCTTCTCCTGCACGTCCTCCCTCTCCCTCTCCTCTTTCTCCGGTGTTTTCCCATGGGACACTGGGGACGCAGCACGCACCAACTCCCACACCAACTCACGCCCTTTGACACTCACTGTCCCTAAATTTAAAATGGCAAAATCTCACCTCCTCTCTGTGCCCTTCTCCATTGCCCAGCCCAGCTCAGAGTGGTGGGACCAGGCCACTCTGTCACTGCCACCGTGGGGCAGGATGTCGTGCTGCCCTGCCACTTGTCCCCTCAACGCGATGCTCGAACCTTGGAGGTCAGGTGGATCCGGGACCATACCTCTGAGACAGTGCACCACTACCACAATGGAGAGGACCTGTACGGGGAGCACATGGGGGCATATGCCGGGAGGACAGAGTTGCTCAGAGATGGTGTCTCTGCTGGAAGACTGGATTTGCGAATCACGGGGCTGAGACCCTCTGATGAGGGCCTGTATTTCTGCACTGTGGGAGATGCTGATGCTTATGCTGAAGCCATTGTGGATCTGGAGGTGTCAGGTTAGTGGCTGGGGTGATGCTGCCAGGGCAGACTTTACATGCCCTTTCAATATTTCAGCTGTTTCACAGCATGGAGCATGCCTATAGATGTGGAGGTAATATTTGGGGATAGAGCTCCCTGGATAGTTTTGTCAGTTTTCACTGGTGTCCTTGAAGACAATAATCATAATATTGTGAGGGCACTGGGCACAGGCTGCTGAGCAGCACCTTCAGCTGTGTCAGCAATGGGACCAAGCACCACACAGGGAGAATCGCAGAGTCCTCTGAGCAGCCGGATGTCTGCTTTACTTTTGCTTTCTGTGCTGGGGGAGACCTGAGACGTTGCCTGGACGTCTCAGGGCTTCATCAACCAGCACGGCTTGGTGCACAGCAACTGCCTGGAGGAGCTGAAGCTTGGCACCTGTGTTTTCCATGTGATTTGGGGACACATGGAAACACATTGTCAGGAAGTCTTGGGGCTCCTTGACCCAGCACGGCTTGGTGCAGAGACGCTGCCTGGAGGTGCTGAAGCTCAGTGTCTGGGTTTTCTGGGCAATTTCAAGCCACTGCCATTGTGCAGCCCTGCTCTCTGAGTCTGGCACATTGGAGGGATATTTTTGGGTGAGGGTGAGTACCTGGAGTGCCTGGTCCCTGAGACCCTGTAGCCGTAGCTGTGCTGGGATGTGTCTGTCATGGGAGCAGATGGGGTCTTTGCCTTGAAAGGAATCCCTCCCCAAGTCAAGCCCCAGACACGCACTCTTCCCCCAGCCACAGGCGCTGACCCCCACCTCTCCCTGGGGGGCTATGAGTCCAGAGGCGTCCGGGTGCTGTGTCGATTGGCCGGCTGGTACCCGCTGCCGCAGCTGCTGTGGAGGGATGCTCGTGGGCAGCACCTGCCCTCGGTCTTCCAGACACATTCCCAGGACCAGGAGGGGCTCTTTGAAATCGAAGGCGCCGTCATCATGACCGGGAGCGTGGAGGGGCCCTTGTCCTGCGTGGTCAGAAACAGCCACCTACAGCAGGAGAGGAAATTTTCCCTGCACATTGCAGGTACAAATGGCACAGCCAGGGTGAGGTGTACGTGGCCCCTGCACTTTTCCTGTGCTGCGAGAAGTCTGGGTCTTGCTCTTCCATCCACGCACATGGAAATGCAGCCCTTTTCCTGGTGCCTTTTTTCAGCTCCCTTCTTCCGCAACGCCCAGCCCTGGATGGTGGCTCTGGCTGTGGTCCTCGTGCTTTTGGCTGTGTCCATTGGCCTCGGTGTTTATCTCTTTCGAAAGCAAGGTAAGCTGGCAGCGCAGGGATGGAGCGGAGGGAGGTGTTCTGCAGGGACCCGCCTGGGTGTGGAGCGGGGCTGAGCCCTGGCCCAGGGAGGTGCGTAGGAGGATTAAGGGAATGTTCTCCTGGGGATGCCAAAAGCCTTAGGATCGTCTTGGGTGGGAGGCCAGGGAGCATGGCTGCAGCGTGGGGCTGGTGGCAAGGCGCAGCCCCCCTCCACATTTTCCCACCCAGCAACCAAGCTGCTCTGCTCACCACCTGTTCCTCCACATTTGCTTTTCAGTGGCACAGAGCCAAGAGCTGGGTGAGTCCTTGCAGTCCCTGCCACCAGCCCCTGGGGAAGTGGTGTCTGTGCGGGAGGGCCTGGTCTGGGTGGGCTCTGGGGGCTTGTGTGCTGGTGGCTCGGGGGTGCTGGAGGAGCAGCTGGAGCCTGGGGTGGGAGTGGGGAGTGCTGGGGCTGGGGCTGCCCTGGGCACGGGACACGGCTGGGATGGCTGAAAGGAACGGGGATCAAGGTGGGGACGGGGAGCGAGCTGCGGGGCTGCCCCGCTCTGCACTGACGCTTCTGGGACAGGAACGGAACGTCCTCCAACAATCTTTTTTTCATTTGGGTAATGTCTACGGTACCACTGAGATATAATCTGCACAAGTGTCTGTGTTTCCAGATGCACTAAGAGCATTGCTCATAGCTGGACCACTATGTTTTGGGTCCCACCTTGGAACAAGGCTGTATTATCCCCGTCATGGGATGTGTTCAGGGTCTAACATGGGCTGACCAACTTCCCTCTGATCATGCATTACTTTCACTTTCCTTTTCAGAGAAACAAGCTGCAGAGCTGGGTAAGTCTCCTGGTGCTTCGACCCATGGCTATGCCAAAGCAATGTAAGGGGAGGGTGGGCAGCTGGGACAGAGCAGCCCAGGGCTGGCCCCTCACCCTGCCCACACCCACTGGGCACCAGCTGTGGGCTGTGACCAGCTCTCCCCTCTCCTTACAGCATGGAGAAGGTGTCTCCTGCCTCATAATAGAGGTAGGTGTGTATTGGGTTGCCCTCTGAGGCGCTTCTCCTGCCCTTGCTGTGGCATGTTCAGGAGCCAAGAGGTGCCCCATCTTCTGCCCTGTGGGGCAGCTCCTGGCCCCGAGCTGGGGAAAGCCACCCAGGGCTGAGCTCTGCCCCTGATGGCCTGGCTCCTTCTGTCCCTGCAGTGAAGGTGACCCTGGATCCAGACACGGCTCATCCCCGGCTTGCTGTGTCTCAGGACAACAGCAGTGTGAGACGGGAAATTAAATGGCAGCAGGTGGCTGACACACCAGAGAGATTTAACTATAGGTGCTGCGTGCTGGGCCGTGAGGAGTTCAGAGAGGGGAGGCACTGCTGGTTGGTGGAGGTGGAGGGAGAACGGCTAAAGGATTCTTGGTGGGCTGTGGGGGTGTCCAGGGCTTCTGTGGAGAGAAAAGGGCGGATCAACATGAGCACTGAAGAAGGGATCTGGGCTCTGCAGTACTTTCATGGACAGCTCATGTCTCTCACATCTCCTCCCACTCCCTTATCAGTTTCCCCTGTCCCCACAAGGATCTGGGTCTGTCTGGACTGTACCCATGGGCAGTTGTCTTTTAACAATGCTGACAATGGGGTCCAGATCTTCACTTTCACAGCAGCCTCCTTCAATGGGGAGAGCATCCGCCCCTGGTTCTGTCTGGAGACACTGGGAATTCAGCTGTGCCTGAGGGACAGCATGCCCAAGACCCTTTCCCTAGCCCTGGGGAGCTCCTGCCCTTCTCCAGACACTCCTGCATCACCTCTCCTTGGTCCTGCAGGAGAAGCACAGGAATGAGGGGCAGTGGGGTCAGGGGCTCTCCTGTGTTCCTCCCTGCTGCTGGAGGAGGGCTGGGATGCTGCAAGCACGGGCCAGGCCCCCTGCAGCCCCTGGGCTCTGCCCTGCTCGGGACTCTGCTGACGGGTGCCAGCAGGGCTTGAGCCCCAGCATGGGTCTCACCCTGCCTCTGAGCCCCAGCAGGCAGCACAGGGGCTGCAGCAGCTCTCCACGCTCCTCTCCCCTCTGCTTGCACTGCTTGCAAACCCCAGGGCAAGGGATGTGGTCACCATATGCTGACGGCCATTGCAGACCACCTTTGCCTCCTAATTTGGGGTTGATCCTTGCTTTGTGCCTGGTGCTGAGCATGAGCAGCCTGTGGGGGCTCTTTGTTCCCTCCTCTGGAGCACATCAAGGCCCAGCAGCAGCAGGACTGTGGCAAATAAAGTTTTGTACAGGAAGATGGAGTCTGGCAGTGCATTTGCTGGGTGCTTTGTGTCCTGAGGCCTTGCTGCCTGGGAAGGTGTCTTGCAGCAGACCGTCTCCTCACACACCTTGCCCTGCAGAGCCTTCGCCGTCCTCGTAGCCCTCCGTTGGAGGCTCTCGCACAGTTTCACGCCCTTCGTCTTCTAAGGTGCTCACAGCTGCACGCAGTGCTCAAGGGGAGGCCACAGCAGGCCGAGCAGAGCGGAACGATCCCTTCCTTCAACCGGCCAGCAGTGCCGTGCCTGAGGCACCCCAGGGCTCTTTGGTGCCCCATGGCATGATCCCACACACCTACTCCTCTTGGTGAGACTCCATAGAAGTGTGTGAGCCTCTGCCCTGTCCCCAGAACACTGCAGAGACACCAGCGGGGCTTGTGGAGCATCTTTATTGTCAGCACCACAACATTGGGTCTGAGATGGGGCCAACTGGGAGCCGCCGGTGCCGGGAGGTGTCCGTCTGGGGGTCCTCAGATGCTGCCTGGGGAAGGGGGGGACAAACAGGGTGAGAGATGGGGAAATTTGCCCCTTGCCAATGGGGACAGGGATGGGGATACCATTACCTGCGGGGTAGTTGTCTCCAGGGAGCGGAGTGTAACCTGAGGGGGGAGAAGAGGAGTGAGCAGAGTCCTCTCCACCCTTGACCACGGCCCTGGCTCTCCCCGGACACTCAGCCTGGGCAGGAGGCCTGGCCCTGAAGCGGTAGACGCCGGCGAGAAAGAAGCCAAGTCCCAGCACCATCAGCACGGGGGCCACCGCCACCAGTATGGTCACCTCCAGCATCAGTCCGGAACCTGTGGGGACACGGCCGGGTGAGTGGCAGCAAGGAGCCAAGGCTGCCGTCCTCCGGGTGCATTCCTGCGCCTCTCCACTCACTCCAGTCCTCCAGGAGAGGCTCCTGCAGGCTGACGTGCTGCACTGAGCACGTGTAGGTGTTGCCTGCCACCGGGGCCACCAGCAGGGACACCTGCGTCTGGTAGCTCCAGTCGTCGTTGGGGATGGCGGAGATGGGGTTGTAGTCGTCAGGCTCCACGATGTCCCCGTTGTGCAGCCAGATGACAGTCACCTCGGGGGGGTAGAAGCCCCAGATGTGGCAGGTGAGGCGCACAGGCACACGGGCGTTCCCCGTCTCCGCGGGGATGATGCGGACTTGGGACTGCGCTGGAGCAGGGATGGGGATGGGGTCAGTGGTGGACGAGCCCCTTTTCCCTATCCTGTGCAACGTCCCCACACAACGTTCCGTGCAACGCTCCCGTGAAATGCTCCCATTCAAAGCTCTAGGCATTGTCCCATGCAATGTCACGTGTGACATCCCCATGCAATGCCCTGTGTAAAACCCCTGTGCCACACCCTGCTAGAGGCAATGCTCTGTGCAACATCCTCTTGCAAAGGGCAATGCAATGCGCTGTTCAGTGCTCTGTGCAACATCCCCCTGCGACGTCCTCACGCAGTGGGCTCTACAACACCCCCATGCAATGCCCGGTGCAACATCTTGCCGAGGTGATCAGCTCCAGAGCAAAGTCTTCCTGCAGTGGAGCAGAGGATCTCACAGGCAGGGCTATTTTTTTCCAGCATCAAGTCCACTTGAGGGAGCCGCCAGGACCCAGCAGCCCTTGCGAGGGAGACTAACAAGGTGTAGGCAGAGCCAGCAAGGCCCCGTGCTTGGCTCTTCAAAAGCTGCCCCTGGGAAGCAAGACAACCAGGAACAAGGTGACCAGGATGGGCAAACAGGGCATGGTGCATCATCAGAAAGGAGTGGCAGGAACTTCGTGCAGGCTGGGCGAGCAGGGAGGGAAGAGCGTTCCTCCCCGCCCATACGAACAACTCCTCTAACGGCGGTCTACCACTAGCTAGGCTGAAATGGTCTCCACCAGGCACAGTGCTCTCTCTAGCAAGTCTGTACACACCCAGACTGACTGCCCGCTCAAAAATGCACCAGTTCAGGTCTCTGGGTGCAGGGAGCATCTGAGCCTCTTGCTGTCCTCTGCGGGAGGCAGAGAGACTGTGTGTGCGTGAGGTGCGAGCAGGTTGATGACCTGGTCCGCGTTGTGGCAGAACTCAAGGAGGAGGTGGAGAGGTTGAGGGCTATCAGGGAGTGTGAGTGGGAGACAGAGTGGTGGGGCAACTCCCTGTGGGGCCTGAAGGAGAGGTACCGGGGTGAGACACCTCAAATGGGGTGGACCCCCTCCCCTGTCGCTGTCGGGCAGAGGGAGGGGACCTAGGATTTGAGGAAGAATGGAGACAGGTCCCTGCTCGACATCGCAGGCGATGCCACCCCATACAGGCCCCACCTTCCCAGGTGCCCTTCCACAACAGGTTTGAGGCCCTGGAGCTTGAGAGACCGGTAGCTGAGGAAGAGGTAGAAAGTGTAGCCAGGAGGATGCCTAGGGTGAGGAAGTCGACTCCATGCCTCAAGACTGCCTCCACCAGGACAGAAAGAAGGGAGATTGCTGTAGGTGACTCCTTTCTCAGGGGAACAAAGGGCCCTAATTGTCAGCCTGACCCTAGCTGTAGGGAGGTCTGCTTCCTCCCTGGTGCCAGGGTCAAGGAAATTGCCAGAAAACTTCTCAAACTAGTTTTCCCCTCTGACTACTATCCCCTTTGATAGTCCAGGCTGGCAGTGATGACATTGAAGAGAGAAGCCTGAAGGTTGTCAAGCGGGACATTAGGGGACTGGGGCAGTTAGTGGATGGAGCGGGAGTACAGGTGGAGCAGATCACCACACTGCAGCCCATGGTGAAGCCCCCGGTGCAGGAGGTGGAATGGGCCTGGTGGAGGCTGCGTCCCACGGAGAGCTCCCACCGAAGCAGGCCCCAGGCCAGAGCCACAGCCCGTGGAGAGGAGCACCCGCAGGATCAGGAGGTCTGGAGGAGAGTTGTCATGCATGTACGACCCGGACTGGAACAGTTTGCTCCTGACAGATGTACCCCATACTACAGACCCACACTGGGGCAGATGCTAGAGAGCTGCTGCTTGTGGGAAGCCCATGTAGGATCAGTTTGGGAAGAACAGCATCCCATGGGAGGAGTTGTTGACTCGGCTGAGGGTGGAAAGCCCTTGCAGGGAGATCTGGACAGATTGGAGAGCTGGACAATCACCAACCACATGAAGTTTAACAAAGGCAAGTGCCAGGTCCTGCACCTGGGACACAGCAACCCTGGCTATACGTGCAGACTGGGGGACGAGGTGCTGGAGAGCAGCCCTGCAGAGAGGGATCTGGGGGTTGTGGTTGACAGCAAGCTGAGCATGAGCCAGCAGTGTGCCCTAGCAGCCAGGACGGCCAAACGTATCCTGGGGCGCATCGAGCATGGCATTGCTAGTCAGTCAAGGGAAATGATTGAACTGCTCTGCTCTGGACTGTGAAGCCTCACCTCGAGGACTCTGTGCAGTTCTGGGCACCACAGTACAAGAAGGATGTGAAACTATTGGAGAGTGTCCGGAGAAGGGCCACAGAGATGGTGAAGGGCCTAGAGGGGAAGATGTATGCCTTCAGCCAGTTCTCTTAGTACTCTGGGATGAATCCCATCAGGCCCTATAGGCTTGTATGCATTCATCTGGAGCAGCAAATCCCACACAAATTCAGGGTTTGTTGAGACTTTATTGTTCCTGCAGTCACTGTCCTCCAGCTCAGAGCACCTGGAGTCCTACAGCCCAGTATCAGTCTTAAAGGCAAAGAAAGCATTACACATCTCTGTGAATGACCCTGTTTAACATCCACATCAAGTAACAGACCAATGCTTTCTCTCATCCTACTTTAGCTCTTAAGATAGTCTAAACAAAAAGCATTTTATTTCCCCTCACAGTACTGTCCAGATTCAACTCAAATTGAGCTTTGGCCATATGAATTTTCTCCCTACAAAGGCAAACAGTACCTCTGTACTCCTTCCATGTTGCCTGACTTCCCTTCCAGCAAACATGAACTTTCCTTATCCACCTAAGCTCTAGAAGAAGGTCCCTGCCCATCTGAGCCAAACTTCTGCCATGCCTGCTTTACTGGAGCCGGGAGAGGCACTGGCACTTTGCCTTCAGCACCCTGGGAAAAGGGTGGCAGCTCTGGGCTCGACACCAAGCTGTGCCCCATTCCCTCTAACCTCCGATCATGCTCAGCTCTTCACTGCCATCTCTCCACATTTTCCCATTGCTCACAGTTTGATTCCTCCTTGCATGCATGGAGATGAACGACCTAAGCCAGTGGCTTTCCCTGGAGGTCTGGAGAGGCCCCTCCTGGGCACAAGCAACTGGTGCATGCTAAAGGGCACCCAGCTGCGATGGGATGGTGGTGCCAGCCCTGCAGAGCTCCCCAGACTTTGCCCCAGAGACAGAGTTGCTCCAGGAAGGTTATTGCAGCCAGGAACTGGGCAAAGGTTGGGAAAGTTGGGCGGAGCATTGTGCTTTCTGCAGCTCTGCTGGGTGCCACGAGGGAGGTCTATCTTGGCTTGGAGAAAAACCTCTGGGGGGCCCCCTGCCCCCTGGGGGAACTCTCTCTCAGATGGGGCTCCCCTGGGGCTGCAGCCAGCCCAGCTTCACCGGCCATGCCAGAGATTTCGTGACTTTCCTCATCACTCTGCTCCTCCTCCGGCTGGGCTCAGGTAGGATCCTGTGGGGCTGCTGGGGGCTCTCCCCCCTGGGCCTTACAGACGTGCTGTTGCAGGGCAGGGGAGTGGCTGTAGGAAAGGGGGGACCCGAGCCCACAGCTGGGTCCCTGCTGGGTTTCACTCTCACTTTTGTTCTTCCACACAAGACAGGTGCTACCCTAACAGCCCTTTCTGACTCACTTTCACCTGCCCGAATGCTTCAGAGAGGGCTCCCACTCCCAGCACACTTCCTTCTCCTGCACGTCCTCCCTCTCCCTCTCCTCTTTCTCCGGTGTTTTCCCATGGGACACAGGGGACGCAGCACGCACCAACTCCCACACCAACTCACGCCCTTTGACACTCACTGTCCCTAAATTTAAAATGGCAAAATCTCACCTCCTCTCTGTGCCCTTCTCCATTGCCCAGCCCAGCTCAGAGTGGTGGGACCAGGCCACTCTGTCACTGCCACCGTGGGGCAGGATGTCCTGCTGCCCTGCCACTTGTCCCCTCAACGCGATGCTCGAACCTTGGATGTCAGGTGGATCCGGGACAGTATCTCTGAGACAGTGCACCACTACCACAATGGACAGGACCTGTATGGGGAGCAGATGGAGGCATATGTCGGCAGGACAGAGTTGCTCAGAGATGGTCTCTCTGCTGGAAGCTTGGACTTGCGAATCACGGGGCTGAGACCCTCTGACGATGGCCAGTACGTCTGCACTGTGGGAGATGCTGATGCTTATGATGAAGCCATTGTGGATCTGGAGGTGTCAGGTTAGTGGCTGGGTTGAGGCATTCAAGGGATGGTGCAGCTATCCCCAGGTTTCTGTGTCCCACCCAGGACCCGGTCCCATCTTCATGGCCATCTACGTGGCCTTGCAAACAGTACACTGTGATGGGGCTTCACCTCTGTCAGTGAGCACTTGTCCAGCAAGAAGTACACCTGTGCCCTTGCAGGCTTTTGATTGAGGAAGAGCTGCATGAATGCAATGATTTAATTTAGTCTCAGGGACCCTATCTGAACTCCATCCCCATGGTGTTGTGTGGGCAGTGAGCACAGATTGCCGAGCAGGTCCTTCAGCTGTGCCAACAATAGGTGTGGGTTAGGGGTGAGAGTGGCTCCGTGGAGTGCCTGGTCCCTGAGCCCCTGTGACCATAGCTGTCCTGGGCTGTGTCTGGCATGGGAGCAGATGGGGTCTTTGCCTTGGAACTCAATCCCTCCCCAAGTCAAGCCCCAGCCACACGCTCTTCCCCCAGCATCAGGCGCTGACCCCCACCTCTCCCTGGGGGGCTACGAGGCCGGAGGCGTCCGGGTGCTGTGTCAATCGGGCGGCTGGTACCCGCTGCCACAGCTGCTGTGGAGGGATGCTCGCAGGCAGCACCTGCCCTCGGTCTCCCAGACACATTCCCAGGACCAGGAGGGGCTCTTTGAAATCGAAGGCGCCGTCATCGTGACCGGGAGCATGGAGGGGCCTTTATCCTGCGTGGTCAGGAACAACCACCTCCAGAAGGAGAGGAAATTTTCCCTGCACATTGCAGGTAAAAATGGCACAGCCAGGGTGAGGTGTTCCTAGCCCCCACACTTCTCCGGAGCCAGAAGAAGTCTAGGTCTTTCTTTTCCACCCACGAGCATGTAAACACAGCCTTCTTCCTGGTGCCTTTTCTCAGCTCCCTTCTTCCACAACGCCCAGCCCTGGATGGTGGCTCTTGCTCTGGTCCTCGTGCTTTTGGCTGTGTCCATTGGCCTCGGTGTTTATCTCTTTCGAAAGAAAGGTAAGCTGGCAGCACAGGGATGGAGCGGAGGGAGTGTTCTGCAGGGACCCCCCTGGGTGTGGAGCGGGGCTGAGCCCTGGCCCAGGGAGGTGCGTAGGAGGAGGAAGGGAATGTTCTCCTGGGGATGCCAAAGGTCTTAGGATCATCTTGGGCCTCTGCCTTGGGCAAGGAAGGCAGGGGAGAAGGCAAGGGGCCTTGTGTGGGAGGCCAGGGAGCATGGCTGCAGCGTGGGGCTGGTGGCAAGGCACAGCCCCCCTGCAAATGTTCCCACCCAGCAACCAAGCTGCTCTGCTCACCACCTGTTCCTCTGCCTTTGCTTTTCAGCGGCGCAGAGCCGAGAGCTAGGTGAGTCCTTGCAGTCCCTGCCCCCAGCCCCTGGAGAAGAGGTGTCCGTGCGGGAGGGCCTGGTCTGGGTGGGCTCTGGGGGCTTGTGTGCTGGTGGCTCGGGGGTGCTGGAGGAGCAGCTGGAGCCTGGGGTGGGAGTGGGGAGTGCTGGGGCTGGGGCTGCCGTGGGCACGGGACACGGCCGGGATGGCTGAAAGGAACGGGGATCAAGGTGGGGATGGGGAGCGAGCTGCGGGGCTGCCCCTCTCTGCACTGACACTTCTGGACAGGGACGTCCTCCACCCATCCCCATTCACTTCCCTTTGTCTTTTGGTGGCACAGTGCAGTGAGCTGCACAAGTGTCTGTCCTTACTGCTACAAGTCTTGCAAAAAGCTGGGCCTCAGTCCTTCTTAGTCTGGTCACTACAAGTCTGGGAGCAAGGTGGTCTGTGCCCATGCATGAGAGCAAAAAAATTTGAGGTCTATCCATGGCAGCAGCAATGGGGTGAAAGTCTCTCCATTCTGACCAGTCATTCCTTTTGCTTTTTATAGCAGCGAAAAAGGATGCAGAGCTGGGTAAGTCTCCTTCCCCAAAGAGAAGGCATTTGGTGTCTGCCAACAAGCATACTCCCCTCTGACCTTACATTGCTTTTATTTTTCTTTTTCTTTTCCAGGGAAACAAGCCGCAGAGATAGGTTAGTGTACATCCCTGAACTAGAAGAATTTGAAGTGTAGACAGTGGGTGAGAACTTTTTTCCCTCTGATCCTGCATTCCTTATGCTTTTCTTTTCCAGAGGAAAAAGATGCAAGACTGGGTGAGTCTCTCTTCCTCCCCCCAACTGAAGGAATTGGGGGTCTTTGGTTTGTAGCAGTCATTGTTGAGAAATTGACTCCTCTCATCGATACATTGCTTTTCTATTTTGTTTGTAGATGAACAAGCTGCAGAACTGGGTAAGTCTCGCTCTCCAAACAGAAAAAAACAACGAAAAAAAAGGCATCATAGTGACAGGTATGGAATCAGAAACTGTGCCTTCTTCTCATGTTTTCCTTTTCTCTTTCGTTTGTAGAGAAACATGCTGCAGAGCTGGGTAACTCTCCCGGTGTTCAGACCCAAGGGCAACACCAAAGCGATATGCAGGGGAGGGTGGGCGGCTGGGACAGAGCAGCCCAGGGCTGGCCTCTCACCCTGCCCACACCCACTGGGCACCAGCCATGGGCTGTGACCAGCTCTCCCCTCTCCTTCCAGCATGGAGAAAGTTTCTGATGCCTCACAATACAGGTGGGTGTGCGTTGAGTTGCCCTCTGCAGTGCTTCTCCTTCCCTTGCTGGGCCATGTTCAGGAGCCAAGAGGTGCCCCATCTCCTGCCCCGTGGGGCAGCTCCTGGCCCCAAGCTGGGGAAAGCCTGCCCAGGGCTGAGCTCTGCCCCTGATGGCCTGGCTCCTTCTGTCCCTGCAGTGAAGGTGACCCTGGATCCATGCACTGCTCATCCCCAGCTTGTTGTGTCTCAGGACAACTGCAGTGTGAGACGGGAAAGTGAACGGCAGCAGGTGCCTGACACACCAGAGAGATTTGACAACTGGGGCTGCGTGCTGGGCTGTGAAGGGTTCAGAGAGGGGAGGCACTGCTGGTTGGTGGAGGTGGAAGGAAAGCGGCTAAAGAATTCTTGGTGGGCTGCAGGGGTGGCCAGGGCTTCTGTGGAGAGAAAGAACTACTTCAAGAGGAGCCCTGAAGAAGGGATCTGGGCTGTGCAGTACGATGAGGGGTAGCTTTTGTCTCTCACATGGCCTCGCACCCCCTTGCCCCTTTCCCCTATCCCCACGAGGATCTGGGTCTGTCTGGACTATACCCAGCAACAGGTGTCTTTTATCAACGCTGACAATGGGGTCCAGATCTTCACTTTCACGGCAGCCTCCTTCAATGGGGAGAGCATCCACCCCTGGTTCTGGCTGAGGACAGAGGGAATTCAGCTGTGCCTGAGGGACAGCACCCCCCAGACCCCGTCCCCAGCCCTGGGGACCTCCTGCCCTTCTCCAGCCACTCCTGCATCACCTCTCTTTGGTCCTTCTGGAGGACCACAGGAATGACGGGCAGTGGGGCAGGGGCTCTCCTGTGTTCCTCCCTTCTGCTGGAGTATGGCTGGGATGCTGCAAGCAGGGGCCAGGCCCCCTGCAGCCCCTGGGCTCTGCCCTGCACGCAGCTCATGTGCTGGGGCACAAGCCCTGCTGACACCCATGGGTCTCAGCCACATTTGCCTCCTAATGTGGGTTTGATTTGTGCTCTGTGCCTGGTGCTGAGCATGAGCAGCCTGTGAAGGCTCTTTGTTCCTTCCTCTGGAGCACATCAAGCCACAGCAGCAGCAGGACTGTGGCAAATAAAGTTTTGTACAGGAAGATGGAGTCTGGCAGTGGCATTTCTTGGGTGCGTTGTGTCCTGAGGCCTTGCTGCCTGGGAAGGCGTCTTGCAGCAGACCATCTCCTCACACACCTTGCCCTGCAGAGCCTTCGCCGTCCTTGTAGCCCTCCCTTGGAGGCCAAGACCACCGGCTTCCGGGTGTAGTCCTGCACCTCTCCACTCACTCCAGTCCTCCAGGAGAGGCTCCTGCAGGCTGACGTGCTGCACCGAGCACATGTAGGTGTCGCCTGCCACCGGGGCCACCAGCAGGGACACCTGTGTCTGGTAGGTCCAGTCGCCATTGGGGATGGCGGAGATGGGGTTGTAGTCGTCGGGCTCCACGATGTCCCCGTTGTGCAGCTAGATGATGGTCACCTCGGGGGTGTAGAAGCCCCCGATATGGCAGCTGAGGCGCACAGGCACACGGGTGTTCCCTGTCTCTGCGGAGATAATGCGGACTTGGGGCTGAGCTGGAGCAGGGATGGGTATGGGGTCAGTGGTGGGCGAGCCCCTTTCCCTGCCCTCTGCAACATCCCCACACAATGTTCCGTGCAATGCTCCCGTGCAAGGCCTGTGCAAAGCTCCACACAACTTCCCCATGCCACTTCCCCATGCAACGCCCTGTCCAAGCTCTAGGCATTGTCCCTTGCGATGTCACACGCGACATCCCCATGCGATGCTCACAAGATGCCCTGTGCAATGCCCCTGTGCCACAACCTGCAAGAGACATTGCTCTGTGCAACATCCCCTTGCAAAGGGCAATGCAATGCGCTGTGCAGTTCTCCATGCAACATCCCCCTGTGACTTCCTCACGCAGTGTGCTCTGCAACAGCCCCATGCAATGCCTGATGCAACATGATCTACAACACCCCTGTGTAACATCCCAATGAAATGCCCGGTGCAACATCTTGCCAAGGCATTTAGCTCCAGGGCAGACTCTTTCTGCAGCGGAGCAGGGAATCTCACAGGCAGGGCTATATTTTTCCGGCATCAAGCCCACTTGAAAAAGCCACCAGGATCCAGCAGCCCTTGCGAGGGAGGCTGATGAAGCGTAGGCGAAGCCAGCAGGGCCCCTTCCACGGCTGTTCAAAAGATGCCCCTGGGGATCACAAAGACCAGTAACACAGTGACCAGGACGGGCAAACAGGGCATGGCACATCAGAAGGGAGTGGCAGGCAATTTCATGCAGACAGGGTGAGCAGGGAGGGCAGAGCGTTCCTCCCCATCCATACAAACTCCTCCTCTAAGTGCAGTCTGCCGCTAGCTAGGCTATGGTCTCCACCAGGCACAGTGCTCTCTCTAGCAAGTCTGTACACACCCAGAATGACTGCCCGCTCAAAAATGCACCAGTTCAGGTCTCTGGGTGCAGGGAGCATCTGAGCCTCTTGCTGTCCTCTGCGGGAGGCAGAGAGACTGTGTGTGCGTGAGGTGCGAGCAGGTTGATGACCTGGTCCGCGTTGTGGCAGAACTCAAGGAGGAGGTGGAGAGGTTGAGGGCTATCAGGGAGTGTGAGCGGGAGATAGAGTGGTGGGGCAACTCCCTGCGGGGCCTGAAGGAGAGGTACCGGGGTGAGACAGCCCTAATGGGGGTGGACCCCCTCCCCTGTCACTGTCGAGCAAAGGGAGGGCACCTGGGAGTTGAGGAGGAATGGAGACAGGTCCCTGCTCGACATCGCATGTAATGCCCTCCCCAAAAGGCCCCACCTTCCCAGGTGCCCTTCCACAACAGGTTTGGAGCTCTGGAGCTTGAGAGACCTGTAGCTGAGGAAGAGGTAGAAAGTGTAGCCAGGAGGATGCCTAGGGTGAGGAAGTCAACTCCACGCCTCAAGACTGCCTCCACCAGGACAGAAAGAAGGGAGATTGTTGTAGGCGACTCCCTTCTCAGGGGAACAAAGGGCCCTAATTGTCAGCCTGACCCTAGCTGTAGGGAAGTCTGCTTCCTCCCTGGGGCCAGGGTCAAGGAAATGGCCAGAAAACTTCCCAACCTCGTTTGCCCCTCTGACTACTATCCCCTTTGATAGTGCAGGCTGGCAGTGATGACATTGAAGAGAGAAGCCTGAAGGCTGTCAAACGGGACGTTAGGGGACTGGGGCAGTTAGTGGATGGAGCGGGAGTACAGGTGGAGCAGATCTCCACACTGCAGCCCATGGAGGAGCCCCTGGTGCAGCAGGTGGATGCGGCCTGGTGGAGGCTGTGGCCCATGGAGAGCCCCCACAGGAGCAGGCCCCAGGCCAGAGCCACAGCCCGTGGAGAGGAGCCCCCAGAAGATCAGGAGGTCTGGGGGGAGCTGCAACCCATGGGTTACCCAGATTGGAACAGTTTGCTCCTGACAGATGTACCCCATACTACAGACCCACACTGGGGCAGTTGCTGGAGAGCTGCTGCCTGTGGGAAGCCCATGTAGGATCAGTTTGGGAAGAACAGCATCCCATGGGAGGAGTTGTTGACTCGGCTGAGGGTGGAAAGGCCTTGCAGGGAGATCTGGACAGATTGGAGAGCTGGGCAATCACCAACTGCATGAAGTTTAACAAAGGCAAGTGCCAGGTCCTGCACCTGGGACACAGCAACCCTGGCTATACGTGCAGACTGGGGGATGAGACGCTGGAGAGCAGCCCTGCAGAGAGGGATCTGGGGGTTGTGGTTGACAGCAAGCTGAACATCAGCCAGCAGTGTGCCCTAGCAGCCAGGAGGGCCAACCATATCCTGGGGTGCATCGAGCACGGCATCGCTAGTAGGTCAAGGGAGGTGATTGTCCCACTCTGCTCTGAGCTCTTCGGCGTGACCTCGAGGACTCTGTGCAGTTCTGGCCACCACAGCACAAGAAGGACGTGAAACTATTGGAGAGTGTCCAGAGAAGGGCCACAGAGATGGTAAAGGGCCTTGAGGGGAAGATGTATGCATTCAGCCAGATCTCTTCATACTCTGGGATGAATCCCATCAGGCCCTATAGTCTTGTATGCATGCACCTAGAGCAGCAAATCCCACACAAATTCGGGTTTGTTGGGACTTTACCGTTCCTGCAGTCACTGTCCTCCAGCTCAGGGCACTTGGGGTCCCACAGCCCAGTGATGTTGAAGGCAAAGGCAAAGAAAGCAATAAACATCTCTGTGAATGACCCTGTCTGACCATCCCCATCAAGTAACAGACCAATGCTTTCTCTCATCCTACTTTTGCTGTTAAGACAGTCTAAAAAAAAAAAAAAAAAAGCTTTTTATTGCCCCTCACAGTACTGTCCAGCTTCAACTCAAATTGAGCTTTGGCCATAGGAATTTTCTGCCTACAAAAGCAAACAGCACCTCTGTAGTCCTTCCATATTGACTGACCTTGTCTCCAGCAAACAAGAAATTTTCCTCATCCACCTAAGCTCTAGAAGAAGGTCCCTGCCCATCTGAGCCAAACTTCTGCCATGCCTGCTTTACTGGAGCCGGGATCAGGGCTAACACTTTGCCTTCAGCACCCTGGGCAAAGGGTGGCAGCTCTGGGCTCGACACCCAGCTGTGACCCATTCCCTGCAGCCTCCCATCCTGCTCAGCTCTTCACTGCCATCTCTCCACATTTTCCCATTGCTCACAGTTTGATTCCTCCTTGCATGCATGGAGATGAACGACCTTAGCCACTGGCTTTCCCTGGAGGTCTGGAGAGGCCCCCATTGGGGACAAGCACCTCGTGCTTGCTAAAGGCAGTGGACTGGGCACCCAGCTGCAATGGGATGGTGGTGCCAGCCCTGCAGAGCTCCCCAGACATTGCCCTATGGGCAGAGTTGCTCCAGGAGGGTTATTGCAGCCAGGAACTGGGCAAAGGTTGGGAAAGTTGGGCGTAGCCTTGTGCTTTCTGCAGCTCTGCTGGGTGCCGTGAAGGACATCTATCTTGGCTTGGAGAAAAACACCTGGGGGGCCACCTGCCCCCTGGGGGACCTCTCTCTCTGATGGGGCTCCCCTGGGGCTGCAGCCACCCCAGCTTCACCGGCCATGCCAGGGGCCTCCTGACTTCCCTTGTCATTCTGCTTCTCCTCCACCTGGGCTCAGGTAGGATCCCGTGGGGCTGCAGGGGGCTCTCCCCCCTGTGCATGCAGACTTGCTGCTGCGGGACAGGGGAGCGGCTGTGGGACAGGGAGGACTGGAGCCCACAGCTCGCCCGTGCTGGGTTTCACTTTCACTTTGGTTCTTTCACACAATATGGCTGCTGCCTTGCCTGCCCTTTCTGTGTCTCCTTCACCCGCCCAAATGCTGCAGAGAGGGCTCCCACTCCCAGCACACCTCCTTCTCCTGCACTTTCTCCCTCTCCCTCTCCTGTTTCCCGGGTGGTTTCCCATGGGACACGGGGGACACTGCATGCACCAGCTCACGCACAGCTCTCCCTTTCTCACTCACTGCCCCTAAATTTGCAATGCCAAAATCTTACCTCCTCTCTGTGCCCTTCTCCATTGCCCAGTGTGAGAAACATCTCAAATAATTTTCTTCAGACAGGATCTTCTCTGAAGCTATTTTATTCACGATTGCAACGGTCCTGTCAATTAGGTGCACATTTTAGTAAACAAATCCTAACATTTTATTCCCTATTACCCGACGCCTGATCACCTCCCCTGTTTCCTCATTGGATGAGTACTACAGGTTCAAAAGCTACTCGACACTCCTCTATACCATATATGTGCAATTATTATTTCTTTTGTTTTTTTTTTTTCAATGCTTTAATTTCTCCTTTCTTATATTTTGATAACTTGTGATCTTTGTTCTCCTGTTCTCACACTGCTCATCCTGCTTTTCTCAAGCTTCTACATTATTTTGGAATAGTGAGGCCTTCTACGGTCCACTTATCTACTTAGCATTTCTCGTTATTATAACTACACCTAAAAATACAGAAAAATTATTTTCTACTGCAAAAACACAACATTGTTTCTCACACCAGCGCAGCTCAGAGTGGAGGGACCAGGCCACCCTGTCACTGCCACCGTGGGGCAGGATGTCGTGCTGCCCTGCCACTTGTCCCCTCAACGCGATGCTCGCACCTTGGACGTCAGGTGGATCCGGAAAGAGTTCTCTGAGACAGTGCACCACTACCGCAATGGAGAGGACCTGTACTGGGAGCAGATGGGGGCATATGCTGGGAGGACAGAGTTGGCCAGAGATGGTCTCTCTGCTGGAAGCCTGGACTTGCGAATCATGGGGCTGAGACCCTCTGATGATGGCCAGTACATCTGCACTGTGGAAGATGCTGATGCTTATGCTGAAACCATTGTGGATCTGGAGGTGTCAGGTTAGTGGCTGGGGTGATGATGCCAGGGTAGAGTTTACGTGTCCTTTAAATGTTTCAGCTGTTTCACAGCATGGAGCATGCCCATGGATGTGGAGGTAATATTTGGGGAGAGAGCTTCCTGGAGAGTTTTGTCAGTTTTCACTGGTGTCCTTGAAGACAAAAATCATAATACTGTCAGGGCACTGGGCACAGGCTGCTGAGCAGCACCTTCAGCTGTGTCAGCAATGGGACCAAACAGCACACAGGGAGAGTCGCAGAGTCCTCTGAGCAGCCGGACGTCTGCTTTTCTTTTGTTTTCTGTGCTGGGGGAGACCTGAGACATTGCCTGGATATCTTGGGGTTTTTGAACTAGGATGGCGTGGTGCAGAGATGCTGCCTGAAGGTCCTGGAACTCGGTACCTGGGTTTTCTGTGTGATTTGGGGCCGCTGGCATTGTGCAGCCCTGCTCTCTGGGTCCTGCAACAGCTGGAGTGGTTTTGGGCTGAGGGTGAGTGCATGAAGTGTCCAGTCAGAGAGTCCCTGGGGCCGTTTTGGGCCTGGCTGTGTCTGGCATGGGAGCAGATGGGGTCTTTGTCTTGGAACACAATCCCTCCCCAAGTCAAGCCCCAGCCACTCTCCTTCCCCCAGCCACAGGCACTGACCCCCGCCTCTTCCTGGGGGGCTACGAGGCCGGGGGCGTCCGGGTGCTGTGTCGATCGGCCGGCTGGTACCCGCTGCCGCAGCTGCTGTGGAGGGATGCTCGCGGGCAGCACCTGCCCTTCGTCTCCCAGACACATTCCCAGGACCAGGAGGGGCTCTTTGAAATTGAAGGCGCCGTCATCGTGACTGGGAGTGTGGAGGGGCCCTTGTCCTGCGTGGTCAGGAACAGCCACCTCCAGCAGGAACGGGAATCATCCCTGCACATCGCAGGTACAAATGGCTCAGCCAGGGTGAGGTGTTCCTGGCCCCTGTACTTGTCCCGACCCAGGAAAAGTCTGGGTCTTCATCTTCTAACCCCAGCCATGTAAATACAGCCCTTTTCCTGGTGCCTTTTCTCAGCTCCCTTCTTCCACAACGCCCAGCCCTGGAAGGTGGCTCTGGCTCTGGTCCTCGTGCTTTTGGCTGTGTCCATTGGCCTCGGTGTTTATCTCTTTCGAAAGCAAGGTAAGCTGGCAGTGCAGGGATGGAACAGAGGGAGGTGTTCTGCAGGGACCCACGTGGGTCTGGAGAAAGGGGCCTTGGGTGGGAGGCCAGGGAGCATGGCTGCAGCGTGGGGCTGGTGGCAAGGCGCAGCCCCCCTGCACATGTTCCCACCCAGCAACCAAGCTGCTCTGCTCACCTCTTCCTCCGCCTTTGCTTTTCAGCGGCACAGAGCCGAGAGCTGGGAGAGTCCTTGCACTCCCTGCCCCCAGCCCCTGGGGAAGTGGTGTCCCTGCGGGAGGGCCTGGGCCTGGTCTGGGTGGGCTCTGGGGGCTTGTGTGCTGGTGGCTCGGGGGTGCTGGAGGAGCAGCTGGAGCCTGGGGTGGGAGTGGGGAGTGCTGGGGCTGGGGCTGCCCTGGGCACGGGACACGGCCGGGATGGCTAAAAGGAACGGGGATCAAGGTGGGGACGGGGAGTGAGCTGCGGGGCTGCCCCGGTCTTCACTGGTGCTTCTGGGACAGGGACGTCCTCCACCCATCCCCATTCACTTCCACTTGCGTTTTGGTGGCACGGTGCAGAGAGCTGCACAAGTGTCTGTCCTTAATGCTACAAGTCTTGCAAAAAGCTGGGCCTCGGTCCTTGTTAGTCTGGTCGCTACAAGTCTGGGAGCAGGTTGGTCTGTACACATACATGACAGCAAAAGAATTTGGGGTCTAGCCATCTAGCCATGGAAGCAGCAATGTGGTGAAAGTCTCTCCACTCTGACCATTCATTCCTTTTGCTTTTTATAGCAGCCAAAAAGGATGCAAAGCTGGGGAAGTCTCCTTCCCCAAGGAGAATTCATTTGGTGTCTTCCCATGGGCATACTCCCCTCTGACCGTACATTGCTTTTCTCTTTCTTTTCCAGTACAACAAGCTGCAGAGATAGGTGAGTATCCATCCATGAACTGAAAGAATTTGTGGTATAGACATGGGATGAGAAGTTTTTCCCTCTGATCATGTATTCCTTATGCTTTCCCAGAAGAAAAAGCTGAAAGACTGGGTGAGTCTCTCTTTCCCTGCACCCTCCCCCCAGGACTGAATGAACTGGAGGGCATTCCTTTGTAGCAGCCACTTGATAAGAACCCGATTCCTCTCATCAATGCATTGCTCTTATTTTCCTTTTCAGAGGAACAAGCTGCAGAGCTGGGTGAGTGTCCCTGCATTTAAGCCCCAGGGCAACACCAAGGCGTTGTGCAGGGGAGGGTGGGGTGGGCAGCTGGGACAGAGCAGCCCAGGGCTGGCCCCTCACCCTGCCCACACCCACTGGCCACCAGCCGTGGGCTGTGACCAGCTCTTCCCTCTCTTTCCAGCATGGAGAAGGTCTGTCCTGCCTCATAATAGAGGTAGGTGTGCACTGGGTTGCCCTCTGCGGTACTTCTCCTGCCCCTGGTGGGGCATGTTCAGGAGCCAAGAGGTGCCCCATCTCTTGCCCGTGGGGCAGCTCCTGGCCCCGAGCTGGGGAAAGCCTGCCCAGGGCTGAGCTCTGCCCCTGATGGCCTGGCTCCTTCTCTCCCTGCAGTGAAGGTGACCCTGGATCCGGACACGGCTCATCCCCTGCTTGTTGTGTCTCAGGACAACAAGAGTGTGAGATTGGAAAGTGAAAGGCGGCAGGTTCCTGACACACCAGAGAGATTTGACTATTGGTTGTGCATGCTGGGCCGTGAGGAGTTCAGAGAGGGGAGGCACTGCTGGTTGGTGGAGGGAGAGCAGCTAAAGGATTCACGGTGGGCAGTGGGGGTGGCCAGGGCTTCTGTGGAGAGGAAGGGGAAGATCAACATGAGCCCTGAAGGAGGGATCTGGGCGGTGGAGTACAATAATGATCATCTCAAGCCTCTCATATCTTCTTCCACTCTTGTGTCCTTGTACCCTGTCCCCACGAGGATCTGGGTCTGTCTGAACTGTACCCAGGGGCAGGTGTCTTTTATCAATGCTGACAATGGGGTCAAGATCTTCACTTTCACAGCAGCCTCCTTCAATGGGGAAAGCATCCGCCCCTGGTTCTGGGTAGAGACAGAGGGAATTCAGCTGTGCCTGAGGGACAGCACCCCCCAGACCCTCTCCCCAGCCCCAGGGGCCTCCTGCCCTTCTCCAGACACTCCTGCATCACCTCTGCTTGATCCTGCAGGAGAAGCACAGGAAGGAGCGGCAGTGGGGCCAGGGGCTGCCCTGTGTTCCTCCCTGCTGCTGGAGGAGAGCTGGGATGCTGCAAGCAGGGGACAGGCCCCTTGCAGCCCCTGGGCTCTGCCCTGCACGCGGCTCCTGTGCTGGGGCACAAGCCCTACTGGTACCCACAGCTGTTAACCTGCCTCTGAGCCCCAGCGGGCAGCACAGGGGCTGCAGCAGCTCTCCACGCTCCTCTCCCCTCTGCTTGCAGACCCCAGGGCAAGGGATGTGGTCACTGTGTGCTGCCAGCCATTGGAGGCCACCTTTGGCTCCTAGTTTGGGGTTGATCCTTGCTCTGTGCCTGGTACTGAGCATGAGCAGCCTGTGGGGGCTCTTTGTTCCCTCCTCAGAGGCACATCAAGGCCCAGCAGCAACAGGACTGTGTCAAATAAAGTTTTGCTCAGGAAGATGGAGTCTGGCAGTGGCATTTCCTGGGTGCTTTGTGTCCTGAGGCCTTGCTACCTGGGAAGGCGTCTTGCAGCAGACCGTCTCCTCACACGCCTTGCCCTGCACAGCCTTCGCCGTCCTCGTAGCCCTCCCTTGGAGGCTCTTGCACAGTTTCACGCCCTTCATCTGCTGCGGTGCCCACAGCTGCACGCAGTGCTTGAGACGAGGCCGCAGCAGGCCGAGCAGAGTGGGACGATCCCTTCCCTCGGCCGGCCAGTAGTGCCGTGCCTGAGGCACCCCAGGGCACGCTTGGCCCTTTGGGGTCCCATGCCATGTCCCCCACACAACCGCTCCTCTTGGTGAGACACCGTAGGACTGTGTGAGCCTCTGCCATTTTCCCAGAACTATACAGAGACACCAGCAGGGCTTGTGGAGCATCTTTATTGTCAGCACCACGGCATCGGGTCTGAGATGGGGCCAACCGGGAGCCGCCGGTGCCGGGAGGTGTCCGTCTGGGGGTCCTCAGATGCTGCCTGGGGAAAGGGGGGACACAAAGGGGAAAAGATGGGATGATTTGACCCTCGCTGATGTGGACGGGGATGGGGACACCGTTACCTGCGGGGTAGTTGTCTCCAGGGAGGGGAGTGTAACCTCCGCGGGGGAGAAGAAGAGTGAACAGAGTCCTTGTCACCCTTGATCATGGCCCCGGCTCTCCCCGGACACTCACCCGGGGCAGGAGGCCTGGCCCTGAAGCGGTAGACGCCGGCGAGAAATAAGCCAAGTCCCAGCACCATCAGCACGGTGGCCACCGCCACCAGTATCATCACCTCCGGCATCAGTCTGGGACCTGCAGGGACACGGCCGGGTGAGTGGCAGCAAGGAGCCAAGACCGCCGGCCTCCGGGTGTAGTCCTGCGCCTCTCCACTCACTCCAGTCCTCCAGGAGAGGCTCCTGCAGGCTGACGTGCTGCACCGAGCACGTGTAGGTGTCGCCTGCCACCGGGGCCACCAGCAGGGACACCTGCGTCTGGTAGCTCCAGTCGTCGTTGGGGATGGCGGAGATGGGGTTGTAGTCGTCGGGCTCCATGATGTCCCCGTTGTGCAGCCAGATGACGGTCACCTCGGGGGGGTAGAAGCCCCAGATGTGGCAGCTGAGGCGCACGGGCACACGGGCGTTCCCCGTCTCCGTGGGGATGATGTGGACTTGGGGCTGCGCTGGAGCAGGGATGGGGATGGGGTCAGTGGTGGGCAAGCCCCTTTTCCCTGCCCTGTGCAACGTCCCCACGCAATGTTCCATTCAACACTCCAGTGCAAGGCTTTCTACAGCAGAGCAGAGGATCGGAAAGGCAGGGCTATGTTTTTTCGTTATCGAGCCCACTTGAGGGAGCCACCAGGACCTGGCAGCCTTCGCCATGGAGGCTGACGAGGCTTACGTGAAGCCAGCAGTGGCCCCTCCCTGAAGGTTCAGAAACAGAACCTGGGGAGTGCAAAGACGAGGAAAGCAGCGACCAGGGTGGGCAAACAGGGCATGGAGCATCAGAAGGGAGTGGCAGGCAGTTCGAGCAGGCATGGTGAGCAGGGAGGGCAGAGTGTTTCCCCCCCTGCCCATACGAACACCTCCTCTAACGGCAGTCTACTTCTAGCTAGCCTGCAATGGTCTCCACCAGGCACAGTGCTCTCTCTAGCAAGTCTGTACACACCCAGACTGACTGCCCGCTCAAAAATGCACCAGTTCAGGTCTCTGGGTGCAGGGAGCGTCTGAGCCTCTTGCTGCCATCTGCGGGAGGCAGAGAGACTGTGTGTGCGTGAGGTGCGAGCAGGTGGATGATCTGGTCTGCCTGGTGGCAGAACTCAAGGAGGAGGTGGAGAGGTTGAGGGCTATCAGGGAGTGTGAGTGGGAGATAGATTGGTGGGGCAAGTCCCTGCGGGGCCTGAAGGAGAGGTACCGGGGTGAGACAGCCCTAATGGGGGTGGACCCCCTCCCCTGTCACTGTCAGGCAGAGGGAGGGGACCTAGGAGTTGAGGAGGAATGGAGACAGGTCCCTGCTCAACATCGCAGGCGATGCCACCCCTTACAGGCCCCAGCTTCCCAGGTGCACTTCCACAACAGGTTTGAGGCCCTGGAGCTTGAGGGACCAGTAGCTGAGGAAGAGGTAGAAAGTATAGCCAGGAGGATGCCTAGGGTGAGGAAGTCGACTACATGCCTCAAGACTGCCTCCACCAGGACAGAAAGAAGGGAGATTGTTGTAGGAGACTCCCTTCTCAAGGGAACAGAGGGCCCTAATTGTCGGCCTGACCCTACCCATAAAGAAGTGTGCTGCCTCCCTGGGGCCAGGGTCAGGGACATTGCCAGAAAGCTTCCCAAACACTTTGCCCCTCTGATTGCTATCCTCTTTTGATAGTGCAGGCTGGCAGTGATGACATTGAAGAGAGAAGCCTGAAGGCTGTCAAACGGGACGTTACGGGACTGGGGCGGTTAGTAGATGGAGCGGGAGTTCAGGTGGTGCAGATCTCCACACTGCAGCCCATGGAGGAGCCCCCGGTGCAGGAGGAGGAAGGGGCCTGGAGGAGGCTGTGGCCCATGGAGAGCCCCACAAATCCAGGCCCCAGGCAGGAGCTGCAGCCCATGGAGAGGAGCCCACAAAGGATCAGGAGGTCTGGGTGGAGCTGCCACCCGTGGGGGACCCAGACTGGAACAGTTTGCTCCTGACAGATGTATCCCATGCTACAGACCCACACTGGGGCAGTTGCTGGAGAGCTGCTGCCTGTGGGAAGCCCATGTAGGATCAGTTTGGGAAGGACGGCATCCCATGGGAGGAGTTGTTGACTCGGATGAGGGTGGAGAGGCCTTGCAGGGAGATCTGGACAGATTGGAGAGCTGGGCAATCACCAACTGCATGAAGTTTAACAAATGCAAGTGCCGGGTCCTGCACCTGGGATAGGACAACCCTGGCTATACGTGCAGACTGGGGGATGAGACACTGGACAGCAGCCCTGCAGAGAGTGATCTCGGGGTTGTGGTTGACAGCAAGCTGAACATGAGCCAGCAGTGTGCCCTAGCAGCCAGGAGGGCCAACCATATCCTGGGGTGCATCAAGCACGGCATTGCTAGTTGGTCGAGGGAGGTGATTGTCCCACTCTGCTCTGCGCTCTGCGGCCTCACCTCGAGGACTCTGTGCAGTTCTGGCCACCACAGTACAAGAAAGATGTGAAACTATTGGTAAGTGTCCAGAGAAGGGCCACAGACATGGTGAAGGGCCTTGAGGGGAAGACGTATGACTTCTGCCAGATCTCTTCGTACTCTGGGATGAATCCCATCAGGCCCTATAGTCTTGTATGCATGCACCTAGAGCAGCAAATCCCACACAAAGTCAGGGTTTGTTGGGACTATATCATTCCTGCAGTCACTGTCCTCCAGCTCAGGGCACCTGGGGTCCCACAGCCCAGCACCAGTGTTGAGGCAAAGAAAACAATAAACATCTCTGTGAATGACCCTGTCTGACCATCCCCATCAAGTAAAAAAAAAAGCATTTTATTTCCCCTCGCAATACTGTCCAGGTTCAACTCAAATTGAGCTTTGGCCATAGGAATTTTCTGCCTACAAAAGCAAACAGTACCTCTGTAGTCCTTCCATATTGACTGACCTTGTCTCCAGCAAACAAGAAACTTTCCTTATCCACCTAAGCTCTTGAAGAAGGTCCCTGCCCATCTGAGCCAACCTTCTACCACAGCTGCTTTAATGAAGATGGGATCAGGGCTGGCACTTTGCCTTCAGCACCCTGGGCAAAGGGTGGCAGCTCTGGGCTCGACACCCAGCTGTGACCCATTCCCTGCAGCCTCCCATCCTGCTCAGCTCTTCACTGCCATCTCTCCACATTTTCCCATTGCTCACAGTTTGATTCCTCCTTGCATGCATGGAGATGAACGACCTTAGCCACTGGCTTTCCCTGGAGGTCTGGAGAGGCCCCCAATGGGGTCAAGCACCTCGTGCTTTCTAAAGGCAGTGGACTGGGCACCCAGCTGCAATGGGATGGTGCTGCCAGCCCTGCAGATCTCCCCAGACATTGCCCCAGGGGCAGAGCTGTTCCAGGAAGGTTATTGCAGCCAGGAACTGGGCAAAGGTTGGGAAAGTTGGGCGGAGCCTTGTGCTTTCTGAAGCTCTGCTGGGTGCCGTGAGGGACATCTAACTTGGCTTGGAGAAAAACACCTGGGGGGCCAACTGCCCCCTTGGGGACCTCTCTCTCAGATGGGGCTCCCCTGGGGCTGCGGCCAGCCCAGCTTCACCATCCATGCCAGGGATCTCCTGACTTCCCTTGTCACTCTGCTTCTCCTCCGGCTGGGCTCAGGTAGGACCCTGAGAGGCTGCTGGGGACTCTCCCCCCCTCTGCATGCAGACTTCCTGCTTTGGAGCAGAGGAGCGGCTTTGGGAAAGGGGGGACCGGAGCCCACAGCTCGCCCGTGCTGGGTTTCACTTTCACTTTGGTTCTTTCACACAATATGGCTGCTGCCTTGCCTGCCCTTTCTGTGTCTCCTTCACCCGCCCAAATGCTGCAGAGAGGGCTCCCACTCCCAGCACACCTCCTTCTCCTGCACTTTCTCCCTCTCCCTCTCCTGTTTCCCCGCTGGTTTCCCATGGGACACGGGGGACACAGCACGCACCAACTCACACACCAACTCATGCCCTTTGTCACTCACTGACCCTAAATTTACGATGCCAAAATCTTACCTCCTCTCTGTGCCCTTCTCCATTGCCCAGTGTGAGAAACATCTCAAATAATTTTCTTCAGACAGGATCTTCTGTGACGCTCTTTTATTCACGATTGCAATGGTCCTGCCAATCAGGACTACATTTTAGTAAACAAATCCTAACCTTTTATTCCCCATTACCCAATACCTGATCACCTCCCCTGTTTCCTCATTGGATGAGCACTAAAGGTTCACAAGACACACAACACTCTTCTATACCATATATGTATAATTTTTCTTTCTTTCTTTTTTTTTTTCAACACTTTAATTATTCCTTTCTCATATTTTGAGAACTTTTGATCATTGTTCTCCTGTTCTCACAGTGCTCATCCTCTTTTTCTCAAGCTTCTACCTTATTTTGGAATAGTGAGGCCTTCTATGGTCCAATTAGCTACTTAGCATTTCTCCTTATTCTGACTACACCTTCAAATGCAGAAAAATAATTCCCTACTGCAAAAACACAACATTGTTTCTCACACCAGCGCAGCTCAGAGTGGTAGGACCAAGACACCCCGTCACTGCCACCATGGGGCAGGATGTCGTGCTGCCCTGCCACTTGTCCCCTCAACGCGATGCTCGCACCTTGGAGGTCAGGTGGATCCGGAAAGAGTTCTCTGAGACAGTGCACCACTACTGCAATGGAGAGGACCTGTATGGGGAGCAGATGGGGGCATATGTCAGGAGGACAGAGTTGGTCAGAGATGGTCTCTCTGCTGGAAGGCTGGACTTGCGAATCACAGGGCTGAGAACCTCTGATGATGGCCTGTACGTCTGCACTGTGGAAGATGCTCATGCTTATAAGGAAGCCATTGTGGAGCTGGAGGTGTCAGGTTAGTGGCTGGGGTGATGCTGCCAGGGCAGAGTTTACGTGTCCTTTGCACGTTTCAGATGTTTCACAGCATGAGGCATACCCATGGATGTGGAGGTAATATTTGGGGAGAGAGCTCCCTGGATACTTTTGTCAGTTTTCACTGGTGTTCTTGAAGACAATAATCATAATATTGTGAGGGCACTGGGCACAGGCTGCTGAGCAGCACCTTCAGCTGTGTCAGCAATGGAACCAAACAGCACACAGGGAGAGTCGCAGAGTCCTCTGAGCAGCCGGACATCTGCTTTACTTTTGCTTTCTGTGCTGGGGGAGACCTGTGACGTTGCCTGCAAGTCTCAGGGCTTCATCACCCAGCACAAATTGGTGCAGAGACGCTGCCTGGAGGTGCTGGAGCACAGTACATGTATTTTCTGCATGATTTGGGGTCACTGGCATTGTGCAGCCCTGCTCTCTGGATTTTGAACCTAACGGGATGGTTTTTGGGGTGAGCATTAGTGCATGGAGTGCCTGGTCCCTGAGACCCTGGTGCCGTGGCTGTTCTTGGCTGTATTTGGCATGGGAGCAGATGGGGTCTTTGCCTTGGAACTCACTCCCTCCCCAAGTCAAGCCCCAGCTACACGCTCTTCCCCCAGCCACAGGCACTGACCCCCACCTCTCCCTGGGGGGCTACGAAGCCGGGGGCGTCCGGGTGCTGTGTCGATCGGCCAGCTGGTACCCGCTGCCGCAGCTGCTGTGGAGGGATGCTCGCGGGCAGCACCTGCCCTCGGTCTCCCAGACACATTCCCAGGACCAGGAGGGGCTCTTTGAAATTGAAGGCGCCATCATCGTGACCGGGAGCGTGGAGGGGCCCTTGTCCTGCGTGGTCAGGAGCAGCCGCCTCCAGCAGGAGTGGGAATCATCCCTGCACATCGCAGGTACAAATGGCACAGCCAGGGTGAGGTGTTCCTGGCCCCTGCACTTGTCCTGAGCTGCGAGAAGTCTGGGTCTTGCTTTTCTAATCCCAGGCATGAAAATACAGCTCTTTTCCTGGTGCCTTTTCTCAGCTCCCTTGTTCCACAACGCCCAGCCCTGGATGGTGGCTCTGGCTCTGGTCCTCGTGCTTTTGGCTGTGTCCATTGGCCTCGGTGTTTATCTCTTTCGAAAGCAAGGTAAGCTGGCAGCGCAGGGATGGAACAGAGGGAGGTGTTCTGCAGGGACCCACGTGGGTCTGGAGGAAGGGGCCTTGGGTGGGAGGCCAAGTAGCACGGATGCAGCGTGGGGCTGGTGGCAAGGCGCAGCCCCCCTGCACATGTTCCCACCCAGCAACCAAGCTGCTCTGCTCACCACCTCTTCCTCCGCCTTTGCTTTTCAGCGGCACAGAGCCGAGAGCTGGGAGAGTCCTTGCACTCCCTGCCCCTAGCCCCTGGGGAAGTGGTGTCCCTGCGGGAGGGCCTGGGCCTGGTCTGGGTGGGCTCTGGGGGCTTGTGTGCTGGTGGCTCGGGGGTGCTGGAGGAGCAGCTGGAGCCTGGGGTGGGAGTGGGGAGTGCTGGGGCTGGGGCTGCCCTGGGCACGGGACACGGCTGGGATGGCTGAAAGGAACGGGGATCAAGGTGGGGACGGGGAGCGAGCTGCGGGGCTGCCCCGGTCTTCACTGATGCTTTTGGGACAGGGACGTCCTCCACCCATCCCCATTCACTTCCACTTGCGTTTTGGTGGCACGGTGCAGAGAGCTGCACAAGTGTCTGTCCTTAATGCTACAAGTCTTGCAAAAAGCTGGGCCTCGGTCCTTGTTAGTCTGGTCGCTACAAGTCTGGGAGCAGGTTGGTCTGTACACATACATGACAGCAAAAGAATTTGGGGTCTAGCCATCTAGCCATGGAAGCAGCAATGTGGTGAAAGTCTCTCCACTCTGACCATTCATTCCTTTTGCTTTTTATAGCAGCCAAAAAGGATGCAAAGCTGGGGAAGTCTCCTTCCCCAAGGAGAATTCATTTGGTGTCTTCCATGGGCATACTCCCCTCTGACCGTACATTGCTTTTCTCTTTCTTTTCCAGTGCAACAAGCTGCAGAGATAGGTGAGTATCCATCCATGAACTGAAAGAATTTGTGGTATAGACATGGGATGAGAAGTTTTTCCCTCTGATCATGTATTCCTTATGCTTTTCCAGAAGAAAAAGCTGAAAGACTGGGTGAGTCTCTCTTTCCCTGCACCCTCCCCCCAGGACTGAATGAACTGGAGGGCATTCCTTTGTAGCAGCCACTTGATAAGAACCCGATTCCTCTCATCAATGCATTGCTCTTATTTTCCTTTTCAGAGGAACAAGCTGCAGAGCTGGGTGAGTGTCCCTGCATTTAAGCCCCAGGGCAACACCAAGGCGATGTGCAGGGGAGGGTGGGCAGCTGGGACAGAGCAGCCCAGGGCTGGCCCCTCACCCTGCCCACACCCACTGGCCACCAGCCATGGGCTGTGACCAGCTCTCCCCTCTCCTTCCAGCATGGAGACGGTGTCTGCTGCCTCATAATAGAGGTAGGTGTGTGTTGAGTTGCCCTCTGAGGTGCTTCTCCTGCCCCTGGTGGGGCATGTTCAGGAGCCCAGAGGTGCCCCATCTCCTGCCCCATGGGGCAGCTCCTGGCCCCGAGCTGGGGAAAGCCTGCCCAGGGCTGAGCTCTGCCCCTGATGGCCTGGCTCCTTCTCTCCCTGCAGTGAAGGTGACCCTGGATCCGCGCACGGCTCATCCCCAGCTTGTTGTGTCTCAGGACAACAGCAGTGTGAGATGGGAAAGGGAATGGCAGCAGGTGTCTGAAATACCGGAGAGATTTGACAACTGGCGCTGCGTGCTGGGCCATGCGGAATTCAGAGAGGGGAGGCACGGCTGGTTGGTGGAGGTGGAGGGAGAGCGGCTAAAGGATACTTGGTGGGCTGTGGGGGTGGCCAGGGCTTCTGTGGAGAGGAAGGGGTATTTCAAAGGGAGCCCTGAAGGAGGGATCTGGGCTGTGCAGTACTTTCATGGAAATATCATGTCTCTCACATCTCCTCCCACTGACTTGCCCCTGTCCCCTGTCCCCACAAGGATCTGGGTCTGTCTGGACTGTACCCAGGGGCAGGTGTCTTTCATCAACGCTGACAATGGGGTCGAGATCTTCACTTTCACAGCAGCCTCCTTCAATGGGGAGAGCATCCGCCCCTGGTTCCTGTTGTGGACTCAGGGTATTCAGCTGTGCCTGAGGGACAGCACCCCCCAGACCCCGTCCCCAGCCCTGGGGGGCTCCTGCCCTTCTCCAGACACTCCTGCATCACCTCTCCTTCATCCTGCAGGAGCAGCACAGGAATGAGGGGCAGTGGGGCCAGGGGTTCTCTTGTGTTCCTCCCTGCTGCTGGAGCAGGGCTGTGGTACTGCCAGCAGGGGCCAGACCCCTTGCAGCCCCTGGGCTCTGCCCTGCACGCGGCTCCTGTGCTGGGGCACAAGCCCTGCTGGCACCCACGGCTCTCACCCTGCCTCTGAGCCCCAGCGGGCAGCACAGGGGCTGCAGCAGCTCTCCACGCTCCTCTCCCCTCTGCTTGCAGACCCCAGGGCAAGGGATGTGGTCACTGTGTGCTGCCAGCCATTGGAGGCCACCTTTGGCTCCTAGTTTGGGGTTGATCCTTGCTCTGTGCCTGGTACTGAGCATGAGCAGCCTGTGGGGGCTCTTTGTTCCCTCCTCAGAGGCACATCAAGGCCCAGCAGCAACAGGACTGTGTCAAATAAAGTTTTGCTCAGGAAGATGGAGTCTGGCAGTGGCATTTCCTGGGTGCTTTGTGTCCTGAGGCCTTGCTACCTGGGAAGGTGTCTTGCAGCAGACCGTCTCCTCACACGCCTTCCCCTGCAGAGCCTTCGCCGTCCTCGTAGCCCTCCCTTGGAGGCTCTCGCACAGTTTCACGCCCTTCGTCTGCTGCGGTGCCCACAGCTGCACGCAGTGCTCGAGGCGAGGACGCAGCAGGCCGAGCAGAGCGGGACGATCCCTTCCCTTGGCCGGCCAGCAGTGCCGTGCCTGAGGCACCCCAGGGCACCCTTGGCACTTTGGGGTCCCATGCCATGTCCCCCACACACCCGCTCCTCTTGGTGAGACTCCATAGAAGTGTGTGAGCCTCTGCCCTGTCCCCAGAACACTGCAGAGACACCAGCGGGGCTTGTGGAGCATCTTTATTGTCTGAGATGTGGCCAACCGGGAGCCACCGGTGCCGGGAGGTGTCTGTCTGGGGTCCTCAGATGTTACGTGGGTAGCGGGGGGACACAAACGGTGTAAGATGGGATGATTCACCCCTTGGCGATGGGGACGCGGCTAGGGACACCGTTACCTGCAGGGTAGTTGTCTCCAGGGAGGGGAGCGGCACAGAGGCGAGAGCTGGGTGAGTCCTTGCAGTCCCTGCCCCCAGCCCCTGGGGAAGTGGTGTCCCTGCGGGAGGGCCTGGTCTGGGTGGGCTCTGGGGGCTTGTGTGCTGGTGGCTCGGGGGTGCTGGAGGAGCAGCTGGAGCCTGGGGTGGGAGTGGGGAGTGCTGGGGCTGGGGCTGCCCTGGGCACGGGACACGGCCGGGATGGCTGAAAGGAACGGGGATCAAGGTGGGGACGGGGAGCGAGCTGCGGGGCTGCCCCACTCTGCACTGACGCTTCTGGGACAGGGACGTCCTCCACCTGTCCTCATTCAATTCCACTTTTGTTTTGGTGGCACGGTGCAGAGAGCTGCAAAAGTGTCTGTCCTTACTGCTCCACATGCACAGGACTTGCTCAAAGCTGGTTCTGGCTGACTGTTAGTCATATCTCTCACAATCTGGGTGCAAGTTGGTCATTTCCCACTCATGAGATGTGATCAAAGTCCAGCCATGGGCTGAGAAGCTCTTCATTCTGATCACACAATAGTTTTGATTTGCATTACAGAGAAACAAGCTGCACGGCTGGGTGAGTGTCCCCGTCCTTGAGCCCCAGAGCAACACCACGGCAATGTGCAGGGGAGGGTGGGCAGCCGGGACAGAGCACCCAGAGCTGGCCCCTCACAGGGGAGTGGAAAGTGCTGGAGTTGGGGCTGCCCTGGGCACGGGTTACAGCTGGGATGGCCAAAAGGAACGGGGATCAAGGTGGGGACGGGGAGCGAGCTGCGGGGCTGTCCCTCTCTGCACTGATGTTTCTGGGACAGGGACGTCCTCCACCCCTCCCCATTCACTTCCCTGTGCCTTTTCGTGTCACAGTGCAGAGAGCTGCACACGTGTCTGTCCTTAATGCTCCACATGCAAAACCCTTGCACAAAGCTGAGTCTTGCTCCCTGTTAGTCTAGTCCCTCCTATTCTGAGAGCAAGACTGTCTCTGACCTTTCACCAGGGTAAAAATTTTCGGGTCTAGCCATGGAATTAGTCATGGAATCTGAAGAACTCTTCTCTGATCATGCATTGCTTTTGCTTTCCTTTTCCAGTGAGAAAAGATGCAAAGATCGGTAAGACTGCCTTAATAAACCCAAAGATTTGGTAATTTTACATGGCAGCAGCCATGGGCTGAGCAACTCCCCTCTCTCATGCCTTACTTTTCTCTTCCTTTTCCACTGGAACAAGATGCAGAGCTGGGTGAGTGTCACAGAGCTTGGGCTGCATGACATCTCAGCGCTGGCCCCTCACCCTGCCCACACCCACTGGCCACCAGACGTGGGCTGTGACCAGCTCTCCCCTCTCCTTCCAGCATCAAGAAGGTTTCTGCTGCCTCACAATACAGGTAGGTGTGCATTGGGTTGCCCTCTGCGGTGCTTCTCCTGCCCCTGTTGGGGCAAGTTCAGGAGACTTGCCGTGCAGAACCTTCGCTGTCCTCATAGCTCTCCCTTGGAGGCTCTCGCACAGTTTCACGCCCTTCATCTGCTGTGTTGCCCACAGCTGCATGCAGTGCTTGAGGCAAGGCCACAGCAGGCCGAGCAGAGCGGGACGATTCCTTCCCTTTGGGGTCCCATGCCATGGCCCCCACACACTCGCTCCACTTGGTGAGACACCGTAGGAGTGTGTGAGCCTCTGCCCTGTCCCCAGAACTCTGCAGAGACACCAGCGGGGCTTGTGGAGCATCTTTATTGTCAGCACCACGGCATCGGGTCTGAGATGGGGCCAACCAGGAGCCGTCGGTGCCGGGAGGTGTCCGTCTGGGGGTCCTCAGATGCTGCCTGGGGAAGGGGGAAACACAAAGGATGAGAGATGGGATGATTCACCCCTCGCCATTTCAGATGGGGACACCATTACCTGCGGGGTAGTTGTCTCCAGGGAGGGGAGTGTAACCTGCGGGGGGGAGAAGAGGAGTGAGCAGAGTCCTCGTCACCCTTGACCACGGCCCCGGCTCTCCCCGGCCACTCACCCAGGGCAGGAGGCCTGACCCTGAAGCGGTAGACGCCCGTGAGAAATAAGCCAAGTCCCAGCACCATCAGCACAGTGGCCACCACCACCAGTATCGTCACCTCCGGCATCAGTCCAGGACCTGCGGGGACACGGCCGGGTGAGTGGCAGCAAGGAGCCAAGGCCACCGGCCTCCGGGTGTAGTCCTGCGCCTCTCCACTCACTCCAGTCCTCCAGGAGAGGCTCCTGCAGGCTGACATGCTGCACCGAGCACGTGTAGGTGTCGCCTGCCACCGGGGCCACCAGCGTCTGGTAGCTCCAGTCGTCGTTGGGGATGGCGGAGATGGGGTTGTAGTCGTCGGGCTCCACGATGTCCCCATTGTGGAGCCAGATGACGGTCACCTCGGGGGGGCAGAAGCCCCAGATGTGGCAGCTGAGGCAGACGGGCGCACGGGCATTCCCCGTCTCCACGGGGATGATGAGGACTTGGGTCTGCACTGGAACGTCCTCATGCAGAATGCTCTACAACACCCCCATGCAATACCCGGTGCAACATCTCCTTGCAATGCCCAGTGCAAAATCTTGCCAAGGCATTTAGCTGCAGGGCAGACTCTTTCTGCAGCAGAGCACGGGATCCCACAGGCAGTGCTACTTTTTTCAAGCATCAAGCCCACTTGAAGGAGCCGCCAGGACTCAGCAGCCCTCACCAGGGAAGCTAACAAGGCGTAGGCTGAGCCAGCAGGTGAGCTGCTTGGCCATTCAAACGCTGCCTATGGGGAGCGCAACAACCAGGAACGCAGCGATCTTGGAGGGCAAACAGGGCATGGTGCATCAGAAGGGAGTGGCAGGCAGTTCATGTAGGCAGAGTGAGCCAGGAGGGTAGAGCGTTCCCCCCCGGACCATACGAACAACTCCTCTAATGACGGTCTACCGCTAGCTAGGCTGCAATGGTCTCCACCAGGCACAGTGCTCTCTCTAGCAAGTCTGTACACACCCAGACTGACTGCCCGCTCAAAAATGCACCAGTTCAGGTCTCTGGGTGCAGGGAGTGTCTGAGCCTCTTGCTGCCATCTGCGGGAGGCAGAGAGACTGTGTGTGTGTGAGGTGCGAGCAGGTGGATGACCTGGTCTGCCTGGTGGCAGAACTCAAGGAGGAGGTGGAGAGGTTGAGGGCTATCAGGGAGTGTGAGCGGGAGATAGAGTGGTGGGGAACTCCCTGCAGGGCTTGAAGGAGAGGTACCGGGGTGAGACAGCCCTAATGGGGGTGGACCCCCTCCCCTGTCGCTGTCAGGCAGAGGGAGGGGACCTAGGAGTTGAGGAGGAATGGAGACAGGTCCCTGTGGACATTGCAGGCGATGCCACCCGCTGCCGGCCCCACCTTCCCAGGTGCCCTTCCACAACAGGTTTGAGGCCCTGCAGCTTGAGGGACCGGGAGCTGAGGAAGAGGTAGAAAGTGTAGCCAGGAGGATGCCTAGGGTGAGGAAGTTGACTCCATGCCTCAGGACTGCTATCCTCTTTTGATAGTGCAGGCTGGCAGTGATGACATTGAAGAAAGAAGCCTGAAGGCTATCAAACGGGACGTTAGGGGACTGGGGCAGTTAGTGGATGGAGCGGGAGTACAGGTGGAGCAGATCTCCACACTGCAGCCCATGGAGGAGCCCCTGGTGCAGCAGGTGGATGAGGCCTGGTGGAGGCTGTGGCCCATGGAGAGCCCCCACAGGAGCAGGCCCCAGGCCAGAGCCACAGCCCGTGGAGAGGAGTCCCCAGAAGATCAGGAGGTCTGGGGGGAGCTGCAACCCATGGGTTACCCAGATTGGAACAGTTTGCTCCTGACAGATGTACCCTATACTACAGACCCATACTGGGGCAGTTGCTGGAGAGCTGCTGCCTGTGGGAAGCCCATGTAGGATCAGTTTGGGAAGGACGGCATCCCATGGGAGGAGTTGTTGAATATGTTGAGGGTGGAAAGCCCTTGCAGGGAGATCTGGACAGATTGGAGAGCTGGGCAATCACCAACCACATGAAGTTTAACAAAGGCAAGTGCCAGGTCCTACACCTGGGATAGGACAACCGTGGCTATACGTACAGACTGGGGGATGAGATGCTGGAGAGCAGCCCCGCAGAGGGGGATCTGGGGGTTGTGGTTGACAGCAAGATGAACATGAGCCAGCAGTGTGCACTGGCAGCCAGGAGGGCCAACTGTACCCTGGGGCGCATCGAGCACGGCATTACTAGTTGGTCAAGGGAAATGATTGTCCCACTCTACTCTGCGCTCTGCAGCCTCACCTCGAGGACTCTGTGCAGTTCTGGGCACCACAGTACAAGAAAGATGTGAAACTATTGGAGAGTGTCCAGAGAAGGGCCACAGACATGGTGAAGGGCCTTGAGGGGAAGATGTATGACTTCTGCCAGTTCTCTTCGTACTCTGGGATGAATCCCATCAGGCCCTATAGTCTTATATGCATTCATCTGGAGCAGCGTATCCCACACAAATTCGGGGTTTGTTGGGACTATATCATTCCTACAGTCACTGTCCTCCATCTCAGGGCACCTGGGGTCCCACAGCCCAGCATCAGTGTTGAGGCAAAGAAAACAATAAACATCTCTGTGAATGACCCTGCATGACCATCCCCATCAAGTAACAGACGAATGCTTTCTTTCATCCTACTTTTGCTGTTAAGATAGTTTAAAAAAAAAAAAAAAGAAAAAAGCATTTTATTTCCCCTCGCAATACTGTCCAGGTTCAACTCAAATTAAGCTTTGGCCATATGAATTTTCTACCTACAAAAGCAAACAGTACCTCTGTAGTCCTTCCATATTGACTGACCTCGACTCTAGCAAACAAGAAACTTTCCTTATCCACCTAAGCTCTTGAAGAAGGTCCCTGCCCATCTGAGCAAACCTTCTACCAAGTCTGCTTTAATGAAGATGGGATCAGGGCTGGCACTTTGCCTTCAGCACCCTGGGCAAAGGGTGGCAGCTCTGGGCTCGACACCCAGCTGTGCCCCATTCCCTGCAGCCTCCGATCCTGCTCAGCTCTTCACTGCCATCTCTCCACATTTTCCCATTGCTCACAGTTTGATTCCTCCTTACATGCATGGAGATGAACGAGCTTAGCCACTGGCTTTCCCTGGAGGTCTGGAGAGGCCCCTACTGGGGACAAGCAACTCGTGCTTGCTAAAGGCAGTGGACTGGGCACCCAGCTGCAATGGGATGGTGGTGCCAGCCCTGCAGAGCTCCCCAGACATTGCCCAAAGACAGAGTTGCTCCAGGAGTGTTATTGCAGCCAGGAACTGGGCAAAGGTTGGGAAAGTTGGGCGGAGCCTTGTGCTTCCTGCAGCTCTGCTGAGTGCCGTGAGGGACATCTACCTTGGCTTGGAGAAAAACACCTGGGGGGCCACCTGCCCCCCGAGGGACCTCAATCTCCGATGGGGCTCCCCTGGGGCTGTGGCTGCCCCAACCTCACCACCTATGCCAGGGGCCTCCTGACCTTCCTCGTCACTCTGCTGGGCTCAGGTAGGATCCTGGGGGGCTGCTGGGGGCTCTCCCTATTTGCCTGAGAGACGTGCTGCTGTGGGGCAGGGGAGAGGCTGTGGGACAGGGGGGGACCCGAGCCCACAGCTCCCCTGGGGCTCTGGCTGCCCCAACCTCACCAGCCATGCCAGGGGTCTCCTGACTTTCCTCGTCACTACAGCTGGGCTCAGGTAGGATCCTGTAGGGATGCTGGGGGCTCTCCCTATTTGGCTGAGAGACGTGCTGCTGTGGGGCAGGGGAGAGGCTGTGGGAAAGGGGGGACCCAAGCCCACAGCTCGCCCGCGCTGGGTTTCACTTTCACTTTGGTTCTTTCACGCAACATGGCTGCTGCCTTGCCTGCCCTTTCGCTGTCTCCTTCACCCGCCCGAATGCTGCAGAGAGGGCTCCCACTCCCAGCACACCTCCTTCTCCTGCACGTCCTCCCTCTCCCTCTCCTGTTTCCCTGGTGGTTTCCCACAATACACAGGGGACGCAGCATGCACCAACTCACACACAGCTCGCTTTTTGTCACTCACTGACCCTAAATTTATGATGGCAAAATCTCACCACCTCTCTGTGCCCTTCTCCATTGCCCAGCCCAGCTCAGAGTGGTGGGACCAGGACACCCTCTCACTGCCACCGTGGGGCAGGATGTCGTGCTGCCCTGCCACTTGTCCCCTCAACGCGATGCTCGCACCTTGGAGGTCAGGTGGATCCGGGACAAGTTCTCTGAGACAGTGCACCACTACCGCAATGGAGAGGACCTGTACAGGGAGCAGATGGGGGCATATGCCGGGAGGACAGAGTTGATCAGAGACAGTCTCTCTGCTGGAAGCCTGGACTTGTGAATCACAGGGCTGAGACCCTCTGATGATGGCCAGTACGTCTGCACTGTGGGAGATGCTGATGCTTATGACAAAGCCATTGTGGAGCTGGAGGTGTCAGGTTAGTGCCTGGGGTGATGCTGCCAGGGCAGAGTTTACGTGTCCTTTGAATGTTTCAGCTGTTTCACAGCATGGAGCATGCCCATGCATGTGGAGGTAATATCTGGGGAGAGAGCTCCCTGGATAGTTTTGTCAGTTTTCACTGGTGTCCTTGAAGACGCTAATCATAATATTGTGAGGGCACTGGGCACAGGCTGCTGAGCAGCACCTTCAGCTGTGTCAGCAATGGGACTAAACAGCACACAGGGAGAATCGCAGAGTCCTCTGAGCAGCTGGACGTCTGCTTTAATTTTGCTTTCTGTGCTGGGGGAGACCTGAGACATTTCCTGGAAGTCTTGGGGCTTCTTGAACCAGCACAGCTTGGTGCAGAGATGCTGCCTGGAGGTGCTGAAGCTCAGCACTTGGTTTTTCTGGGCAATTTCAAGCCACTGGAATTGTGCAGCCTTGCTCTCTGGGTCCGGTACATAGGAGGGTGTTTTTGGGTGAGGGTGGGTCCATGTAGCACCCAGTCCCAGAGACCCTTGGACCATGACTGGTCTGGGCTGTGTCTGACATGGGAGCAGATGGGGTCTTTGCCTTGGAACTGAATCCCTCCCCAAGTCAGTCCCCAGGGACATTTTTATTGACCTTCTTGGTAACTGGGGCAACGTTTGACTGCTTAAATTTAAAGACCAAAGAACCCTTGAGATAGAATTTGGAAAGGTCTCGACATGACATTATGCAGCTCTGCATTGTCCCAATGCTCACTGTTTGATTCCTCCTTAGATGGGTGGAGATGAATGAGCCTAGACAGTGGCTTTCACTCGAGCTCTGGAGAGGCCCCTGTTGGGGACAAGCCCCTCTTACTTGCTGAAGGTGTTTGACTGGGCACGCAGCTGCAGTGGAATGGTGGTGCTGACACACAGAAAAGACTCCACAACCATAAGGTTTTAAAGTAGGTATACATTTTTGCGGTACACCAGGCACATTGGGAATTGATTCCCTCAAAATAGCACTGTTACATATTACATGAGCTCTAATACATATTCATTATTTTCCCTTGTCCTGGTTTCAGATAGGCTAGAGTTAATTTTCCTCCTAGTAGCTGGTAGGGTGCTATGTTTTCTATTAGGATGTGAAGAGTGCTGATAACATGCTGATGTTTTAATTGTTGCAGAGCAGTGCTTACACCAAGCCAAGGATGTTTCAGCTTCTCGCTCTGTCTTGCCAGAGTGCAGGCTAGGGGTGCATCAGGAGCTGGGAGGGGACAGACCCAGGACAGATAACCCCAACTGGTCAAAGGGGTATTCCGTATCATTTCGGATCATGCTAAACAATCTGTAGGGGTGGCTAGCTGGGGGGGGTGGGAGCAGACTGCTCAGGGTTAGGCTGGGCATCGGTCAGTGGATGGTGAGCATTGTGCATCATTTGTTTCGTACACACTGTTAGTAGTAGTACTATTATTATTCTTCTTGTTGTTATTATTATTTTCCTGTCTTAATAAACTGACTTTATCTCAATCCACAGGCTTCACTTCACGGTTCTCTCCGTGATCCCAGAGAAGGAGGGTGGAGAGTGAGGGAACAGCTGTGTGGTGTTTAGCTGCCAGCCAGGTTAAACCACAACATCTCGGAAAAGGCGGACCTCTTCCAAATGCTCATTTCCATACTCCCCTCCCTTAGCTCCTCCAGGTTGCGTCTGTGCAATGTAGCCTGGTGGTTGTGGGAAGGGGTCTTTCAGGATGAAGGCAAAGAGGAAGAGGAGGTCACACTTTTTACCTTTCTGGACTTTGACCTTCTGTTGGACAGTATTGAGGAGTTTTTTGCTTAACTTTGCCTTGCTTCCTGCCAACAAGATGTTCGTCCTTCCCTAACGACTTGTTTGTCCTTCCCTCATCCGTTGCCCTTGAGCGATATCTTACTTTTTACATCTGCTTCTCATATGGTACTCATCTCCATCCCCAACAATTAGGATATTTTTTAGGTTCTCATCTACATCCCCAATAATCAGGATAATTTACTATATATGTAACTAAATATGAATTCATGTAAGTTTTAGCATCATCCGCATCTCAGTGGCAGGCATGCAGAACTCCCCAGACACTTGTCCCCACTGCTCCAGGGCCAGAGCTCCTCCTAGAGGATTATTGCAAACAGGATGTAGGAAAAGGCTTGGGAAGTTGGGCATAGCCCTGTGCTTCCTGCAGCATCGTTGGGTGCTGTGAGGGACCTCGCTCTTTTGTTGGGGTTCCCTTGGAGAAGAACACCTGGGGGGGCCATCTGCCCCCTGGGAGACCTCTCTCTCCGACTGTGGCTGCCCCAGTCTCACCAGGCATGCCAGGAGACTTCTGACTTCCCTCATCACTCTGCTCCTCCTCCAGCTGGGCTCAGGTAGGATCCTGCAGGGATGCTGGGGGCTCTCCCCCTTTGGCTGAGAGACTTGCTGCTGTGGGGCAGGGGAGCGGCTGTGGGAAAGGGGGGACCCAAGCCCACAGCTTGCCCGCGCTGGGTTTCACTTTCACTTTGGTTCTTTCACACAATATGGCTGCTGCCTTGCCTGCCCTTTCGCTGTCTCCTTCACCCGCCCGAATGCTGCAGAGAGGGCTCCCACTCCCAGCACACCTCCTTCTCCTGCACGTCCTCCCTCTCCCTCTCCTGTTTCCCCGGTCATTTCCCATGGGACACGGGGGACGCAGCACGCACCAACTCACGCACCAACTCACGCCCTTTGTCACTCACTTCCCCTAAATTTACTATGGCAAAATCTTACCTCCTCTCTGTGCCCTTCTCCATTGCCCAGTGTGAGAAACAACTCAAATAATTTTCTTCAGACTGGATCTTCTGTGACGCTCTTTTATTCATGATTGCAACAGTCCTGTCAATTAGGTGCACATTTTAGTAAACAAATCATAACCTTTTATTCCCTATTACCCGACGCCTGATCACCTCCCCTGTTTGCTCATTAGCTGAGTACTACAGGTTCACAAGCTACTCAACACTCCTCTATACCATATTTGTATAATTTTTCTTCTTTTTTTTTTTTCAACACTTTAATTTCTCCTTTCTTATGTTTTGAGAACTTGTGATCTTGTATTACTGTTCTCACACTGCTCATCCTGTTTTTCTAAAGCTTCTACCTTATTTTGGAACAATGAGGCCTTCTGTCGTTCACTTATCTACTTAGCATTTCTCCTTCTTATGACTACACAATTACCCTGGAATACAGAAAAATAATTCTCTACTGCAAAAACAACATTGTTTGTCACAACAGCGCAGCTCAATGTGGAGGGACCAGGACACCCTCTCACTGCCACCGTGGGGCAGGATGTCGTGCTGCCCTGCCACTTGTCCCCTCAACGCGATGCTCACAGCTTGGAGGTCAGGTGGATCCGGGACCGTATTTCTGAGACAGTGCACCACTACCACAATGGAGAGGACCTGTACGGGGAGCAGATGGGGGCATATGCCGGGAGGACAGAATTGGCCAGAGATGGTCTCTCTGCTGGAAGGCTGGACTTGCGAATCACAGGACTGAGACCCTCTGATGAGGGCCTGTATTTCTGCACTGTGGAAGATGCTGATGCTTATGCTGAAGCTATTGTGGATCTAGAGGTGTCAGGTTAGTGGCTGGGTTGAGGCATTCAAGGGATGGTGCAGGTGTCCCTGGGTCTGTGTGTTCCACCCAGGACCCGGTCATCCTCATGGCCATCTACGAGGCCTTTCTCACAGTAGAGTGTGATGAGGCTTCTCCTCTGTCAGTGAGCACTTGTCCACCAAGAAGTACACCTGTGCCCTTGCAGGTTTTTTATTGAGAGAGAGCTGCATGAATGCAATGATTTAATTCAGTCTCAGGGACCCTCATTGAACTCCATCCCCATGCTGTTGTGTGGGCAGTGGGCACAGGTTGCTGAGCAGGTCCTTCAGCTGTGCCAACAATAGGTGTGGGTTAGGGGTGAGAGTGGCTCCTTGAAGCGTCCAGTCCCTGAGCCCCTGGGATCATGGCTGGTCTGTGCTGTGTCTGGCATGGGAGCTGATGGGGTCTTTGCCTTGAAATGAATCCCTCCCCAAGTCAAGCCCCAGACACACGCTCTTCCCCCAGCCACAGGCGCTGACCCCCACCTCTCCCTGGGGGGCTACGAGGCCGGAGGCGTCCGGGTGCTGTGTCGATCGGCCAGCTGGTACCCGCTGCCGCAGCTGCTGTGGAGGGATGCTCGCGGGCAGCACCTGCCCTCGGTCTCCCAGACACATTCCCAGGACCAGGAGGGGCTCTTTGAAATCGAAGGCGCCGTCATCGTGACCGGTAGCGTGGAGGGGCCCTTGTCCTGCGTGGTCAGGAGCAGCCGCCTCCAGCAGGAATGGGAATCATCCTTGCACATCGCAGGTACAAATGGCACAGCCAGGGTGAGGTGTTCCTGGCCCCTGCACTTGTCCTGACCCAGGAGAAGTCTGGGTCTTGCTCTTCCACCCACAGGCATGTAAACACAGCCATTTTCCTGGTGCCTTTTTTTAGCTCCCTTCTTCCGCAACGCCCAGCCCTGGATGGTGGCTCTGGCTGTGGTCCTCGTGCTTTTGGCTGTGTCCATTGGCCTCGGTGTTTATCTCTTTCGAAAGCAAGGTAAGCTGGCAGCACAGGAATGGAGCGCAGGGAGGTGTTCTGCAGGGTCCCCCCTGGGTCTGGAGCGGGGCTGAGCCCTGGCCCAGGGAGGTGCGTAGGAGGAGGAAGGGGATGTTCTCCTGGGGATGCCAAAGGCCTTAGGATCGTCTTGGGTGGGAGGCCAGGGAGCATGGCTGCAGCATCAGGCTGGTGGCAAGGCGCAGCCCCCCTGCACATGTTCCCACCCAGTAACCAAGCTGCTCTGCTCACCACCTCTTCCTCCGCCTTTGCTTTTCAGCGGCACAGAGCCGAGAGCTGGGTGAGTCCTTGCAGTCCCTGCCCCCAGCCCCTGGGGAAGTGGTGTCTGTGTGGGAGGGCCTGGTCTGGGTGGGCTCTGGGGGCTTGTGTGCTGGTGGCTCGGGGGTGCTGGAGGAGCAGCTGGAGCCTGGGGTGGGAGTGGGGAGTGCTGGGGCTGGGGCTGCCCTGGGCACGGGACACGGCCGGGATGGCTGAAAGGAACGGGGATCAAGGTGGGGATGGGGAGCGAGCTGCGGGGCTGCCCCACTCTGCACTGATGTTTTCGGGAGGCGGACATTCTCCAACAATCCTTTATTAACATCCGTAATGGCTTCAGTGGCACAAAGATAAAAGTTGCACAACTGTCTGTCTTTACTATTCTGCTTACAAGAGCGTTGTACAAAGCTGGACCACAATGACTATTTCTCTAGTCCCACCTCTGATCAAGGCAGTATTTTTCCTTGTCATGGGATGTTTTCTGGGTCTACCACGGGCTATGCAACTCTCCCCTCATGCATTACTTTCATACCCATCATATATTATTTTCCTTTCCTTTTCAGAGAAACAAGCTGCAGAGCTGGGTAAGTCTCACTCTCCAAACAGAAAAAAACAACAAAAAATTGGCATCATAGTGAGAGATATGGAATCAGAAACTGTGCTTTCTTCTCATGTTTTCCTTTTCTATTTCATTTGTAGAGAAACAAGCTGCAGAGCTGGGTAAGTCTCCCAGTGTTCAGACCCAAGGGCAACACCAAGGCGATGTGCAGGGTTGGGTGGGCAGCTGGGACAGAGCAGCCCAGGGCTGGCCCCTCACCCTGCCCACACCTACTGGGCAGCAGCCATGGCTGTGACAAGCTCTCCCCTCTCCTTCCAGCATGGAGAAAGTTTCTGCTGCCTCACAATACAGGTAGGTGTGTGTTGAGTTGCCCTCTGAGGTGCTTCTCCTGCCCTTCCTGGGGCATGTTGAGGAGCCAAGAGGTGCCCCATCTCCTGCCCCGTGGGGCAGCTCCTGGCCCCGAGCTGGGGAAAGCCTGCCCAGGGCTGAGCTCTGCCCCTGATGGCCTGGCTCCTTCTGTCCCTGCAGTGAAGGTGACCCTGGATCCGGACACGGCTCATCCCATGTATGTCCTGTCTCAGGACAACAGCAGAGTAAGACTGGAAAGTGAACGGCAGCAGGATCCTGACACACTGGAGAGATTTGACGATAGGTGCTGTGTGCTGGGCCGTGAGGCTTTCAGAGAGGGGAGGCACTGCTGGTTGGTGGAGGTGGAGGGAGAGCAGATAAAGGATTCAGTGTGGGCTGTGGGGGTGGTCAAGGCTTCTATGGAGAGAACGGAAGAGACAATGAAAACGTTTTTCGGAGACACCTGGGCTGTGCAGTACTATGAGGGGCAGCTCATGTCTCTCACATATCCTCCCACTCCCTTGTCCCTGTCCCCTATCCCCACGAGGATCTGGGTCTGTCTGGACTATACCCAGGGGCAGGTGTCTTTCATCAACGCTGACAATGGGGTCCAGATCGTCACTTCAGCAGCCTCCTTCAATGAGGAGAGCATCCACCCCTGGTTCTGGATAAGGACACCGGGAATTCAGCTGTGCCTGAGGGACAGCACCCCCCAGACCCCGTCCCCAGCCCTGGGGACCTCCTGCCCTTCTCCAGACACTCCTGCATCACCTCTCCTTGGGCCTTCTGGAGCACCACAGGAATGACGGGCAGTGGGGCAGGGGCTCTCCTGTGTTCCTCCCTGCTGCTGGAGTATGGCTGGGATGCTGCAAGCAGGGGCCAGGCCCCCTGCAGCCCCTGGGCTCTGCCCTGCACATGGCTCCTGTGCTGGGGCACAAGCTCTGCTGGCACCCATGGGTCTCAGCCACATTTGCCTCCTAATGTGGGTTTGATTTGTGCTCTGTGCCTGGTGCTGAGCATGAGCAGCCTGTGGGGGCTCTTTGTTCCTTCCTCTGGAGCACATCAAGCCACAGCAGCAGCAGGACTGTGGCAAATAAAGTTTTGTACAGGAAGATGGAGTCTGGCAGTGGCATTTCTTGGGTGCTTTGTGTCCTGAGGCCTTGCTGCCTGGGAAGGCGTCTTGCAGCAGACCGTCTCCTCACACGCCTTGCCCTGCAGAGCCTTCGCCGTCCTTGTAGCCCTCCCTTGGAGGCCAAGACCACCGGCTTCCGGGCGTAGTCCTGCGCCTCTCCACTCACTCCAGTCCTCCAGGAGAGGCTCCTGCAGGCTGACGTGCTGCACCGAGCACATGTAGGTGTCGCCTGCCACCGGGGCCACCAGCAGGGACACCTGCGTCTGGTAGGTCCAGTCGCCATTGGGGATGGCGGAGATGGGGTTGTAGTCGTCGGGCTCCACGATGTCCCCGTTGTGCAGCTAGATGATGGTCACCCCGGGGGGGTAGAAGCCCCCGATGTGGCAGCTGAGGCGCACAGGCACACGGGTGTTCCCTGTCTCTGCGGAGATAATGCGGACTTGGGGCTGCGCTGGAGCAGGGTTGGGTATGGGGTCAGTGGTGGGCGAGCCCTTTTCCCTGCCCTCTGCAACATCCCCACACAATGTTCCGTGCAATGCTCCCGTGCAAGGCCTGTGCAAAGCTCCACACAACTTCCCCATGCCACTTCCCCATGCAACGCCCTGTCCAAGCTCTAGGCATTGTCCCTTGCGATGTCACACGCGACATCCCCATGCGATGCTCACAAGATGCCCTGTGCAATGCCCCTGTGCCACAACCTGCAAGAGACATTGCTCTGTGCAACATCCCCTTGCAAAGGGCAATGCAATGCGCTGTGCAGTTCTCCATGCAACATCCCCCTGTGACTTCCTCACGCAGTGTGCTCTGCAACAGCCCCATGCAATGCCTGATGCAACATGATCTACAACACCCCTGTGTAACATCCCAATGAAATGCCCGGTGCAACATCTTGCCAAGGCATTTAGCTCCAGGGCAGACTCTTTCTGCAGCGGAGCAGGGAATCTCACAGGCAGGGCTATATTTTTCCGGCATCAAGCCCACTTGAAAAAGCCACCAGGATCCAGCAGCCCTTGCGAGGGAGGCTGATGAAGCGTAGGCGAAGCCAGCAGGGCCCCTTCCACGGCCGTTCAAAAGCTGCCCCTGGGGATCACAAAGACCAGTAACGCAGTGACCAGGACGGGCAAACAGGGCATGGCACATCAGAAGGGAGTGGCAGGCAATTTCATGCAGACAGGGCGAGCAGGGAGGGCAGAGCGTTCCTCCCCATCCATACAAACTCCTCCTCTAAGTGCAGTCTGCCGCTAGCTAGGCTATGGTCTCCACCAGGCACAGTGCTCTCTCTAGCAAGTCTGTACACACCCAGACTGACTGCCCGCTCAAAAATGCACCAGTTCAGGTCTCTGGGTGCAGGGAGCGTCTGAGCCTCTTGCTGCCATCTGTAGGAGGCACTAGGTGAGTGTGAGGTGCGGGTAGGTGGATGACCTGGTCCACCTGGTGGCAGAACTCAAGGAGGAGGTGGAGAGGTTGAGGGCTATCACGGAGAATGAGCAGGAGATAGAGTGGTGGGGCAACTCCCTGCGGGGCCTGAAGGAGAGGTACCGGGGTGAGACACCCCAAATGGGGGTGGACCCCCTCCCCTGTCACTGTCGAGCAAAGGGAGGGGACCTAGGAGTTGAGGAGGAATGGAGACAGGTCCCTGCTCGACATCGCATGTAATGCCCTCCCCAAAAGGCCCCACTTTCCCAGGTGCCCTTCCACAACAGGTTTGAGGCCCTGGAGCTTGAGAGACCTGTAGCTGAGGAAGAGGTAGAAAGTGTAGCCAGGAGGATGCCTAGGGTGAGGAAGTCGACTCCACGCCTCAAGACTGCCTCCACCAGGACAGAAAGAAGGGAGATTGTTGTAGGTGACTCCCTTCTCAGGGGAACAAAGGGCCCTAATTGTCAGCCTGACCCTAGCTGTAGGGAAGTCTGCTTCCTCCCTGGGGCCAGGGTCAAGGAAATTGCCAGAAAACTTCCCAACCTCGTTTGCCCCTCTGACTACTATCCCCTTTGATAGTGCAGGCTGGCAGTGATGACATTGAAGAGAGAAGCCTGAAGGCTATCAAACGGGACGTTAGGGGACTGGGGCAGTTAGTGGATGGAGCGGGAGTACAGGTGGAGCAGATCTCCACACCGCAGCCCATGGAGGAGCCCCCGGTGCAGGAGGTGGAAGGGGCCTGGAGGAGGCTGCAACCCATGGAGAGACCCCACAGGAGCAGGCCCCAGGCCAGAGCCACAGCCCGTGGAGAGGAGCACCCGCAGGATCAGGAGGTCTGGGGGAGGTGTCATGCATGCACGATCCAGACAGGAACCGTTTACTTTGACAGATGTACCCCATACTACAGACCCACACTGGAGCAGTTGTTGGAGAGCTGCTGCCTGTGGGAAGCCCATGTAGGATCAGTTTGGGAAGGACGGCATCCCATGGGAGGAGTTGTTGACTCTGTTGAGGGTGGAAAGCCCTTGCAGAGAGATCTGGACAGACTGGAGAGTTGGGCAATCACCAACTGCATGAAGTTTAACAAAGGCAAGTGCCAGGTCCTGCACCTGGGACACAGCAACCCTGGCTATACATGCAGACTGGGTGACGAGATGCTGGAGAACAGCCCTGCAGAAAGGGATCTGGGGGTTGTGGTTGACAGCAAGCTGAACATCAGCCAGCAGTGTGCCCTAGCAGCCAGGAGGGCCAACCATATCCTGGGGTGCATCGAGCACAGCATTGCTAGTCAGTCAAGGGAAATGATTGTCCCACTCTACTCTGCGCTCTGCAGCCTCACCTCGAGGACTCTGTGCAGTTCTGGGCACCACAGTACAAGAAGGACGTGAAAATATTGCAGAGTGTCCAGAGAAGGGCCACAGAGATGGTGAAGGGCCTAGAGGGGAAGATGTATGCCTTCAGCCAGTTCTCTTAGTACTCTGGGATGAATCCCATCAGGCCCTATAGTCTTGTATGCATTCATCTGTAGCAGCAAAACCCACACAAATTCAGGGTTTGTTGGGACTTTATCGTTCCTGCAGTCACTGTCCTCCAGCTCAGGGCACCTGGGGTCCCACAGCCCAGCATCAGTGTTGAAGGCAAAGAAAGCATTAAACATCTCTGTGAATGACCCTGCATGACCATCCCCACCAAGTAACAGACCAATGTTTTCTCTCATCCTTCTTTTGCTGTTAAGGCAGTCTAAAAAAAAAAAAAAAAAAAAAAAAGCATTTTATTTCCCCTGGCAATACTGTCCAGCTTCAACTCAAGCTTTGGCCATACTAATTTTCTCCCTACAAAGGCAAACAGTACCACTGTAGTCCTTCCATATTGACTGACCTTGCCTCCAGCAAACAAGAAACTTTCCTTATCCACCTAAGCTCTTGAAGAATGTCCCTGCCCATCTGAGCAAACCTTCTGCCACGGCTGCTTTACTGGAGCCAGGATCAGGGCTGGCACTTTGCCTTCAGCACCCTGGGCAAAGGGTGGCAGCTCTGGGCTCAGCACCCAGCCATGCCCCATTCCCTGCAGCCTCCGATCCTGCTCAGCTCTTCACTGCCATCTTTTCCACATTTTCCCATTGCTCACAGTTTGATTCCTCCTTGCATGCATGGAGATGAACGACCTTAGCCACTGGCTTTCCCTGGAGGTCTGGAGAGGCCCCTGCTGGGGACAAGCACCTAGTGCTTGCTAAAGGCAGTGGACTGGGCACCCAGCTGCAATGGGATGGTGCTGCCAGCCCTGCAGAGCTCCCCAGACATTCCCCTAGGGGCAGAGCTGCTCCAGGAGGGTTATTGCAGCCAGGAACTGGGCAAAGGTTGGGAAAGTTGGGCGGAGCCTTGTACTTTCTGCAGCTCGCTGAGTGCTGAGAAGGACATCTAACTTGGCTTGGAGAAAAACACCTGGGGGGCCAACTGCCCCCTGGGGGACCTCTCTCTCAGATGGGGCTCCCCTGGGGCTGCAGCCACCCCAGCTTCAACGGCCATGCCAGGGGCCTCCTGACTTCCCTCTTCACTCTGCTCCTCCTCCAGCTGGGCTCAGGTAGGATCCTGTGGGGCTGCTGGGGGCTCTCCCCCCTGTGCATGCAGACTTGCTGCTGCGGGACAGAGGAGCGGCTTTGGGAAAAGGGGGACACGAAACACAGCTCGCCCGTGCTGGGTTTCACTTTCACTTTGGTTCTTTCACGCAATATGGCTGCTGCCTTGCCTGTCCTTTCTGTGTCTCCTTCACCCACCTGAATGCTGCAGAGAGGGCTCCCACTCCCAGCACACCTCCTTCTCCTGCACGTCCTCCCTCTCCTGTTTCCCTGGCGGTTTCCCATGGGACATGGGGGATGCAGCACGCACCAACTCACACACCAATTCACGCCCTTTATCATTCACTGCCCCTAAATTTACGATGCCAAAATCTTACCTCCTCTCTGTGCCCTTCTCCATTGCCCAGTGTGAGAAACATCTCAAGTAATTTTCTTCAGACTGGATCTTCTCTGAAGCTATTTTATTCATGATTGCATCGGTCCTGCCAATCAGGAGCACATTTCAGTAAACAAATCGTAACCTTTCATTCCCTATTACCCGACGCCTGATCACTTCCCCTGTTTCCTCATTGGATGAGTACTACAGGTTCAAAAGCTACTCGACACTCCTCTATACCATACATGTGCAAATTTTCTTTCTTTTTTTCTTTTTTCAATGCTTTACTTTCTCCTTTCTTATATTTTGTGTACTTGTGATCTTTGTTCTCCTGTTCTCACACTGCTCATCCTGTTTTTCTCAAGCTTCTACATTATTCTGAATCAGTGAGGCCTTCTACGGTCCACTTATCTACTTAGCATTTCTCCTTATTATGACTACACCTAAAAATACAGAAAAATAATTCCCTACTGCAAAAACACAACATTGTTTCTCACACCAGCCCAGCTCAGGGTGGTGGGACCAGGACACCCTCTCACTGCCACCGTGGGGCAGGATGTTGTGCTGCCCTGCCACTTGTCCCCTCAACGAGATGCTCGCAGCTTGGAGGTCAGGTGGATCCGGGATGATTTGTCTAAGACAGTGCACCACTACCGCAATGGAGAGGACCTGTATGGGGAGCAGATGGAGGCATATGCCGGGAGGACAGAGTTGGCCAGAGATGGTCTCTCTGCTGGAATCCTGGTCTTGCAAATCATGGGGTTGAGACCCTCTGATGACGGCCAGTACGTCTGCACTGTGGGAGATGCTGATGCTTATGACGAAGCCATTGTGGAGCTGGAGGTGTCAGGTTAGTGGCTGGGGTGATGCTGCCACGGAAGAGTTTACGTGTCCTTTGAATGTTTCAGCTGCTTCACAGCATGGAGCATGCCCATGGATGTGGAGGTAATATTTGGGGAGAGAGCTGCCTGTATAGTTTTGTCAGTTTTCACTGGTGTTCTTGAAGACAATACTCATAATATTGTGAGGGCACTGGGCACAGGCTGCTGAGCAGCACCTTCAGCTGTGTCATCAGTGAGACCAAACAGTGCAAAGGGAGAATCGCAGAGTCCTCTGAGCAGCCGTACGTCTGCTTTGCTTTTGCTTTCTGTGCTGGGGGAGACCTGAGAAGTTCCTGGAAGTATCAGGGCTTCTTGAACCAGCATGGCTTGGTGCAGAGTCGCTGCCTGGAGGTGCTGGAGTGCAGCACATATGTTTTCTGCGTGATTTGGGAACAGTGGCATTGTGCAGCCCTGGTCTCTGGATTTTGAACCTAACGGGGTGGTTTTGTGGTTAGGGTAAGTGCATGGAGCACCCAGTCCCAGAACCCCATGGACCGTGATTGGTCTTTCTTGTGTCTGGCATGGGAGCAAATGGGGTCTTTGCCTTGAAATGAATCCCTCCCCAAGTCAAGCCCCAGCCACGCACTCTTTCCCCAGCCACAGGCGCTGACCCCCACCTCTCCCTGGGGGGCTACGAGGCCGGGGGCGTCCGGGTGCTGTGTCGATCAGCCGGCTGGTACCCGCTGCCGCAGCTGCTGTGGAGGGATGCTCGCGGGCAGCACCTGCCCTCGGTCTCCCAGACACATTCCCAGGACCAGGAGGGGCTCTTTGAAATCGAAGGCGCCGTCATCGTGACCGGTAGCATGGAGGGGCCCTTGTCCTGCGTGGTCAAGAACAGCCGCCTCCAGCAGGAGCGGGAATCATCCCTGCACATTGCAGGTAAAAATGGCACAGCCAGGGTGAGGTGTTCCTGGCCCCTGCGCTTGTCCTGACCCAGGAGACGTCTGGGTCTTGCTCTTCAACCTGCGGGCATGGAAACGCAGCCCTTTTCCTGGTGCCTTTTCTCAGCTCCCTTCTTCCACAACGCCCAGCCCTGGAAGGTGGCTCTGGCTCTGGTCCTTGTGCTTTTGGCTGTGTCCATTGGCCTCGGTGTTTATCTCTTTCGAAAGCAAGGTAAGCTGGCAGCACAGGGATGGAGCGGAGGGAGGTGTTCTGCAGGGACCCGCGTGGGTCTGGAGCAGGGCTGAGCCCTGGCCCAGGAAGGTGCGTAGGAGGAGGAAGGGAATGTTCTCCTGGGGATGCCAAAGGCCTTAGGATCGACTTGGGCCTCTGCCTTGGGCAACGAAGGCAGGGGAGAAGGCAAGAGGCCTTGGGTGGGAGGCCAGGGAGCATGTCTGCAGCGTTGGGCTGGTGGCAAGGCGCAGCCCCCCTGCACATGTTCCCACCCAGCAACCAAGCTGCTCTGCTCACCACCTGTTCCTCTGCATTTGCTTTTCAGCGGCACAGAGCCGAGAGCTGGGTGAGTCCTTGCAGTCCCTGCCCCCAGCCCCTGGGGAAGTGGTGTCCGTGCGGGAGGGCCTGGTCTGGGTGGGCTCTGGGGGCTTGTGTGCTGGTGGCTCGGGGGTGCTGGAGGAGCAGCTGGAGCCTGGGGTGGGAGTGGGGAGTGCTGGGGCTGCCCTGGGCACGGGACACGGCCGGGATGGATGAAAGGAACGGGGATCAAGGTGGGGACGGGGAGCGAGCTGTGGGGCTGCCCCGCTCTGCACTGACGCTTCTGGGACAGGGACGTCCTCCACCCATCCCCATTCACTTCCCTTTGTGTTTTGGTGGCACGGTGCAGAGAGCTGCACAAGTGTCTGTCCTTAATGCTACAAGTCTTGCAAAATGCTGGGCCTCAGTCCTTGTTAGTCTGGTCACTACAAGTCTGGGAGCAAGGTCGTCTGTGCACATGCTCAAGAGCAAAATTTGGGGTCTGGCCATCTAGCCATGGAAGCAGCATTGGATTGAAAGTCTCTTCAATCTGACCATTCATTCCTTTTGCTTTTCTATATCAGACAAAAAGGATGCAGAGCTGGGTAAGTCTCCTTCCCCAAAGAGAAGGCATTTGGTGTCTTCCCACAGGAATGCTTCCCTCTAAGCATACATTGCTTTTCTCTTTCTTTTTCTTTTCCAGGGAAACAAGCTGCAGAAATAGGTGAGTGTCCATCCATGAACTGAAGGAATTTGTGGTATAGACATGGGATGAGAAGTTTTTCCCTCTGATCATGTATTCCTTATGCTTTTCCAGAAGAAAAAGCTGAAAGACTGGGTGAGTCTCTCTTTCCCTGCCCCCAACCACCAGGACTGAAGGAACTGGAGGACATTCCTTTATAGCAGCCACTTGATAAGAACCCGATTCCTCTCATCAATGCATTGCTCTTATTCTCCTTTTCAGAGGAACAAGCTGCAGAGCTGGGTGAGTGTCCCCGTCCTTGAGCCCCAGGGCAACACCAAGGCGATGTGCAGGGGAGGGTGGGCAGCTGGGACAGAGCAGCCCAGGGCTGGCCCCTCGCCCTGCCCACACCCACTGGCCACCAGCCGTGGGCTGTGACCAGCTCTCCCCTCTCCTTCCAGCATGGAGAAGGTCTGTCCTGCCTCATAATAGAGGTAGGTCTGCATTGGGTTGCCCTCTGTGGTGCTTCTCCTGCCCCTGGTGGGGCATGTTCAGGAGCCAAGAGGTGCCCCATCTCCTGCCCCGTGGGGCAGCTCCTGGCCCCGAGCTGGGGAAAGCCTGCCCAGGGCTGAGCTCTGCCCCTGATGGCCTGGCTCCTTCTGTCCCTGCAGTGAAGGTGACCCTGGATCCAGACACGGCTCATCCCACTCTTGTTGTGTCTCAGGACAGCTGCAGTGTGAGATTGGAATGTGAATGGCAGCAGGTGCCTGACACACCAGAGAGATTTGACTATTGGTGCTGCGTGCTGGGCCGTGAGGAGTTCAGAGAGGGGAGGCACTGCTGGTTGGTGGAGGTGGAGGGAGAGCGGCTAAAATATTCACGGTGGGCTATGGGGGTGGCCAGAAAATCTGTGGAGAGGAAGGGGAAGATCAACATGAGCCCTGAAGGAGGGATCTGGGCTGTGGAGTACCTTTATGGACATCTCAAGTCTCTCACATCTCCTCCCACCCCCTTGTCCCTGTCCCCTGTCCCCACGAGGATCTGGGTCTGTCTGGACTGTACCCAGCAGCAGGTGTCTTTTATCAATGCTGACAATGGGGTCCAGATCTTCACTTTCACAGCAGCCTCCTTCAAAAGGGAGACCATCTGCCCCTGGTTCATGTTGTGGACTCAGGGAATTCAGCTGTGCCTGAGGGACAGCACCCCCCAAACCCCCTCCCCAGCCCAGGGGGACTCCTGCCCTTCTCCAGCCACTCCTGCATCACCTCTCCTTGCTCCTGCAGGAGAAGCACAGGAATGAGGGGCAGTGGGGCCAGGGGCTGCCCTGTGTTCCTCCCTGCTGCTGGAGGAGGGCTGGGATGCTGCAAGCAGGGGCCAGGCCCCTTGCAGCCCCTGGGCTCTGCCCTGCACGCGGCTCCTGTGCTGGGGCACAAGCCCTGCTGGCACCCACGGCTCTCACCCTGCCTCTGAGCCCCAGCGGGCAGCACAGGGGCTGCAGCAGCTCTCCACGCTCCTCTCCCCTCTGCTTGCACTGCTTGCAGACCCCAGGGCAAGGGATGTGGTCACCGTGTCCTGCTGGCCACTGCAGGCCACCTTTGCCTCCTAGTTTGGGGTTGATCCATGCTTTGTTCCTGGTGCTGAGCATGAGCAGCCTGTGGGGGCTCTTTGTTCCCTCCTCTGGAGCACATCAAGGCCCAGCAGCAGCAGGACTGTGTCAAATAAAGTTTTGTACAGGAAGATGGAGTCTGGCAGTGGCATTTCCTGGGTGCTTTGTGTCCTGAGGCCTTGCTGCCTGGGAAGGCGTCTTGCAGCAGACCGTCTCCTCACACGCCTTGCCCCGCAGAGCCTTCGCCGTCCTCGTAGCCCTCCCTTGGAGGTTCTCGCACAGTTTCACGCCCTTCGTCTGCTGCGGTGCCCACAGCTGCACGCAGTGCTCGAGGCGAGGCCGCAGCAGGCCGAGCAGAGCGGGATGATCCCTTCCCTTGGCCGGCCAGCAGTGCCGTGGCTGAGGCACCCCAGGGCACGCTTGACCCTTTGGGGTCCCATGCCATGGCCCCCACACACCCGCTCCTCTTGGTGAGACACCGTAGGACTGTGTGAGCCTCTGCCCTGTCCCCAGAACACTGCAGAGACACCAGCGGGGCTTGTGGAGCATCTTTATTGTCAGCACCACGACATCAGGTCTGAGATGGGGCCAAATGGGAGCTGCCGGTGCCAGGAGGTGTCCGTCCGGGGGTCCTCAGATGCTGCCTGGGGAAGGGTGGGACAAACAGGGTGAGAGATGGGGTGATTTGCCCCTCACTGATGTGGACGGGGATGGGGACACCGTTACCTGCGGTGTAGTTGACTCCAGGGAGGGGGGTGTAACCTGTGGGGGGGAGAAGAGGAGTGAGCAGAGTTCTCGTCGCCCTTGACCTTGACCCCGGCTCTCCCCGGACACTCACCCGGGGTGGGAGGCCTGGCCCTGAAGCGGTAGATGCCAGCGAGAAATAAGACAAGTCCCAGCACCATCAGCACGGTGGTCACAGCCACCAGTATGGTCACCTCCAGCATCAGTCCGGGACCTTCGGGGACACGGCCGGGTGAGTGGCGGCAAGGAGCCAAGGCCACCGGCCTCCGGGTGTGGTCCTGCGCCTCTCCACTCACTCCAGTCCTCCAGGAGAGGCTCCTGCAGGCTGACGTGCTGCACCGAGCACGTGTAGGTGTCGCCTGCCACCGGGGCCACCAGCAGGGACACCTGCGCCTGGTAGCTCCAGGCGCCGTTGGGGATGGCGGAGATGGGGTTGTAGTCGTCAGGCTCCACGATGTCCCCGTTGCGCAGCCAGATGACGGTCACCTCGGGGGGTAGAAGCCCCAGATGTGGCAGCTGAGGCAGACAGTTCCCCGTCTCTGCGGGGATGATGCGGACTTGGGGCTGTGCTGGAGCAGGGGTGGGGATGGGGTCAGTGGTGGGCGAGCCCCTTTTCCCTGCCCTGTGCAACGTCCCCACACAATGTTCCGTGCAACACTCCCATGCAACGCTCCCATGAAAATCTCTAGTCATTCTCCCATGCGATGCCACGTGCAACATCCCCATGCGATGCCCTGTGTAACGCCCCTCTGCCACACCTTGCAAGAGGCATTGCTCTCTGCAACATCCCCTTCCAATGCCCAGTGCAATGCACTGTGCAGTGCTCCATGCAACATCCCCCTGCTATGTCCTCAAGCAGTGTGCTCTGCAACACCCCCATGCAATGCCCGGTGCAAGTGCAACATCTTGCCGAGGTGATCAGCTCCAGAGCAAACTCTTTCTGCAGCGGAGCAGGGGATCGGACAGGCCGGGCTATTTTTTTCCAGCATGAAGCACACTTGTGGGAGCTGCCAGGACCCAGCAGCCCTTGCCAGGGAGGTTAACAAGCCGTTGGCAGAGGCAGCAGGGCCCCCTCTCAGGCTGTTCAAAAGCTGCCCCTGGGAAGCAAGACGACCAGGAACGCGGTTACCAGAATGGGGAACAGGGCATGGCACATCAGAAGGGAGTGGCAGGCAGTTCGTACAGGCACGATGAGCAGGGAGGGCAGAGCGTTCCCCCCCCCCCCGCCCATACGAACAACTCCTCTAATGGCGGTCTACCGCTAGCTAGGCTGCAATGGTCTGCACCAGGCACAGTGCTCTCTCTAGCAAGTCTGTACACACCCAGACCGACTGCCCGCTCAAAAATGCACCAGTTCAGGTCTCTGTGCCCCATTCCCTGCACACCCAGCTGTGCCCCATTCCCTGCAGCCTCCGATCCTGCTCAGCTCTTCACTGCCATCTCTCCACATTTTCCCATTGCTCACAGTTTGATTCCTCCTTGCATGCATGGAGATGAACGAGCTTAGCCACTGGCTTTCCCTGGAGGTCTGGAGAGGCCCCCACTGGGGACAAGCAACTCGTGCTTGCTAAAGGGCACCCAGCTGCAATGGGATGGTGGTGCCAGCCCTGCAGAGCTCCCCAGACTTTGCCCTAGGGGCAGAGCTGCTCCAGGAGGGTTATTGCAGCCAGGAACTGGGCAAAGGTTGGCAAAGTTGGGCGGAGCCTTGTGCTTTCTGCAGCTCTGCTGGGTGCCACGAGGGAGATCTACCTTGGCTTGGAGAAAAACACCTGGGGGACCAACTGCCCCCTGGGGGACCTCTCTCTCAGATGGGGCTCCCCTGGGGCTGCAGCCACCCCAGCCTCACCAGCCATGCCAGGGGCCTCCTGACTTCACTCATCACTCTGCTCCTCCTCCACCTGGGCTCAGGTAGGATTCTGAGAGGCTGCTGGGGGCTCTCCCCGCTGTGCATGCAGACTTGCTGCTGTGGGACAGGGGAGCGGCTTTGGGAAAGGGGGGACCTGAGCCCACAGCTCGACCGTGCTGGGTTTCACTTTCACTTTGGTTCTTTCACACAATATGGCTGCTGCCTTGGCTGCCCTTTCTGTGTCTCCTTCACCTGCCAGAATGCTGCAGAGAGGGCTCCCACTCCCAGAACACCTCCTTCTCCTGCACGTCCTCCCTCTCCCTCTCCCTCTCCTGTTTCCCTGGTGGTTTCCCATGGGACATGGGGGATGCAGCACGCACCAACTCACACACCAACTCACCCTTTGTCACTCACTGCCCCTAAATTTACGATGGCAAATTCATAGAATCGTAGAATCATAGAATATCCTGAGTTGGAAGGGACCCTTAAGGATCATCAAGTCCAACTCTTGACACCGCACAGGTCTACCCAAAAGTTCAGACCATGTGACTAAGTGCACAGTCCAATCTCTTCTTAAATTCAGACAGGCTCGGTGCAGTGACCACTTCCCTGGGAAGCCTGTTCCAGTGTGCAACCACCCTCTCTGTGAAGAACCCCCTCCTGATGTCAAGCCTAAATTTCCCCTGCCTCAGCTTAACCCCGTTCCCGCGGGTCCTGTCGCTGGTGTTAATGGAGAAAAGGTCTCCTGCCTCTCGACACCCCCTTATGAGGAAGTTGTAGACTGCGATGAGGTCTCCCCCTCAGCCTCCTCTTCTCCAGGCTGAACAGGCCCAGTGCCCTCAGCTGTTCCTCGTACGTCTTCCCCTCCAGGTCTTTCACCATCTTCGTAGCCCTCCTCTGGACACTCTCCAACAGTTTCATGTCCTTTTTATACTGTGGTGCCCAGAACTGCACACAGTACTCTAGGTGAGGCCTCACCAGCGCAGAGTAGAGCGGGACAATCACCTCCCTTGACCTACTAGCGATGCCGTGCTTGATGCACCCCAGGACACGGTTGGCCCTGCTGGCTGCCAGGGCACACTGCCGGCTCATATTCAACTTGCTGTCTACCACGACCCCCAGATCCCTCTCTTCTAGGCTGCTCTCCAGCGTCTCATCGCCCAGTCTGTACGTGCAGCCAGGGTTTCCCCGTCCCAGGTGCAGGACCCGGCACTTGCTCTTATTGAACTTCATGCGGTTGGTGATCGCCCAGCTCTCCAACCTATCCAGATCCTTCTGCAAGGCCTTTCCACCCTCATTCGCGTCCACAACTCCTCCAAGTTTGGTGTCATCAGCAAACTTGCTCAAAATACCTTCTATTCCTACATCCAGATCGTTTATAAAAATATTGAAAAGTACCGGTCCTAAAATGGAGCCTTGAGGGACCCCACTGGTGACCGCGCGCCAGCCTGACGCAGCCCCATTTACCATAACCCTTTGGGCCCTGCCCATTAGCCAATTGCTCACCCATCGTATGATGTTTTTATTTAGCTGTATGGTGGACATTTTGTCCAGTAGGATCCTATGGGAAACCGTGTCAAAAGCCTTGCTGAAGTCCAAAAAGATCACATCAGCTGGTTTCCCTTGGTCCACCATACGGGTGATCTTATCATAAAAGGAAATCAGGTTAGTTAGGCAGGACCTACCCTTCACAAACCCATGCTGGCTGGGACCAATGACTGCTTTGTCCCCCAGGTGTGCCTCAATAAGTTCGAGAACCATCTTCTCCATGATTTTACCAGGCACTGACGTGAGACTGACAGGCCTGTAATTGCTAGGGTCTTCTTTCTGACCCTTCTTGAAAATCGGCACAACATTTGCCAGCTTCCAGTCTACCGGGACCTCTCCAAATTCCCAGGATCGTTGAAAAATAATTGAGAGGTTCCACGATGACGTCCGCCAGCTCTTTCAGCACCCGGGGATGAATCCCATCCGGACCCATGGACTTGTAGGGATCCACGTGGAGTAGCAAATCCCGCACACGTTCAGGGTCGGTTGGGAGTTTGTCACCCCCACCGTCCCGGTCCTCCAGCTCAGGGCACCCTGGGTCCCGAAGCCCATCATTGGCATTGAAGACAGAGGCAAAGAAGGTGTTAAGCGTCTCTGCTTTGCCTATGTCATTGTCTGTGAGGAGACATTCCCTATCAAGGAGCGGCCCTATGTATTCTTTAGTTCTCCTTTTTCCATTCACCTAACTAAAAAAAAACTTTTTATTTTCTCTCACAGACACAGCCAGCTTCAACTCTAGGTGTGCTTTAGCCACACGAATTTTCTCCCTACAAACACGAACAGCATCCCTGTATTCTTTCGATGACACCTGGCCCTCCTTCCAGTAGCGAAACACTCTCTGTTTCCACCTAATCTCCATTAGAATGTTCCTGGTCAGCCACGCCGAAATCATCTCCAAAACCCCATCATCCTCCATTCCACTGGGCTCTCACCAACCCCAAACCTCAAAACCCTCCACCCACTGCTGTCCTACCATCCTCTCAGCCAATTATCCTACATCCCACTGGGCTCCCACCATCCCCAAAGCCATCCCAGGGCCAGGGACTGACTGACCAACACGTTCCCTAAGCACTACGAGAAGCTGTACCATGACCACCAGCTGCATGCCTGGGCCTCCTCAATTCACAAATGTAATCTTCAGAGGGTTGTTTGGGAAGAACAGTAAAAGTTAGGCTCCACATGGCTTTTGTGGTGGAGGAGGAGGGCTGAGGGAACAGTGAAGCCCATCCCGCAGTCAGGGCACTGATAGGGTTCCCATACCAAGTGCTTTTTCCAATGTTGGTTGAACGCCGAGCTTTCAGAGAAGGCTTCCCCACAGTCAGAGCAGGGATAAGGGGGTTGTCCCCAGTGAGTCCTGAGATGGGCTAAGTAGACTGAATTCTTTGCAAGGCTATACTGCACTGGGGACATTTATAGGTCCCCCAGCCTGCCCACTGGCAGGACAGAGCAAGAAGCTGAAAAGTCCTTGGCTTGGTGTAAGCACTGCTCTGCAACAATTCAAACATCAGCATGTTATCAGCACTGTGCTCATCCTAAGCCAAAACATAGCATACTACCAGCTACTAGGAGGAAAATTAACTCTATCCTAATTGAAACCAGGACAGGATTTCATGATGACATCAGCCAGTTTTCTTAGTACTCTGGGATGAATCCCATCAGGCCCTATAGTCTCCACCTGTAGGAGCAAATCGCATGCTAAGTCAGCATTTGCTGGGAGTTTATCATTCCTGCTCTCACGGTCCTCCAGCTCAGGGCAACTGGGGTCCCAGAGCCCATTGTCAGTGTTGAAGACAAAGGCAAAAAAAAGCATTAAACATGCCCCTGTTTGTGAGGAGACCATCCCCATCAAGTAAAGGACCACTGTTTTCTCCGGTTCTACTTTTGCTCTTTAGATATTTTATAAAACTCAGTTTTATTTCCCCCAACAGTTCTGTCAAGCTTCAACTCAAATTGAGCCTTAGCCATATGAATTCACCCTGATAAGGACTATGGCAGCAGATTCTGAGGCATCACATAGTTCCTTAAAGAACAGTTCATCCATGTCATCATCCTAGCTGCATGCAGAAGCTGTCCCTCTGGTCCTTGGAAGCCATTTCCACACCAAAGTCTCCACCCTGCTGCAGAAGGGCTTTGCTTGCCAGAGGGCAAATGGTCTGCCCATTTCTGCCTCCACTGGGATGGACAGAGCTGGGAGTGGGTCTGGCTCTTTGTCCCCACCACCCTGGGAAAAGGGTGGCACTGAGATGCTCGGCAGCCAGCTGTGCCTCTTTCCCTGCAGCCTCCGATGTCGCTCTGCCCTGCAGCATCTTGCACCCATCCCCCAAGTGTCAGGGCTCCTCCCAGAGGGTTACTGCAGACAAGAGCTGAGCAGAAGGTGGTGAAGTCACGTGTAGCCTTCTAGTTCCTGCAGCTATGGTGGGTGTTGTGAGGGACGACTATTTTGGTGAGACTGCCTTGGAGAAGAACACCTGGGGCTGCCTTCTGTGTCCCCCACTCCATGATAAGCGCAGGCTCTGCACCCTGCCCAAGGAGCTGCTGGCCGTGGCTCCCTGTGCCCAGGCTTGCAGCCCCTCAGTACCTTACTCTTCTACCCCCAGATCCTGCTCCCGCTGCAGCACAGATGGGGCTCCCCTGGGGTTGTCGCCGCCCCAGCCTCACCGGCCATGCCAGAGGCTTCCTGACTTCCCTCGTAACTCTGCACCTTCTCCAGCTGGGCTCAGGTAGGATCCTGCAGGGATGCTGGGGGCTCTCGCCCCTGTGCATGCAGATGTGCTGCCATAGGGCAGGGGAGCGGCTCCAGGGTAGGGGGACCACAGCCCACAGCTCGGTCCCTGCTGGGTTTCACTTTCCCTTTGGTTCTTTCACACAATATGGGCGCTGCCTTGACTGCCATTTTTGGCTCTTCTTCTACTGCCCGAATGCTGCAGAGAGGGCTCCCACTCCCAGCACACCTCCTTCTCCTGCACGTCCTCCCTCTCCCTCTCCTGTTTCCCTGGTGGTTTCCCATGGGACACGGGGGACGCAGCACGCACCAACTCACACACAGCTCGCCCTTTGTCAGTCACTGCCCCTAAATTTACAATGGCAAAATCTCACCACCTCTCTGTGCCCTTCTCCATTGCTCAGCCCAGCTCAGAGTGGAGGGACCAGGCCACTCTGTCACTGCCACCGTGGGGCAGGATGTTGTGCTGCCCTGCCACTTGTCCCCTCAACGCGATGCTCGCACCTTGGAGGTCAGGTGGATCCGGGCCAAGTTCTCTGAGACAGTGCACCACTACCACAATGGAGAGGACCTGTACGGGGAGCAGATGGAGGCATATGTCGGGAGGACAGAGTTGGACAGGGATGGTCTCTCTGCTGGAATCCTGGACTTGAAAATCACGGGGCTGAGACCCTCTGATGATGGCCAGTACGTCTGCACTGTGGGAGACGCTGATGCTTATGATGAAGCCTTTGTGGAGCTGGAGGTGTCAGGTTAGTGGCTGGGTTGAGGCATTCAAGGGATGGTGCAGGTGTCCCTGGGTCTGTGTGTCCCACCCAGGACCCGGTCCCATATTCATGGCCATCTACGAGGCCCTGGAAACAGTAGAGTGTGATGAGGCTTCTCCTCTGTAAGTGAGCACTTGTCCACCAAGAAGTACAACTGTGTCCTTGCAGGCTTTTTATTGAGAGAAAGCTGCATGAATGCAATGATTTAATTCAGTCTCAGGGACCCTATTTGAACTCCATCCCCATGCTGTTGTGTGGACAATGGGCACAGGTTGCTGAGCAGGTCCTTCAGCTGTGCCAAGAATAGGTGCGGGTTAGGGGTGAGAGTGGCTCCGTGGAGTGCCCGGTCCCTGAGCCCCTGTGACCATGGCTGTCCTGGGCTGTGTCTGGCATGGGAGCAGATGGGGTCTTTGCCTTGAAATGAATCCCTCCCCAAGTCAAGCCCCAGACACGTGCTCTTCCCCCAGCTACAGGCGCTGACCCCCACCTCTCCCTGGGGGGCTACGAGGCCGGAGGCGTCCGGGTGCTGTGTCGATCGGCCGGCTGGTACCCGCTGCCGCAGCTGCTGTGGAGGGATGCTCGCGGGCAGCACCTGTCCTCAGTCTCCCAGAAGCATTCCCAGGACCAGGAGGGGCTCTTTGAAATCAAAGGCGCCGTCATCGTGACCGGGAGTGTGGAGGGGCCCTTGTCCTGCGTGGTCAGGAGCAGCCGCCTCCAGCAGGAGCGGGAATCATCCCTGCACATCGCAGGTACAAATGGCACAGCCAGGGTGAGGTGTTCCTGGCCCCTGTACTTGTCCTGACCCAGGAGAAGTTTGGGTCTTGCTTTCCTAATCCCAGGCATGTAAACACAGCCCTTTTCCTGGTGCCTTCTCTCAGCTCCCTTCTTCCACAATGCCCAGCCCTGGATGGTGGCTCTGGCTCTGGTCCTCGTGCTTTTGGCTGTGTCCATTGGCCTCGGTGTTTATCTCTTTCGAAAGCAAGGTAAGCTGGCAGCGCAGGAATGGAGCGCAGGGAGGTGTTCTGCAGGGACCCCCCTGGGTCTGGAGCGGGGCTGAGCCCTGGCCCAGGGAGGTGCGTAGGAGGAGGAAGGGGATGTTCTCCTGGGGATGCCAAAGGCCTTAGGATCGTCTTGGGTGGGAGGCCAGGGAGCATGGCTGCAGCGTGGGGCTGGTGGCAAGCCGCAGCCCCCCTGCACATGTTCCCACTCAGCAACCAAGCTGCTCTGCTCACCACCTGTTCCTCTGCCTTTGCTTTTCAGCGACACAGAGGCGAGAGCTGGGAGAGTCCTTGCAGTCCCTGCCCCCAGCCCCTGGGGAAGTGGTGTCCGTACGGGAGGGCCTGGTCTGGGTGGGCTCTGGGGGCTTGTGTGCTGGTGGCTCGGGGGTGCTGGAGGAGCAGCTGGAGCCTGGGGTGGGAGTGGGGAGTGCTGGGCTGGGGCTGCCCTGGGCACGGGACACGGCCGGGATGGCTGAAAGTAACGGGGATCAAGGTGGGGACGGGGAGTGAGTTGCGGGGCTGTCCCGCTCCACACTGACACTTCTGGGACAGGGACATCCTCCACCCGTCCCCATTCACTTCCACTTGTGTTTTGGTGGCACAGTGCAGAGAGCTGCACAAGTGTCTCTTTTTACTGCTACAAGTCTTGCAAAATGCTGGGCCTCGGTACTTGTTAGTCTGGTCACTACAAGTCTGGGAGAAAGGTCGTCTGTGCACATGCTCAATTGCAAAATAATTTCGGGTCTAGCAATGCAAGCAGCAATGGCTATAAAAAGTGAAAGTCTCTCCACTCTGACCATTCATTCCTTTTGCTTTTTATAGCAGCGAAAAAGGATGCAGAGCTGGGTAAGTCTCCTTCCCCAAAGGGAAGTCATTTGCTGCCTTCCCATGGGGATACTCCTCTCTGACCACACATTGCTTTTCTTTTTCTTTTACAGTGCAAGATGCTGCAGAGATAGGTGAGTGTCCATCCCAAAACTGAAAGAATTTCCACATAAACAAAGGATGAGAAGTTTTTCCCTCTGATCATGCATTCCTTATGCTTTTCTTTTCCAGAGGAAAAAGCTGCAAGACTGGGTGAGTCTCTTTTTCCCCCCTCACAACTGAAAGAATTCGAGGTCTTTGGTTTGTAGCAGCCATTGATGAGAAGCTGACTCCTTTCATCCATGCATTGCTTTTCGCTTTTGTTTGTAGACGAACAAGCTGCAGTGCTGGGTAAGTCTCGTTCTCCAAAAAGAAAAAAAAAAAAAAAAAGAAAAAAAAAAGAAAAAAAAAGTCATCATAGTGAGAGATATGGAATCAGAAACTGTGCCTTCTGCTCATATTTTGCTTTACTCTTACATTTGTAGAGAAACAAGCTGCAGAGCTGGGTAAGTCTCCTGGTGCTCAGACCCCAGGAGCAACACCAAGGTGATGTGCAGGGGAGGGTGGGCAGCTGGGACAGAGCAGCCCAGGGCTGGCCCCTCACCCTGCCCACACCCACTGGCCACCAGCCATGGGCTGTGACCAGCTCTCCCCTCTCCTTACAGAATGGAGAAGGTCCCTCCTGCCTCATAATAGAGGTAGGTGTGCCTTGGGTTGCTCTCTGCGGTGCTTCTCATTCCCTTGGTGGGGCGTGTTCAGGAGCCAAGAGGTGCCCCATCTCCTGCCCCGTGGGGCAGCTCCTGGCGCCGAGCAGGGGAAAGCCTGCCCAGGGCTGAGCTCTGCCCCTGATGGCCTGGCTCCTTCTGTCCCTGCAGTGAAGGTGACCCTGGATCCGGACACGGCTCATCCCCAGCTTGTCCTGTCTCAGGACAACAGCAGTGTGAGATGGAAAAGTGAACAGCAGCAGGTTCCTGACACACCAGAGAGATTTGACTATTGGTGCTGCGTGCTGGGCCGTGAGGAGTTCAGAGAGGGGAGGCATTGCTGGTTGTTGGAGGTGGAGGGAGATCAGCTAAAGTATTCACGGTGGGCTGTGGGGGTGGCCAGAAAATCTGTGAAGAGAAAGGGGTATTTCAAAAGGAACCTGAAAGGAGGGATCTGGGCTGTGCAGTACTATGAGGGGCAGCTCAAGTCTCTCACATCTCCTCCCACCCCCTTGTCCCTGTCCCCTGCCCCCATGAGGATCTGGGTCTGTCTGGACTATACCCAGCAACAGGTGTCTTTTATCAATGCTGACAATGGGGTCCAGATCTTCACTTTCACGGCAGCCTCCTTCAATGGGGAGAGCATCCACCCCTGGTTCTGGCTGAGGACGGAGGGAATTCAGCTGTGCCTGAGGGACAGCACCCCCCAGACCCCGTCCCCAGCCCTGGGGACCTCCTGCCCTTCTCCAGACACTCCTGCATCACCTCTCCTTGGTCCTTCTGGAGCACCACAGGAATGACGGGCAGTGGGGCAGGGGCTCTCCTGTGTTCATCCCTGCTGCTGGAGTATGGCTGGGATGCTGCAAGCAGGGGCCAGGCCCCCTGCAGCCCCTGGGCTCTGCCCTGCACATGGCTCCTGTGCTGGGGCACAAGCTCTGCTGGCACCCATGGGTCTCAGCCACATTTGCCTCCTAATGTGGGTTTGATTTGTGCTCTGTGCCTGGTGCTGAGCATGAGCAGCCTGTGGGGGCTCTTTGTTCCTTCCTCTGGAGCACATCAAGGCCCAGCAGCAGCAGGACTGTGGCAAATAAAGTTTTGTACAGGAAGATGGAGTCTGGCAGTGGCATTTCTTGGGTGCTTTGTGTCCTGAGGCCTTGCTGCCTGGGAAGGCGTCTTGCAGCAGACCATCTCCTCACACACCTTGCCCTGCAGAGCCTTCGCCGTCCTCGTAGCCCTCCCTTGGAGGCCAAGACCACCGGCCTCCGGGTGCGGTCCTGCACCTCTCCACTCACTCCAGTCCTCCAGGAGAAGCTCCTGCAGGCTGACGTGCTGCACCGAGCACGTGTAGGTGTCGCCTGCCACCAGGGCCACCAGCAGGGACACCTGCGTCTGGTAGGTCCAGTCGCCATTGGGGATGGCGGAGATGGCGTTGTAGTCGTTGGGCTCCACGATGTCCCCGTTGTTCAGCTAGATGATGGTCACCTCGGGGGGGTAGAAGCCCCCGATGTGGCAGCTGAGGCGTATGGGCACACGGGCGTTCCCCGTCTCCGCGGGGATGATGCGGACTTGGGGCTGCGCTGGAGCAGGGATGGGTATGGGGTCAGTGGTGGGCGAGCCCCTTTTCCCTGCCCTGTGCAACATCCCCACACAATGTTCTGTGCAACGCTCCCGTGCAAGGCCTGTGCAAAGCTCCACACAACTTCCCCATGCCACTTCCCCATGCAACGCCCTGTCCAAGCTCTAGGCATTGTCCCTTGCGATGTCACACGCGACATCCCCATGCGATGCTCACAAGATGCCCTGTGCAATGCCCCTGTGCCACAACCTGCAAGAGACATTGCTCTGTGCAACATCCCCTTGCAAAGGGCAATGCAATGCGCTGTGCAGTGCTCCATGAAACATCCCCCTGTGACTTCCTCACGCAGTGTGCTCTGCAACAGCCCCATGCAATGCCTGATGGAACATGATCTACAACACCCCTGTGTAACATCCCAATGAAATGCCCGGTGCAACATCTTGCCAAGGCATTTAGCTCCAGGGCAGACTCTTTCTGCAGCGGAGCAGGGAATCTCACAGGCAGGGCTATATTTTTCCGGCATCAAGCCCACTTGAAAAAGCCACCAGGATCCAGCAGCCCTTGCGAGGGAGGCTGATGAAGCGTAGGCGAAGCCAGCAGGGCCCCTTCCACTGCTGTTCAAAAGCTGCCCCTGGGGAGCACAAAGACCAGTAACGCAGTGACCAGGACAGGCAAACAGGGCATGGCACATCAGAAGGGAGTGGCAGGCAATTTCATGCAGACAGGGCGAGCAGGGAGGGCAGAGCGTTCCTCCCCATCCATACAAACTCCTCCTCTAAGGGCAGTCTGCCGCTAGCTAGGCTATGGTCTCCACCAGGCACAGTGCTCTCTCTAGCAAGTCTGTACACACCCAGACTGACTGCCCGCTCAAAAATGCACCAGTTCAGGTCTCTGGGTGCAGGGAGCATCTGAGCCTCTTGCTGCCATCTGCGGGAGGCAGAGAGACTGTGTGTGCATGAGGTGTGAGCAGGTGGATGACCTGGTCCACCTGGTGGCAGAAATCAACGAGGAGGTGGAGAGGTTGAGGGCTATCAGGGAGTGTGAGTGGGAGATAGAGTGGTGGGGCAAGTCCCTGCGGGGCCTGAAGGAGAGGTACCGGGGTGAGACACCCCAAATGGGGGTGGACCCCCTCCCTTGTCACTGTCGGGCAGAGGGAGGGGACCTAGGAGTTGAGGAGGAATGGAGACAGGTCCCTGCTCAAAATCGCAGGCGATGCCACCCGATACAAGCCCCACCTTCCCAGGTGCCCTTCCACAACAGGTTTGAGGCCCTGGAGCCTGAGGGTCCGGGAGCTGAGGAAGAGGCAGAAAGTGTAGCCAGGAGGATGCCTAGGGTGAGGAAGTCGACTCCACGCCTCAGGACTGCTCTCCTCTTTTGATAGTGCAGGCTGGTAGTCCTGACATTGAAGAGAGAAGCCTGAAGGCTATCAAACGGAAGGTTAGGGGACTGGGGCGGTTAGTGGATGGAGCGGGAGTACAGGTGGAGCAGATCTCCACACTACAGCCCATGGAGGAGCCCCCAGTGCAGGAGGAGGAAGGGGCCTGGAGGAGGCTGCGGCCCATGGAGAGCCCCCGCAGGTGCAGCCCCAGGCCGGAGCCACAGCCCGTGGAGAGGAGCCCCCACCGGATCAGGAGGTCTGGGGGGAGCTGCCACCTGTGGGGGACACAGATTGGAACAGTTTGCTCCTGACAGATGTACCCCATACTACAAACCCATACTGGGGCAGTTGTTGGAGAGCTGCTGCCTGTGGGAAGCCCATGTAGGATCAGATTGGGAAGGACGGCATCCCGTGGGAGGAGTTGTGCACTCGGCTGAGGGTGGAAACCCCTTGCAGGGAGATCTGGACAGATTGGAGAGCTGGGCAATCATCAACTGCATGAAATTTAACAAAGGCAAGTGCCAGGTCCTGCACCTGGGATGGGGCAACCCTGGCTATAGGAAAAGACTGGGGGATGAGACACTGGAGAGCAGCCCTGCAGAGAGGGCTCTGGCGGTTGTGGTTGACAGCAAGCTGAACATGAGCCAGCAGTGTGCACTGGCATCCAGGAGGTCCAACCCTACCCTGGGGTGCATCGAACACGGCATTGCTAGTCAGATGAGGGAAGTGATTGTCCCTCTCTGCTCTGCACTGTGCAGCCTCACCTCGAGGACTCTGTGCAGTTCTGGGCACCACAGCACAAGAAGGACATGAAACTATTGGAGAGTGTCCAGAGAAGGGCCACAGAGATGGTGAAGGGCCTTGAGGGGAAGACGTATGCCTTCAGCCAGTTCTCTTAGTACTCTGGGATGAATCCCATCAGGCCCTATAGTCTTGTATGCATTCATCTGGAGCAGCAAATCCCACACAAATTCGGGGTTTGTTGGGACTATATCGTTCCTGCAGTCACTGTCCTCCAGCTCAGGGCACCTGGGGTCCCACAGCCCAGCATCAGTCTTAAGGACAAAGAAAGCATTAAACATCTCTGTGAAGTCGATGACCCTGTCTGACCATCGCCATCAAGTAACAGACCAATGCTTTCTCTCATTATACTTTCACTTTTAAGAGAGTTTAAAATAAAAAAAAAAAAAAAGCATTTTATTTCCCCTCGCAATACTGTCCAGCTTCAACTCAAATTGAGCATTGGCCATATTAATTTTCTCCCTACAAAGGCAAACAGTACCTCTGCATTCCTTCCATAGTGCCTGACTTCCCTTCTAGCAAACAGGAACTTTCCTTATCCACTGAAGCTCTTGAAGAAGGTCCCTGCCCATCTAAGCCAAACTTCTGCCATGGCTGCTTTACTGGAGCCGGGAGAGGCACTGGCACTTTGCCTTCAGCACCCTGGGCAAAGGGTGGCACCTCTGGGATCGGCACCCAGCTGTGCCCCATTCCCTGCAGCCTCCGATCCTGCTCATCTCTGCTCTGCCATCTCTCCACATTTTCCCATTGCTCACAGTTTGATTCCTCCTTGCATGCATGGAGATGAACGAGCTTAGCCACTGGCTTTCCCTGGAGGTCTGGAGAGGCCCCCACTGGGGACAAGCAACTCGTGCTTGCTAAAGGGCACCCAGCTGCAATGGGATGGTGGTGCCAGCCCTGCAGAGCTCCCCAGACTTTGCCCTAGGGGCAGAGCTGCTCCAGGAGGGTTATTGCAGCCAGGAACTGGGCAAAGGTTGGGAAAGTTGGGCGGAGCCTTGTGCTTTCTGCAGCTCTGCTGGGTGCCACGAGGGAGATCTACCTTGGCTTGGAGAAAAACACCTGGGGGACCAACTGCCCCCTGGGGGACCTCTCTCTCAGATGGGGCTCCCCTGGGGCTGCAGCCACCCCAGCCTCACCAGCCATGCCAGGGGCCTCCTGACTTCACTCATCACTCTGCTCCTCCTCCACCTGGGCTCAGGTAGGATTCTGAGAGGCTGCTGGGGGCTCTCCCCGCTGTGCATGCAGACTTGCTGCTGTGGGACAGGGGAGCGGCTTTGGGAAAGGGGGGACCCGAGCCCACAGCTCGACCGTGCTGGGTTTCACTTTCACTTTGGTTCTTTCACACAATATGGCTGCTGCCTTGGCTGCCCTTTCTCCTTCACCCACCAGAATGCTGCAGAGAGGGCTCCCACTCCCAGCACACAGGGAGGACGTGCAGCACTTCTCCTGCACGTCCTCCCTCTCCCTCTCCTCTTTCTCCAGTGTTTTCCCATGGGACACAGGGAATGCAGCACGCACCAACTCACACACCAACTCACCCTTTGTCACTCACTGCCCCTAAATTTACGATGGCAAATTCATAGAATCGTAGAATCATAGAATATCCTGAGTTGGAAGGGACCCTTAAGGATCATCAAGTCCAACTCTTGACACCGCACAGGTCTACCCAAAAGTTCAGACCATGTGACTAAGTGCACAGTCCAATCTCTTCTTAAATTCAGACAGGCTCGGTGCAGTGACCACTTCCCTGGGGAGCCTGTTCCAGTGTGCAACCACTCTCTCTGTGAAGAACCCCCTCCTGATGTCAAGCCTAAATTTCCCCTGCCTCAGCTTAACCCCGTTCCCGCGGGTCCTGTCGCTGGTGTTAATGGAGAAAAGGTCTCCTGCCTCTCGACACCCCCTTATGAGGAAGTTGTAGACTGCGATGAGGTCTCCCCCTCAGCCTCCTCTTCTCCAGGCTGAACAGGCCCAGTGCCCTCAGCCGTTCCTCGTACGTCTTCCCCTCCAGGTCTTTCACCATCTTCGTAGCCCTCCTCTGGACACTCTCCAACAGTTTCATGTCCTTTTTATACTGTGGTGCCCAGAACTGCACACAGTACTCTAGGTGAGGCCTCACCAGCGCAGAGTAGAGCGGGACAATCACCTCCCTTGACCTACTAGCGATGCCGTGCTTGATGCACCCCAGGACACGGTTGGCCCTGCTGGCTGCCAGGGCACACTGCTGGCTCATATTCAACTTGCTGTCTACCACGACCCCCAGATCCCTCTCTTCTAGGCTGCTCTCCAGCGTCTCATCGCCCAGTCTGTACGTGCAGCCAGGGTTTCCCCGTCCCAGGTGCAGGACCCGGCACTTGCTCTTATTGAACTTCATGCGGTTGGTGATCGCCCAGCTCTCCAACCTATCCAGATCCTTCTGCAAGGCCTTTCCACCCTCATTCGCGTCCACAACTCCTCCAAGTTTGGTGTCATCAGCAAACTTGCTCAAAATACCTTCTATTCCTACATCCAGATCGTTTATAAAAATATTGAAAAGTACCGGTCCTAAAATGGAGCCTTGAGGGACCCCACTGGTGACCGCGCGCCAGCCTGACACAGCCCCATTTACCATAACCCTTTGGGCCCTGCCCATTAGCCAATTGCTCACCCATCGTATGATTTTTTTATTTAGCTGTATGGTGGACATTTTGTCCAGTAGGATCCTATGGGAAACCGTGTCAAAAGACTTGCTGAAGTCCAAAAAGATCACATCAGCTGGTTTCCCTTGGTCCACCATACGGGTGATCTTATCATAAAAGGAAATCAGGTTAGTTAGGCAGGACCTACCCTTCACAAACCCATGCTGGCTGGGACCAATAACTGCTTTGTCCCCCAGGTGTGCCTCAATAAGTTCGAGAACCATCTTCTCCATGATTTTACCAGGCACTGACGTGAGACTGACAGGCCTGTAATTGCTAGGGTCTTCTTTCTGACCCTTCTTGAAAATCGGCACAACATTTGCCAGCTTCCAGTCTACCGGGACCTCTCCAAATTCCCAGGATCGTTGAAAAATAATTGAGAGGTTCCACGATGACGTCCGCCAGCTCTTTCAGCACCCGGGGATGAATCCCATCCGGACCCATGGACTTGTAGGGATCCACGTGGAGTAGCAAATCCCGCACACGTTCAGGGTCGGTTGGGAGTTTGTCACCCCCACCGTCCCGGTCCTCCAGCTCAGGGCACCCTGGGTCCCGAAGCCCATCATTGGCATTGAAGACAGAGGCAAAGAAGGTGTTAAGCGTCTCTGCTTTGCCTATGTCATTGTCTGTGAGGAGACATTCCCTATCAAGGAGCGGCCCTATGTATTCTTTAGTTCTCCTTTTTCCATTCACCTAACTAAAAAAAAACTTTTTATTTTCTCTCACAGACACAGCCAGCTTCAACTCTAGGTGTGCTTTAGCCACACGAATTTTCTCCCTACAAACACGAACAGCATCCCTGTATTCTTTCGATGACACCTGGCCCTCCTTCCAGTAGCGAAACACTCTCTGTTTCCGCCTAATCTCCATTAGAATGTTCCTGGTCAGCCACGCCAAAATCATCTCCAAAACCCCATCATCCTCCATTCCACTGGGCTCTCACCAACCCCAAACCTCAAAACCCTCCACCCACTGCTGTCCTACCATCCTCTCAGCCAGTTATCCTACATCCCACTGGGCTCCCACCATCCCCAAAGCCATCCCAGGGCCAGGGACTGACTGACCAACACGTTCCCTAAGCACTACGAGAAGCTATGCCATGACCACCAGCTGCATGCCTGGGCCTCCTCAATTCACAGATGTAATCTTCAGAGGGTTGTTTGGGAAGAACAGTAAAAGTTAGGCTTCACATGGCTTTTCTGGTGGAGGATGAGGGCTGAGGGAACAGTGAAGCCCATCCCGCAGTCAGGGCACTGATGGGGTTTCCCTACCAAGTGCTTTTTCCAATGTTGGTTGAACGCCGAGCTTTCAGAGAAGGCTTCCCCACAGTCAGAGCAGGGATAAGGGGGTTGTCCCCAGTGAGTCCTGAGATGGGCTAAGTAGACTGAATTCTTTGCAAGGCTATACTGCACTGGGGACATTTATAGGTCCCCCAGCCTGCCCACTGGCAGGACAGAGCAAGAAGCTGAAAAGTCCTTGGCTTGGTGTAAGCACTGCTCTGCAACAATTGAAACATCAGCGTGTTATCAGCACTCTGCTCATCCTAAGCCAAAACATAGCATTCTACCAGCTACTAGGAGGAAAATTAACTCTATCCTAATTGAAACCAGGACAGGATTTCATGATGACATCAGCCAGTTTTCTTAGTACTCTGGGATGAATCCCATCAGGCCCTATAGTCTCCACCTGTAGGAGCAAATCGCATGCTAAGTCAGCATTTGCTGGGAGTTTATCATTCCTGCTCTCATGGTCCTCCAGCTCAGGGCAACTGGGGTCCCAGAGCCCATTGTCAGTGTTGAAGACAAAGGCAAAAAAAGCATTAAACATGCCCCTGTTTGTGAGGAGACCATCCCCATCAAGTAAAGGACCACTGTTTTCTCCGGTTCTACTTTTGCTCTTTAGATATTTTATAAAACTCATTTTTATTTCCGTCAACAGTTCTGTCAAGCTTCAACTCAAATTGAGCTTTAGCCATATGAATTCACCCTGATAAGGACTAGGGCAGCAGATTCTGAGCCATCGCATAGTTCCTTAAAGAACAGTTCATCCATGTCATCATCCTAGCTGCATGCAGAAGCTGTCCCTCTGGTCCTTGGAAGCCATTTCCACACCAAAGTCTCCACCGTGCTGCAAAAGGGCTTTGCTTGCCAGAGGGCAAAAGGTCTGCCCATTTCTGCCTCCACTGGGATGGACAGAGCCGGGAGTGGGGCTGGCTCTTTGTCCCCACCACCCTGGGAAAAGGGTGGCACTGAGATGCTTGGCAGCCAGCTATGCCTCTCTCCCTGCAGCCTCCCATGTCGCTCTGCCCTGCAGCATCTTGCACCCTTCCCCCAAGGGTCAGGGCTCCTCCCAGAGGGTTACTGCAGACAAGAGCTGAGCAGAAGGTGGTGAAGTCACGTGTAGCCTTCTAGTTCCTGCAGCTATGGTGGGTGTTGTGAGGGACGACTATTTTGGTGAGACTGCCTTGGAGAAGAACACCTGGGGCTGCCTTCTGTGTCCCCCAGCCCATGATAAGCGCAGGCTCTGTGCCCTGCCCAAGGCGCTGCTGGCCGTGGCTCCCTGTGCCCAGGCCTGCAGCACCTCAGTACCTTACTCTTCTACCCCCAGATCCTGCTCCCGCTGCAGCACAGATGGGGCTCCCCTGGGGTTGCGGCCGCCCCAGCCTCACCGGCCATGCCAGCGGCTTCCTGACTTCCCTCGTCACTCTGCTCCTCCTCCAGCTGGGCTCAGGTAGGATCCTGCAGGGATGCTGGGGGCTTTCCCCTCTGTGCATGCAGATGTGCTGCCATAGGGCAGGGGAGCAGCTCCAGGGTAGGGGGACCAGAGCCCACAGCTCGGTCCCTGCTGAGTTTCACTTTCCCTTTGGATCTTTCACACAATATGGGCGCTGCCTTGACTGCCATTTTTAGTGCTTCTTCGCCTGCCCGAATGCTGCAGAGAGGGCTCCCACTCCCAGCACACCTCCTTCTCCTGCACGTCCTCCCGGTCCCTCCCCTGTTTCCCTGGTGGTTTCCCATGGGACACGGGGGATGCAACACGCACCAACTCACACACCAACATATGACCTTTGTCACTCAATGACACTAAATTTACAATGGCAAAATCTCACTGCCTCTCTGTGCCCTTCTCCATTGCCCAGCCCAGCTCAGAGTGGAGGGACCAGGACACCCTGTCACTGCCACCGTGGGGAAGGATGTCGTGCTGCCCTGCCACTTGTCCCCTCAACGCGATGCTCGCAGCTTGGACGTCAGGTGGATCCGGAACGATTTCTCTGAGACAGTGCACCACTACCGCAATGGAGAGGACCTGTATGAGGAGCAGATGGATGCATTTGCCGGGAGGACAGAGTTGGTCAGGGATGGTCTCTCTGCTGGAAGCCTGGACTTGCGAATCATGGGGCTGAGACCCTCTGATGATGGCCAGTACTTCTGCACTGTGGAAGATGCTGATGCTTATGCTGAAGCCATTGTGGAGCTGGAGGTGTCAGGTTAGTGGCTGGGTTGAGGCATTCAAGGGATGGTGCAGGTGTCCCCGGGTTTGTGTGTCCCACCCAGGACCCGGTCCCATCCTCATGGCCATCTACGTGGCCTTTTGAACAGTACAGTGTCATGGGGCTTCTCCTCTGTCAGTGAGCACTTGTCCAGGAAGAAGTAGACCTGTGCCCTTGCAGGCTTTTTATTGAGAGAGAGCTGCATGAATGCAATGATTTAATTCAGTCTCAGGGACCCTCATTGAACTCCATCCCCATGCTGTTGTGTGGGCAGTGGGCACAGGTTGCTGAGCAGGTCCTTCAGCTGTGCTAAGAATAGGTTTGGGTTAGGGGTGAGAGTGGCTCCTTGAAGCGTCCAGTCCCTGAGCCCCTGGGGACATGGCTGGTCTGTGCTGTGTCTGGCATGGGAGCTGATGGGGTCTTTGCCTTGAAATGAATCCCTCCCCAAGTCAAGCTCCAGCCACGCGCTCTTCCCCCAGCCACAGGTGCTGACCCCCACCTCTCCCTGGGGGGCTACGAGGCCGGAGGCGTCCGGGTGCTGTGTCGATCGGCCGGCTGGTACCCGCTGCCGCAGCTGCTGTGGAGGGATGCTCGCGGGCAGCACCTGCCCTCGGTCTCCCAGACACATTCCCAGGACCAGGAGGGGCTCTTTGAAATCGAAGGCGCCGTCATAATGACCGGGAGCGTGGAGGGGCCCTTGTCCTGCGTGGTCAGGAACAGCCGCATCCAGCAGGAGAGGGAATTTTCCCTGCACATCGCAGGTACAAATGGCACAGCCAGGACGAGGTGTTCCTGGCCCCTGCACTTCTCCTGAGCCAGGAGAAGTCTGGGTCTTGCTCTTCCATCTGCGCACATGGAAATGCAGCCCCTTTCCTGGTGCCTTTTCTCAGCTTCATTCTTCCACAACGCCCAGCTCTGGATGGTGGCTCTGGCTCTGGTCCTCGTGCTTTTGGCTGTGTCCATTGGCCTCGGTGTTTATCTCTTTGTAAAGAAAAGTAAGTTAGCAGTGCAGGAATGGAGCAGAGGGAGGTGTTCTGCAGGGACCCGCGTGGGTCTGGAGCAAGGGGCCTTGGGTTGGAGGCCAGGGAGCATGGCTGCAGCGTGGGGATGGTGGCAAGGCGCAGCGCCCCTGCACATGTTCCCACCCAGCAACCAAGCTGCTCTGCTCACCACCTCTTCCTCTGCATTTGCTTTTCAGCGGCACAGAGCCGAGAGCTGGGAGAGTCCTTGCAGTCCCTGCCCCCAGCCCCTGGGAAAGTGGTGTCTGTGTGGGAGGGCCTGGTCTGGGTGGGCTCTGGGGGCTTGTGTGCTGGTGGCTCGGGGGTGCTGGAGGAGCAGCTGGAGCCTGGGGTGGGAGTGGGGAGTGCTGGGGCTGGGGCTGCCCTGGGCACGGGACACGGCTGGAATGGCTGAAAGGAACGGGGATCAAGGTGGGAACGGGGAGCGAGCTGTGGGGCTGCCCCGCTCTGCACTGACGCTTCTGGGACAGGGATGTCCTCCACCCGTCCCCATTCACTTCCATTTCTGTTTTGGTGGCACGGTGCAGAGAGCTGCACAAGTGTCTGTCCTTACTGCTACAAATCTTGCAAAATGCTGGCCCTTGGTCTTTGTTAGTCTGGTCACTACAAGTCTGGGAGCAAGGTGGTCTGTGCCCATGCATGAGAGCAAAAATTTTGTGGTCTAGCCATCTAGCCATGGAAGCAGTATTGTATTGAAAGTCTCTCCACTCTGACCATTCATTCTTTTTGCTTTATGTAACAGCAAAAAAGGATGCAAAGCTGGGTAAGTCTCCTTCCCCAAAGAGAAGGTATTTGGTGTCTTCCCATGGGCATACTCCCTTCTGACCGTACATTGCTTTTCTTTTTCTTTTCCAGTGGAACAAGCTGCAGAGATACGTGAGTGTCCATCCCTGAACTGGAGGAATTTGAAGTGTAGACAATGGATGAGAAGTTTTTCCCTCTGATCATATATTCCTTATGCTTTTATTTTCCAGAGGAAAAAGGTGCAAGACTAGGTGAGTCACTCTTCCCCCCCCAACTGAAGGAATTTGGGGTCTTTGGTTTATAGCAGTCATTGCTGCGAAGCTGACTTCTCTCATCGATTCATTGCTTTTGTCTTTCGTTTGTAGATGAACAATCTGCAGAGCTGGGTAAGTCTCATTCTCTAAAATGAAAAGAAAAAAAAAAAAAAGTCATCATCGTGAGAGATATGGAAGTAGAACCTGTGCCTTCTTCTCATATTTTGCTTTACTCTTACATTTGTAGTGAAACAAGCTGCAGAGCTGGGTAAGTCTCCTGGTTCTCAGACCCCAGGGGCAACACAACCGTGATGTGCAGGGGAAGGTGTGCAGCCGGGACAGAGCAGCCCAGGTCTGGCCCCTCACCCTGCCCACACCCACTGGGCACCACCTGTGGGCTGTGACCAGCTCTCCCCTCTCCTTCCAGCATGGAGAAAGTTTCTGCTGCCTCACAATACAGGTAGGTGTGCATTGGGTTGCCCTCTGCGGTGCTTCTACTGCCCCTGGTGGGGCATGTTGAGGAGCCAAGAGGTGCCCCATCTCCTCCACGTGGGGCAGCTCCTGGCCCCGAGCTGGGGAAAGCCTGCCCAGGGCTGAGCTCTGCCCCTGATGGCCTGGCTCCTTCTGTCCCTGCAGTGAAGGTGACCCTGGATCCGCGCACGGCTCATCCCTGTCTTGTCCTGTCTCAGGACAACAGCAGTGTGAGATGCGAAAGTGAATGGCAGCAGGTTCCTGACACACCAGAGAGATTTGACTACCGGTGGTGTGTGCTGGGCCGTGAGGAGTTCAGAGAGGGGAGGCACTGCTGGATGGTGGTGGTGGAGGTAGAGCGGCTAAAGTATTCACGGTGGGCTGTGGGGGTGGCCAAGGCATCTGTGAAGAGGAAGATCAATAGGAGCCCTGACGAAGGGACCTGGGCTGTGGAGTACGATGAAGGACAGATCATGTCTCTCACATGGCCTCCCACCCCCTTGTCCCTGTCCTCTGTCCCCACGAGGATCTGGGTCTGTCTGGACTGTACCCAGAGGCAGGTGTCTTTTATCAACGCTGACAATGGGGTCGAGATCTTCACTTTCACAGCAGCCTCCTTCAGTGGTGAGAGCCTCCGCCCTTGGTTCTGGGTGGAGACTCTGGGAATTCAGCTCTGCCTGAGGGACAGCACCCTGTAGACCCCAGCCCCAGCCCTGGGGGGCTCCTGCCCTTCTCCAACCACTCCTGCATCACCTCTCCTTGATCCTGCAGGAGCAGCACAGGAATGAGGGGCACTGGGGCCAGGGGCTGCCCTGTGTTCCTCCCTGCTGCTGGAGCAGGACTGGGATGCTGCAAGCAGGGGCCAGGCCCCTTGCAGCCCCTGGGCTCTGCCCTGCATGCGGCTCCTGTGCTGGGGCACAAGCCCTGCTGGCACCCACGGCTCTCACCCTGCCTCTGAGCCCCTGCAGGCAGCACAGGGGCTGCAGCAGCTCTCCACACTCCTCTCCCCTCTGCTTGCACTGCTTGCAGACCCCAGGGCAAGGGATGTGGTCACCGTGAGCTGCCGGCCAGTGCAGGCCACATTTGCCTCCTAGTTTGGGGTTGATCTTTGCTCTGTGCCTGGTGCTGAGCATGAGCAGCCTGTGGGGGCTCTTTGTTCCCTCCTCTGGAGCACATCAAGGCCCACAGCAGCAGGACTGTGTCAAATAAAGTTTTGTACAGGAAGATGGAGTCTGGCAGTGGCATTTCCTGGGTGCTTTGTGTCCTGAGGCCTTGCTGCCTGGGAAGGCGTCTTGCAGCAGACCGTCTCCTCACACGCCTTGCCCTGCAGAGCCTTCACCGTCCTCGTAGCCCTCCCTTGGAGGCCAAGGTTGCCCGCCTCCGGGTGCGTTCCTGCGCCTCTCCACTCACTCCAGTCCTCCAGGAGAGGCTCCTGCAGGCTGACGTGCTGCACCGAGCACGTGTAGGTGTCGCCTGCCACCGGGGCCACCAGCACGGACACCTGCGTCTGGTAGGTCCAGTCACCGTTGGGGATGGCGGAGATGGGGTTGTAGTCATCGGGCTCCACGATGTCCCGTTGTGCAGCCAGATGACGGTCACCTCGGGGGGGTAGAAGCCCCAGATGTGGCAGGTGAGGCGCACGGGCACACGGGCGTTCTCTGTCTCTGCGGGGATTATGCGGACTTGGGGCTGCGCTGGATCAGGGATGGGGATGGGGTCAGTGGTGGGCGAGCCCCTTTCCCTGCCCTGCGCAACGTCCCCACACAACGTTCCATGAAACGCTCCCGTGAAATGCTCCCATTCAAAGCTCTAGGCATTGTCCCATGCTATGTCTCGTGTGACATCCCCATGCAATGCCCTGTGTAACGCCCCTGTGCCACTCCCTGCTAGAGGCATTGCTCTGTGCAACATCCTCTTGCAAAGGGCAATGCAATGTACTGTTCAGTGCTCCGTGCAACATCCCCCTGTGACGTCCTCACGCAGTGTGCTCTACAACAACCCCTTGCAATGCCCAGTGCAACATCTTGCCGAGGTGATCAGCTCCATTGCAAAATCTTTCTGCAGTGGAGCAGGGGATCTGACAGGCAGGGCTATTTTTTTCCAGCATTAGGTCACTTGTGGGAGCCGCCAGGACCCAGCAGCCCTTGCTAGGGAGGCTAAAAAGGTGTAGGCAGAGCCAGCAAGGCCCCGTGCTTGGCTCTTCAAAAGCTGCCCCTGGGAAGCAAGACAACCAGGAACAAGGTGACCAGGATGGGCAAACAGGGCATGGTGCATCAGAAGGGAGTGGCAGGCAATTCATGCAGGCAGGGCGAGAAGGGAGGGCAGAGCGTTCCCCCCCAGACCATACGAACAACTCCTCTAACGGCGGTCTACCACTAGCTAGGCTGCAATTGTCCCCACCAGGCACAGTGCTCTCTCTAGCAAGTCTGTACACACCCAGACTGACTGCCCGCTCAAAAATGCACCAGTTCACGTCCCTGGGTGCAGGGAGTGTCTGAGCCTCTTGCTGCCATCTGCGGGAGGCAGAGAGACTGTGCGTGTGAGGTGAGAGCAGGTGGATGACCTGGTCCACCTGGTGGCAGAACTCAAGGAGGAGGTGGAGAAGTTGCGGGCTATCAGGGAGTGAGAGCGGGAATTAGAGTGGTGGGGCAAGTCCCTGCGGGGCCTGAAGGAGAGGTACCGGGGTGAGACACCCCAAATGGGGGTGGACCCCCTCCCCTGTCGCTGTCAAGCAGAGGGAGGGGACCTAGGAGTTGAGGAGGAATGGAGACAGGTCCCTGCTCGACATCGTAGGCGATGCCCTCCCCAAAAGGCCCCACCTTCCCAGGTGCCCTTCCACAACAGGTTTGGAGCTCTGGAGCTTGAGAGACCGGGAGCTGAGGAAGAGGTAGAAAGTGTAGCCAGGAGTATGCCTAGGGTGAGGAAGTCAACTCCACGCCTCAGGACTGCCTCCACCAGGACGGAAAGAAGGGAGATTGTTGTAGGCGACTCCCTTCTCAGGGGAACAAAGGGCCCTAATTGTCAGCCTGACCCTAGCTGTAGGGAAATCTGCTTCCTCCCAGGTGCCAGGGTCAAGGAAATTGCCAGAAAACTTCCCAACCTGGTTTGCCCCTCTGACCTACTATCCCCTTTGATAGTCCAGGCTGGCAGTGACGACATTGAAGAGAGAAGCCTGAAGGCTATCAAAGGGGACTTTAGGGGACTGGGGCGGTTAGTGGATGGAGACAGAGTACAGGTGGAGCAGATCTCCACACTGCAGCCCATGGAGGAGCCCCCGGTGCAGGAGGTGGATGGGGCCTGGAGGAGGCTGCAGCCCATGGAGAGCTGCAGGAGCAGGCCCCAGGCCAGAGCCACAGCCCATGGAGAGGAGCCCCCACAGGATCAGGAGCTCTGGGGGGAGCTGCAACCCATGGGTTACCCAGATTGGAACAGTTTGCTCCTGACAGATGTACCTCATACTACAGACTCACACTGGGGCAGTTGCTGGAGAGCTGCTGCCTGTGGGAAGCCCATGTAGGATCAGTTTGGGAAGGACGGCATCCCATGGGAGGAGTTGTGCACTCAGCTGAGGGTGGAAAGGCCTTGCAAGGAGATCTGGACAGATTGGAGAGTTGGATAATCACCAACTGCATGAAGTTTAACAAAGGACCTGTGTGCCAGGTCCTGCACCTGGGATGGGGCAACCCTGGCTATACGTACGGACTGGGGGATGAGACACTGGAGAGCAGCCCTGCAGAGAGGGATCTGGGGGTTGTGATTGACAGCAAGATGAACATGAGCCAGCAGTGTGACCTGGTAGCCAGGAGGGCCAACCGTATCCTGGGGTGCATCGAGCACGGCATTGCTAGTTGGTCGAGGGAGGTGATTGTCCCGCTCTACTCTGCACTCTGCGGCCACACCTCGAGTACTGTGTGCAGTTTTGGCCACCACAGCACAAGAAGGAAGTGAAACTGTTGGAGAGTGTCCAGAGAAGGGCCACAGAGATGGTGAAGGGCCTTGAGGGGAAGATGTATGCCTTCAGCCAGTTCTCTTAGTACTCTGGGATGAATCCCATCAGGCCCTATAGTCTTGTATGAATTCATCTGGAGCAGAAAATCCCACACAAACTCGGAGTTGTTGAGATTTTATCGTTCCTGCAGTCACTGTCCTCCAGCTCAGGGCACCTGGAGTCCCACAGCCCAGCATCAGTCTTAAAGGCAAAGAAAGCATTAAAGATCTCTGTGAAGTCGATGACTCTGTTGGACCATCCGCATCAAGTAACAGACCAATGCTTTCTCTCATCCTACTTTTCCTGTTAAGAGAGTTTTAAAAAAAGCATTTTATTGCCCCTCACGGTACTGTCCAGCTTCAACTCAAATTGAGCTTTGGCCATATGTATTTTCACCCTACAAAGGCAAACAGTACCTCTGTACTCCTTCCATATTGACTGATCTCGCCTCCAACAAACAGGAACTTTCCTTATCCACCTAAGCTCTAGAAGAAGGTCCCTGCCCATCTGAGCAAACCTTCTACCACAGCTGCTTTACTGGAGCCGGGATCAGGGCTGGCACTTTGCCTTCAGCACCCTGGGCAAAGGTGGCAGCTCTGGGCTCAACACCCTGCTGTGCCCCATTCCCTGCAGCCTCCAATCCTGCTCAGCTCTTCACTGCCATCTCTCCACATTTTCCCATTGCTCACAGTTTGATTCCTCCTTACATGCATGGAGATGAACGAACATAGCCAGTGGCTTTCCCTGGAGGTCTGGAGAGGCCCCTACTGGGGACAAGCAACTCGTGCTTGCTAAAGGCAGTGGACTGGGCACCCAGCTGCAATGGGATGGTGGTGCCAGCCCTGCAGAGCTCCCCAGACATTGCCCAAAGACAGAGTTGCTCCAGGAGGGTTATTGCAGCCAGGAACTGGGCAAAGGTTGGGAAAGTTGGGCGTAACCTTGTGCTTCCTGCAGCTCTGCTGGGTGCCGTGAGGGACATCTACCTTGGCTTGGAGAAAAACACCTGGGGGGCCACCTGCCCCCCGAGGGACCTCAATCTCCGATGGGGCTCCCCTGGGGCTGTGGCTGCCCCAACCTCACCACCTATGCCAGGGGCCTCCTGACTTTCCTCGTCACTCTGCTGGGCTCAGGTAGGATCCTGCGGGGCTGCTGGGGGCTCTCCCTATTTGCCTGAGAGACGTGCTGCTGTGGGGCAGGGGAGCGGCTGTGGGACAGGGGGGGACCCGAGCCCACAGCTCCCCTGGGGCTGTGGCTGCCCCAACCTCACCAGCCATGCCAGGGGCCTCCTGACTTTCCTCGTCACTACAGCTGGGCTCAGGTAGGATCCTGCAGGGCTGCTGGGGGCTCTCCCCCTTTGGCTGAGAGACTTGCTGCTGTGGGGCAGGGGAGCGGCTGTGGGACAGGGGGGACCCAAGCCCACAGCTTGCCCGCGCTGGGTTTCACTTTCACTTTTGTTATTTCACGCAATATGGCTGCTGCCTTGCCTGCCCTTTCGCTGTCTCCTTCACCCGCCCGAATGCTGCAGAGAGGGCTCCCACTCCCAGCACACCTCCTTCTCCTGCACGTCCTCCCTCTCCCTCTCCTGTTTCCCTGGTGGTTTCCCACAATACACAGGGGACGCAGCACGCACCAACTCACACACAGCTCGCCCTTTGTCACTCACTGACCCTAAATTTATGATGGCAAAATCTCACCACCTCTCTGTGCCCTTCTACATTGCCCAGCCCAGCTCAGAGTGGTGGGACCAGGACACCCTCTCACTGCCACCGTGGGGCAGGATGTTGTGCTGCCCTGCCACTTGTCCCCTCAACGCGATGCTCGCACCTTGGACGTCAGGTGGATCCAGGACCATATCTCTGAGACAGTGCACCACTACCGCAATGGAGAGGACCTGTACAGGGAGCAGATGGGGGCATATGCCAGGAGGACAGAGTTGATCAGAGACAGTCTCTCTGCTGGAAGCCTGGACTTGCGAATCACGGGGCTGAGACCCTCTGATGATGGCCAGTACATCTGCACTGTGGGAGATGCTGATGCTTATGCTGAAGCCATTGTGGTGCTGGAGGTGTCAGGTTAGTGGCTGGGGTGATGCTGCCAGGGCAGAGTTTACATGTCCTTTGAATGTTTCAGCTGTTTCACAGCATGGAGCATGCCCATGCATGTGGAGGTAATATCTGGGGAGGGAGCTCCCTGGATAGTTTTGTCAGTTTTCACTGGTGTCCTTGAAGACAATAATCATAATATTGTGAGGGCACTGGGCACAGGCTGCTGAGCAGCACCTTCAGCTCTGTCAGCAATGGGACTAAACAGCACACAGGGAGAACTGCAGAATCCTCTGAGCAGCTGGATGTCTGCTTTACTTTTGCTTTCTGTGCTGGGGGAGACCTGAGACATTGCCTGGAAGTCTTGGGGCTTCTTGAACCAGCACAGCTTGGTGCAGAGATGCTGCCTGGAGGTGCTGAAGCTCAGCACTTGGTTTTTCTGGGCAATTTCAAGCCACTGGAATTGTGCAGCCTTGCTCTCTCGGTCCGGTACATAGGAAGGTGTTTTTGGGTGAAGGTGGGTCCATGTAGCACCCAGTCCCAGAGACCCTTGGACCATGACTGGTCTGGGCTGTGTCTGACATGGGAGCAGATGGGGTCTTTGCCTTGGAACTGAATCCCTCCCCAAGTCAGTCCCCAGGGACATTTTTATTGACCTTCTTGGTAACTGGGGCAATGTTTGACTGCTTAAATTTAAAGACCAAAGAACCCTTGAGATAGAATTTGGAAAGGTCTCGACATGACATTATGCAGCTCTGCATTGTCCCAATGCTCACTGTTTGATTCCTCCTTAGATGGGTGGAGATGAATGAGCCTAGACAGTGGCTTTCACTCGAGCTCTGGAGAGGCCCCTGTTGGGGACAAGCCCCTCTTACTTGCTGAAGGTGTTTGACTGGGCACGCAGCTGCAGTGGAATGGTGGTGCTGACACACAGAAAAGACTCCACAACCATAAGGTTTTAAAGAAGGTATACATTTTTGCGGTACACCAGGCACATTGGGAATTGATTCCCTCAAAATAGCACTGTTACATATTACATGAGCTCTAATACATATTCATTATTTTCCCCTGTCCTGGTTTCAGTTAGGCTAGAGTTAATTTTCCTCCTAGTAGCTGGTAGGGTGCTATGTTTTCTATTAGGATGTGAAGAGTGCTGATAACATGCTGATGTTTTAATTGTTGCAGAGCAGTGCTTACACCAAGCCAAGGATGTTTCAGCTTCTCGCTCTGTCCTGCCAGAGTGCAGGCTAGGGGTGCATCAGGAGCTGGGAGGGGACAGACCCAGGACAGATAACCCCAACTGGTCAAAGGGGTATTCCGTATCATTTCGGATCATGCTAAACAATCTGTAGGGGTGGCTAGCTGGGGGGGGTGGGAGCAGACTGCTCAGGGTTAGGATGGGCATCGGTCAGTGGGTGGTGAGCATTGTGCATCATTTGTTTCGTACACACTGTTAGTAGTAGTACTATTATTATTCTTGTTGTTGTTATTATTATTTTCCTGTCTTAATAAACTGCCTTTATCTCAATCCACAGGCTTCACTTCACGGTTCTCTCCGTGATCCCAGAGAAGGAGGGTGGAGAATGAGCGAACGGCTGTGTGGTGTTTAGCTGCCAGCCAGGTTAAACCACAACATCTCGGAAAAGGCGGACCTCTTCCAAATGCTCATTTCCATACTCCCCTCCCTTAGCTCCTCCAGGTTGCGTCTGTGCAATGTAGCCTGGTGGTTGTGGGAAGGGGTCTTTCAGAATGGAGGCAAAGAGGAAGAGGAGGTCAAACTTTTTACCTTTCTGGACTTTGACCTTCTGTTGGACAGTATTGAGGAGTTTTTTGCTTATCTTTGCCTGGCTTCCAGCCAACAAGTTGTTTGTCCTTCCCTAACGACTTGTTTGTCCTTCCCTCATCCGTTGCCCTGGAGCGATATCTTACTTTTTACATCTGCTTCTCATAAGGTACTCATCTCCATCCCCAACAATTAGGATATTTTTTAGGTTCTCATCTACATCCCCAATAATCAGGATAATTTACTATATATGTAACTAAATATGAATTCATATCAGTTTTAGTGTCTTCCGCATCTCAGTGGCAGGCATGCAGAACTCCCCAGACACTTGTCCCCACTGCTCCAGGGCCAGAGCTCCTCCTAGAGGATTATTGCAAACAGGATGCAGGAAAAGGCTTGTGAAGTTGGGCGTAGCCCTGTGCTTCCTGCAGCATGGCTGGGTGCTGTGAGGGACCTCGCTCTTTTGTTGGGGTTCCCTTGGAGAAGAACACCTGGGGGGGCCATCTGCCCCCTGGGAAACCTCTCTCTCCGACGGGGCTCCCCTGGGACTGTGGCTGCCCCAGTCTCACCAGGCATGCCAGGAGACTTCTGACTTCCCTCATCACTCTGCTCCTCCTCCAGCTGGGCTCAGGTAGGATCCTGCAGGGATGCTGGGGGCTCTCCCCCTTTGGCTGAGAGACTTGCTGCTGTGGGGCAGGGGAGCGGCTGTGGGAAAGGGGGGACCCAAGCCCACAGCTTGCCCGCGCTGGGTTTCACTTTCACTTTGGTTCTTTCACGCAATATGGCTGCTGCCTTGCCAGCCCTTTCGCTGTCTCCTTCACCCGCCCGAATGCTGCAGAGAGGGCTCCCACTCCCAGCACACCTCCTTCTCCTGCACGTCCTCCCTCTCCCTCTCCTGTTTCCCCGGTCATTTCCCATGGGACACGGGGGACGCAGCACGCACCAACTCATGCACCAACTCACGCCCTTTGTCACTCACTTCCCCTAAATTTACGATGGCAAAATCTTACCTCCTCTCTGTGCCCTTCTCCATTGCCCAGTGTGAGAAACAACTCAAATAATTTTCTTCAGACTGGATCTTCTGTGACGCTCTTTTATTCATGATTGCAACGGTCCTGTCAATTAGGTGCACATTTTAGTAAACAAATCATAACCTTTTATTCCCTATTAGCCAACGCCTGATCACCTCCCCTGTTTGCTCATTAGCTGAGTACTACAGGTTCACAAGCTACTCAACACTCCTCTATACCATATTTGTATAATTTTTCTTCTTTTTTTTTTTTTCAACACTTTAATTTCTCCTTTCTTATGTTTTGAGAACTTGTGATCTTGTATTACTGTTCTCACACTGCTCATCCTGTTTTTCTAAAGCTTCTACCTTATTTTGGAACAATGAGGCCTTCTGTTGTTCACTTATCTACTTAGCATTTCTCCTTCTTATGACTACACAATTACCCTGGAATACAGAAAAATAATTCTCTACTGCAAAAACAACATTGTTTGTCACAACAGCGCAGCTCAATGTGGAGGGACCAGGACACCCTCTCACTGCCACCGTGGGGCAGGATGTCGTGCTGCCCTGCCACTTGTCCCCTCAACGCGATGCTCGCAGCTTGGAGGTCAGGTGGATCCGGGACCAAATCTCTGAGACAGTGCACCACTACCGCAATGGACAGGACCTGTACGGGGAGCAGATGGGGGCATATGCCGGGAGGACAGAGTTGGTCAGAGATGGTCTCTCTGCTGGAAGCCTGGACTTGCGAATCACAGGACTGAGACCCTCTGATGATGGCCAGTACTTCTGCACTGTGGGAGATGCTGATGCTTATGCTGAAGCTATTGTGGATCTGGAGGTGTCAGGTTAGTGGCTGGGTTGAGGCATTCAAGGGATGGTGCAGCTGTCCCCGGGTCTGTGTGTCCCACGCAGGACCCGGTCCCATCTTCATGGCCATCTACGAGGCCTTTCTCACAGTAGAGTGTGATGAGGCTTCTCCTATGTCAGTGAGCACTTGTCCACCAAGAAGTACACCTGTGCCCTTGCAGGTTTTTTATTGAGAGAGAGCTGCATGAATGCAGTGATTTAATTCAGTCTCAGGGACCCTCATTGAACTCCATCCCCATGGTGTTGTGTGGGCAGTGGGCACAGGTTTCTGAGCAGGTCCTTCAGCTGTGCCAAGAGTAGGTGTGGGTTAGGGGTAAGAGTGGCTCCTTGAAGCATCCAGTCCCTGAGCCCCTGGGGTCATGGCTGGTCTGTGCTGTGTCTGGCATGGGAGTAGATGGGGTCTTTGCCTTGAAATGAATCCCTCCCCAAGTCAAGCCACAGCTACGCGCTCTTCCCCCAGCCACAGGAACTGACCCCCACCTCTCCCTGGGGGGCTACGAGGCCGGAGGCGTCCGGGTGCTGTGTCGATCGTCCGGCTGGTACCCGCTGCCGCAGCTGCTGTGGAGGGATGCTCGCGGGCAGCACCTGCCCTCGGTCTCCCAGACACATTCCCAGGACCAGGAGGGGCTCTTTGAAATCGAAGGCACCATCATCGTGACCGGGAGCGTGGAGGGGCCCTTGTCCTGCGTAGTCAGGAACAGCCGCATCCAGCAGGAGAGGAAATTTTCCCTGCACATTGCAGGTACAAAAGGCACAGCCAGGGTGAGGCCCATGTACTTGTCCCGACCCTGGAGAAGTCTGGGTCTTCCTCTTCCAGCAACGTGCATGGAAACACAGCCCTTTTCCTGGTGTCTTTTCTCAGCTCCCTTCTTCCACAATGCCCAGCCCTGGATGGTGGCTCTGGCTCTGGTCCTCGTGCTTTTGGCTGTGTCCATTGGCCTCAGTGTTTACCTCTTTGTAAAGAAAAGTAAGTTGGCAGCACAGGAATGGAGCGGAGGGAGGTGTTCTGCAAGGACCCCCCTGGGTGTGGAGCGGGGCTGAGCCCTGGCCCAGGGAAATGCGTAGGAGGAGGAAGGGAATGTTCTCCTGGGGATGCCAAAGGCCTTAGGATCGTCTTGGGTGGGAGGCCAGGGAGCATGGCTGCAGCGTGGGGCTGGTGGCAAGGCGCAGCGCCCCTGCACATGTTCCCACCCAGCAACCAAGCTGCTCTGCTCACCACCTCTTCCTCTGCCTTTGCTTTTCAGCGGCACAGAGCCGAGAGCTGGGAGAGTCCTTGCAGTCCCTGCCCCAGCCGCTGGGGAAGTGGTGTCCCTGCAGGAGGGCCTGGTCTGGGTGGGCTCTGGGGGCTTGTGTGCTGGTGGCTCGGGGGTGCTGGAGGAGCAGCTGGAGCCTGGGGTGGGAGTGGGGAGTGCTGGGGCTGGGGCTGCCCTGGGCACGGGACACGGCCGGGATGGCTGAAAGGAACAGGGATCAAGGTGGGGACGGGGAGCGAGGTGCGGGGCTGCCCCACTCAGCACTGATGTTTTCGGGAGACGGACATTCTCCAAGAATCCTTTATTCACTTCTGTAATGGCTTCGGTGGCACAAAGATAAAAGTTGCACAAGTGTCTGTCCTTAGAGTTCTGCTTACAAGAGCATTGTACAAAGCTGGACCACAATGACTATTTCTCTAGTCCCAACGCTGATCAAGGCAGAATTTTTCCCTGTCATGGGATGTATTCAGGGTCTCCCACGGGCTAAGCAACTCTCCCCTCATGCATTACTTTGATACCCATCATACATTACTTTCCTTTCCTTTTCAGAGAAACAAGCTGCAGAGCTGGGTAAGTCTCACTCTCCAAACAGAAGAAAAACAACAAAAAAATGGCATCATAGTGAGAGATATGGAATCAGAAACTGTGCTTTCTTCTCATGTTTTCCTTTTCTATTTCATTTGTAGAGAAACAAGCTGCAGAGCTGGGTAAGTCTCCCGGTGTTCAGACCCAAGGGCAACACCAAGGCGATGTGCAGGGGAGGGTGGGCAGCTGGGACAGAGCAGCCCAGGGCTGGCCCCTCACCCTGCCCACACCTACTGGGCAGCAGCCATGGGCTGTGACAAGCTCTCCCCTCTCCTTCCAGCATGGAGAAAGTTTCTGCTGCCTCACAATACAGGTAGGTGTGTGTTGAGTTGCCCTCTGTGGTGCTTCTCCTGCCCCTGCTGGGGCATGTTCAGGAGCCAAGAGGTGCCCCATCTCCTGCCCCGTGAGGCAGCTCCTGGCCCCGAGCTGGGGAAAGCCTGCCCAGGGCTGAGCTCTGCCCCTGATGGCCTGGCTCCTTCTGTCCCTGCAGTGAAGGTGACCCTGGATCCGGACGCGGCTCATCACATGTATGTCCTGTCTCAGGACAACAGCAGAGTAAGACTGCAAAGTGAACGGCAGCAGAATCCTGACACACTGGAGAGATTTGACTATAGGTGCTGTGTGCTGGGCCGTGAGGCTTTCAGAGAGGGGAGGCACTGCTGGTTGGTGGAGGGGGAGGGGGAGCAGATAAAGGATTCAGTGTGGGCTGTGGGGGTGATCAAGTCTTCTGTGGAGAGAACGGAAGGGACAATGACAAGGTTTTTCGGAGACAAATGGGCTGTGCAGTACTATGAGAGGAAGCTCGTGTCTCTCACATCTCCTCCCACCCTCTTGTCCCTGTCCCATGTCCCCACAAGGATCTGGGTCTGTCTGGACTATACCCAGGGGCAGGTGTCTTTCATCAACGCTGACAATGGGGTCGAGATCGTCACTTTCACAGCAGCCTCCTTCAATGGGGAGAGCCTCTACCCCTGGTTCTGGATAAAGACACCGGGAATTCAGCTGTGCCTGAGGGACAGCACCCCCCAGACCTCGTCCCCAGCCCTGGGGAGCTCCTGCCCTTCTCCAGCCACTCCTGCATCACCTCTCCTTGCTCCTGCAGGAGCAGCACAGGAATGAGGGGCAGTGGGGACAGGGGCTGCCCCGTGTTCCTCCCTGCTGCTGGAGGAGGGCTGGGATGCTGCAAGCAGGGGCCAGGCCCCTTGCAGCCCCTGGGCTCTGCCCTGCACGCGGCTCCTGTGCTGGGGCACAAGCCCTGCTGGCACCCACGGGTCTCACCCTGCCTCTGAGCCCCAGCGGGCAGCACAGGGGCTGCAGCAGCTCTCCACGCTCCTCTCCCCTCTGCTTGCACTGCTTGCAGACCCCAGGGCAAGGGATGTGGTCACCGTGTGCTGCCGGCCAGTGCAGACCACCTTTGCCTCCTAGTTTGGGGTTGACCCTTGCTTTGTGCCTGGTGCTGAGCATGAGCAGCCTGAGGGGGCTCTTTGTTCTCTCCTGTGGAGCACATCAAGGCCCAGCAGCAATAGGACTGTGGCAAATAAAGTTTTGTACAGGAAGATGGAGTCTGGCAGTGGCATTTCCTGGGTGCTTTGTGTCCTGAGGCCTTGCTGCCTGGGAAGGCGTCTTGCAGCAGACCGTCTCCTCACACGCCTTGCCCTGCAGAGCCTTCGCCATCCTCGTAGCCCTCCCTTGGAGGCTCTCGCACAGTTTCACGCCCTTCGTCTGCTGCGGTGCCCACAGCTGCACGCAGTGCTCGAGGCGAGGCCGCAGCAGGCCGAGCAGAGCGGGACGATCCCTTCCCTCAGCCAGCCAGCAGTGCCGTGCCTGAGGCAACCCAGGGCACGCTTGGCCCTTTGGGGTCCCATGCCATGGCCCCCCCACACCCGATAATCTTGGTGAGACACTGTAGGAGTGCGTGACCCTCTGCCCTGTGCCCAGAACTCTTCACAGACACCAGTGGGGCTTGTGGAGCATCTTTATTGTCAGCACCATGACATTGGGTCTGAGATGGGGCCAAACGGGAGCCACCGGTGCCAGGAGGTGTCCGTCTGGGGGTCCTCAGATGCTGCCTGGGGACGGGGGGGACACACAGGGTGAGAGATGGGGAAATTTGCCCCTCACTGATGTGGACGGGGATGGGGACACCGTTACCTGCGGGGTAGTTGTCTCCAGGGAGGGGAGTGTAACCTGCAGGGGGGAGAAGAGGAGTGAGCAGAGTCCTCGTCACCCTTGACCACAGCCCCGGCTCTCCCCAGACCCTCACCTGGGGCAGGAGGCCTGGCCTTGTAGCGGTAGACGCCGGCGAGAAATAAGCCAAGTCCCAGCACCATCAGCACGGTGGCCACCACCACCAGTATCGTCACCTCCGGCATCAGTCCAGGACCTGCGGGGACACGGCCGGGTGAGTGGCAGCAAGGAGCCAAGACCACCAGCCTCAGGATGCGGTCCTGCGCCTCTCCACTCACTCCAGTCCTCCAGGAGAGGCTCCTGCAGGCTGATGTGCTGCACCGAGCACGTGTAGGTGTCGCCTGCCACCGGGGCCACCAGCAGGGACACCTGCGTCTGGTAGGTCCAGTCGCCGTTGGGGATGGCGGAGATGGGGTTGTAGTCGTCGGGCTCCACGATGTCCCCGTTGTGCAGCCAGATGACAGTCACCTCGGGGGGGTAGAAGCCCCAGATGTGGCAGGTGAGGCGCACGGGCACACGGGCGTTCCCCGTCTCCGCGGGGATGATGCGGACTTGGGGCTGCGCTGGAGCAGGGTTGGGGATGGGGTCAGTGGTGGGCGAGCCCCTTTTCCCTGCCCTGTGCAACGTCCCCACGCAATGCTGTGCAATGCTCCCGTGCAAAGCTCCCATGCAAAGCTCCACACAACTTCCCCATGCCACTTCCCCATGCAACGCCCTGTGCAAGCTCTAGGCATTGTCCCATGCGATGTCAAATGCGACATCCCCATGCGATGCCCTGTGCAACGCCCCTGTGCCACACCCTGCAAGAGGCATTGCTCTGTGCAACATCCCCTTGCAATGCCCAATGCAATGCGCTGTGCAGTGCTCTGTGCAACATCCCCCTGTGACGTCCTCACGCAGCGTGCTCTGCAACAGCCCCGTGCAATGCCAGGTTCAACATCTCCTTGCAACATTCTCTACAACACCGCTGTGCAACAATCCCATGCAACATGCTCTGCAAAACCCCTGTGCAATGCCCCCATGCAACAACTCCATGCAACAAGCTCTGCAACACCTCCATGCAATGCCCTTTGCAACACTCCTCTGCTATCCTCCATGCAACACCCCCATGGAACATGCTCTGCAACAGTCCTGCGTAACACTCCAGGCAATATTCTCCTGCAATGCCTCCACACCACAGCCCCACACCAAGCCCCCCCAGGGGCTCACTGCGCCTCAGCGCCGTCCAGTCCCAGTAGCGCAGGGCCAGGTCACTGCAGGCCTGGCGCCGAGCCTCGATGCGCTGCACCCAGGTGCTGCCGTTGTTGAGGTGGGCGGCGAGTTGCATGGCCTGCCGCTGCAGCAGCCCCCAGTTGCAGGCGACGAAGCGCTGATTGTCGGGGTCGTAGCACACCAGCGGGTTTTTGTTGAAGGAGAGGGTGAAGTCAAAGCCCATCACGGAGCCGTTGGCCGCCAGCGGGCAGGAGCTGGCCATTTGCATCAAGAACGCGCCTGCGGGGGGGTGGGGGGGCAGGAATGTCATCTCTGTGCCTCCATCCACCTCCGTGCAGAGCAGAGCCCCCCCAGATCCCCAAGGTCCCATAGAGCAGAGCCCCTCCAATGCCCCCCCATGGGGTCTCATGGAGCAGAGCCCCCCAAACCATCCCCAGGGTCCCACAGAGCAGAGCCCCCCCCAAAGCATCTCCCAGTCCCGTAGAGCAGAGTCCCCCACAGAGTCCCATAGAGCAGAGCCCCCCCCAAACCTCCCCCAGGGTCCCCCAGGTCAAAGCCCCTCGCAAACAACCCCACAGTTCCATAGAGCAGACCTCCCCTCAACCCCCCCCAAAGTCCCACATTGCAGAACCCCCCGAAATTATCCCTAGGGCCCCATGATGTTGATCCCCCCCCAAAACGTCCCCATGACCCCATAGAGCAGAGCCTCCCCCCAAACTAACCACAGGGTCCCACGATGCTGAGCCCCCCAAGACTGTCCCCAGGGGTCTCATAGAGCAGAGCCCCCCCCCCAAACTTATCCCTAGTGTCCCATGATGCTGAGCACCCCCAAAACACCCCCACGGCCCCATAGAGCAGAGCCCCCCCAAACTACCCCCAGGGTCCCACAATGCTGAGCCCCCCCAGCCCATCCCTGCGGATCCCATAGAGCAGCCCCACCCCAAAACCATCCCGGGGGGGCCCCCAAGGGTCGCCCCCACCCACCCCATCCCGGGGTGTCCCCCCCCGTCCCCACCTGCCCCCTGCACTCCTAGGGCCAGGCCGAGCAGCACCAGCATCGTGGGGGCGTCCGGCAGCGCTCTGCGCCCCCCCCCCCCCCCAACTTCCACGCACCCCCACGCCGCGTGTCCCGTGGGAGGGGGGTGGGGGGGGCCACGGGCAACCAATGAGAGCCCCGAGCCGTGCCTACGTCACCGGTTGCCGGAGCAGAACGGCTCGGAGCCGCCGTCGGGGGGGACATAGCGCGGTGACACCGCTGTCACCGTCCCGCGTGGGCGCACCCCGTGGGTTCATGGCTGGCTGCAACCCCCCCACACACACACCAGGGGACGCCCCCCACCCTCTGCTTCAGCCCCTTTGCCAGGAACTTCACGCGTCCAAACTGGGAGCACTGGGAGCTCCCCGCTGAGCGGGGGTCGCGAACGCCGGCGGGGTCCCCACTTGGTTTATTTGGGGTGGGAGGGGGGGGGAGAGCACTCCCGGCACCTTGCTCACCCAAAATTGGGGGATCCCAGGCTTGGTCCGTGAGGAGGGGGGATCCCACAAGACCCCAAATTGGAGGGAAGGGGGGTCCCACTCAGAGCTTGGTCACAGCCTGGCCCCACTCGGCCGGGGGGGGACCCGGGTGGGGACCGGGACCAGGACCAGGACCAGAAGCAGGAGTAGGATGAGGAGCAGGACCAGGAGCAGGACCAGGAGTAGGACCAGGAGTAGGATGAGGAGCAGGACCAGGAGCAGGACCAGCACCAAGCGGACCTAAGAAGATGAATAAGGAAGGATGCCCCGAGCCAGCGCGTCCCCAACCCCATATCCCATCCCCTCCACCCCATCCCTCACCCTGTGCCCGAGGCTGGCGGCAGTAGACGAAGACGCCGGCGGCCAGGACCACCAACCCCACGGCCAGAACGGTGCCTGCCACCGCCACCATCACCGTCATCTCCCGGGACAATCCAGGACCTGCAAGGGGGACGAGAGCGGGCGCGCTGAGCAACTGGTGACCCCGGTGCGCCGCAGCTGCGTCCCCAACCCCGGGGCTCACTCCAGCTCTCCCGAAGGGGCTGCTCCAGGCTGGCGTGCTGCACCAAGCACGTGTAGGTGTCCCCAGTCTTGGCGGTGGTCCTCAGGTCCACCTGGGTCTGGTAGGTCCAGTCGCCGGCTGGCAGGAGCTTGGCGGTGTCCCCCGAGGCCACCACGTCGCCGCCGTGCAGCCACTGGACGCTCACCTCGGGGGGGTAGAAGCCCCACACGTGGCAGGTGAGGAGGACGGCGTCAGGGACGTTGGTGAGGGGCGTGGGGACGACGCGGAGCTGGGGCGGTGCTGGAGCAAGGAGGGGACAGTCAGGGAGGGGGACGGTCCCCTTCCCACCCCGCGGGGTAGCCGGTGCGATGGAACCATGCAATGATCCCTGTGACACCCCTGTGACACCCCCGTGCAATCCCTCGGCCAATTCCATGCACGATGTCTCCATGCAACGTCCCCGCGTGTCCCCATGCGACATGTTTGTGCCTTACCCCATGCAACGTCCCCTTGCAGCGCCCACTGCATGTCCCCATGCAACGTCCCTCTGGAATTTCCCTGGGCAATGTTCCCCCGGGCACGTTCCCTACAACCCCCCGTGCGACTTCCCGGTGCAATATCCCATCCGATTCCCCGTGCAGTGTCCCCGTGCCATGTCCCGCACAACGCCCAGTGCAATGTCCCCGTGCAACGTCCCCGTGTGGCTCCCGCTCAACTTCCCCGTGCAGCACCCCGTACCATGCCCTGCGCAGTGTGCCCGTGCAATCTGCTCGTGCAATCTCCCAGTCAACCCCATGTTCCATGTCCCTTGTTCAATGTCCTCTGCAATGTCCCATAAAACGTCCCCGTCCAACACTCCTGTGTAACCTCCCGATGTCCCCGTGCAATGTCCCTGTGCAATTTCCCCAAGCAATGTCCCCGTGCAATGTCCCCGTGCAACACCCCTGTGCAATCTCCCACTCCGTGTCCCCGTGCAATGTCCCCGTGCAATTTCCCCAAGCAACGTCCCCGTGCAACGTCCCCGTGCAACATCCCTGTGCATTCCCTGTGCAATTTCCCCGTGCAACTTCCCTGCGCATTGCCCCACACAATGCCCCGTGCAGCGCCCCCGTGCAATCCCCTCGATTCCCTGTACGACAACCACGTGCTGCACCCCATACGCCATCGCCCCGCGTCACCCCGTGCAACGTCCCCGTGCAACACCCCGCCCCGTGCAACGTCCCCGTGCACCGCGCCCCGGGGCTCACTCCTCCGCTGCGCCGTCTGAGCCCAGTAGCGCGGGGCCAGGTCGCTGCAAGCCTGGCGCCGAGCCTCGGCGCGCTGCACCAAGGTGCTGCCGTTGAGGATGTTGGCCAGGACGGTGGCGACGCCGTGCAGCAGCCCCCAGTGGCACGCGTAGAAGAAGCGAGCGTTGGGCTCGTAGCACACCAGCTGCTGCTTGTTGAAGGCCAGGGTGAAGTCGAAGCCCTGCTCGGAGCCGTTGGCCGCCAGCAAGCAGGAGCTGGCCATGTGCATCACGAAAGCACCTGCCCCGGGGACGGACACGCGGACACCAGGGTGGGCACGGCCCCCCAGGAAGGGGTCTGCAGCCTCCTCCCCACCCTTGCACCCCGCGTCCTACCTGCGCCCCGGCAGCTCAGCGCCAGCCCCAGCACCCCCAGCGCCCACATCCCTGGCGGCGGCATCGGGGTTCAGAGCCTTCATCCCACCCCGCACCACCCGCTGCGCGCCTTCCTCCTCCTCTCTCTCCTTCTCTTCCTCCTCCTCCTCCTGTTTTCTTCTTTCCCGGGATCCAACGTCATCCCCGTGGGAGGCGCAAGGGCGATGGACTGTGCCCAGGGTTGGGTCAGCACCCTTGGGTGCAGGAGGAGGGGGGTGACACGGGTGGCACCACCCTGAGGGCACGGAACCGCACGGCGCAACCCCGCTACGAGCCAGCGGAGAATCCACCCTCCAGCACCACCAGGACACAAAACCCCCACGAGGCTGCAAACGAAGGGGTTTTAATTGCACCGTGGCACCGGCTCGGCTCCGTCCCCACGCCGAGCACTCAACCTGGAAGAGGGGGGTGGGATATAAATGAGCAGGGGGGGGGGGACGTGTCACCTCGGCCACTGTCCCCCCCGCTGTCTGTCTGTCCCCACGTACCGTGGCGGTGTCGGTAGGTGGCCACCAGTAGCGCCAGCCCCACCAGTGCCAGCAGGATGCCCAGCGCCATGGCAGCGCCGCACAGCGCCGTGGCCAGCACGTCGGAGGGGACGGGGTCCTGCGGCACTGCGGGGACACACCGGGTGCCATCAGAGCTGGCCCCAAAAGCGGGCCCCCCACCCCAAAAAGCGACCCCCCCACTCACCCCAGTAGGCGAGCACGGAGGTGTTGTCCCGCTCGCGGGTGACAGTGCAGGAGTAGACGTCCCCGGCGCGGGGCGTCACCTCCAGGTAGGAGAAGCGCACGAAGCCCAGGTCCTCGATGGGGGTGTAGGTGGTGTTGGTGACGCCGTCGGTGATGGGGACGCCGTCCCGCTGCCAGCCGATGGTGACGGCGGGCGGGAAGATGTTCCCCACCATGCACACCAGCGTGTTGGGCCGGCCGAACTCCAGCGGGCGCTTCAGGAAGACGTTGGCCACCGGGATGCCTGCGGCACAGGGGGTGGCACCGGTAGGGGTGGCACCAGCAAGGGTGGCACCGGTAGGGGTGGCACCGGCACGGGGGTGGCAGGAGGGGACAGGGGACACCTACCCTTGGCTTCAGCCATGGGCAAATACTTCGAAGTGAAGGCGGTGAGGGACTCGAGCATGTCCTGGCACAGCGTGGTGTCGTGGACGAGCTCCGATGGTGGCTCGGTGGCCTCGGGCCACGCGGGGAAGTCGGGCAGGCGCGGCTGCCACCGCGACAGGGGGGCGTCGAACCAGAAGAGCTGCTCGTTGTCGAACGTCACCGCCAGCCCCAGCGAGGGCATGTCCGGCTGGCAGAAGAGCACCTCGGACAGGCTGTGCACCGGCGGCTCTGCGGCGCGGGTGCAGGGTCAGTGGCACGCGTGCAGCACGCGCACGTGGTGCATGCATGCATGTACTGCACGTGGCCATGTGTGTAGTGTGCATGCACGGCGTGCTGTGCATTTGCACACACTGTGCGTGAGCATTTGTACACACAGTGCATGCACATTTGCACACACCATGCATGCACGTGCATTTGCACACACTGTGCAGTTGCATTTGCACACGCCGTGCGTGCCCGTTTGCACACGCTGTGCATGCACGTGCATTTTCACACACTGTGCATGTGCATTTGCGCACACCATGTATGCATGTGCATTTGCACGCGCCATGTATTCACATTTGCGCACACCGTGCATGCACGTGTATTTTCACACACTGTGCAAGTGCGTTTGCACACACCATGTATGCACGTGCATTTGCGCACGCCATGTATGCACATTTGCACACACTGTGCATGTGCGTTTGCACACCCTGTGCATGTACATTTGCACACACCATCCATGTGCATTTGCACACACCATGCATGCATGTGCATCTGCACACGCCGTGCATGCACACTTGCACGCACTGTGTATGCACGTGCGTTTGCACACACCATGTATGTGCATTTGTGCGCACTATGCATGCACGTGCATTTGCACACACCATGCATACACGCACACTGTGCACTGCATGGACATCCACTTTGCACACGCACACACCATGCAAAGGTTCACAGTCTGCTTATGTGCTCCTTGCACGTGCATGCTGTGTTTGCACGCGCTCACACGTCACGTGAGCACAGACACCCTGCACACACGCATCCGTCTGCTTGTCCACACGCGCTGCATGCACACGTGCTGTGCAGGGATACACACGCAGAGTGTGCATGCACACACGTGCTCTGCTTGGATGCATCCATGCTGCGCGTGGGCACGCTGCATGCGTGCACTGGCCTTGCACACATGCTGTGTTCACACCCACTGTGCACGCACACTCTGCATACGCCCACCATGCATGAAAACATGCAGCAACCCACACACTGCTGCTATTTATGCAAGGGGCCACCCCGTGGCCCTGTGCATAGCCCCCCCCTGCACCCTACCCACAGCACTTTGCCCTGCTATGCGTACACTCCTGCTCACACTCATGTGCACAAATGCACAGACAAACCCATGCACGGCTGCGTGCTAGCACAGAGCCCCTTGCACTAGCATACAGCCTGTCCTGCTCACACCTCATGCATTAATGGGCATACTGCTCCGTGCAAAGTCCCTTGCACTAATGCACAGTCACCTCTTGCACACTGCACACAGTCCCTTGCACTACTGCACGGCCACCGCTTGCACACTGCATAGAACCCCTTGCACTACTGCACAGCCACCCCTTGCATGCCATGCACAGCCCCTTGCACTACTGTATAGCCACCTCTTGCACACTGCACAGCCCCTTTCATTACTGGACATAGCCCCTTGCACACTGTGAACGGCCCCTTGCACTATTGCACAGCCACTCCTTGCACACTGCACAGCCCCTTGCACTAGCACACAACCCCTTGCACTATTGCACAGCCACCCCTTGCGCACTGCATAATCACCCCTTGCACTACAACACGCAGCCTCTCGCACTACTGCATGGCCACCCCTTGCACTACCACACACAACCCCTTGCACACTGCACAGCCACTTGCACTAGCACACAGCCCCTTGCACACTACATAGCCACCCCTTGCACTACAACACGCAGCCCCTTGCACTACTGCATGGCCACCCCTTGCACTACTGCACACAGCCCCTTGCACACTACACAGCCACAGTTTGCACTACTGCACGGCCACCTTTTGCACACTGTGCACAGCCCCTTGCACTTACACACTGCCTTGCACACTGCATAGCCACCCCTTGCACTACAACACACAACCCCTTGCACCACTGCACAGAGCCCCTTGCACACTGCACAGCCCCTTGCACTAGCACACAGCCCCTTGCACTAGCACACAGCCCCTTGCACACTGCATAGCCACCCTTTGCACTACTGCACGGCCACCCTTTGCACACTGTGCACAGCCCCTTGCACTTACACGCAGTCCCTTGCACACTACATAGCCACCCCTTGCACTACAACACACAGCCCCTTGCACACTGCACAGCCCCTTGCACTAGCACACAGCCCCTTGCACACTACATAGCCACACTTTGCACTACTGAATGGCCACCCCTTTCACTAGCACACAACCCCTTGCACACTGCACACAGCCCCTTACACACTGCTTAGCCACCCCTTGCACACTGCACAGCCCCTTGCACTAGCACACAACCCCTTACACTACCGCACTGCCACCCCTCCACCCACCCCCCCAACCCCTTGCACTACTCCCCTCCCCCCCTCACACCCCTTGCACCCCCCTTCCTCCCACTCCCCCCTGCGCACAACCGCGCGACGCCCCCCTCCCCACCCCAAAAACCCCCCAAAAACCCCCAAAAACCCCCAAACTCCCCCCCGGGGACCACGCACACCCCTTGCACGCCCCCCCCACACCCTCCCCGCCCCCTCCCCAACACGACCCCATCCTACCGGGGGTGGCGGCGCCGACCAGGGCCACCCCGAGCAGGGCTCCCAGCAGCGCCCCTCGCCCGCCCGCAGCCCCCATCCCAGCGCTGCTCCCCCGCCGCCCGGCTCCGCCAATGGCCGCGCCCCGCGCCCCCCCCGCGTCATCGGTTGCTAGGCAGAAGTCGCCGGCGGGGAGCCCCGGTGCTGTGATAGCCGCTGGGGCTTTTTTTTTTTTTTTGGGGGGGGTGGGGACACGGGGACACGGCACGACCCCGCCGAGCTCCTACCCGCGACCGCCCCCTCGCGTACGCTCGCCTTCGTTGACCTCATTAATTAAGTGCCCTAATTAATCAAGCAGGGGAAACCCCCCCCCCCCAACCACCACCACCACCACCACCGGATGGTGCTGCTGCGAGGGGTTATGGGGTAAAAACGCGGGGTTTTGGGGCAAAAACGGGGCCGTGGGGATGTGGCGGTGACAGTGCAGAGCGCCCCGCACCCCCCCCAACCTAGTACCCCCCGCCCCCCCTCCGCACACTGCACCGCTTTGCAGCCACTGAGCTGCAGGCGCTGCAGCCGCCACGGCCCCGAGGGCGTGCACGGCACTGCTGCAATGCCGGGCACCCCCCGAGGTGCACCCTTGCAAGGCCACGCAACCCCCCCGCGGGTGCACCCTTGCAATGTCGGGCACGCTTTGCAACGCCCCGCATCTCCATTCGTGCACCCTTGCAACGCCGTGCACCCCCCCTGGGTGCACCCTTGCAATGCCGTGCACCCCCCCTAGATGCACCCTTGCAAGGCCGAGCACCCTTTGCAAGTAGGTGGAATTCCATTCGTGCACCCTTGCAACGGCGTGCAACCCCCTGGGTGCACCCTTGCAACGCCGTGCGCCCTTTGCAATGTTGTGCACCTCCCTGGGTGCACCCTTAATTCATTTAATGCCCCAAATATGTGCACCCTTGCAATGCTGGGCGTGCTTTGCAACGCCCTGCATCTGCATTCATGCACCCTTGCAATGCCGTGCACCCCTATGGGTGCACCCTTGCAATGCTGTGCACCCCTTGCAATGCTGTGCACCCCCCTTAATTCATTTAATGCCCCCAATAGGTGCACCCTTGCAATGCCTTGGACCCCCATAGGTGCACCCTTGCAACACCGTGCACCCCTTGCAACGCCGTGCACCCCCATAGCTCCTCCCTTACGATACGGGGCACCCCCCTAAGTGCACCCTTGCAATGCCGGGCACCCCCTTGCAATGTCACGCACCCCCATGGGTGCACCCTTGCAATGTCATGCACCCCAATAGGTGCACCTTTGCAGTGTCATGCATCCCCATAGGCGCTCCCTTGCAACGTGGGCACCCCTTGCAAGGCCGTGCACCCCTATAGATGCACCCTTGCAATACTGTGCACCCCCCTGGGTGCATCCTTGCAAGGCCGTGCACCCCCCTGGGTGCACCTTTGCAATGTTGGGCACGCTTTGCAACGCCGGGCACGCTTTGCAACGCCCCCCATCTCCACTCGTGCACCCTTGCAGTGCCGTGCACCCCCATAGATGCACCCTTGCAATACCGTGCACCCCCCTGGGTGCACCCTTGCAATACCATGCCCCCCCCCACGCGTGCACCCTTGCAACGCCGTGCACCCTTGCAATGCCGTGCACGGTTGCACCCCCCACAGGATCACCCTTGCAACGCAGGACGCACCCGTAGGCGCCCCCCCCCTCCCCGTTCTCCCTCCCCCAACCCCCCCCTTTCCCCCTGACCCCCCCCTTTCCCCCTGACCCCCCCTCCCCAGGGGGTGGGGGCTGCAGAGAGCCCTCACAGCGCATGCGCCCCCCCCTCCTTTCACCCCCCCCAACCATACCCGGGGGGGGGGGGGGAGGTCGGCGCTAGGACCCCGCGGAGCCTCGCGGCCCCCCCCCCACGGGGGGGGGCATGAATGGGGGGCCGTGGGAGCCGCGGGGGGGTCACGTGGCGGCGGGGAGCCAATCGCGGCGCGGGTGACGTAGCGCGTGGCTCCCTTTTTTTTTCTGCCCTGGGATGTTTTTTTTTTTTTTTCCCCTTTTTTTACCCCAAACCGGGGGCTTTTCTTACGGGGGGGGGGGTGGGGCCGGGCAGGGCGGCTGAGGCCGGGCGCGACCCCGCTGGGGGGCTGCTCAGGTGAGTGTCGGGCAAGGGGGGGGGGGGGGGGCGCGACCTCCCCCCCCCCTTTTTTTATTTATTTAATTTTTTTTTTATTTTTTTCCCCCATAAAACCCACCGGGGGGGGGGGGGGGGCGAGGAGGCCACGTGGGGCTGAGCTGTCAATCAAACCGATGTCCCGCCCCTTGGGGGGGCCCGCAGCCAATGGGAGGCGCGGGCGGCGGTGACGGGCAGGAGGAGGGGGGGTGGGGGGGGGCGGCGGTTTGGGGCGAAAAGCGCCATGTTTGGGTGTTCGCGCGGGGGCGGCGGCGGGCAGGGCCCGTGGGGCCCAAAGTGCTGTGTCACGGCGTGGCGGCATGGGGGGGGTCCCTTTGACCCCGTCCCTTTTTTTGGGAGTCCCTTTTGAGCCCCTTCCTCTCATGCAAGAGGGGTCTTCCCCCCCCCACGCGTGTCCGGGACCACCGTGGGGTCCCCCCTAAATTTTTCTGGGGGGAGAAAGGGGGGGGAAATGGGGCTGAGCACCCCGCGAGTGGCGTGAGGGGCTCGGCGGGGGGGTGCCGAGGTGGCCGTGTGGGGGTCTCGTGTTCGCCGTGGGGGTCTCGAGGTTTGCGTGGGGGGCTCGAGGGTGACGGGGGGGGGCTGGAGGCTGCCAGGGGGGGCTTAAACCGGCGTGGGGGGGTCCCAAATCCACCGTGGGGGTGCTGGGACCGGGTTTTTTCCCCCCCCCAGCTGTTGTTTTTTTGGGGGGGGGGGTCCCCACGCGTGTCCCGGCCCCGCGTGGACCCCCCCCTCAGAGCCCCCAACCCTGAGGGGAGCCCCCAGCCCAGCTTATGGGGGGGGTGGGGGGGGGGTCACCGGCACCCCCCCCCCCTCCTTAGGGCTCGGCGTGGGGGTCGCGGGTGGGATCCAACCCCCCTGGAGCCCCCCCGTGTCCCGCGTGGGCCCCGTGGGGGCTGTGGGGGCGGCGGAGACCCCGGCCCTGCCGCCCTCATTGTCCGCCGCCGCCTCACAAAATGGCCGCCGCCCCCCCCCCCCCCTTCTCCTTCCTCCTCCTTCAGCCCGCCGGGCGCGCGACAACAACAGCCAACGGGCGGGCGCCGCCCCCCCCTCACGTGACCCTGCAGCCAATCAGGGCGCAACGAATGGCAGCGCGGGCCAATAGGAGGCGGCGCCGCCGGGCGCCGGGCGGAAGGGCGGAAGGGCGGGGGAGCGCGGCGGGGAGTGAGCGACGGGGCGGGCGGCCAATGAGCGAGCCGCGCCACGGCGGCTTCCGCCCAATGAGGCCGCGGCGGGGCGGGTGGGGGCGGGGCGGTGACGTCACGGGCGCCGCCGCCCAATCAGGGGCCGGCGGCTGCCTATATAAGGCCGGCCGGGGGCAGGCCGAGAGGCGCCATTTCGCGGGGACTGAAGGACGGAGCGGGTCGGGCCCGGTGCGCGCAGGGAGGAGGAGGAGGAAGCAGAGGGGGGGGCGGCCCCAATCCGGAGCCATCCTCCACCGGGCGGCCCAGCCCCCGCCTCCGCGCTCCCGGAGGGCTCCGCCGGACCCTCCCCGGCCTCCGTAGCGACCCCTGCCTGCGGCCTGCAGCGCGGGGAGCCCCCCCCGCCCCCCCTTTTTCCCCCCCCCCCTTCCCCTTTCCCGCCCCTCACGGAGCCAAGATGGAGCCCGGCCGCTGACGCCTGCAGCCGCCATCCGCCGCCATCCGCCGCCAGCCTCGCTTCGCCCGGCCCCTCCGCTGCGCTTTTCGGATCCCTCCGGCTCCCAGCGACACCTCCGGGGCTGTATTGGCGGCATCGCGCCGGGCTCGGGGCCGGTGGGCGGCCATCAAGAGGCGCCCCCCCCCCCCCCTGTTTTCAGCTCTCGCCGCCATTTTCTCGGCGCCCGCCCGATGTGAGGGCCGCTGGACGGGCCCGAGCCGCCGCCGCTCGGTGATGCCCGGCCGGGGGCCGGCTCCTTGAGGTGGGGCGGGGGGAGGAGGCTCCTCCCCGGCGGGCAAAGTGGGGGGGGCGTCGGAGGAGACGGCGGCGGCAGGAGGAGGAGGAGGAGGAGGAGGAGGTTGTGGAGGAGGAGGAGGAGGAAGGCCGGGAGCCGGGCACGCAGCCGCCGGGATGCTGCAGAATGTGAATCCCCAGAGCAAGTAGGTGGCTTTTTAATTTTTTTTTTAATTTTTTTAGGGGGTGGGGGGCTTGTGTGGGGGTCTTGCGTCTTGTTGGGGGTTTATATCCACCCTATGGGGTGCCCCGAGGGGCTGCAGTGGGCTTGGGGCCCTCCCAGTTGCCTCCCAGTGCTCCCAGTTTGCTGTGGCGCCGTCCTTCCCTCATCCCTGTGTCCTTGGCACCCCCTTTGGGCGGCCTGCGGGGCCCTGAGGGGCTGCGAGCCCCCCCTGTGTGCCCCCCCCAGACCTTTTTTTGGGCCATTTCTGCCTTTTCCCAACCCCCCCCAAATATTCGTGTCCCCCATTGCCGCCTTGAGGCCATTCCCCCCCCCCCCCCCAGCTTTTAGGGCTTCCTCCTCCCTTTCCCACCCCCCCAGCGCCGTTTTTTCCCCCAAAACCCCCCAGGGACCCCCGTAAGGAGGCGACACCCCCCCCACCGCCTCCTAATGGGTCCCCAAACCCCCCCCTTAAAGCCACCAGGGCCACCACCTCGGGGCACCCTCGTCACCCCCGCGCCGGCTTCTTTGTTCGCCGCCGGACCTGGACCCGCGCCAGCTCCCGCCCGCCCTTTTTTTTTTTTCTTAATTTTTTAATTTTTTTGGGTATTTATCCATGTTTTGGGTAGCGGTGGTGCGGAGCTGCCTCGCTAACGGTGTCCCTGCTTCTCCCCCCGATCCCCCTGCAGGATTTTGGGGGAGGGCAATGCCGGCCTCATGGGCTTGGCGACGGAATCGACCCCCGGCAAGCGGATCCGCAAACCCTCGCTCCTCTACGAGGGCTTCGAGAGCCCCACCATGGCCTCGGTGCCGGCTTTGCAGTCCCCTCAGGTCAACCCCCCACCGCCGGAGGTTTCCAACCCCAAAAAACCCGGCCGGGTCACCAACCAGCTGCAATACCTGCACAAGGTGGTGATGAAAGCCCTGTGGAAGCACCAGTTTGCTTGGCCTTTCCGCCAGCCCGTCGACGCCGTCAAGCTGGGCCTGCCGGTAACGAGCTGGGTTTTTTATTTTTTGGGGGGGTTGTGGGGGGCACAGCGGGTATGTGGGGGGTAAAAGGGGGGCGAGCGCGTGTGTGTCTGTGTGTCCCCCGCTTGCCCCCGACCCGGGGGGCGCGGGTAGGCAGGCACGGGGTGTTTTTAGGGTCACCTAGCATCGCCCCGGCCCCAAAACGTGGTCCCCAAGCCTCAGAGTGCCAGGGCCCTTCCTGGGGCTCCGCCAAAAAAAAAAAGATGCAGCTGCAGGTGCCTGGGCTGTGCTGTCCCCCCCCCCTTTTTCTCCCAGGGGCGTAAACCCTACGGGTTCTGAAGCCCCCCCAATTCCTCCCCGACCCCATAAAGGTCCCGGTAGGCGGCCGGCCCGCTCGGCTCGTCCCCGTTCCCCCCCGTGCAGGTAGGGGTGAGGTGACGCAGCCGCTCCGGAGGGAACCCAAAAGCTTCCCTCCCCCTTACCCTTATCTCCCCCCCCCCCTCCCCACCTAATCTCTTGTGCCCTGAATGCGTTTTGCAGATTCCCATCCATGAATTTGTAGAAGACATCCTGTGACCCCAATAATAAACGCCAGCCCCCCGTGCACCTGTGGCGCCCAAGGATTTAAAGCCCGGAGGTAAATTCCACGTAGGTTCGCTCTGCACCTTAGCGTTAGCGTCGCCCCCCCCAGCCCCATTTGGCCCTCGAGGCCGTCCCCACAAATTTAGGCTCCCCCTTCCCCTCCAGGGCTCACCTAGGGACCCTCCCCTATTAAAATTTGGATGGTGGCACTCTAGGGTGGGGACCAGGTCTGGAGGCAGTTTTTTTATTATTATTTTTATTAGTTTTTATTTTATTTCGTCAACCCGCCGCACCCCCTGCCTGCTTTTTGAGTGAGAGCGGATGCGTGAGCGGGGGGGCTGGCAGGAGCTCGAGCCCCCCAAAAACGCGTCGAGGGTGGCTCGGGGTGCAAAAATGGGGCGGGCAGGGGCGTGTTTTGATTTTTGGCTTGCAGCTGACCCCCTGCGCCCCCCGATTTTTTTTTGGCAGGACTACCACAAGATCATCAAGCAGCCCATGGACATGGGGACAATCAAACGGCGCCTGGAGAACAACTACTACTGGGGGGCTGCCGAGTGCATGCAGGATTTCAACACCATGTTCACCAACTGCTACATCTACAACAAGGTGGGGGCTTCGCGGCCAAGGGGGGGGCCGGGTTGGAGCCTCCCCCGTGGTTCCTGACGTTGCCTCCGTCCCTCCCCGCAGCCCACGGATGACATCGTGCTGATGGCCCAAACCCTGGAGAAGATTTTCCTGCAGAAGGTGGCTCAGATGCCTCCGGAAGAGCAGGAGATCGTGGTCCCGGTGGCTAAAAACAGCCACAAGAAGGGGGCGTCCAGGGCAGCGGGTATGTTGGCGTCACACGGGGACCCCAAAAGGGTTTTGTATCCTTTTGGGGTCAGATTTTAACGGGAATTGGGGTTTTTCTCTCCGTGCCCAGCGCTCCTGGCGGGCCTGACGGCCGCTCAGCAAGTGCCGGCCGTCTCCTCGGTGTCGCACAGCACGGTGTACACCCCCAGCCCCGACATCCCCACCACCATCGTCAACATTCCCCACCCCTCCGTCATCTCCGCGCCGCTCCTCAAATCGCTGCACTCCACCACCCCGGCCGTGCTGCCCACCCCCGCGCCCACCCAGCCCGTGGCCAAGGTAGGAATGGGGACGAAAAACAAAGGCTTGGGGGAAAAACTCCGAGATTGGGACGAAAAATGAGGTTTGGGGAAAAACTCCGAGAGTTTCTGTCCTCGCTCACCCCCTTTTTTTATTTTTTTTCTCCGGTAGAAGAAGGGGGTGAAGCGGAAAGCCGACACCACCACCCCCACCACCACGGCCATCATCGCCACCAGCGGCGAGTCCTCGCCCTCGGCCACGCTGCTGGAGGCCAAAGCGGCCAAAATCCCCGCCCGGCGCGAGAGCGGCCGCCCCATTAAACCCCCCAAGAAGGACTTGCCGGATTCCCAGCAGCACCAGACGTCCAAGAAGGGCAAACTGTCGGAGCAGCTCAAGTACTGCAACGGCATCCTCAAGGAGCTGCTCTCCAAAAAACACGCCGCCTACGCCTGGCCCTTCTACAAGCCCGTCGACGCCTCGGCCCTGGGGCTGCACGACTACCACGAGATCATCAAGCACCCCATGGACCTCAGCACCATCAAGGTTTGGAGGGGGCGAATTTTGGGGCCCCAGCAGGGGGTTCTTGGAGGCCGGGGGTCTTGAACTTACCTGTTTTCACCCGTTTTTGCTCCCCGCAGCGGAAGATGGAGAACCGGGACTACCACGACGCGCAGGAGTTCGCCGCCGACGTCCGGTTAATGTTCTCCAACTGCTACAAGTACAACCCGCCCGACCACGACGTGGTGGCCATGGCCCGCAAGCTGCAGGTGGGTGGGCTCCCCAAAAACCCCCCGCCGGACCCCCAAAGGCCGTGCTGATCCCCCTCACCCTTTTATTTTATTTTTTTTCCCTTTTCTCAGGATGTTTTCGAGTTCAGCTACGCCAAGATGCCTGACGAGCCGCAGGACGCCAGCCCGCCCTCGGTGTCGGCGCCGCTGCCCGGTGCCCTCTCCAAATCCTCATCCGAGGAGTCCTCCAGCGACGAGGACGAGGATGATGAGGACGATGAAGACGATGACGAGGACGAAAGCAGCAGCGAGAGCTCGTCGGAGAGCGAGGAGAGCTCGGACTCGGAGGAGGAGCGCGCCAACCGCCTGGCCGAGCTGCAGGAGCAGGTGAGGGCCGGAGCAGGGCCGGTGCCACCACCCGCGCCCGCTCCCCATGCCCGCCTCACCCCCCTGTCTCCCCCCACAGCTGCGGGCCGTGCACGAGCAGCTGGCTGCCCTCTCACAGGGCCCCGTTTCCAAACCCAAAAAGAAGCGGGAGAAGAAGAAGAAGAAGAAATCGGAGAAGCACAAAGGCCGGGGAGGCGACGAGGAAGCCCGGGCGCGTCAGGCCCAACTGCGCAAAGCCAAGAAGGCCGGGGGCGGCGGAGGGACCAGCGGGGGAGGCAGCGGAGGCAGCTCCAAGTGAGTGGGGGGCCCCACGGGTGCCCCTGCAGGGTTTGGGGTGCGGGCAGCAGCGGTGATGACCCTTTCCCCGTCAGATCGACTGTGGCGATGACCTGAGATAAACAAGCCAAACCCTGTCTGAGTGCTGCCAGAACGCATTGGGGGGAGCACGTGGGGTGGGAGAATGTGGGGTGGGGGCTTTTTTTGGGGTGGTTGCAGCATTTCTGAGGCTTTGCTCCCGGCAGGAACTCGAAGAAGGCGGCGAAAGCGGCGCTGCCGCCTCCCCCGGCGCTCTACGACTCGGAGGAGGAGGAGGAGAGCAAGCCTATGACCTACGACGAGAAACGCCAGCTCAGTTTGGACATCAACAAGCTGCCCGGCGAGAAACTGGGCCGGGTGGTGCACATCATCCAGTCCCGGGAGCCCTCCCTGCGGGATTCCAACCCCGAGGAGATCGAGATCGACTTCGAGACCCTCAAGCCCTCGACGCTGCGCGAGCTGGAGCGCTACGTGCTGTCCTGCCTGCGGAAGAAACCCCGCAAGCCCTACAGCGAAAGTGAGTTGTGGGGAGGCTTTTGGGGGGCTTTTTGGGGGTTGTGGGGCTGAGCTCAGCAGCCCCTCTCCTCCTCCCTACAGCCATGAAGAAGCCGGTGGGGAAGACGAAAGAGGAGCTGGCGCTGGAAAAGAAGCGGGAGCTGGAGAAGCGTTTGCAGGACGTCAGCGGCCAGCTCAACTCCACCAAGAAACCCCCGAAGAAGGGTGAGTGCTGGGGTTGCGGGGTGGGATTTAAGGGATCGGGGGGGCCACGTTTTGGCTGCCTTCAGACCCTGGAGGTGCTGAGTGTGTTCTTCTCAACCCTACAGCCAGCGAGAAGCCCGAGTCGGCGCAGCAGGTGGCCGTGTCACGGCTCAGCGCCTCCAGCTCCAGCTCGGACTCCAGCAGCTCCAGCTCCTCATCCTCGTCCTCGGACACCAGCGATTCGGATTCGGGTTAGGGGGGGAGGAGGAGGCCGGAGCAGCCAAAACGGCTGCGAGCGGCGTGGCCGGGTGGAGCCACGGGCAGGTTCGGAAGCGGCTCTGCGGGACCGGGCCTGCGTGAACCGGACTGAGAGCCCCCCCGCCCGGCCAACTTGCGCCCCCAGGGTGGGCTGGGGGGGTGCTGAGGAGCCCTCCCGGTGCCTGAGCAACGCCCCCACGGACTTCTTGGGGTTGGGGGGGTGGCCGGGGGTCACGGGCTGGAGGTTCCCGGGTATCGCCAGGGCAGGGGGGGCTACATTCAGGCCCCTGGGGCCGGGCTGGGCTTGGGGAGGGGGGGGTACGGCCACCTCCCCATCCCCAGCAGGTTTTACTGTTTGTTGTTTTAGGGTTTTTTTGTTTTTTTGTTTTTTTTTTTTTTTCTGACTTGTGGGATTTTTTCCGAGGGGGAAAAGTTTGGGGTTTTTAAGAAAAAAAAAAATATAAGAAAAACGAAAAAAAAAAAATCTTAAAACATTTAAAGGTGAAAAAAAACCACACACACACAAAAAAAAAAAGGGGTTAACAGTCCCGAATATTTGGGTTTGCCGTGGAAGGCAGCAGCGCCCTGTGGCCGCAGCCCTTCCCCGGCCGGGGGGAGCCGCCGCCGACCCCGTCCCCTTGTCTGTGGAGGATTTTAATTTATTTGAGCTGCGTCGTGCTGGCGCGGGCCCCGGCCCGTTGTACATAGCCCTCCCCGGCACACGAGCAGGGCAGCATGTTCCCCGGCGGGGCAGGGGGGAGGGAGGGGCCGCCTGTTTTTTACGTTGACTGTATAATTTTTTTCTACTCGTTTTATTTTTTTTTTTTCCCCTCTCTTCCTCTTCCTTTCACCCTCTCCCGCCCCTCCTTCTCCTCCTCCCCCCTCCCCGTCCCCACTATTAGACCCTTAGAGCCGTGTTTTCATCTTATTGTATGTTTCAAACCTTTCGATTCTTTAACATGTAAATAAAGAAAATATTATTCGAGTTGAGCCGGGCTCCCTGTGGTCACAAGGGCTGTTTCGGGGACAGGTGCCGGTGTCATTCCTGCCCTGTTCACCCCACAAGCACACACATGGGGTTGGGTTGAGCTTTATTTTCCATCCCCTTGGGCTCTTGGCCTCCTTGAGCCCTGTTATGGGCATGGCTTGAAGGTTTGTGGTTAACGGGGTCGCATCAGGCTGGAGGGTGGTCACCAGTGGGGTCCCTCAAGGCTCCATTTTAGGGCCAGTCCTCTTCAATGTCTTTATAAACCATGTGGATGTAGGACTGGAAGGTGTTTGGAGCAAATTTGCCAACGACACCAAACTTGGAGGTGCTGTGGACTCCCAGAATCACAGAATTGTAGGGGTTGGAAGGGACCTCAAAAGATCATCGGGTCCAACCCCCCTGCCAAAGCAGGGTCCTCAGAGCAGGCTGCCCAGGTGGGTGTCCAGATGGACCTCAAATATCTCCAGGATGTCATGGGAGACAGCATCAAAAGCCTTGCTAAAGCCAAGGTAGATGATGTCCACCGCTCTCCCCCCATCTCCCCAGCTGGTGATGCCATCGTAGAAGGCAATGAGGTTGGTGGAGCACGACTTCCCCTTGGTGAATCCATGCTGACTGCTCCTCATAACCTTCTTCTCTTCCAATTGCTTGGAGATGGCCTCCAGAACAAGCTGCTCCAACACCTTTCCAGGGACAGAGGTGGACTGTAGTTTCCCGGATCCTCCTTCCTGCCCTTCTTGAATATACTCCTATACTCCTCCCAAGAGGACAGGCCCTTTTTCCACCTTTCATAGACCATCCTCTTCCTTTTGATCTTATTGATGAGCTCCTTGCTTATCCACACAGGTTTCCTGCCCCAATTCCCCAATTTCCTATTCCTTGGGATGCACCGATCCTGAGCATGGAGGAAGTGCTGCTAAAATGTAGCCCAGCTCTCACAACAACCCTTCCCTTCTAGCAACCTAGCCCATGAGATACACCCAAGCAGGTCCCAGAAGAGGTCGAAGTTGGCTCAAAGTTCCATCTGGAACTCCACCATCTCCTGGTCGCTGCATCCCAAGCTGCCCCCAACCTTCACATCCCTAACAAGGCCATCCCTGTTGGTAAGAACAAGGTCTAGGAGCACCCCCCGCCACGTCAGCTTCTCCACCACCCGCGTCAGAAAATTGTCCTCAACGCATTGTTTGGTCTCCTCATGCCTGGCCGAGGTGCTTACCCAGCAGATGTTGGGGGAATTGGAGACCCCCATGAGGACCAGCGCTCGTGATCGTGAGGCTACAAGCAGCTGCTCATAGAAGGCCTCATCGCCTTCCTCCTCCTGCTCTGGAGACCTGTAGTAGACCACCACCACCGAGTCTCCCAGTACAAAAGGACATTAAACCATTGGAGAGTGTCCAGAGGAGGGCAACGAAGATGGTGAAGGGCCTAGAGGGGAAGAGGTATGAGGAGCGGCTGAGGGCACTGGGCCTGTTCAGCCTCAAAAAGAGGAGGCTGAGGGGGGGCCTCATCGTGGTGCACAACTTCCTCACAAGGGGGAGTGATGGGGCAGGCATCGTTCTCTTCTCTTTAGTCACCAGTGGTAGGACCCGAGGGAATGGTGTCAAGCTGAGGCAGGGGAGGTTCAGGCTGGCCATCAGGAAGAGGTTCTTCACTGAGAGGGTGGTCGCACACTGGAACAGGCTCCCCAGGGAAGCAGTCACTGCACCAAGCCTGCCTAAATTTAAGAAACTTTCGGACTGTGCGCTTAGTCACAAGGTCTGAATTTTTGGGTAGACCTGTGTGGTGCCAGGAGCTGGACTCGATGATCCTCCTGGGTCCCTTCCAACTCGGGATATTCCATCAGTCTATGATTCTGTTCCCCCGGGGCTCGGCCTCCTTGAGGTTTCCCACAGGGAAGTGACCGGTGCTGTGGGCTGGGTGCCCGTGTCCCTTGCTGCTCCTCTCCTGGCCCGGGGCACTGGGACCCCACACCCACACCAGTGCCTCTTGCTGCCCCCTGGGGGTCCAAACCCCCTTCCCTCCCGGTTCTTGAGGTTTCTCCTCCAACACCTTTGTAGCTCGGGACAAGTGTCAGAGGGTGCCCTCTGGGGTCAGGTTCTGCCTGGTGACGGGTGATGCTGCGCAGCCCCGCTGCTCACTGGTTGTAACTGGGACACCCAGTGCCAGCACTGGGTGGAGTCTTGCCTTGCCTGGGGTCCCAGCACCCCTCATGCTGTGCCCAGCAGCCATGGGGAGCGGCCGCATCCTGGGAGCTGGGGCCGTGCTGGTGGCACTGGTGGTGCTGGGAGCCCGCCCGGCTGGAGGCGAGGAGACCAAGGGTGAGCTCAGCCCCACACCGTGGTGCAGGATCCCACGTGTGGCTGCTGGGGGGGAGGTGGGATGGGGGGGGGGTCCTCGGCCCTGGCACTGCCACGTGGGGTGTGGGCATCCACAGCCACTGCCTCAGCCTCTGCCCTGGAAGCATGGGAGCAGAGGGCTTTGGGGGGGGCTCAGTGAGTTTGGAGGTGCTGCCCCCACCCTGGGGCTCTGTTGCGTCCTGGCTCCCTCCTCTGGGCTCCTTCCCTGTGTTCCCCCCATCTCTTGCCCCTAGAACCCTCCCCAGGAGCCCCTTGGCCTCTTCCCATCCCCAGCACGCGGTGCTCCAAGGACTCAGGGTTATGGCGTCGGTGTCAGAGTGGCTGGGAGGGGAATGGGGATGGGGAGGGGGCTCCAGGGTGTCTGCTGGGGGCTGAGGGCCTGGGAAGGGGGAGCGGGACCCCCTAACCTGCCCTGCCCATACAGCGTTCTTCCAGGAGATGTCGGTGCATGAGTGTCAATACCTCAACGGCACCGAGCGAGTGAGATACCTGCACAGGGCCATCTACAACCGGCAGCAGGACTTGCACTTTGACAGCGACGTGGGGCATTATGTGGCTGACACGGAACTGGGCAAGCCTGATGCTGACTACTGGAACAGTCAGCCTGAAGTACTGGAGCAGAGACGGACTGCAGTAGACTGGTTCTGCCGGAACAACTATAAGGTGTCGGAAGGTTTCATCCTGAACAGGAGAGGTGCGTGGACACGAGCCCGGGGCTGGTGGGGATGGGCGTCCTCTGCACCCTGGGGGCCAGGCACATCCCGGGGGGGCAGCGCATCCATCCCCGTCCCGCCCAGTGCCGGGGGCAGCGGTGCAGGTGAGCGCTGGGCTCTCGCCACCCGCGCCCAGCTCTCTCCCTCTCCCCGCAGTTGAGCCCAAGGTGAGGGTCTCTCCCATGCAGTCGAGCTCGCTGCCCCAGACCGACAGGCTGGCGTGCTACGTGACGGGCTTCTACCCCGCCGAGATCCAGGTGAAGTGGTTCAAGAACGGCCAGGAGGAGACGAAGCACGTGGTGTCCACGGACATGATCCAGAACGGGGACTGGACCTACCAGGTGCTGGTGATGCTGGAAAGCACCCCGCAGCACGGGGACACCTACAAGTGCCACGTGCAGCACGCCAGCCTGAAAAGCCCCATCACCTACGAATGGGGTAAGGCCCTGGCCAACGCCTCCTGGGGGCGTCTCGGGGGTCCCGAGCCCCCAGCCTGCTGCAGGAGGGGAGCGGGAGCACGGCCCCGGGCCTGAGCCCCTGCTCCTGTCCCTGCAGTGCTCCCAGCGGATGCCGCCAGGGGCAAGATGCTGACGGGCGTCGGGGGCTTGGTGCTGGGGCTCATCTTCCTGGCGCTGGGGCTCTTCCTCTACGTGCGCAGAAAGGTGAGCGGCCGGGGCGCTGGGGGTGGCGTGGGGCTGGGGGGGCCGCGCTCTCATCCCGCGCTGCCGCTGACCTGATCTCGCTGTGTTGCAGGGCGCATCGCTCCCCCGGCTGCAGGTAACGTCCCCCACCCGCGGCCCTGCTGCACCCTCCCCATGCGGGCTGCTTCTCCTTCCCCCCTCCCAGCACCAGGCCCCCCTACCAGGGCAGCGCGGCCCTGGGGGGCCGTTGGGGCACATGGCTGGGGCGCTGCCCCCCACCCGCTGCTCACCCCCTGCTCTCTCCCCGCAGGGCTCCTGAAGCAGCTCCGGCTCCTGCGCCTCGGCTCCTCCGTGCCCAGCACCGCCTCTGCCCCGTGCTCGCCTGGCTCCTGCCCTCGATACCCGGTCCCGCAGCCCCACAGCCCTCTGATGCTCCCCGGGGTCGCCCCCTGCCTTGATCCGTTCCCAGCCCGGCTGTTTCTGGGGACACGTGCTGGTGTCGTTCCTGCCCCATTCACTCCCCCACGCACACACATATTGGGTTGGGTTGAGACCTATTGCCCCCGGGGCTCTTGTCCTCCTTGAGCCCTGTTACGTGCAGGCCTCAAAGGGTTGTAGGAAATGGGGCCGTATCAGGCTGGTGGATGGTCAATAGTGGGTGCCCCTCAGGCTCCATTTTAGGGCCAGTCCTCTTCAATGTTTTTATAAACCATGTGGATGTAGGACTAGAAGGTGTTTGGAGCAAATTTGCTGACAACACATAACTTGGAGGAGCTGTGGACTCGGCTGAAGGTGGAAAGGCCTTGGGAAAGGCCTTGCTGAGGGCCTCTGCGCCATTCATGCCCCATGCACCACCCCACACACACACGGAGCCCCTATTCCCCGCGGGGCTCTTGAGCCCTGTTATCACAGAATCACAGAACTATCTAGGTTGGAAGAGACCTCAAGATCATTGAGTCCAACCTCTGACCTAATACTAACAAGTCCTCCAGTAAACCATATCCCTAAGCTCAACATCTAAACGTCTTTTAAAGACCTCCAGGGATGGTGACTCCACCACCTCCCTGGGCAGCCTGTTCCAGTGTCTAACAATCCTTTCAGTAAAGAAGTTCTTCCTAACATCTAACCTAAAACTCCCCTGGCGCAACTTCAGCCCATTCCCCCTCGTCCTGTCACCAGGCACGTGGGAGAACAGGCCATCCCCCACCTCACTTCAGTCTCCTTTGAGGTATCTGTAGAGAGCGATAAGGTCGCTCCCGAGCCTCCTCTTCTCCAGGCTGAACAAGCCCAGCTCCCTCAGCCGCTCCTCGTAGGACTTGTTCTCCAGGCCCCTCACCAGCTTCGTCGCCCTTCTCTGGACTCACTTGAGCAGCTCGATGTCCTTCTTGTAGCAAGGAGCCCAAAACTGAACACAGTACTCGAGGTGCGGCCTCACCAGAGCCGAGTACAGGGGGACGATCACCTCCCTAGCCCTGCTGGCCACACTGTTTCTGATACAAGCCAGGATGCCGTTGGCCTTCTTGGCCACCTGAGCACACTGCTGGCTCATATTCAGCCGACTGTCCACCATCACTCCCAGGTCCTTCTCTGCCTGGCAGCTCTCCAACCACTCATCTCCCAGCCTGTAGCTCTGCTTGGGGTTATTGCATCCCAGGTGCAGGACCCAGCACTTGGCCTTGTTGAACTTCATGCAGTTGACCTCAGCCCATTGGTGCAGCCTATCCAGATCCTCCTGCAGAGCCTTCCTACCCTCGAGCAGATGGACACATGCGCATAGCTTGGTGTCGTCTGCAAACTTACTGAGGGAGCACTCGATCCCCTCGTCCAGATCATTGATGAAGATATTAAAGAGGACCGGCCCCAGCACCGAGCCCTGGGGGACGCCACTAGTGACTGGCCTCCAACTGGACTTGACTCCATTTACCACGACTCTTTGGGCCCGGCTATCCAGCCAGTTTCTAACCCAACGAAGCGTGCGCCTGTCCAAGCCACGAGCAGCCAGTTTCTCGAGTTATGGGCAGGTCTCAAAAGGTCGTGAGAAACAGGGCCACTTCAGGCTGGCGGATGGTCAATATTGGGGGACCCTCAGGCTCCATTTTAGGGCCCGTCCTCTTCAATGTTTTTATAAACCATGTGGATGTAGGACCAGAAGGTGTTTGGAGCAAATTTGCCGAACTTGGAGGAGTTGTGGACTCGGCTGAGGGTGGGAAGGCCTTGCGGAGGGATCTGGACACATGGGAGAGCTGGGCGATCACCAACTGCATGCAGTTTAACAAGAGCAAGGCCACTGCGGCCTCACCTCAAGCACTGTGTGCTGTTCTGGCCACCACGGTACAAAAAGGATGTAAATCTGTTGAAGAGTGTCCAGAGAAGGGCCACAAAGACGGTGAAAGGCCTAGAGGGAAAAAATGAGAAACAGCTGAGGGAACAATGCCTGTTCAGCCTGGAGAAGAGGAGTCTGAGGGGGGACCTCATCGTGGTGCACAGCTTCCTCACAACGGGGAGGGAAGGGGCAGGAGCTGATCGATTCCTCTTAATCACCAGTGATAGGTGATAGGACCTGAGGGAATGGTGTCAAGCTGAGGCAGAGGAGGTTCAGGCTGGCCATCAGGAAGAGATCCTTCACCAAGAGGGTGGTCGCACACTGGAAGAGGCTCCCCGGGGAAGCAGGCACCGCACCAAGCCTGTCAGAGTTCAAGAAGTGTTTGGACTGGGCACCTAGTCACAGGGTCTGAATTTTTGGGTACTCCTGGGTGGTGCCAGGAGCTGGACTCGATGATCCTCCTGGGTCCCTTCCAACTCGGGATATTCCATCAGTCTATGATTCTGTTCCCCCGGGGCTCGGCCTCCTTGAGGTTTCCCACAGGGAAGTGACCGGTGCTGTGGGCTGGGTGCCCGTGTCCCTTGCTGCTCCTCTCCTGTCCCGGAGCACTGGGACCCCACACCCACACCAGTGCCTCTTGGTGCCCCCTGGGGGGTCCAAAGCCCGTTCCCTCCCGGTTCTTGAGGTTCCTCCTCCAACACCTTTGTAGCTCGGGACAAGTGTCAGAGGGTGCCCTCTGGGGTCAGGTTCTGCCTGGTGACGGGTGATGCTGCGCAGCCCCGCTGCTCACTGGTTGTAACTGGGACACCCAGTGCCAGCACTGGGTGGAGTCTTGCCTTGCCTGGGGTCCCAGCACCCCTCATCCTGTGCCGAGCAGCCATGGGGAGCGGCCGCATCCTGGAAGCTGGGGCCGTGCTGGTGGCACTGGTGGTGCTGGGAGCCCGCCCGGCTGGAGGCGAGGAGACCAAGGGTGAGCTCAGCCCCACGCCGTGGGGCAGGATCCCACGTGTGGCTGCTGGGGGGGAGGTGGGATGGGGGGGTTGGGTCCTCGGCCCTGGCACCGCCACGCGGGGTATGGGCATCCACAGCCACTGCCTCGGCCTCTGCCCTGGAAGCCTGGGAGCAGAGGGCTTTGGGGAGGGGGCTCAGTGAGTTTGGAGGTCCTGCTCCCACCCTGGGGCTCTGTGTCCTGGCTCCCTCCTCTGGGCTCTTTCCCTGTGCTCCCCCCATCTCTTGTCCCCAGGACCCTCCCCAGGAGCCCCTTGGCCTCTTCCCATCCCCAGCACATGGGGCTCCAGGGGTCAGGGTCACGGCATCGGTGTCACATCGGTTGGGAGGGGAATGGGGATGGGGAGGGGGCTGGAGGGTGGGGAGGGGGCTCCAGGGTGTCTGCTGGGGGCTGGGGGCCTGGGAAGGGGGAGCGGGACCCCCTAACCTGCCCTGCCCATACAGGGTTCTTCCATGAGATGATGGTGGCTGAGTGTCAGTACCTCAACGGCACTGAGCAGGTAAGGTTTCTGCTGAGGTACATCTACAACCAGCAGCAGTTCGTGCACTTTGACAGTGACCTGGGGCATTTTGTAGCTGACACGGAACTGGGCAAGACTTCAGCTGACAAGTGGAACAGTCTGCCCGAAGAAATGGAGCAGAGACGGGGTGAAGTAGACAGGTTCTGCCGGCACAACTATAAGGTGTATGAAGATTTCATCCTGACCAGGAGAGGTGCGTGGACACGAGCCCGGGGCTGGTAGGGCTGGGCGTCCTCTGCACCCTGGGGGCCAGGCACATCCCGGGGGGGCAGCGCAGCCATCCCCGTCCCGCCCAGTGCCGGGGGCAGCGGTGCAGGTGAGCGCTGGGCTCTCGCCACCCGCGCCCAGCTCTCTCCCTCTCCCCGCAGTTGAGCCCAAGGTGAGGGTCTCTCCCATGCAGTCGAGCTCGCTGCCCCAGACCGACAGGCTGGCGTGCTACGTGACGGGCTTCTACCCCGCCGAGATCCAGGTGAAGTGGTTCAAGAACGGCCAGGAGGAGACGAAGCACGTGGTGTCCACGGACGTGATCCAGAACGGGGACTGGACCTACCAGGTGCTGGTGATGCTGGAAAGCACCCCGCAGCACGGGGACACCTACAAGTGCCACGTGCAGCACGCCAGCCTGAAAAGCCCCATCACCTTCGAATGGGGTAAGGCCCTGGCCAACCCCTCCTGGGGGCGTCCCGGGGGTCCCGAGCCCCCAGCCTGCTGCAGGAGGGGAGCGGGAGCACAGCCCCGGGCCTGAGCCCCCGCTCCTGTCCCCGCAGTGCTCCCAGCGGATGCCGCCAGGGGCAAGATGCTGACGGGCGTTGGGGGCTTGGTGCTGGGGCTCATCTTCCTGGCGCTGGGGCTCTTCCTCTACGTGCGCAGAAAGGTGAGCGGCCGCGGCGCTGGGGGTGGCGTGGGGCTGGGGGGGCCGCGCTCTCATCCCGCGCTGCCGCTGACCTGGTCTCGCTGTGTTGCAGGGCGCATCGCTCCCCCGGCTGCAGGTAACGTCCCCCACCCGCGGCCCTGCTGCACCCTCCCCGTGCGGGCTGCTTCTCCTTGCCCCCTCCCAGCACCAGGCCCCCCTACCAGGGCAGCGCGGCCCTGGGGGGCCGTTGGGGCACAGGGCTGGGGCGCTGCCCCCCACCCGCTGCTCACCCCCTGCTCTCTCCCCGCAGGGCTCCTGAAGGAGCTCCGGCTCCTGCGCCTCGGCTCCTCCGTGCCCAGCACCGCCTCTGCCCCGTGCTCGCCCGGCTCCTGCCCTCGATACCCAGTCCCACAGCCCCACAGCCCTCTGCTGCTCCCCGGGGTCGCCCCCTGCCTTGATCCGTTCCCAGCCCGACTGTTTCTGGGGACACGTGCTGGTGTCGTTCCTGCCCCATTCACTCCCCCACGCACACACATATTGGGTTGGGTTGAGACCTATTGCCCCCAGGGCTCTTGGCCTCCTTGAGCCCTGTTACGGGCAGGCCTCAAAGGGTTGTAGGAAATGGGGCCGCATCAGGCTGGCGGATGGTCACTGGTGGTGTCCCCTCAGGCTCCATTTTAGGGCCAGTCCTCTTTAATGTTTTTATAAACCATGTGGATGTAGGACTAGAAGGTGTTTGGAACAAATTTGCTGACGACACCAAACTGGGAGGAGTTGTGGACTCGGCTGAGGGTGGAAAGGCCTTGGGAAACGCCTTGCTGAGGGCCCCTGCCCCATTCATGCCCCATTCACCCCCACACACACACACACACGGACCCCCTAGACTCCCCAGGGCTCTTGGCCCTGTTATCACAGAGTCACAGAATTATCTAGGTTGGAAGAGACCTCAAGATCATTGAGTCCAACCTCTGACCTAATACTAACAAGTCCTCCACTAAACCATATCCCTAAGCTCTACATCTAAACGTCTTTTAAAGACCTCCAGGGATGGCGACTCCACCATTTCCCTGGGCAGCCCATTCCAATGCCTCACAACCCTCTCAGTAAAGAAGTTCTTCCTAAGATCCAACCTAAAACAACCCTGGTGCAACTTTAGCCCATTCCCCCTCATCCTATCACCGGGCTCGTGAGAGAACAGACCAACCCCCACTTCACTTCAGCATCCATTAAGGTACCTGTGGATTGCGATAAGGTTGCCCCTGAGCCTCCTCTTCTCCAGGCTGAACAAGCCCAGCTCCCTCAGCCGCTCCTCGTAGGACTTGTTCTCCAGGCCCCTCACCAGCTTCGTCGCCCTTCTCTGGACCCGCTCAAGCACCTCCATGTCCTTTTGTAGCGAGGGGCCCAAAACTGAACACAGTACTCGAGGTGCGGCCTCACCAGAGCCGAGTCCAGGGGGACGATCACCTCCCTAGCCCTGCTGGTCACACTGCTTCTGATACAAGGCAGGATGCCGTTGGCCTTCTTGGCCACCTGAGCACACTGCTGGCTCATATTCAGCCGACTGTCCACCATCACTCCCAGGTCCTTCTCTGCCTGGCAGCTCTCCAACCACTCATCTCCCAGCCTGTAGCTCTGCTTGGGGTTATTGCGCCCCAGGTGCAGGACCCGGCACTTGGCCTTGTTGAACTTCATGCAGTTGACCTCAGCCCATCGGTGCAGCCTATCCAGATCCTCCTGCAGAGCCTTCCTACCCTCGAGCAGATGGACAAATGCGCATAGCTTGGTGTCGTCTGCAAACTTAGTGATAGTGTACTCGATGCCCTCATCCAGATCATCGATAAAGATATTAGAGAGGACCGGCCCCAGCACCGAGCCCTGGGGGACGCCATTAGTGACCGGCCTCCAGCTGGATTTGACTCCATTCACCACAACTCTTGGGACCCGGCTATCCAGCCAGTTTCTATCCCAACGAAGCGTGCGCCTGTCCAAGCCACGAGCAGCCAGTTTCTTGAGTTATGGGCAGGTCTCAAAGGGTCGTGAGAAACAGGGCCGCTTCAGGCTGGCGGATGGTCACTAGTGGTGTCCCCTCAGTCCACTCAGGCTCCATTTTAGGGCCCGTCCTCTTCAATGTTTTTATAAACCATGTGGATGTAGGACTTGAAGGTGTTTGGAGCAAATTTGAAGACGACACCAAACTTGGAGGAGTTGTGGACTTGGCTGAGGGTGGGAAGGTCTTGCGGAGGGATCTGGACAGATGGGAGAACTGGGAGATCACCAACTGCATGCAGTTTAACAAGAGCAAGGCCACGGCGGCCTCACCTCAAGCACTGTGTGCTGTTCTGGGCACCATGGTACAAAAAGGATGTAAATCTGTTGGAGAGTGTCCAGAGAAGGGCCACAAAGAGGGTGAAGGGCCTAGAGGGGACGACGTATGAGGAGCGGCTGAGGGAACAGGGCCTGTTCAGCCTGGAGAAGAGGAGGATGATGGAGGACATCATCGTGGTCTACAATTTCCTCACAAGGGGGAGTGATGGGGCAGGAGCTGATCTATTCCTCTTAATCACCAGTGATAGGACCCGAGGGAATGGTGTCAAGCTGAGGCAGGGGAGGTTCAGGCTGGACATCAGGAAGAGGTTCTTCACCGAGAGGGTGGTCACACACTGGAACAGGCTCTCCAGGGAAGCACTCACTGCACCAAGCCTGCCTAAATTTAAGAAACCTTTGGACTGTGCGCTTAGTCACAATGTCTGAATTTTTGGGTACTCCTCTGTGGTGCCAGGAGCTGGACTCGATGATCCTCCTGGGTCCCTTCCAACTCAGGATATTCCATCAGTCTATGATTCTGTTCCCCCGGGGCTCGGCCTCCTTGAGGTTTCCCACAGGGAAGTGACCGGTGCTGTGGGCTGGGTGCCCGTGTCCCTTGCTGCTCCTCTCCTGTCCCGGGGCACTGGGACCCCACACCCACACCAGTGCCTCTTGGTGCCCCCTGGGGGGTCCAAACCCCCTTCCCTCCCGGTTCTTGAGGTTCCTCCTCCAACACCTTTGTAGCTTGGGACAAGTGTCAGAGGGTGCCCTCTGGGGTCAGGTTCTGCCTGGTGACGGGTGATGCTGCACAGCCCTGCTGCTCACTGGTTGTAACTGGGAGGCCCAGTGCCAGCACTGGGTGGAGTCTTGCCTTGCCTGGGGTCCCGGCACCCCTCATCCTGTGCCCAGCAGCCATGGGGAGCGGCCGCATCCTGGGAGCTGGGGCCGTGCTGGTGGCACTGGTGGTGCTGGGAGCCCGCCCGGCTGGAGGCGAGGAGACCAAGGGTGAGCTCAGCCCCACGCCGTGGGGCAGGATCCCACGTGTGGCTGCTGGGGGGGGGAGGTGGGATGGGGGCGGGGTCCTCAGCCCTGGCACCACCATGCAGGGTGTGGGCATCTGCAGCGACTGCCTTGGCCTCTGCCCTGGAAGCCTGGGAGCAGAGGGCTTTGGGTGGGCTCAGGGAGCTGCGGGGGTGCAGCCCCCACCCTGGGGCTCTGTTGTGTCCTGGCTCCCTTCACTTGGGCTCCTTCCCTGCACTCCCCCCATCTCCTGTCCCCTCCTGGCCCCAGGACCCTCCCCAGGAGCCCCTCAGACTCTTCCTGCTTACAGCACATGGGGCTCCAGGGGGTCAGGGTCATGGCATCGGTGTCACGGTGGCTGGGAGGGGAGTGGGGATAGGGAGGGGGCTGGAGGGTGGGGAGGGGGCTCCAGGGTGTCTGCTGGGGGCTGAGGGCCTGGGAAGGGGGAGCGGGACCCCCTAACCTGCCCTGCCCATACAGGGTTCTTCCAGGAGATGGTGGTGAATGAGTGTCACTACCTCAACGGCACCGAGCGGGTGAGATACCTGTACAGGGACATCTACAACCGGCAGCAGGACGTGCACTTTGACAGCGACGTGGGGCATTATGTGGCTGACACGGAACTGGGCAAGCTCGATGAAGACACCTGGAACAGTCAGCCTGAAGAACTGGAGAAGAGACGGGCTGCAGTAGACACGTTCTGCCGATACAACTACTTTATGGCCTCTTTCACCGTGGACAGGAGAGGTGCGTGGACACGAGCCCAGGGCTGCTGGGGCTGGGCGTCCTCTGCACCCTGGGGGCCAGGCACATCCCGGGGGGGCAGCGCAGCCATCCCCGTCCTGCCCGGTGCCGGGGGCAGCGGTGCAGGTGAGTGCTGGGCTCTCGCCGCCCGCGCCCAGCTCTCTCCCTCTCCCTGCAGTTGAGCCCAAGGTGAGGGTCTCTCCCATGCAGTCGAGCTCGCTGCCCCAGACCGACAGGCTGGCATGCTACGTGACGGGCTTCTACCCCGCCGAGATTGAGGTGAAGTGGTTCAAGAACGGCCAGGAGGAGACGAAGCACGTGGTGTCCACGGACGTGATCCAGAACGGGGACTGGACCTACCAGGTGCTGGTGATGCTGGAAAGCACCCTGCAGCACGGGGACACCTACAAGTGCCACGTGCAGCACGCCAGCCTGAAAAGCCCCATCACCTATGAATGGGGTAAGGCCCTGGCCAATGCCTCCTGGGGGCGTCCCGGGGGTCCCAAACCCACACCCTGCTGCAGGCATGGAGCGGGAGCACGGCCCCGGGCCTGAGCCCCCGCTCCTGTCCCCGCAGTGCTCCCAGGGGATGCCGCCAGGGGCAAGATGCTGACGGGCGTCGGGGGCTTGGTGCTGGGGCTCATCTTCCTGGCGCTGGGGCTCTTCCTCTACGTGCGCAGAAAGGTGAGCGGCCGGGGCACTGGGGGTGGCGTGGGGCTGGGGGGGCCATGGGGCACAGGACGGTGCCGCTGACCTGGTCTCGCTGTGTTGCAGGGCGCATCGCTCCCCCGGCTGCAGGTAACGTCCCCCACCCGCGGCCCTGCTGCACCCTCCCCGTGCAGGCTGCTTCCCCTTGCCCCCCTCCCAGCACCAGTGCAGCGCGGCCCTGGGGGTCCGTGGGGCACAGGGCTGGGGCGCTGCCCCCCACCCGCTGCTCACCCCCTGCTCTCTCCCCGCAGGGCTCCTGAAGCAGCTCTGGCTCCTGCGCCTCGGCTCCTCCGTGCCCAGCACCGCCTCTGCCCCGTGCTCGCCCGGCTCCTGCCCTCGATACCCAGTCCCGCAGCCCCACAGCCCTCTGCTGCTCCCCGGGGTCGCCCCCTGCCTTGATCTGTTCCCAGCCCGGCTGTTTCTGGGGACAGGTGCTGGTGTCGTTCCTGCCCCATTCACTCCCCCACGCACACACATATTGGGTTGGGTTGAGACCTATTGCCCCCAGGGCTCTTGGCCTCCTTGAGCCCTGTTACGGGCAGGCCTCAAAGGGTTGTAGGAAATGGGGCCGCATCAGGCTGGCGGATGGTCACTGGTGGTGTCCCCTCAGGCTCCATTTTAGGGCCAGTCCTCTTTAATGTTTTTATAAACCATGTGGATGTAGGACTAGAAGGTATTTGGAACAAATTTGCTGACGACACCAAACTGGGAGAAGCTATGGACTCGGCTGAGGGTGGAAAGGCATTGGGAAACGCCTTGCTGAGAGCCCCTGCGCCATTCATGCCCCTTTAACCCCTACACACACACACCCACAAGGTTGGGTTGAGCCTTATTCGCCCCAAGGCTCTTGGCCCTGTTATCACAGAGTCACAGAATTATCTAGGTTGGAAGAGACCTCAAGATCATTGAGTCCAACCTCTGACCTAATACAAGTCCTCCACTAAACCATATTGCTAAGTTCAACATCTAAACGTCTTTTGAAGACTTCCAGGTATGGTGACTCCACCACTTCCCTGGGCAGCCCATTTAAATGCCTCACAACCCTCTCAGTAAAGAAGTTCTTCCTAACATCCAACCTAAAATAACCCTGGTGCAACTTTAGCCCGTTCCCCCTCGTCCTGTCACCAGGCACATGGGAGAACAGACCATCCCCCACCTCACTTCAGCATCCATTAAGGTACCTGTGGATTGCGATAAGGTTGCCCCTGAGCCTCCTCTTCTCCAGGCTGAACAAGCCCAGCTCCCTCAGCCGCTCCTCGTAGGACTTGTTCTCCAGGCCCCTCACCAGCTTCGTCGCCCTTCTCTGGACCCGCTCAAGCACCTCCATGTCCTTCTTGTAGCGAGGGGCCCAAAACTGAACACAGTACTCGAGGTGCGGCCTCACCAGAGCCGAGTCCAGGGGGACGATCACCTCCCTAGCCCTGCTGGTCACACTGCTTCTGATACAAGGCAGGATGCCGTTGGCCTTCTTGGCCACCTGAGCACACTGCTGGCTCATATTCAGCCGACTGTCCACCATCACTCCCAGGTCCTTCTCTGCCTGGCAGCTCTCCAACCACTCATCTCCCAGCCTGTAGCTCTGCTTGGGGTTATTGCGCCCCAGGTGCAGGACCCGGCACTTGGCCTTGTTGAACTTCATGCAGTTGACCTCAGCCCATCGGTGCAGCCTATCCAGATCCTCCTGCAGAGCCTTCCTACCCTCGAGCAGATGGACAAATGCGCATAGCTTGGTGTCGTCTGCAAACTTAGTGATAGTGTACTCGATGCCCTCATCCAGATCATCGATAAAGATATTAGAGAGGACCGGCCCCAGCACCGAGCCCTGGGGGACGCCATTAGTGACCAGCCTCCAGCTGGATTTGACTCCATTCACCACAACTCTTGGGACCCGGCTATCCAGCCAGTTTCTATCCCAACGAAGCGTGCGCCTGTCCAAGCCACGAGCAGCCAGTTTCTTGAGTTATGGGCAGGTCTCAAAGGGTCGTGAGAAACAGGGCCGCTTCAGGCTGGCGGATGGTCACTAGTGGTGTCCCCTCAGTCCACTCAGGCTCCATTTTAGGCCTCGTCCTCTTCAATGTCTTTATAAACCATGTGGATGTAGGACTTGAAGGTGTTTGGAGCAAATTTGCCGACGACACCAAACTTGGAGGAGTTGTGGACTCGGCTGAGGGTGGGAAGGTCTTGCGGAGGGATCTGGACAGATGGGAGAGCTGGGCGATCACCAACTGCATGCAGTTTAACAAGAGCAAGGCCACGGCGGCCTCACCTCAAGCACTGTGTGCTGTTCTGGGCACCACGGTACAAAAAGGATGTAAATCTGTTGGAGAGTGTCCAGAGAAGGGCCACAAAGAGGGTGAAGGGCCTAGAGGGGACGACGTATGAGGAGCGGCTGAGGGCACTGGGCCTGTTCAGCCTGGAGAAGAGGAGGATGAGGGGGGACCTCATCGTGGTGTACAATTTCCTCACAAGGGGGAGTGATGGGGCAGGAGCTGATCTATTCCTCTTAATCACCAGTGATAGGACCCGAGGGAATGGTGTCAAGCTGAGGCAGGGGAGGTTCAGGCTGGACATCAGGAAGAGGTTCTTCACCAAGAGGGTGGTCGCACACTGGAACAGGCTCTCCAGGGAAGCACTCACTGCACCAAGCCTGCCTAAATTTAAGAAACCTTTGGACTGTGCGCTTAGTCACAATGTCTGAATTTTTGGGTACTCCTCTGTGGTGCCAGGAGCTGGACTTGATGATCCTCCTGGGTCCCTTCCAACTCGGGATATTCCATCAGTCTATGATTCTGTTCCCCCGGGGCTCGGCCTCCTTGAGGTTTCCCACAGGGAAGTGACCGGTGCTGTGGGCTGGGTGCCCGTGTCCCTTGCTGCTCCTCTCCTGTCCCGGGGCACTGGGACCCCACACCCACACCAGTGCCTCTTGGTGCCCCCTGGGGGGTCCAAACCCCCTTCCCTCCCGGTTCTTGAGGTTCCTCCTCCAACACCTTTGTAGCTTGGGACAAGTGTCAGAGGGTGCCCTCTGGGGTCAGGTTCTGCCTGGTGACGGGTGATGCTGCACAGCCCTGCTGCTCACTGGTTGTAACTGGGAGGCCCAGTGCCAGCACTGGGTGGAGTCTTGCCTTGCCTGGGGTCCCGGCACCCCTCATCCTGTGCCCAGCAGCCATGGGGAGCGGCCGCATTCTGGGAGCTGGGGCCGTGCTGGTGGCACTGGTGGTGCTGGGAGCCCGCCCGGCTGGAGGCGAGGAGACCAAGGGTGAGCTCAGCCCCACGCCGTGGGGCAGGATCCCACGTGTGGCTGCTGGGGGGGAGGTGGGATGGGGGCGGGGTCCTCAGCCCTGGCACCACCATGCAGGGTGTGGGCATCTGCAGCGACTGCCTTGGCCTCTGCCCTGGAAGCCTGGGAGCAGAGGGCTTTGGGTGGGCTCAGGGAGCTGCGGGGGTGCTGCCCCCACCCTTGGGCTCTGTTGTGTCCTGGCTCCCTCCCTTGTGCTCCTTCCTTGAGCTCCCCCCATCTCCTGTCCCCTCCTGGCCCCAGGACCCTCCCCAGGAGCCCCTCAGACTCTTCCTGCTTACAGCACATGTGGCTCCAAGGGTCAGGGTCATGGCATCGGTGTCACGGTGGCTGGGAGGGGAGTGGGGATAGGGAGGGGGCTGGAGGGTGGGGAGGATGCTCCAGGGTGTCTGCTGGGGGCTGAGGGCCTGGGAAGGGGGAGCGGGACCCCCTAACCTGCCCTGCCCATACAGGGTTCTTCCAGGAGATGGTGGTGAATGAGTGTCACTACCTCAACGGCACCGAGCGGGTGAGATACCTGTACAGGGACATCTACAACCGGCAGCAGGACGTGCACTTTGACAGCGACGTGGGGCATTATGTGGCTGACACGGAACTGGGCAAGCTCGATGAAGACACCTGGAACAGTCAGCCTGAAGAACTGGAGAAGAGACGGGCTGCAGTAGACACGTTCTGCCGATACAACTACTTTATGGCCTCTTTCACCGTGGACAGGAGAGGTGCGTGGACACGAGCCCGGGGCTGCTGGGGCTGGGCGTCCTCTGCACCCTGGGGGCCAGGCACATCCCGGGGGGGCAGCGCAGCCATCCCCGTCCTGCCCGGTGCCGGGGGCAGCAGTGCAGGTGAGCGCTGGGCTCTCGCCGCCCGCGCCCAGCTCTCTCCCTCTCCCCACAGTTGAGCCCAAGGTGAGGGTCTCTCCCATGCAGTCAAGCTCGCTGCCCCAGACCGACAGGCTGGCGTGCTACGTGACGGGCTTCTACCCCGCCGAGATTGAGGTGAAGTGGTTCAAGAACGGCCAGGAGGAGACGAAGCACGTGGTGTCCACGGACGTGATCCAGAACGGGGACTGGACCTACCAGGTGCTGGTGATGCTGGAAAGCACCCCGCAGCACGGGGACACCTACGAGTGCCACGTGCAGCACGCCAGCCTGAAAAGCCCCATCACCTACAAATGGGGTAAGGCCCCACCCCGCCTCCTGGGGGCATCCCGGGGGTCCCGAGTCCCCAGCCTGCTGCAGGAGGGGAGCGGGAGCACGGCCCCGGGCCTCAGCCCCCGCTCCTGTCCCCACAGTGCTCCCAGCGGATGCCGCCAGGGGCAAGATGCTGACGGGCGTCGGGGGCTTGGTGCTGGGGCTCATCTTCCTGGCGCTGGGGCTCTTCCTCTACGTGCGCAGAAAGGTGAGCGGCCGCGGCGCTGGGGGTGGCGTGGGGCTGGGGGGGCCGCGCTCTCCCCCCGCGCTGCCGCTGACCTGGTCTCGCTGTGTTGCAGGGCGCATCGCTCCCCCGGCTGCAGGTAACGTCCCCCACCCGCGGCCCTGCTGCACCCTCCCCGTGCAGGCTGCTTCCCCTTGCCCCCCTACCACCACCAGGGCAGCGCGGTCCTGTGTGGCCGTGGGGCACAGGGCTGGGGCGCTGCCCCCCACCCGCTGCTCACCCCCTGCTCTCTCCCCGCAGGGCTCCTGAAGCAGCTCTGGCTCCTGCGCCTCGGCTCCTCCGTGCCCAGCACCGCCTCTGCCCTGTGCTCGCCCGGCTCCTGCCCTCGATACCCGGTCCCGCAGCCCCACAGCCCTCTGATGCTCCCCGGGGTCGCCCCCTGCCTTGATCCGTTCCCAGCCTGGCTGTTTCTGGGGACAGATGCCCGTGTCGTTCCTGCCCCATTCACTCCCCCACGCACACACATATAGGGTTGGGTTGAGACCTATTGCCCCCGGGGCTCTTGGCCTCCTTGAGCCCTGTTACGGGCAGGCCTCAAAGGTTTGTAGGAAATGGGGCCGCATCAGGCTGGCGGATGGTCAATAGTGGTGTCCCCTCAGGCTCCATTTTAGGGCCAGTCCTCTTCAATGTCTTTATAAACCATGTGGATGTAGGACTAGAAGGTGTTTGGGGCAAATTTGCTGACGACACCAAACTTGGAAGAGCTGTGGACTCGGCTGAGGGTGGAAAGGCCTTGGGAAAGGCCTTGCTGAGGGCTCCTGCCCCATTCATGCCCCATTCACCCCCCCACACACACACACACGGAGCCCCTGTTCCCCGCGGGGCTCTTGAGCCCTGTTATCACAGAATCACAGAATTACCTAGGTCGGAAGAGACCTCAAGATCATTGAGTCCAACCTCTGACCTAATACTAACAAGTCCTCCACTAAACCGTATCGCTAAGTTCAACATCTAAACGTCTTTTAAAGACCTCCAGGGATGGTGACTCCACCACTTCCCTGGGCAGTCCATTCCAATGCCTCACAACCCTCTCAGAAAAGAAGTTCTTCCTAACATCCAACCTAAAACTTCACTGGTGCAACTTTACTCTGTTCCCCCTCGTCCTGTCACCAGGCACGTGGGAGAACAGACCAACCCCCACCTCGCTACAGCCTCCTTTGAGGTATCTGTAGAGAGCGATAAGGTCGCCCCTGAGCCTCCTCTTCTCCAGGCTGAACAAGCCCAGCTCCCTCAGCCACTCCTCATAGGACTTCTTCTCCAGGCCCCTCACCAGCTTCGTTGCCCTTCTCTGGACCCGCTCAAGCACCTCCATGTCCTTCTTGTAGCGAGGGGCCCAAAACTGAACACAGTACTCGAGGTGGGGCCTCACCAGAGCCGAGTCCAGGGGGACGATCACCTCCCTAGCCCTGCTGGCCACACTGTTTCTGATACAAACCAGGATGCCGTTGGCCTTCTTGGCCACCTGAGCACACTGTTGGCTCATATTCAGCCGACTGTCCACCATCACTCCCAGGTCCTTCTCTGCCTGGCAGCTCTCCAACCACTCATCTCCCAGCCTGTAGCTCTGCTTGGGGTTATTGCGCCCCAGGTGCAGGACCCGGCACTTGGCCTTGTTGAACTTCATGCAGTTGACCTCAGCCCATCGGTGCAGCCTATCCAGATCCTCCTGCAGAGCTTTCCTACCCTCGAGCAGATGGACACATGCGCATAGCTTGGTGTTGTCTGCAAACTTACTGAGGGTGCACTCGATCCCCTCATCCAGATCATCAATAAAGATATTAAAGAGGACCGGCCTCAGTACCGAGCCCTGGGGAGCGCCACTAGTGACCAGCCTCCAACTGGATTTGACTCCATTCACCACAACCCTTGGGGCCTGCCTATCCAGCCAGTTTTTAACCCAACAAAGCGTGTGCCAGTCCAAGCCACGAGCAGCCAGTTTCTTGAGTTATGGGCAGGTCTCAAAGAGTCGTGAGAAACAGGGCCGCTTCAGGCTGGCGGATGGTCAATACTGGGGGCCCCTCAGGCTCCATTTTAGGGCCACTGCTCTTCAATGTTCTTATAAACCATGTGGATGTAAGACTAGAAGGTGTTTGGAGCAAATTTGCTGACGACACCAAACTTGGAGGAGTTGTGGACTCGGCTGAGGGTGGGCAGGCCTTGCGGAGGGATCTGGACAGATGGGAGAGCTGGGCGATCACCAACTGCATGCAGTTTAACATGAACAAGGGCCAGTACTGCCTCACCGCGAGCACTGTGTGCTGTTCTGGGCACCACAGTACAAAAAGGATGTAAATCTGTTGGAGAGTGTCCAGAGAAGGGCCACAAAGACGGTGAAGGGCCTAGAGGGGACGACGTATGAGGAGCGGCTGAGGGCACTGGGCCTCTTCAGCCTGGAGAAGAGGAGGCTGAGGGCGGACCTCATCGTGGTGCACAACTTCCTCACAAGGGGGAGTGATGGGGCAGGAGCTGATCTATTCCTCTTAATCACCAGTGATAGGACCTGAGGGAATGGTGTCAAGCTGAGGCAGGGGAGGTTCAGGCTGGCCATCAGGAAGAGATTCTTCACCGAGAGGGTGGTCACACACTGGAACAGGCTCCCCAAGGAAGCAGTCACTGCACCAAGCCTGCCTAAATTTAAGAAACCTTTCGACTGTGCGCTTAGTCACAGGGTCTGAATTTTTGGGTACTCCTCTGTGGTGCCAGGAGCTGGACTCGATGATCCTCCTGGGTCCCTTCCAACTCGGGATATTCCATCAGTCTATGATTCTGTTCCCCCGGGGCTCGGCCTCCTTGAGGTTTCCCTCAGGGAAGTGACCGGTGCTGTGGGCTGGGTGCCCGTGTCCCTTGCTGCTCCTCTCCTGGCCCGGGGCACTGGGACCCCACACCCACACCAGTGGCTCTTGGTGCCCCCTGGGGGGTCCAAACCCCCTTCCGTCCCGGTTCGTGAGGTTCCTCCTCCAACACCTTTGTAGCTTGGGACAAGTGTCAGAGGGTGCCCTCTGGGGTCAGGTTCTGCCTGGTGACGGGTGATGCTGCGCAGCCCCGCTGCTCACTGGTTGTAACTGGGACGCCCAGTGCCAGCACTGGGTGGAGTCTTGCCTTGCCTGGGGTCCCGGCACCCCTCATCCTGTGCTGAGCAGCCATGGGGAGCGGCCGCATCCTGGGAGCTGGGGCCGTGCTGGTGGCACTGGTGGTGCTGGGAGCCCGCCCGGCTGGAGGCGAGGAGACCAAGGGTGAGCTCAGCCCCACGCCGTGGGGCAGGATCCCACGTGTGGCTGCTGGGGGGGAGGTGGGTTGGGGGGCAGGGGTCTTTGCCCTGGCACCACCACACGGGGTGTGGGCATCCACAGCAACTGCCTCGGCCTCTGCCCTGGAAGCCTGGGAGCAGAGGGTTTTGGGGGGGCCTCAGGGAGCTGCGGGGGTGCTGCCCCCACCCTGGGGCTCTGTTGCGTCCTGACTCCCTGTTCTGGGCTCCTTCCCTGTGCTCCCCCCATCTCCTGTCCCCTTCTGCCCCCAGGACCCTCCCCAGGAGCCCCTTGGACTCTTCCCATCCCCTGCATGTGTGGCTCCAGGGGGTCAGGGTCACAGCGTTGCTGTCACAGTGGCTGGGAGGGGAGTGGGGAGGGGGCTGGAGGGTGGGGAGGGGGCTCCAGGGCATCTGATGGGGGCTGGGGGCCTGGGAAGGGGGAGCGGGACCCCCTAACCTGCCCTGCCCATACAGGGTTCTTCCACTACTTGACTGTGTCTGAGTGTCACTACCTCAATGGCACCGAGCGGGTGAGGTTTCTGGACACGTACATCTACAACCGGCAGCAGTACACGCACTTTGACAGCGATGTGGGGCATTATGTGGCTGACACGGAACTGGGCAAGCCTACAGCTGACTACTGGAACAGTCGGCCCGAAGTACTGGAGAACGCGCGGGCTGCAGTAGGCAGGTTCTGCCGGCACAACTATGAGGTGTCGGACACTTACATCCTGCACAGGAGAGGTGCGTGGACACGAGCCCGGGGCTGCTGGGGCTGGGCGTCCTCTGCACCCTGAGGACCAGGCACATCCCAGGGGGGAAGCGCATCCATCCCCGTCCCGCCTGGTGCCGGGGGCAGCGGTGCAGGTGAGCGCTGGGCTCTCGCCGCCCGCGCCCAGCTCTCTCCCTCTCCCCGCAGTTGAGCCCAAGGTGAGGGTCTCTCCCATGCAGTCGAGCTCGCTGCCCCAGACCGACAGGCTGGCGTGCTACGTGACGGGCTTCTACCCCGCCGAGATCCAGGTGAAGTGGTTCAAGAACGGCCAGGAGGAGACGAAGCACGTGGTGTCCACGGACATGATCCAGAACGGGGACTGGACCTACCAGGTGCTGGTGATGCTGGAAAGCACCCCGCAGCACGGGGACACCTACGAGTGCCACGTGCAGCACGCCAGCCTGAAAAGCCCCATCACCTACGAATGGAGTAAGGCCCTGGCCAATGCCTCCCGGGGGCGTCCCGGGGGTCCCGAGCCCCCAGCCTGCTGCTGGAGGGGAGCGGGAGCACGGCCCCGGGCCTGAGCCCCCGCTCCTGTCCCCGCAGTGCTCCCAGCGGATGCCGCCAGGGGCAAGATGCTGACGGGCGTCGGGGGCTTGGTGCTGGGGCTCATCTTCCTGGCGCTGGGGCTCTTCCTCTACGTGCGCAGAAAGGTTAGCGGCCGCGGCGCTGGGGGTGGCGTGGGGCTGGGGGGGCCGCGCTCTCCTCCCGCGCTGCCGCTGACCTGGTCTCGCTGTGTTGCAGGGCGCATCGCTCCCCCGGCTGCAGGTAACGTCCCTCACCCGTGGCCCTGCTGCACCCTCCCAGTGTGGGCTGCTTCCCCTTGCCCCCCTACCAGCACCAGGGCAGCGCCCCAGGGCCGCAAGCAGCGTGGCCCTGGGTGGCCGTTGGGGCACAGGGCTGGGGCGCTGTCCCCCACCCGCTGCTCACCCCCTGCTCTCTCCCCGCAGGGCTCCTGAAGCAGCTCCGGCTCCTGCGCCTCGGCTCCTCCGTGCCCAGCACCGCCTCTGCCCCGTGCTCACCCGGCTCCTGCCCTCGATACCCGGTCCCGCAGCCCCACAGCCCTCTGATGCTCCCCGGGGTCGCCCCCTGCCTTGATCCGTTCCCAGCCCGGCTGTTTCTGGGGACACGTGCCCGTGTCGTTCCTGCCCCATTCACTCCCCCACGCACACACATATTGGGTTGGGTTGAGACCTATTGCCCCCGGGGCTCTTGGCCTCCTTGAGGCCTGTTATGGGCAGGACTCAGAGGCTTGTATTAAATCGGGCCGAATCAGGCTGGTGGATGCTCACTAGTGGTGTCCAACAAGGCTCCATTTTAGGGCCAGTCCTCTTCAATGTTTTTATAAACCATGTGGATGTAGGACTAGAAGGTGTTTGGAGCAAATTTGCTGACGACAGCAAACTTGGAAGGCCTGTGGACTCGGCTGAGGGTGGGAAGGCCTTGGGAAAGGCCTTGCTGAGGGCCCCTGCCCCATTCATGCCCCATTCACCCACACACACACACACACACGGACCCCCTAGTCTCCCCAGGGCTCTTAGCCCTGTTATCACAGAGTCACAGAATTATCTTGGTCAGAAGAGACCTCAAGATCATTGAGTCCAACCTCTGACCTAACACTAACAAGTCCTCCACTAAACCATATCCCTAAGCTCTACATCTAAACTTCTTTTAAAGACCTCCAGGGATGGTGACTCCACCACTTCCCTGGGCAGCCCATTCCAACGCCTCACAACCCTCTCAGAAAAGAAGTTCTTCCTAACATCCAACCTAAAACTGCCCTGATGCAACTTTAGCCCATTCCCCCTCGTCCTGTCACCAGGCACGTGGGAGAACAGGCCATCCCCCACCTCACTACAGCCTCCTTTAAGGTATCTGTAGAGAGCGATAAGGTCGCCCCTGAGCCTCCTCTTCTCCAGGCTGAACAAGCCCAGCTCCCTCAGCCACTCCTCGTAGGACTTGTTCTCCAGGCCCCTCACCAGCTTCGTCGCCCTTCTCTGGACCCGCTCAAGCACCTCCATGTCCTTCTTGTAGCGAGGGGCCCAAAACTGAACACAGTACTCGAGGTGCGGCCTCACCAGAGACGAGTCCAGGGGGACGATCACCTCCCTAGCCCTGCTGGCCACACTGGTTCTGATACAAGGCAGGATGCCGTTGGCCTTCTTGGCCACCTGAGCACACTGCTGGCTCATATTCAGCCGACTGTCCACCATCACTCCCAGGTCCTTCTCTGCCTGGCAGCTCTCCAACCACTCATCTCCCAGCCTGTAGCTCTGCTTGGGGTTATTGCGCCCCAGGTGCAGGACCCGGCACTTGGCCTTGTTGAACTACATGCAGTTGACCTCAGCCCATCGGTGCACCTATCCAGATCCTCCTGCAGAGCCTTCCTACCCTCGAGTAGATTGACATGCGCATAGCTTGGTGTCATCTGCAAACTTACTGAGGGAGCACTTGATGCCCTCATCCAGATCATCAATAAAGATATTAAAGAGGACCGGCCCCAGCACCGAGCCCTGGGGAGTGCCACTAGTGACCGGCCTCCAACTGGACTTGACTCCATTTACCACAACCCTTGGGGCCTGGCTATCCAGCCAGATTTTAACCCAACGAAGCCTACACCACTTCAAGCCACGAGCAGTCGGTTTCTTGAGTTATGGGCAGGTCTCAAAGGGTCGTGAGAAACAGGGCCGCTTAAGGCTGGCGGATGGTCAATACTGGGGGCCCCTCAGTCCACTCAGGCTTCATTTTAGGGCCCGTCCTCTTCAATGTCTTTATAAACCATGTGGATGTAGGACTTGAAGGTGTTTGGAGCAAATTTGAAGACGACACCAAACTTGGAGGAGTTGTGGACTCGGCTGAGGGTGGGCAGACCTTGCAGAGGGATCTGGACACATGGGAGAGCTGGGCGATCACCAACTGCATGCAGTTTAACAAGAGCAAGGCCACTGCGGCCTCACCTCAAGCACTGTGTGCTGTTCTGGGCACCACGGTACAAAAAGGATGTAAATCTGTTGGAGAGTGTCCAGAGAAGGGCCACAAAGACGGTGAAGGGCCTAGAGGGGAAGACGAATTAGGAGCGGCTGAGGGCACTGGGTCTGTTCAACCTGGAGAAGAGGAGGATGAGGGGAGGCCTCATCGTGGTACAAAACTTCCTCACAACGGGGTGTGATGGGGCAGGAGCTGATCTATTCCTCTTAATCACCAGTGATAGGACCCGAGGGAATGGTGTCAAGCTGAGGCAGGGGAGGTTCAGGCTGGCCATCAGGAAGAGGTTCTTCACTGAGAGGGTGGTCGCACACTGGAAGAGGCTCCCCGGGGAAGCAGTCACTGCACCAAGCCTGTCGGAGTTCAAGAAGTGTTTGGACTGGGCACCCAGTCACAGGGTCTGAATTTTGGGTAGACCTGTGTGGTGCCAGGAGCTGGACTCGATGATTCTCCTGGGTCCCTTCCAACTCGGGATATTCCATCAGTCTATGATTCTGTTCCCCCGGGGCTCGGCCTCCTTGAGGTTTCCCACAGGGAAGTGACCGGTGCTGTGGGCTGGGTGCCCGTGTCCCTTGCTGCTCCTCTCCTGTCCCGGGGCACTGGGACCCCACACCCACACCAGTGGCTCTTGGTGCCCCCTGGGGGGTCCAAACCCCCTTCCCTCCCGGTTCTTGAGGTTCCTCCTCCAACACCTTTGTAGCTCGGGACAAGTGTCAGAGGGTGCCCTCTGGGGTCAGGTTCTGCCTGGTGACGGGTGATGCTGCGCAGCCCCGCTGCTCACTGGTTGTAACTGGGACGCCCAGTGCCAGCACTGGGTGGAGTCTTGCCTTGCCTGGGGTCCCAGCACCCCTCATCCTGTGCCCAGCAGCCATGGGGAGTGGCCGCATCCTGGGAGCTGGGCCCGTGCTGGTGGCACTGGTGGTGCTGGGAGCCCGCCCGGCTGGAGGCGAGGAGACCAAGGGTGAGCTCAGCCCCACGCCGTGGGGCAGGATCCCACGTGTGGCTGCTGGGGGGGAGGTGGGATGGGGGGGACCTTCAGCCCTGGCACCGCCACGTGGGGTGTGGGCATCCACAGCCACTGCCTCAGCCTCTGTCCTGGAAGCATGGGAGCAGAGGGCTTTGGGGGGGCCTCAGGGAGCTGCGGGGGTGCTGCCCCCACCCTGGGGCTCTGTTGCATCCTGGCTCCCTCCTCTGGGCTCCTTCCCTGTGTTCCCCCCATCTCTTGCCCCCAGGACCCTCCCCAGGAGCCCCTTGGCGTCTTCCCATCCCCAGTAGGTGGGGCTCCAGGGGGTCAGGGTTACGGCGTCGGTGTCACAGTGGCTGGGAGGGGCATGGGGATGGGGAGGGGACTCCAGTGCGTCTGCTGGGGGCTGGGGGCTTGGGAAGGGGGAGCGGGACCCCCTAACCTGCCCTGCCCATACAGCGTTCTTCCAGGAGATGTCGGTGCATGAGTGTCACTACCTCAACGGCACCGAGCGGGTGAGATACCTGCACAGGGCCATCTACAACCGGCAGCAGGACTTGCACTTTGACAGCGACGTGGGGCATTATGTGGCTGACACGGAACTGGGCAAGTCTGATGCCGACTACTGGAACAGTCAGCCCGAAATAAAAGAGCAGAGACGGGCTGCAGTAGACACCTGCCGGCACAACTACATTATGGCCTCTTTCACCGTGGACAGGAGAGGTGCGTGGACACGAGCCCGGGGCTGCTGCACCCTGGGGGCCAGGCACATCCCGGGGGGGCAGCGCATCCATCCCCGTCCCGCCTGGTGCCGGGGGCAGCGGTGCAGGTGAGCGCTGGGCTCTCGCCGCCCGCGCCCAGCTCTCTCCCTCTCCCCGCAGTTGAGCCCAAGGTGAGGGTCTCTCCCATGCAGTCGAGCTCGCTGCCCCAGACCGACAGGCTGGCGTGCTACGTGACGGGCTTCTACCCCGCCGAGATCCAGGTGAAGTGGTTCAAGAACGGCCAGGAGGAGACGAAGCACGTGGTGTCCACGGACGTGATCCAGAACGGGGACTGGACCTACCAGGTGCTGGTGATGCTGGAAAGCACCCCACAGCACGGGGACACCTACGAGTGCCACGTGCAGCACGCCAGCCTGAAAAGCCCCATCACCTACGAATGGAGTAAGGCCTTGGCCAATGCCTCCTGGGGGCGTCCCGGGGGTCCCAAACCCACACCCTGCTGCAGGAGGGGAGAGGGAGCACGGCCCCGGGCCTGAGCCCCCGCTCCTGTCCCCGCAGTGCTCCCAGCGGATGCCGCCAGGGGCAAGATGCTGACGGGCGTCGGGGGCTTGGTGCTGGGGCTCATCTTCCTGGCGCTGGGGCTCTTCCTCTACATGCGCAGAAAGGTGAGCGGCCGGGGCGCTGGGGGTGGTGCGGGGCTGGGGGGGCCGCGCTCTCCCCCCGCGCTGCCGCTGACCTGGTCTCGCTGTGTTGCAGGGCGCATCGCTCCCCCGGCTGCAGGTAACGTCCCCCACCCGCGGCCCTGCTGCACCCTCCCCGTGCAGGCTGCTTCCCCTTGCCCCCCTCCCAGCACCAGGGCAGCGCGGCCCTGGGGGTCCGTGGGGCACAGGGCTGGGGCGCTGCCCCCCACCCGCTGCTCACCCCCTGCTCTCTCCCCGCAGGGCTCCTGAAGCAGCTCCGGCTCCTGTGCCTCGGCTCCTCCGTGCCCAGCACCGCCTCTGCCCTGTGCTCGCCCGGCTCCTGCCCTCGATACCCGGTCCCGCAGCCCCACAGCCCTCTGATGCTCCCCGGGGTCGCCCCCTGCCTTGATCCGTTCCCAGCCCAGCTGTTTCTGGGGACAGGTGCTGGTGTCGTTCCTGCCCCATTCACTCCCCCACGCACACACATATTGGGTTGGGTTGAGACCTCAAAGGGTTTGAGGCCTCAAAGGGTTGTAGGAAATGGGGCCGCATCAGGCTGGCGGATGGTCAATAATGGGGGCCCCTCAGACTCCATTTTACGGCCACTGCTCTTCAATGTCTTTATAAACCATGTGGATGTAGGACTAGAAGGTGTTTGGAGCAAATTTGCTGACGACACCAAACTTGGAGGAGCTGTGGACTCGGCTGAGGGTGGGAAGGCCTTGGGAAAGGCCTTGCTGAGGGCCCCTGCCCCATTCATGCCCCATTCACCACCCCACACACACACGGGATTTGGTTGAGGCCTATTCGCCCCGAGGCTCTTAGCCCTGTTATCACAGAATCACAGAGTTATCTAGTTCGGAAGAGACCTCAAGATCATTGAGTCCAACCTCTGACCTAACACTAACAAGTCCTCCACTAAACCATATCCCTAAGCTCTACATCTAAATGTCTTTTAAAGACCTCCAGGGATGGTGACTCCACCACTTCCCTGGGCAGTCCATTCCAACGCCTCACAACCCTCTCAGAAAAGAAGTTCTTCCTAACATCTAACCTAAAACTGCACTGGTGCAACTTTACTCTGTTCCCCCTCGTCCTGTCACCAGGCACGTGGGAGAACAGACCAACCCCCACCTCGCTACAGCCTCCTTTGAGGTATCTGTAGAGAGCAATAAGGTGCCCCTGAGCCTCCTCTTCTCCAGGCTGAACAAGCCCAGCTCCCTCAGCCGCTCCTCGTAGGACTTGTTCTCCAGGCCCCTCACCAGCTTCGTCGCCCTTCTCTGGACCCGCTCAAGCACCTCCATGTCCTTCTTGTAGCGAGGGGCCCAAAACTGAACACAGTACTCGAGGTGCGGCCTCACCAGAGCCGAGTACAGGGGGACGATCACCTCCCTAGCCCTGCTGGTCACACTGCTTCTGATACAAGCCAGGCCGTTGGCCTTCTTGGCCACCTGAGCACACTGCTGGCTCATATTCAGCCGACTGTCCACCATCACTCCCAGGTCCTTCTCTGCCTGGCAGCTCTCCAACCACTCATCTCCCAGCCTCTAGCTCTGCTTGGGGTTATTGCGCCCCAGGTGCAGGACCCGGCACTTGGCCTTGTTGAACTTCATGCAGTTGACCTCAGCCCATCGGTGCAGCCTATCCAGATCCTCCTGCAGAGCCTTCCTACCCTCGAGCAGATGGACACATGCGCATAGCTTGGTGTCATTTGCAGTCATTCACAAAGACAGTGAAGGGCCTAGAGGTGAAGAGGTATGACTCCTCATACCTCTTCACCTGAAGGGTGAGGGAACAGTGCCTGTTCAGCTGGGAGAAGAGGAGGATGAGGGGAGGCCTCATCGTGGTGCACAACTTCCTTACAACAGGGTGTGAAGGGGCAGGAGCTGATCTATTCCTCTTAATCACCAGTGATAGGACCCGAGGGAATGGTGTCAAGCTGAGGCAGGGGAGGTTCAGGCTGGCCATCAGGAAGAGATTCTTCACCGAGAGGGTGGTCGCACACTGCAACAGGCTCCCTGGGGAAGCTGGACTCGATGATCCTCCTGGGTCCCTTCCAACTCGGGATATTCCATCAGTCTATGATTCTGTTCCCCCGGGGCTCGGCCTCCTTGAGGTTTCCCACAGGGAAGTGACCGGTGCTGTGGGCTGGGTGCCCGTGTCCCTTGCTGCTCCTCTCCTGTCCCGGGGCACTGGGACCCCACACCCACACCAGTGGCTCTTGGTGCCCCCTGGGGGGTCCAAACCCCCTTCCGTCCCGGTTCGTGAGGTTCCTCCTCCAACACCTTTGTAGCTCAGGACAAGTGTCAGAGGGTGCCCTCTGGGGTCAGGTTCTGCCTGGTGACGGGTGATGCTGCGCAGCCCCGCTGCTCACTGGTTGTAACTGGGAGGCCCAGTGCCAGCACTGGGTGGAGTCTTGCCTTGCCTGGGGTCCCGGCACCCCTCATCCTGTGCTGAGCAGCCATGGGGAGCGGCCGCATCCTGGGAGCTGGGGCCATGCTGGTGGCACTGGTGGTGCTGGGAGCCCGCCCGGCTGGAGGCGAGGAGACCAAGGGTGAGCTCAGCCCCACGCCGTGGGGCAGGATCCCACGTGTGGCTGCTGGGGGGGAGGTGGGTTGGGGGGCAGGGGTCTTTGCCCTGGCACCACCACACGGGGTGTGGGCATCCGCAGCAACTGCCTCGGCCTCTGCCCTGGAAGCCTGGGAGCAGAGGGTTTTGGGGGGGCCTCAGGGAGCTGCGGGGGTGCTGCCCCCACCCTGGGGCTCTGTTGCGTCCTGACTCCCTCTTCTGGGCTCCTTCCCTGTGCTCCCCCCATCTCCTGTCCCCTTCTGCCCCCAGGACCCTCCCCAGGAGCCCCTTGGACTCTTCCCATCCCCTGCATGTGTGGCTCCAGGGGGTCAGGGTCACAGCGTTGCTGTCACGGTGGCTGGGAGGGGAGTGGGGAGGGGGCTGGAGGGTGGGGAGGGGGCTCCAGGGCATCTGATGGGGGCTGGGGGCCTGGGAAGGGGGAGCGGGACCCCCTAACCTGCCCTGCCCATACAGGGTTCTTCCACTACTTGACTGTGTCTGAGTGTCACTATCTCAATGGCACCGAGCGGGTGAGGTTTCTGGACACGTACATCTACAACCGGCAGCAGTACGCGCACTTTGACAGCGATGTGGGGCATTATGTGGCTGACACGGAACTGGGCAAGCCTACAGCTGACTACTGGAACAGTCGGCCCGAAGTACTGGAGAACGCGCGGGCTGCAGTAGGCAGGTTCTGCCGGCACAACTATGAGGTGTCGGACACTTACATCCTGCACAGGAGAGGTGCGTGGACACGAGCCCGGGGCTGGTGGGGCTGGGCGTCCTCTGCACCCTGGGGGCCAGGCACATCCCGGGGGGGCAGCGCATCCATCCCCGTCCCGCCCGGTGCCGGGGGCAGCGGTGCAGGTGAGCGCTGGGCTCTCGCCGCCCGCGCCCAGCTCTCTCCCTCTCCCCGCAGTTGAGCCCAAGGTGAGGGTCTCTCCCATGCAGTCGAGCTCGTTGCCCCAGACCGACAGGCTGGCGTGCTACGTGACGGGCTTCTACCCCGCCGAGATCCAGGTGAAGTGGTTCAAGAACGGCCAGGAGGAGACGAAGCACGTGGTGTCCACGGACATGATCCAGAACGGGGACTGGACCTACCAGGTGCTGGTGATGCTGGAAAGCACCCCGCAGCACGGGGACACCTACGAGTGCCACGTGCAGCACGCCAGCCTGAAAAGCCCCATCACCTACGAATGGAGTAAGGCCCTGGCCAATGCCTCCCGGGGGCGTCCCGGGGGTCCCGAGCCCCCAGCCTGCTGCAGGAGGGGAGCGGGAGCACAGCCCCGGGCCTGAGCCCCCGCTCCTGTCCCCGCAGTGCTCCCAGCGGATGCCGCCAGGGGCAAGATGCTGACGGGCGTCGGGGGCTTGGTGCTGGGGCTCATCTTCCTGGCGCTGGGGCTCTTCCTCTACGTGCGCAGAAAGGTGAGCGGCCGGGGCGCTGGGGGTGGCGTGGGGCTGGGGGGGCCGCGCTCTCCCCCCGCGCTGCCGCTGACCTGGTCTCGCTGTGTTGCAGGGCGCATCGCTCCCCCGGCTGCAGGTAACGTCCCCCACCCGCGGCCCTGCTGCACCCTCCCCGTGCGGGCTGCTTCCCCTTGCCCCCCTACCACCACCAGGGCAGCGCCCCAGGGCCACAGGCAGCGCGGCCCTGGGGGGCCATGGGGCACAGGGCTGGGGCGCTGCCCCCCACCCGCTGCTCACCCCCTGCTCTCTCCCCGCAGGGCTCCTGAAGCAGCTCCGGCTCCTGCGCCTCGGCTCCTCCGTGCCCAGCACCGCCTCTGCCCCGTGCTCACCCGGCTCCTGCCCTCGATACCCGGTCCCGCAGCCCCACAGCCCCACTCTGCTCCCCAGCTTTGCCCCCTGCCTTGATCCATTCCCAGCCCGGCTGTTTCTGGGGGCAGGTGCTGGTGTCGTTCCTGCCCCATTCACTCCCCCACGCACACACATATTGGGTTGGGTTGAGACCTATTGCCCCCGGGGCTCTTGGCCTCTTTGAGCCCTGTTATGGGTAGGCCTCAAAGGGTTGTAGGAAATGGGGCCGAATCAGTCTCCATGGTCAACAGTGTTGTCCCCTCAGGCTCCATTTTAGGGCAAGTCCTCTTCAATGTCTTTATAAACCATGTGGATGTAGGACTAGAAGGTGTTTGGAGCAAATTTGCTGACGACACCAATCTTGGAGGAGCTGTGGACTCAGCTGAGGGTGGAAAGGCCTTGGGAAAGGCCTTGCTGAGGGCCCCTGCCCCATTCATGCCCCATTCACCCACACACACACACACACACGAGGTTGGGTTGAGCCCTATTCCCCCCGGGGCCTCTGAGCACTGTTATCACAGAGTCACAGAATTATCTAGCTTGGAAGACACCTCAAGATCATCGAGTCCAACCTCTGACCTAATACTAACAAGTCCTCCACTAAACCATATCCCTAAGCGCTACATCTAAACGTCTTTTAAAGACTTTCAGGGATGGTGACTGCACCACCTCCCTGGGCAGCCTGTTCCAATGTCTAACAACCCTCTCAGTAAAGAAGTTCTTCCTAAGATCCAACCTAAATCTCCCCTGGTGCAACTTTAGTCCATTCTCCCTCGTCCTATCACCGGGCTCGTGGGAGAACAGACCAACCCCCACCTCACTTCAGCCTCCTTTAAGGTACCTGTGGATTGTGATAAGGTCGCCCCTGAGCCTCCTCTTCTCCAGGCTGAACAAGCCCAGCTCTCTCAGCCACTCCTCGTAGGACTTGTTCTCCAAGCCCCTCACCATCTTCGTCCCCCCTCTCTGGACTCACTCGAGCACCTCCATGTCCTTCTTGTAGCGAGGGGCCCAAAACTGAACACAGTACTCGAGGTGCGGCCTCACCAGAGACGAGTCCAGGGGGACGATCACCTCCCTAGCCCTGCTGGCCACACTGGTTCTGATACAAGCCAGGATGCCGTTGGCCTTCTTGGCCACCTGAGCACACTGCTGGCTCATATTCAGCCGACTGTCCACCATCACTCCCAGGTCCTTCTCTGCCTGGCAGCTCTCCAACCACTCATCTCCCAGCCTGCAGCTCTGCTTGGGGTTATTGCGCCCCAGGTGCAGGACCCGGCACTTGGCCTTGTTGAACTTCATGCAGTTGACCTCAGCCCATCGGTGCAGCCTATCCAGATCCTCCTGCAGAGTCTTTCTACCCTCGAGCAGATTAAAATGCACCTAACTTGGTGTCGTCTGCAAACTTACTGAGGGAGCACTCGATGCCCTCATCCAGATCATCAATAAAGATATTAAAGAGGACCGGCCCCAGCACCGAGCCCTGGGGAGCGCCACTAGTGACCGGCCTCCAACTGGATTTGACTCCATTCACCACAACCCTTGGGGCCTGGCTATCCAGCCAGTTTTTAACCCAACGAAGCGTGCGCCAGTCCAAGCCACGAGCAGCCAGTTTCTTGAGTTATGGGTAGGTCTGAAAGGGTCGTGAGAAACAGGGTCGCTTCAGGCTGGCGGATGGTCACTAGTGGTGTCCCCTCAGTCCCCTCAGGCTCCATTTTAGGCCTCGTCCTCTTCAATGTTTTTATAAACCATGTGGATATAGGACTAGAAGGTGTTTGGAGCAAATTTGAAGACGACACCAAACTTGGAGGAGTTGTGGACTCGGCTGAGGGTGGGAAGGCCTTGCGGAGGGATCTGGACAGATGGGAGAGCTGGGCGATCACCAACTGCATGTAGTTTAACAAGAGCAAGGCCACTGCGGCCTCACCTCAAGCACTGTGTGCTGTTCTGGGCACCACGGTACAAAAAGGATGTAAATCTGTTGGAGAGTGTCCAGAGAAGGGCCACAAAGACGGTGAAGGGCCTAGAGGGGACGACGTATGAGGAGCGGCTGAGGGCACTGCGCCTGATCAGCCTGGAGAAGAGGAGGATGAGGGGAGGCCTCATCGTGGTGCACAACTTCCTCACAAGGGGGAGTGATGGGGCAGGAGCTGATCTATTCCTCTTTATTACCAGTGATAGGACCCGAGGGAATGGTGTCAAGCTGAGGCAGGGGAGGTTCAGGCTGGCCATCACAAAGAGATTCTTCACCGAGAGGGTGGTCACACACTGGAACAGGCTCTCCAGGGAAGCAGTCACTGCACCAAGCCTGCCTAAATTTAAGAAACCTTCGGACTGTGCGCTTAGTCACAGGGTCTGAATTTTTGGGTACTCCTGTGTGGTGCCAGGAGCTGGACTCGATGATCCTCCTGGGTCCCTTCCAACTCGGGATATTCCATCAGTCTATGATTCTGTTCCCCCGGGGCTCGGCCTCCTTGAGGTTTCCCACAGGGAAGTGACCGGTGCTGTGGGCTGGGTGCCCGTGTCCCTTGCTGATCCTCTCCTGTCCCGGGGCACTGGGACCCCACACCCCCACCAGTGGCTCCTGGTGCCCCCTGGGGGTCCAAACCCCCTTCCCTCCCGGTTCTTGAGGTTCCTCCTCCAACACCTTTGTAGCTCGGGACAAGTGTCAGAGGGTGCCCTCTGGGGTCAGGTTCTGCCTGGTGACGGGTGATGCTGCCCAGCCCCGCTGCTCACTGGTTGTAACTGGGACTCCCAGTGCCAGCACTGGGTGGAGTCTTGCCTTGCCTGGGGTCCCAGCACCCCTCATCCTGTGCTGAGCAGCCATGGGGAGCGGCCGCATCCTGGGAGCTGGGGCCGTGCTGGTGGCACTGGTGGTGCTGGGAGCCCGCCCGGCTGGAGGCGAGGAGACCAAGGGTGAGCTCAGCCCCACGCCATGGGGCAGGATCCCACGTGTGGCGGCTGGGGGGGAGGTGGGATGGGGGGGGCACGCTCAGCCCTGGCACCTCCACACGGGGTGTGGGCATCTGCAGCGACTGCCTTGGTCTCTGCCCTGGAAGCCTGGGAGCAGAGGGCTTTGGGGGGGGCTCAGTGAGTTTGGAGGTGCTGCCCCCACCCTGGGGCTCTGTTGCGTCCTGGCTCCCTCCCTTGGGCCCCTTCCCTGCGCTCCCCCATCTCTTGTCCCCAGGACCCTCCCCAGGAGCCCCTTGGCCTCTTCCTGATTGCAGCTTGTGGGGCTCCAGGGGTCAGGGTCACGGCGTTGGTGTCACCGCGTCTGGGAGGGGAGTGGGGATGGGGAGGGGACTGGAGGGTGGGGAGGGGGCTCCAGGGCGTCTGCTGGGGACTGGAGGCCTGGGAAAGGGGAGCGGGACCCACTAACCTGCCCTGCCCATACAGGGTTCTTCCATGAGATGGTGGCGTTTGAGTGTCACTACCTCAACGGCACCGAGCGGGTGAGGTATCTGGTGAAATACATCCACAACCGGCAGCAGTTCGTGCACTTTGACAGCGACCTGGGGCATTATGTGGCTGACACGGAACTGGGCAAGCCTATAGCTGACGACTGGAACAGTCAGCCCAGAGAAAAGGAGCGTGTACGGGCTGAAATAGACACGGTCTGCCGGCACAACTATAAGGTGTACGAAGATTTCATCCTGAACAGGAGAGGTGCGTGGACACGAGCCCGGGGCTGGTGGGGCTGGGCATCCTCTGCACCCTGGGGGCCAGGCACATCCCGGGGGGACAGCGCATCCATCCCCGTCCCGCCTGGTGCCGGGGGCAGCGGTGCAGGTGAGCGCTGGGCTCTCGCCGCCCGCGCCCAGCTCTCTCCCTCTCCCCGCAGTTGAGCCCAAGGTGAGGGTCTCTCCCATGCAGTCGAGCTCGCTGCCCCAGACCGACAGGCTGGCGTGCTACGTGACGGGCTTCTACCCCGCCGAGATCGAGGTGAAGTGGTTCAAGAACGGCCAGGAGGAGACGAAGCACGTGGTGTCCACGGATGTGATCCAGAACGGGGACTGGACCTACCAGGTGCTGGTGATGCTGGAAAGCACCCCGCAGCACGGGGACACCTACGAGTGCCACGTGCAGCACGCCAGCCTGAAAAGCCCCATCACCTATGAATGGGGTAAGGCCCCACCCCGCCTCCTGGGGGCATCCCGGGGGTCCCGAGCCCCCAGCCTGCTGCAGGAGGGGAGCAGGAGCACGGCCCCGGGCCTGAGCCCCCGCTCCTGTCCCCGCAGTGCTCCCAGCGGATGCCGCCAGGGGCAAGATGCTGACGGGCGTCGGGGGCTTGGTGCTGGGGCTCATCTTCCTGGCGCTGGGGCTCTTCCTCTACGTGCGCAGAAAGGTGAGCGGCCGCGGCGCTGGGGGTGGCGTGGGGCTGGGGGGGCCGCGCTCTCCCCCCGCGCTGCCGCTGACCTGGTCTCGCTGTGTTGCAGGGCGCATCGCTCCCCCGGCTGCAGGTAACGTCCCCCACCCGCGGCCCTGCTGCACCCTCCCCGTGTGGGCTGCTTCCCCTTGCCCCCTACCACCACCAGGGCAGCCCCCCGGGGCCCACAGGCAGCGTGGCCCTGGGGGGCCGTGGGGCACATGGCTGGGGCGCTGCCCCCCACCCGCTGCTCACCCCCTGCTCTCTCCCCGCAGGGCTCCTGAAGCAGCTCCGGCTCCTGCGCCTCGGCTCCTCCGTGCCCAGCACCGCCTCTGCCCCGTGCTCGCCCGGCTCCTGCCCTCGATACCCAGTCCCGCAGCCCGACAGCCCTCTGCTGCTCCCCGGAGTCGCCCCCTGCCTTGATGCGTTCCCAGCCCGGCGGTTTCTGGGGGCAGGTGCTGGTGTCATTCCTGCCCCATTCACTCCCTCACGCACACACATATAGGGTTGGGTTGAGACCTATTGCCCCCGGGGCTCTTGGCCTCTTTGAGCCCTGTTACGGGCAGGCCTCAAAGGGTTGTAGGAAATGGGGCCGCATCAGGCTGACAGATGGTCACTAGTGGTGTCCAACAAGGCTCCATTTTGGGGCCAGTCCTCTTCAATGTCTTTATAAACCATGTGGATGTAGGACTAGAAGGTGTTTGGAGCAAATTTGCCAATGACACCAAACTTGGAGGAGCTGTGGACTCGGCTGAGGGTGGAAAGGCCTTGGGAAAGGCCTTGCTGAGGGCTCCTGCCCCATTCATGCTTCATTCACCCCCACACACACACACCAACGAGGTTGGGTTGAGCCCTATTCGCCCCAAGGCTCTTGGCCCTGTTATCACAGAATCACAGAATTATCTAGGTTGGAAGAGACCTCAAGATCATCGAGTCCAACCTCTGACCTAATACAAGTCCTCCACTAAACCATATTGCTAAGTTCAACATCTAAACGTCTTTTGAAGACTTCCAGGGATGGTGACTCCACCACTTCCCTGGGCAGCCCATTCCAATGCCTCACAACCCTCTCAGTAAAGAAATTCTTCCTAAGATCCAACCTAAAATAACCCTGGTGCAACTTTAGCCCGTTCCCCCTCATCCTGTCACCAGGCACATGGGAGAACAGGCCAACCCCCCACCTCACTTCAGCATCCATTAAGGTACCTGTGGATTGCGATAAGGTCGCCCCTGAGCCTCCTCTTCTCCAGGCTGAAAAAGCCCAGCTCCCTCAGCCGCTCCTTGTAGGACTTCTTCTCCAGGCCCCTCACCAGCTTCATCGCCCTTCTCTGGACCCGCTCAAGCACCTCCATGTCCTTCTTGTAGCGAGGGGCCCAAAACTGAACACAGTACTCGAGGTGTGGCCTCACCAGAGCCGAGTCCAGGGGGACGATCACCTCCCTAGTCCTGCTGGCCACACTGTTTCTGATACAAGCCAGGATGCCGTTGGCCTTCTTGGCCACCTGAGCACACTGCTGGCTCATATTCAGCCGACTGTCCACCATCACTCCCAGGTCCTTCTCTGCCTGGCAGCTCTCCAAACACTCATCTCCCAGCCTGTAGCTCTGCTTGGGGTTATTGCGCCCCAGGTGCAGGACCCGGCACTTGGCCTTGTTGAACTTCATGCAGTTGACCTCAGCCCATCGGTGCAGCCTATCCAGATCCTCCTGCAGAGCCTTCCTACCCTCGAGCAGATCGACACACGCACCTAATTTGGTGTCATCTGCGAACTTACTGAGGGTGCACTCGATGCCCTCATCCAGATCATCAATAAAGATATTAAAGAGGACCGGCCCCAGCACCGAGCCCTGGGGGACGCCATTAGTGACCGGCCTCCAGCTGGATTTGACTCCATTCACCACAACTCTTTGGGCCTGGCTATCCAGCCACTTTCTAACCCAACGAAGCGTGCGCCAGTCCAAGCCACGAGCAGCCAGTTTCTTGAGTTATGGGCAGGTCTCAAAGGGTCGTGAGAAACAGGGCCACTTAAGGCTGGCGGATGGTCACTAGTGGTGTCCCCTCAGTCCACTCAGGCTCCATTTTAGGCCTCGTCCTCTTCAATGTCTTTATAAACCATGTGGATGTAGGACTTGAAGGTGTTTGGAGCAAATTTGCCGACGACACCAAACTTGGAGGAGTTGTGGACTCGGCTGAGGGTGGGAAGGTCTTGCGGAGGGATCTGGACACATGGGAGAACTGGGAGATCACCAACTGCATGTAGTTTAAGAAGAGCAAGGCCACGGCGGCCTCACCTCAAGCACTGTGTGCTGTTCTGGGCACCATGGTACAAAAAGGATGTAAATCTGTTGGAAAGTGTCCAGAGAAGGGCCACAAAGAGGGTGAAGGGCCTAGAGGGGAAGATGTATGAGGAGAGGCAGAGGTCACTTGGCCTGTTCAGCCTGGAGAAGAGGAGGCTGAGTGGAGACCTCATCGTGGTGCACAATTTCCTCACAAGGGGGAGTGATGGGGCAGGCATCGATCTCTTCTCTTTAGTCACCAGTGATAGGACCTGAGGGAATGGCATCAAGCTGAGGCAGGGGAGGTTCAGGCTGGCCATCAGGAAGAGATTATTCACCGAGAGGGTATCACACACTGGAACAGGCTCCCCAGGGAAGCAGGCACTGCACCAAGCCTGTATGGATTTTAAGAAGCGTTTGGACTTTGCACCTAGTCACAGGGTCTGAATTTTGGGTAGACCTGTGTGGTGCCAGGAGCTGGACTCGATGATCCTCCTGGGTCCCTTCCAACTCGGGATATTCCATCAGTCTATGATTCTGTTCCCCCGTTGCTCGGCCTCCTTGAGGTTTCCCACAGGGAAGTGACCGGTGCTGTGGGCTGGGTGCCCGTGTCCCTTGCTGCTCCTCTCCTGTCCCGGGGCACTGGGACCCCACACCCTCACCAGTGCCTCTTGGTGCCCCCTGGGGGGTCCAAAGCCCCTTCCCTCCCGGTTCTTGAGGTTCCTCCTCCAACAACTTTGTAGCTCGGGACAAGTGTCAGAGGGTGCCCTCTGGGGTCAGGTTCTGCCTGGTGACGGGTGATGCTGCGCAGCCCTGCTGCTCACTGGTTGTAACTGGGAGGCCCAGTGCCAGCACTGGGTGGAGTCTTGCCTTGCCTGGGGTCCCGGCACCCCTCATCCTGTGCCCAGCAGCCATGGGGAGCGGCCGCATCTTGGGAGCTGGGGCCGTGCTGGTGGCACTGGTGGTGCTGAGAGCCCGCCCGGCTGGAGGCGAGGAGACCAAGGGTGAGCTCAGCCCCACGCCGTGGGGCAGGATCCCACGTGTGGCTGCTGGGGGGGAGGTGGGATGGGGGGGTTGGGTCCTCGGCCCTGGCACCACCACGCGGGGTGTGGGCATCCACAGCCACTGCCTCGGCCTCTGCCCTGAAAGCATGCAGCAGACGGCTTTGGGTGGGGGGGGGGCTCAGTGAGTTTGGAGGTCCTGCTCCCACCTTGGGGCTCTGTTGTGTCCTGGCTCCCTCCTCTGGGCTCCTTCCCTGTGTTCCCCCCATCTCTTGCCCCCAGGACCCTCCCCAGGAGCCCCTTGGCGTCTTCCCATCCCCAGCATGTGGGGCTCCAGGGGGTCAGGGTTACGGCGTCGGTGTCACAGTGGCTGGGAGGGGAATGGGGATGGGGAGGGGACTCCAGTGCGTCTGCTGGGGGCTGAGTGCCTGGGAAGGGGGAGCGGGACCCGCTAACCTGCCCTGCCCATACAGGGTTCTTCCATGAGATGGTGGCGTTTGAGTGTCACTACCTCAACGGCACCGAGCGGGTGAGGTATCTGGTCAAGTACATCCACAACCGGCAGCAGGACGTGCACTTTGACAGCGACGTGGGGCATTATGTGGCTGACACGGAACTGGGCAAGCCTGATGCTGACTACTGGAATAGTCAGCCCGGAGAAAAGGAGCGGGTACGGGCTGAAATAGACACGGTCTGCCGGCACAACTACTTTATGACCCCTTTCACCATCGGGAGGAGAGGTGCGTGGACACGAGCCCGGGGCTGGTGGGGATGGGCGTCCTCTGCACCCTGGGGGCCAGGCACATCCCGGGGGGGCAGCGCATCCATCCCCGTCCCGCCCAGTGCCGGGGGCAGCGGTGCAGGTGAGCGCTGGGCTCTCGCCGCCCGCGCCCAGCTCTCTCCCTCTCCCCGCAGTTGAGCCCAAGGTGAGGGTCTCTCCCATGCAGTCGAGCTCGCTGCCCCAGACCGACAGGCTGGCGTGCTACGTGACGGGCTTCTACCCCGCCGAGATCCAGGTGAAGTGGTTCAAGAACGGCCAGGAGGAGACGAAGCACGTGGTGTCCACGGACGTGATCCAGAACGGGGACTGGACCTACCAGGTGCTGGTGATGCTGGAAAGCACCCCGCAGCACGGGGACACCTACGAGTGCCACGTGCAGCACGCCAGCCTGAAAAGCCCCATCACCCACGAATGGGGTAAGGTCCCGACCCCCGCCTCCTGGGGGGGTCCTGGAAGTCCCGAGCCCCCACCCTGCTGCAGGAGGGGAGCGGGAGCACGGCCCCGGGCCTGAGCCCCTGCTCCTGTCCCCGCAGTGCTCCCAGCGGATGCCGCCAGGGGCAAGATGCTGACGGGCGTCGGGGGCTTGGTGCTGGGGCTCATCTTCCTGGCGCTGGGGCTCTTCCTCTACGTGCGCAGAAAGGTGAGCGGCCGCGGCGCTGGGGGTGGCGTGGGGCTGGGGGGGCCGCGCTCTCCCCCCGCGCTGCCGCTGACCTGGTCTCGCTGTGTTGCAGGGCGCATCGCTCCCCCGGCTGCAGGTAACGTCCCCCACCCGCGGCCCTGCTGCACACTCCCCGTGCGGGCTGCTTCTCTTTGCCCCCCTTCCAGCACCAGGCCCCCCTACCAGGGCAGTGTGGCCCTGGGGGGCCGTGGGGCACAGGGCTGGGGCGCTGCCCCCCACTCGCTGCTCACCCCCTGCTCTCTCCCCGCAGGGCTCCTGAAGCAGCTCCGGCTCCTGCGCCTTGGCTCCTCCGTGCCCAGCACCGCCTCTGCCCCGTGTTCGCCCGGCTCCTGCCCTCAACACCCGGTCCCGCATCCCCACAGCCCTCTGCTGCTCCCTATCGTCGCCCCCTCCCTTGCTCCTGTCCCATTTCAGCTTGGCATGGGTCATTGGGAGCCCCAAATAAAGTGTCCCAGTGCCCTGCGTCCCTGTTGCTCTGGGGATGGTGGGGCAGGGGTGGCCACCGCTATCCCTGTGCACGCAGCTCCAAAGCCTTAGTTTGGACAGGGCTGCATATGAGCCAGCAGCCTGCTCAGGTGGCCAAGAAGACCACCAGCATCCTGGCTTGTATCAGAAATGGCATGGGCAGGAGGACTAGAAAGAACATGGGCTCATCATCAAGGAGCGTAGTGCTAGGACTATGGGAAACGTTTTTAAACTAAAAGAGGGCAGGTTTAGATATAGGAGGAAATTCTTTCCTGGAGGTGTTCAAGGCCAGGCTGGATTGGGCTCTGGGCAACCGGGTCTGGTGGGAGGTGTCCCTGCCCATGGCAGGGGGGGTGGAATTTTACAATCCTTAAGGTCCCTACCAACCCAAACCATTTTGTGATATGTTGTCCAGGACAGTATCAAATGCTTTGGACAAGTCTCGGTAGATGAAGTTAGTTGCTCGTCCCTTATCCACCAATTCTGTCACTCTCATAGAAGGTCACCAAGTCAGTCAGGAATATTTGCCCTTAGTGAAGCCCCACTGGCTGTCACCAGTTGCCTGGTGACAAAAAAATGGGGGTTAGGTTTCCCCTTTTCCATTTGCTGGGGACTTCACCAGTCTGCCATGACTTTTCGGCGGTGATGGGTATTGTCTTAGGAACTACCCAGTCATTCGTTTCTCCAGCTCTTCATCCAACCAACCATAAGTCTTTCACTCCATCCACCCCATCCATCTATCTTCCATCCCATCCCATCCATCCACCCATGTGTCCATCTAACCCTTCCATCAGACATCCAGTCCATGGTCCAGTCAGCGTCCAAGGAGCCACCGGGGCTGCTGATGCCCTGCTGTGCAGTCTCTCCAGCAGGCTTGAGGGAAGCACCCCGTGAGAAGCAGAGCCTGCGGATGTGAGGCTGCTCCTCTGTCTGCAGAGGGCATCCTCCGCTTCTCCTGCTCCGCTACGGGCACCTTCAGCTGCCCTCCCATTTCCCCAAACCCACCCCGTCCCAGGGGGGCTCCTCCTCCAAAGGAGCTCCACGCACTGTGGCTGCCCTTGGCCGCAGCCCTCCAGACCCTTCAGACACCAGAGTGGGGGCAGCAAGCAGAGGGATGGGGCAGTTCCTGCAGTGCCTCCAAGGGGTCAGGGTAACGGCGTCGGTGTCACCGCGGCTGGTAGGGGAGTGGGCACGAGGAGGGGGCTCCAAGGGCATCTATAAGGGGGACCGGGGGACTGGGGAGGGGAAGCAGGACCCCCTGCCCTCCCTGCCCACGCAGGGTTCTTCCAGTTCCACCTCCAGCTGCAGTGTCACTTCCCCACCACCACCGAGCGGGTGACGCTGCCGGAGCGCTCCGGCAGCGAGGGGCAGCAGGACGAGCGCCGTGGCCACGACCTGTGGCGTGCGAGAGCCGTGGGCTACTCAAATCCTCCTACCAGCCTTCACTCCCCCAACACCCAGGGTGCCACGGTGGCCCCACGCCCCTCGTCCCCTCCATCCTCAGCCCTGCCACCCCCTGAGGCTGTTCCTCAGCACCCCCCGTGCTGCCCAGTGGAGCAACGGTGCTTGGGGGCAGCCCAGTGTCACTGGAGCCCCGTTGTCGCCACTTTGTGGGGTGCTTGGCCCCAAAATGCTGTGGGGACTGGGGGATTTGGGGGGAGCACAGTGGGACCTGGGTGGGACGGTGGCGTGACCCCCAGGGTACCGTGTGGGGGTGCTGGGTGGGTGCAGGGGGACTGCAGGGTGTCTCAGAATGGGGACCAGTTTGGGGCTGGACCAGGGGAGCAGTGGGCTCTGGTGGGGCCATGTTGGGGCTCAGGGTGGGGAGTGGGGTCCCTGAGGGAGCTGGATGGGTGCCCCAGCTCCCAGACCCCAAAAGCCCTGCCCAGGACCCTCGCACCCCGCGCCCATCCCCAACACCCAGAGGCAGCAGGACGCTGGCTACTCCACCAGCCCCCCTCCCACAGGACGCTGCCTTCACCCCTTCACTCAGCACCCCCCTGGGCTTTGCAGACCCAGACCCCAAGCAGCCCCGTCCCCCCCAAGGCTTTGGAGCCATGTTAGCGGGGATGGTGGTGCCCACCCCTGCCCCACCATCCCCACAGCAGCAGGGACGCAGGGCACTGGGACACTTTATTTGGGGCTCCCAGTGGCCCCAGCCAAGCCGGAATGGGATGGGAGCGAGGGAGGTGGCGACCATAGGGAGCAGCAGAGGGCTGTGGGACTGCGGGACCGGGTATCGAGGGCAGGAGATGGGCGAGCACGGGGCAGAGGCGGTGCTGGGCACGGAGGAGCCGAGGTGCAGGAGCCGGAGCTGCTTCAGGAGCCCTGCGGGGAGAGAGCAGGGGGTGAGCAGCGGGTGGGGGGCAGCGCCCCAGCCCTGTGCCCCACGGCCCCCCAGGGCTGCGCGGCCCTGGTGCTGGTAGGGGGCAAGGGGAAGCAGCCCACACGGGGAGGGTGCAGCAGGGCCGCGGGTGGGGGACGTTACCTGCAGCCGGGGGAGCGATGCGCCCTGCAACACAGCGAGACCAGGTCAGCGGCACCGTCCTGTGCCCCATGGCCCCCCCAGCCCCAGGCCACCCCCAGCGCCCCGGCCGCTCACCTTTCTGCGCACGTAGAGGAAGAGCCCCAGCGCCAGGAAGATGAGCCCCAGCACCAAGCCCCCGACGCCCGTCAGCATCTTGCCCCTGGCGGCATCCCCTGGGAGCACTGCGGGGACAGGAGCGGGGGCTCAGGCCCGGGACCGTGCTCCTGCTCCCCTCCTGCAGCAGGCTGGGGCTCGGGACCCTCGGGACGCCCCCAGGAGGCGGGGGTCAGGGCCTTACCCCATTTGTAGGTGATGGGGCTTTTCAGGCTGGCGTGCTGCACGTGGCACTCGTAGGTGTCCCCGTGCTGCGGGGTGCTTTCCAGCATCACCAGCACCTGGTAGGTCCAGTCCCCGTTCTGGATCACATCCGTGGACACCACGTGCTTCGTCTCCTCCTGGCCGTTCTTGAACCACTTCACCTGGATCTCGGCGGGGTAGAAGCCCGTCACGTAGCACGCCAGCCTGTCGGTCTGGGGCAGCGAGCTCGACTGCATGGGAGAGACCCTCACCTTGGGCTCAACTGCGGGGAGAGGGAGAGAGCTGGGCGCGGGCGGCGAGAGCCCAGCGCTCACCTGCACCGCTGCCCCCGGCACCGGGCGGGACGGGGATGGATGCGCTGCCCCCCCGGGATGTGCCTGGCCCCCAGGGTGCAGAGGACACCCAGCCCCACCAGCCCCGGGCTCGTGTCCACGCACCTCTCCTGTGCAGGACGTAACGGTCCAATGGCTTATAGTTGTATCGGCAGAACCTGTCTACTGCAGCCCGTCTCTGCTCCAGTATTTCGGGCTGACTGTTCCAGTAGTCAGCATCAGGCTTGGCCAGTTCCGTGTCAGCCACATAATGCCCCAGGTCACTGTCAAAGTGCACTAACTGCTGCCGGTTGTAGATGAGCCTCAGCAGATACCTCACTCGCTCGGTGCCGTTGAGGTACTGACACTCAGACACCATCATCTGCTGGAAGAACTCTGTACGGGCAGGGCAGGTTAGGGGGTCCCACGCCCCCTTCCCAGGCCCCCAGCAGACGCACTGGAGCCCCCTCCCCACCCTCCAGCCCCCTCCCCATCCCCACTCCCCTCCCAGCCACCGTGACAGCAACGCCGTGACCCTGACCCCCTGGAGCCCCACATGCAGGGGATGGGAAGAGTCCAAGGGGCTCCTGGGGAGGGTCCTGGGGGCAAGAGGGTCCTGGGGGCAAGAGGGGGCAAGAGATGGGGGAGCACAGGGAAGGAGCCCAAGGGAGGGAGTCAGGACACAACAGAGCCCCAGGGTGGGGGCAGCACCCCCGTCGCTCCTTGAGCCCCCTCCCCAAAGTCCTCTGCTCCCAGGTTTTCAGGGCAGAGGCCGAGGCAGTCGCTGCGGATGCCCACACCCCGCTTGGAGACGCCAGGGCAAAGAACCCCCCCCCCCATCCCACCTCCCCCCCAGCAGCCACACGTGGGATCCTGCCCCACGGCGTGGGGCTGAGCTCACCCTTGGTCTCCTCGCCTCCAGCCGGGCGGGCTCCCAGCACCACCAGTGCCACCAGCACGGCCCCAGCTCCCAGGATGCGGCCGCTCCCCATGGCTGCTGGGCACAGGATGAGGGGTGCCGGGACCCCAGGCAAGGCAAGACTCTGCCCAGTGCTGGGACTGGGCGTCCCAGTTACAACCAGTGAGCAGCGGGGCTGGGCAGCATCACCCGTCACCAGGCAGAACCTGTCCCCGCAGGACTCCCTCTGACACTTGTCCAACACCACGGACGTGTTCCAGTAGCGACCCCAGGGAGCCATCAGCTGAGCCCAGCCCACAGTGGGGCTCCCCTCTTGTCTCCCCCTCTCCCCTAAGCTCCCCTCCAGGTCCCTGCACGCCCCCAGACCCACGGGGTGCCCCCTCAGCACCCTGCGCGGTGTCCGTCAGTCTGTCTGTCGTGCAGGGTGCTCCGCGCTGGTGCTCTGCCTGGGAACAGCTGAGTCAACCCTGGGGCACCCGGCTATTGGCTCAGGAGTTGGGGGGAGCCCCCGGGCACGGGGCCCCCAGCACTGGGCTCCCCATCCCCAGTGACGCTCGCCCTTCGCTCGCTCCCACTGCCCGGTGTCACAGAGGTGATGGCCACAGGACGGGGCGTCCCGCTGGTGCTGCTGGCCGTGCTGGCCCTGCAGGGCTCGGGGGCCGTGAAAGGTGCGTGTCGGGGGGGGACACGGCTGGGGAATGGGGGGTCCCGGACCCACAGCGGAGCAGGGGGGGTGTCGGTGCTGCTGTAAGGGCTGGGAGTGGGGAGCTGTGGCCCCGCAGATGTAAGGGAGCAGGGTGGGCTGCTAAGGGGGGGCTGGGGGACAAAGGGACGCGTTTGGGGCCACGGCACCTCCTGCCCGAGTCCTGGGGCTGCCGGGACCACCACCCTAGCCCGTGGTGTTCCTGGGGACTGAGCTGGGTCCCCACAACCTGTCACTGTCCCCAGCCCCAGGCGGTGAAGAGCCCGGGGGGCTCTTGGTGGGCTCAGGCAGTGGGAGGGGGGGCTGCCACTCATGCCTGTCCCTTCCCAGTGGGCCACGTGCTGATGCAGACTGAATTCTACCAGCGGGATGAGACGCGGAACAGAGAGGGCGGCCAGTTCATGTTCGATTTCGACGGGGATGAGATCTTCCACGTGGACCTGGAGAAGTCGGAGACCATCTGGCGCCTGCCCATCTTCACCACCTTTACCAGCTTCGAGGCCCAGGGAGCCCTGCAGAACATCGCCGTGGACAAGCAGAACATGGAGATCATGATGGAGAGGTCCAACCGCTCGCAGGGCACCATCGGTAACAACCCGGCCACAGCACGGCTTCTCCCTGCACCCAACCTGTGGGCAGCAGCGGGGAGCGCAGCCCCCAGGCTGTGCCCCGAGCTGTGTGCGGGGTCCCCCTGGGTGGCACCGGGGCACAAAGGGTCCTCTCTGTGGGGCCAGAAGCTGGGCTGAGCCCTCACTGCACTGAGCCCTTCTCCACCTCCTCCAGCGCCACCCGAGGTGACGGTGTTCTCCGAGGACCCCGTGGAGCTGGGGGATCCCAACATCCTCATCTGCTACGTGGACAAGTTCTGGCCGTCCGTCATCACCATCACCTGGATGAAGAACGGGCAGGAGGTGACGGAGGGCGTCTCCGAGACCGTCTTCTACCGCCAGGCAGACAACGGCTTCTACAAGTTCTCCTACCTGCCCTTCATCCCACGCGGGGCGACTACTACGACTGCCGTGTGGAGCACTGGGGGCTGCGCGAGCCGCTGATGACGCACTGGGGTGAGGATGGGACCCTCCCCTCGCCCTCGCCCGTGGTGGGGGGCTCAGTGCCCCGTCCTCACCCCCCTGTCCCTTCGCAGAGCCCCAGGTGCCCCTCCCCGTCTCCGAGAGCACCGAGACCCTGGTGTGCGCCCTGGGCCTGGCCGTGGGCATCGTCGGCATCGTCGTGGGCACCATCCTCATCATCAAGGCCATGAAGATGAACAACGCCCGCAACCAGCGGGGCCTCTTGTGAGGAGGCAGAGGCCGGGCCTCCCCCCAGCCGGACCCTGTGCCCCTTCAGCCGCCCCCTTGCTTCAGCCCCCCCCCCGCCAAGAGCTGCTCGCTCCTGTGCCCCACGTCGGTGCCGCGCCTCCCCAATGCTTCCTTCTCCTGCACATGCCGCATGAAGACGCCCCTCAGGCTGCTCCGGGGTGGCTGAATTCCCACCCCACAACAGGATGGGTTTGAGCAGAGGTAGCCCCCGGGGCCACCCCGAGTTGCCCGCTGTCAGGGGACGTCACCGCACCGCCTGCGCTGGTCCCAGCATCCAGCACGCGCCACGTCTCCTCCTCGCCCAGATGCGGGGGTCTCTCCTGTGGGAGACCTTTGGGGTGAGCGGGGGAGGGTCCTGCCCCACAGCTCCCCCCTGGCACCCAGTTCCATGCCCGCCACTCCTCCTCTGCTGTTCTGACACTGCAATAAAGTGGATTGGGGTTGATCCTGCTGCGCGACCCTCACCGTGCGTCCGTTCTCCGCACTGCGGCCGCACGAGCTCCTTGGTCATCTGTTGGGGGGGAGATCTATGGGGGGGGGGGGGGGGGGTCTCGGGTGTGGGGCAGGGCTCCAGGGCTGCAGAGGGAAGGGGTAGGGTGACCTCAAGGCTGCCAGGTTCTCCTGGTGGTGGGATCTTGGCACCTCTAGGGTGGGCTTCCAGGGGGAAGACCCCACTGATGGCTCCCGGGGGGTCGCAGGCACTCTGACCATGGGCAGGGGGGGCTCCCTCCTGTATCTGTCAGGGAGGTCCTGGGGGGAACAGGGGGCATGGGGGGACCCACAGGCATGAGGGAAGCAAAGCTGGACCTTGCCCTCAGCCAGACCAGTTCCCCCAGCAGCCACTCTGCCTGGTAACTGGTGACACCAGTGCTCAGGGGAAAACGGACTGGGAGCTGTGGAGGAGGCTCTGAGGAGCAGAGAAGGAGCAAATCCTTCCCGGGGAGGGGAGGCACCGTGGTCAAGGCAGCAGAGCAGCAGCGGCTCGGGGCTGCTTCCTTCCCCCCCTGGGGGCAGAAGGGGAAGGAGCAGCGGGAACAGAAAGCGGACGGCGTGCGGCGGGGAGGATGTGAAACCCCCACGGCCTCGCACGCGGGGAGCACGCTGGGGTCACGCGGGGATCCGAGCCCCCCTGGGTGGGCAGCGCAGGAAGGGGGAGGGCTGTGGGGCAGAGCCCGAATAAAAACTAGCTGGAAATGGGTATTTCTAGGAGGATAAATTCAATAGCGACCGCAGCCAGGTGCAGATCTGTGGTGTCGTACAGCAGCTACTGGGGACCAGTTAAAAATACCAACGGGGATGGAGGCAGGGACTGGACAGGACCCAGAACCCCACGGGGGCAAAAATCCTAAAAAACGAGCCCCTGGTGGGCACGGACGTGTGCAGGGCTGGAGGTAGGGCAGGGGGGCTCCGTGCTGAGCCCCCAGTGCTCCCAGTATAACGTAGGCGACCCAACACTGCTCCCACTGGGACCTGGGCTGCTTGGAGTCTGCCGGAGACTGGTGACGCAGCCCAGTGCCGCCCGCTGACTGGTTGTACTGGGGTTACTGGCGGGCGAGGGAAGCAGGCAGGGCCGTTTCCCCGAAATGCTGGCGTGCCCCACGGGCGGGGGGGGGACGGACACTGGCTTCGGTGGAAATCCCCTGCGTGGCGGGGTCGGGGGGGGGTGGGGGGGGCACCCACCAGGACACACAGACAGACAGAGCCGCCCGGGGGAGCTCTGTGTGTGTGTGTCCCCCCCCGCACCGAGGACGCCAAGCCTCACAGCGTCAGGGTCTTGAGGCCAAGGAGGGATCGCTGGGGCCAGTAAATGGGGGGGGGACCTTTTGTGATGCTCCGTGCTCAGACAGCTCCAATTCCCCCCTCCCGGGGTGGTCCTGGAGGGGGCCACCCCCTCCCCAAACCTCTACCCCAGCCCCATACCATGGGTGCCTTCTGCTTTCTGGGAGTCACAGGAAGGGGGAAATGGGTGCAAAGCGTGCCAGGGACTTTCCAAAAGGCAGTTCCCCCCCCCCAAAAAAAAAACGGTTGTCATGTCACCAGTTGCCGGGGGAAAATTGCGAGGGTAGAGCCGAGCCCAGGTGATGGCCTCACGCTCCAGCACACGGTGTCCTAGCGGGGAGCACCACACCAAAATGAACCCCCACACACACACCCCCAGGATGGTGTGATGGTGCCAGTGCCCCCAGCGTGGAGGAGAGACCAAAAGATCCCCAAAACACCTCTTTTCCAAAATCCAGTTGGAGGGTGACCTGCCCTTGAGGGATGAAGATGCCGAGGTGGGAGCTAACCCCAACCCCACAGCGATGCACGAGGTAACCCCAACCCCAACCCCAACCCCAACCCCAACCCCATGGCGTGCAAGCATGAGGTCCGTGGCGAGCCCTTTGGACTTGGCAGCACTTCACAAAGGGGCACCGGGGCTCCACGTGCCTTCACCCTGCCCTGTTCCGAAGTCCATCTCCTGGTGCAGGCACCGGCAGGTCAAAAGGGATCCGGCAAGCAAGAGGGATCGGGGTCTGGGGATGTGCCCCCCAGCCACGACGCCCAGCAGAGCTCATTTAATTTTGAGAGATGCTGATGCTGCCTGCGATGCGCTCTGAAAGCTCAGGTCCCGCCTGGACCCGCATCAGGATCGAGGCCAGCTGGAACTCGGGGCGTCCTCCCAGTCTTGCTGACACCTTCTGGCCAAGCCCTTGCTTTGCACACTGCGTTTTGCTCCTTTTTCCACGTCCCTCGTGGGCTACAAGGCCCTAAAATTACAACAAGGGGAACCCCTGCTTGTTTTGGGGAGTTCACGGGAAGGCAAAAGCAGTTTGGGATCGCACATACCGCAGTGGACGTGCTGTAAATTCCTGCGTTTATCAAAGATACCGAGCCTCACCCAGGAAAATAAAACATATTTGGCATTTCCTTACTGACACGATGCCAGCAGGCAACGTGCTTCTCCCCCACCAAAAGGCAAATCCAATGTGGTGGCATCACTACGAGGGGCAGAAGTGTGAGATGATGACCCAAAAAAGACGTCACGGTCTCAACAGAGTAGTATATATAGTGTAGGTATACTAGTATAGTAGAGGTATACTAGTATAATTTAGGTATATCTAGAATATCTAGTGCTAGGATTGTAGGGAATGGCCTCAATTTGTGCCAGGTTGGAAATTATAAGATATTTCTTCTCAGAAAGAGCTTTCAGGCATTGGGGATGGCCAGGTAGGTGGTGGAGTCACCCTCCCTGGGGGTGTGCAAGGAAAGGTGATCAGGGACGTGGTTTAGTGGTGGTTGGAGCAGAAGAGCTTGGAAGGTTTCCTCCAACCTTAACGATTTCTGTGATTCTAAGAAAAGTGCGTTCTTGGGGCATTTTTACCCCAGAAGTAATGTCCAGTCCAGTGATGGCCCCCTCTGGGTGAGCACTGCCCCTTCACAGCGGGTTGACAAGCAGGGGATGGAGGCGCCTGCCTTTTTATTCCCCATTTTCTCCCCAAAAATGGGAACTGGAGGGAGTTTCGTCACGGAGGAGCTCACGTCGGCAAGCGAGGGGAAAGTGAGAGAAAGGCAACAAAAAAAATAATAATAACCGACCCCCCAAAAGCAGCAAAATTATAGATGATATATTACAATACAACTTAAAAAATTACTTACAAAACATTACACACGCCGCCGGCTCAGCACCAGGGGGCATGCCTCTGCTTTTTAAGAAAACAAAAAAGCAAAGACGGGTGCCCTTTAAACTTCTTTTTATGGGACGGCGCCAAGAAAATAATTTTTTACTTTTTTTTTTTCTTTCTTTCCTCCCTCCTCCCCCAGGCACTGTGCTGGGTCATGCAGAAATTCACATCTCTTTTTTTTTTTTAATGGGGTGGGAAATCCAAAATTTACGCAGCAGGGACCAGTACTGATGGTTGTATCCACTCCTTTAAATAATATAATTAATTTAAAATAGAAAAAAAAAATAAAACACAGTAAAAACACAACGTCCTTCTTCCTCACTGGTTTCCAGGGGCTACGGGCAGGCGGTGTTGGAGGCTTTTTAAGCACACCCATGGCGAGGACGCCTCGCGGTGATGGGAGGACAGGGACCAGCACCCTTCGCCTTGATGGGTGCTGTGGGGCTGTGAAGTAGCACCCCGGTGCGACAGGGAAGATTTTTCAAATTAATTAGCCTGGATTAACGGAGTTAACGAAGTCAAGCAGCAGCTTCACCTCGATGAGCCAGGCTGGGCCGGGTTAGGGACCCCACAAATGTCCCTCAGCTCTCGGAGGTGGTCAGGCACTGCTGCCATGGGGTTGTATATATGGGTGATAGCACGCCTGGGGACAGATTTGGCCCTGGGTCCAGTCCCTTTGACCATAACTTGGAAGCACGAGGGCTGTTGTGGTGCAAATCCACATGGAGAGGGGGATATGAGAGCTCTCGTGCTAACCCCGAGTGCTCACTAGCGGTGCATGACCACCGAGGGCGGCGGCGTCCTGGGTGTGCCTTGAAACCCTTCAGCTCTCCGGGCAGAGAGCAAAGCCAAGCAATGCTCCCTTTGCTCATGGGTGTGCTCCTCAAGGGCTTCCCTGGGGTGGTGGAGGTGGGAGCGTGGAAAACGAAGCCCTGGGAGTGCAGGGAAGGAGCACTGGGATTTAGGGGGGGAGATACTGGGAGGAAGGGAGCACTGCTGGGCGTCGAGGGAGGTAGCCAGTGGATCAGTTAAAAATTTTCCTCTCTGTCTCTCTACATATTAAAATATAGATTTATTCTAAGCGTTAAAGTCTCTTTGGCATCTCTCCAGACCCTGGCCCCAGCGGAGGTGGCGGCGTTTCGGTCTCGACGCGCGCGGACGGGGCTGAGCCCTCCACCCCTCGCAGCAGCAACGAGGGGAGGCGAGGGGGGCAAGGATCGCCCCACGGGGGAGGCCAGGGTATGGCAGGGAGGGTGACAGTTGTAGGGGAACGGGGTTGGTCCTAGCCGAGGAAACAGACTGGTCCCACCTCGAACCCGAACCTCTGGTTGGGCTCGCCAAAGTCCACGACTCGCACGTCCGTCAGTGGGAGCTGCTCCAGGCGGGGCGTGCTCACCTCCAGCACCGTTCGGCTGGAGCCCTTTCGTGCCTGCAGGGAGAGAGATGGGGCAAAGGTTGGGGACACTGGGGACACCAGGGCCACCCCTTGTCTTTATCCCACTTCTGCTGCTGCTGAGTCCCCCTCTGGGTCCAGCAAGGTCCCCACGGAGCCTTCCCTTCTCTAGGTCAAACAACCCCAACTCTCTCTCTCCATCTCATCACCTTCTTTTGACTCCTCTGCCCTCATTACCCATTTCACCCACCCCTTTTTATTCATCCTTCTGTCCCCACTGTCCCTCCACGCCCCCAAAACCTTGCTCTCCTTTCCATCTCCCTCCCCGCCGTGCCCAACCCCTCCGCTCCGCCGCGGCGCTCACCGCGCAGCCGTCGGCCACGGCTTTGATGTAGGGGCTGGTGTCGTAGCTCAGCTCCTCCTCGTTGGCCGCCAGGAAGCGGAGGGCATGCCGATGGTCCCCGGTGCTGGTGCTGTGCCAGGCCACCGAGCGGTGGCAGTGGTACGTGAAATTTTGGTGGGCGGAGACGCTGAGGAGCCGCAGGAAGGTCAGCTGCACCACGCCGAGGGGCTGCCCGTCCGAGTCCGTGTAGGAGAACTGCGGGGACACGGGAGGGGAGATGAATGAACAGGGGACGGTGGCCAGAGGGGGGTGCGGAAAAGGGGGTTGGAGGGGTTCTGCGGGGATGTGGACCCCCATGTCTCCGAGAGGAGGCAGCCAGGGAAGGGCTGATGGGCTCAAAGCCTGGTGGAGGACGTTTCTGGTGGAGGAAGACGGGCACCCGGAAAGCAAAATACTTGCTCGGGGACACGGGGACATCGAGCACATCCCCCGCGAGCCAGCAGCACCCTTACCCTGCTGCCCTCCTTGAACTGACTGAACCACCGCTGGGGCTCCTCCTGCTCCCAGGACGACACCTTCACCTGCAAGAGGAGAGGTGGCCGTGAGCGGACCTCTACCCATGGATCCCCACCGCCCTGCCTCCCGCAGCCTTCACCTCCTCGACATCCTTGCTGGGAAAGACGCAGGTCTCCCCGCCCGCTGTGAAGTTGCAGAAGACCTTGAAGGAGTCTCGGGCGCAGCCCTGGTTGGGGTCAATCCAGTACTCGCCTGCGGAGGAACGAGAGGGCTCACTCAGTGCACTGGGGGCAGCGCCGCGGTGCCCACCGCCCGCCCTCGCCCCCGCGGTGCCGCTCACCGTCGGGCAGGCCGGGGTGGCTGAGCTGCAGGTCCTGGCAAGTGCGGGCCGGGTTGTCCTGGGTGCCCATCGGGCGCCGCATGCCCTCGATCTCCTGCTTGAGGGAGTTGAGGGAGCCGAAAATCTCCTCCATGCCGTCGGCGTAGTCGCCAGCCGCCTGGTCGGCGGCCGCGCGCTCTCCACCCTCTTCCTCCTCCTCTTCCTCCACCAGCTTGCTGGCGTCGATGGAGCGCTTGCTCTTCTTGGGCAATTGGATGGGCAGGGGCTGGATCACCTCCCCGGGGGGTCCCTGTGGTGGGCACAGCACCCTCAGCACCCCAAAATGAGGAGCCCGACACCCCATGGCTCAGGGCTCCTGGCCGTCGTGTCCCGCCACCCCTTCCCCCAGCCCCAAAATTTGGGGCGCTCACCGGGTGTCCGGGGGGTCCCGGAGGTCCGCGTTCGCCTTTGGGTCCTGCTTGGCCCTAGAGGAAAGGGATGCTCAGAGGGGACAGGCATTGGGCAAGGGGCTTGGGGGGCGGCGGGGAGGGGGTCTCGGTGCTTACCATGGCTCCCTTGGCACCTTTGGGACCTGCCGGGCCCTACAAAGCAAGACCAGGTCTGTCAGTGCTGGGGGGGGGAAGGGTGACAGCAGGGAGGGCAAGGACAAGAGTGGAGGCAGTGGAAGGAGGGATGTGGGACCGGCAGCAGGCAGGGGGGGCACTCACAGGAAGGCCGGGGGGGCCAGCGGGGCCGATGGGTCCGGTAGCTCCGGGGATGCCCTGCGGGATGGGAGGAGAGCGGACAGCGGTGTGAGGACACCGGGGGCTGCCCCGTTCCCACCTCCACCACCCCACCTCCCACAGCACCCCAGTCCCGGAGACCCCCCCCCAAACCCCAACCCCGCTCTGAACCCTTCCTCCTGCCCCCCCCCCAGTCTCCCCACACTCACGGTTTCTCCTTTCTGCCCCGTGGAGCCCTGGGGGCCGGGCAGACCTCGGTCTCCCTTCTCCCCCTGCTCCCCCGGGGGTCCGATCAGGCCGATGAGACCAGGGTGGCCCTGGGGGAGGGACACGGGAGGTCAGCACAGGGACATG